>NC_047158.1:18895370-19495370 GCF_009819705.1 Hippoglossus hippoglossus
AGGGGTTAAATAAAAAGGAAACAAAGGGAAATGTTGTGATCGACAACAAAGAGAGTGCATGTGTGTGTGTGTGTCTGTGTGTCTGTGTGTGTGTGTGTGTGCTAGGCTCGGAGGGTGAGGCCCATGTGGCAGAACACTCCTCATGAGCTGTCAATCAGCAAACACCAGCGCAGGCGGCGAGCAGCCAGCGTTGAAATAGGCTAATTGAAATCTCGCTCTTTTTCCTTCCTCCTCCTTTCTCTCTCTATCCTCATTTCACCTGTTTTTGTCCTCATCCATCTCTCCCTTCTACCTTCTCCCCCATTCCTCCGTTTCCAATCGACGGCCCCTCAGTCTCCTCTAACTCCTCCTCCTCTTCTCCTCACTTTTATCTCAACCTCCCTCTGTCCCTGCTCCCACTGTCGGATTAAATAATGCGACCCTCGATATGTCAGTTTGTCACATCACCCCCCCCCCCCCCTCCTCCTCCTCTCTTTCCGTCCCGAGTGACGACAAGTGAGGTTGAGCCGACAAATACGAGACCAATCAAGTCAGTCAATTAGACAATCTGCTGTCTCATCCAGGCTGTGTGTGTGTATGTGTGTGTGTGTGTGTGTGTGCAGACTTACCACTAACCACCACACACTGATACACTCATTTACATGCACAATAACCCTTTGTTATTGAGGCTGATTCGCTCTCATTAGTTAGCATTAATGCTATTAGTGCCCCAACGTCTGTGGAAAATCTATAATGTTTGTACCCCGGGACACTTTGGCCCTGAGCTTTCGGGCAAAGTCACCTTCGAGGCAGCAGCGTGGTGATGTGAGGATTCTGAATTATTTTGTATGGACGTCTATGGAGATGTTAAGTTGCTCTTTAGTAGTACAGAGTTTTTAAAATGTAATAGTCTGAAACCAAGGCTGTGCAAAGGTAAAACAATATAACAACAGCTACAAGTTGTAATTCCAACTCTGACACTTTGAATTTCCATATTTTTCCTGTTAACGTGTGGTTTTACTTTGTGATAAACCATTGAAAAGGTTTCAAAAGTAATAATAATAAACTTTATTTGTATAGAGCCTCTTTTACAAGGTGCTTCACAAAATAAAATACAAGTACAAATCAGAGAAAAGCCAGATCAAACAGCAGAGTTCAACCTCGGAGTCCATCAGCTATCGTCTGACGAACGAACAGTATTGACGACTGTAACGATACCGGTCAGAGCATATCGGATGTTTCGTGTATCAGGTCTGCAGATGACCAATCCGCTAAATATAAACAGAAGCTGCAGAGTCAGTGATGAGCACGAGGTGATATCACCGGACTCGGGCGCTGGCATCACTGCTTCGTCATCCAGACATTTCATCAAAAAGGAAACAACTTGTTTGTTCTTGTTGTTGTGAGTCTCAGATTGATTCTGGTCATGTTGTGGCACAAAAGGGGACTGTGACACCACCATTCCTCCTTTACTGCTTTTCCCTTTATTATACAAGCTCTAAAAACTGACCTTGTGTGGACCAGTAGACCTCATGGGACCAAATCCCAGTCCTAATGAGGCAAAACCTAATTTCCGAGGTCCTGGTTAAGGTTAAAGGGGTAAGTAAGTGGTTAGGCTGTCCACAATGAATGCAAAGTCCTAATAAGGATAGCTTTGCAACCCTGTGTGTGTGTGTGTGTGTGTGTGTGTGTGTGTGTGTGTGTGTGTGTGTGTGTGTGTGTGTTTCAGTATCCCAGAGGTCTTGTTATAGGATTAAAGAACCCAGCAGTGACAGCAGGCCTCAGAGGACTATAAAAAGTACAGCAAATCCTGGCTTGGATCACACACACACACACACACACACACACACACACACACACACACACACACACACACACACACACACACACAGCGAGAGAGTGATTTCCTGACAGGGTGAACAGTATGTGGGTTAAGGAACGAGGAGGCAGACAGGAAGTGATTACGAGGAAGATGACGTTTTAACGAATAGTTTGTTAAATACGCTCATTTCCTTGATTTTGCCAGAGGACACGACGAGAATATCTAAACCCAGTTAAATATAAAGCTGTACTGCTCATCACAGTAAAGGAAAACTGGTGGAAACCGCTGACTAGGTGCTGTTAGACCGTATCAACCAAGCAGCAACAAGTTATATCTGCTTGTGTGAAAACCTCAATTCGTGGGACCATTTGCAGTTGCCAGGTAACCAGCAGAGACGACAGGAAGTTACCTGTGATACATAACTCCAAATATTTAAAAAGCAAATTGATGTTTGTATATATTTGTTCTTCATATTTGTCCCGAGATGTGGTTTAAATTTTCTCATCTGATTCGGCAACAATTGATTAAATCGCATATAGACATTAGTGAAAGGTGTGTCAACAAAAAACAAGGAGAAGCAACTGTTCGGGGGTGTGTGTGTGTGTGTGTGTGTGTGTGTGTGTTTGTGTGATTGTTTGAGGTCTCATGTGAGCCGTCCTCGCCGTACCCCCCCCTTCTCCTTCCTCCCCTGAAGCCACAGCTCCCCTGCCAAGCAGACGGCCGTGTTGATTTTCACTTAACGTGTGGGTTTAGCTGTAAATGTCAGCGGATGAGCGTCGAGTCTGCGTCTTGTGGAACATGCATCCCCGCACGCTGCTGATCCTCGAAGCAGTTTGATTTGGCAACAGCTTTAAAAACGTAGCAGATGACAGAAGTGTTTTTTTTATATACAGACAACGAAGATAAATAACTTTGTGTTTAATGGAGCAAAAGCAAAATGAAGATAAATTAATCCCAAGTTATGTGATTATTAGGTTTTCGCACTTGCACGGCACCTGAGACGCCTCCGAATCCGCATCAACAATAAATATTAACTCAGTAACACAGCGAGTTTCTTTGAGAGGTGACAAGTGTATCTCTCCCAGTTGCACACATGCTCCTTCTCACTCTTCCTTGTAGTAAAATCTTTAAAAGGTAAATAAATAATTTCAAAGTGCTGATTTATTTTACCGCAGGCCCGAGTGTAATGATGCGGAAGACGGTTGGAGGATCTACTGGGGTAATGAGGCGGTTTATGGGCGTCAAAGAAAATCCACCAGTTAATACATATCGCAGATGGTGCCACACACACATATGTTCACGCACAAGATCAGACACACACATGCACATACATGGACCTCCGCTACTGGCTGTCGGCCACTGTTAGCTTGTTTTTAGTGGTAGCAAATATGGAAGGTTTCATCCCTGCATGTTCGGACTTGATTCAGTTTCTGCCAGCAGTGAAAAAAGCTGAAAATCTTCCACGATAATAAAAATCACACATAAATGGCAACTTTGATTTTGATTTTTACCTTCTTTTTCTAATCAACATAAAAAATAATCGATCTTCAGAGCAGATTAACTGTTACCGGGTCACTGTAACTCGTGTTCACGCTAATTAAGCTCGGTGAAAACAAAGGAGAAATTTCTGCTGCGCTTGCCACTACAACTTTAAAAGAAAAATCCATATTCAAATACTCTGTTGTACAAGACAGCGTCTCTCTGTGGAACGAACCCTGCCTTACCAAATAAATGTTAATTGATGCGGTTAGCGTGACAGGTCAGCAGTCTGGAGATCACAGAGCCGCTCTCAGATGTGAGAGAGGAATCCGGTTTTAATAGCAGCTCAGGAACACGTTAACACTGTGTGTGTGTGTGTGTGTGTGTGGGCACGTGCACACTGCTGTGGGGGTGTACTACGGAGTTTGATATATGTAAATACACCAGGTTGAATCATTTATGAAGTCACATACTATACATGTTATACATACTGTATTGTTTAATGTTTGTGTGTGTGTAGGAAGGAAAGAGGGAAACCAGCACTAGATACATTTGGTAATTGTTCAAATCAGATATTAGGCTACTTTGCCTGGAAATGGTTTTGAACAGTTCTCGTCGGTAATATAATACGTAGATTAAAGTACGTTTGTATTGTGCTTTCTTACATAATGGCAGCAAGAAAGATATGAGGGGTGTGGCATTGCTTATTGAGATGAAGAAATGCACGAGGGAGTCAGTTTAAAACTCACATGGACATGAGAGTTCTAACTTTTGCCATTTGTTAAAGATGGTAAAATGCTGATTGAAACACAAAGTCTTTATTTCATAGATGTGGAGCCTGTACATGTTGAATACTAGAGACCCAACAATCAAACCCTGTGGGACTCCATATTTAGTGTCTGCATTGATGACTTGTATTTAAATAAATCAGTACTGCAGTATTATAGTCTCAGTGTTGTGATGTGGTCGAAGGAAAGACTGAAAGTGGAACTAGATCCAATTACATTGAAGAAGTTGTTGAGTATCTCAACAATTTTTTCCAATCAAAGGAATATTGAAGGGAGGGAACACACGTGGGGATTATCCAACTTTATTACACCATGTTGAGTTAGGGCCGTATCTCAAAAATGAGAAAAATTTCCCTGCAGTAAAAAGATACTGCATATTATAAAAGCCCAGAAAAACTAGAACTAAGGGATTAGAACCAGTAAGAAGGAAAACTTCCTGTTGAATACAGATTTGTGTGTGTGTGTGTGTGTGTGTGTGTGTGTGTGTGTGTGTGTGTGTGTGTGTGTGTGTGTGTGTGTGTGTGTGTGTGTGTGTGTGTGTGTGTGTGCGTGCGTGTGTGTGCGTGTGTGTGTGAATGTATTAAAACTGGTGTACCATCGGTCTCTCTCGCTGCAAGTGAAAGTAAATGCTCCGCTGTGTATTTCCAGTCGTATAAAACAGATTCACAGCGAAGGTGATGTCACTGCGAGGGGAGTTGAAAGGGTTGCCATGGTGACAGGCGAAGGCAGTCGTGTTTGGCCCTGACTGGGTGGGGTGCCGTGATAAACACACACACAAGAGTGCATGGGTACGTGTGTGTGTGTGTGTGTGTCTGTGTGGAGACACGTCTTTATGCTTTCGGTGGGTATGTTTGTGTGTATACATTTGAGCGTGGATGTGTGTTTGTGTACTCTCTGTGTCATCCAATTACCTCCACACACACACACACACACACACACACACACACACACACACACACACACACACACACACACACCACTTCGCTGATGGGCACCGAGCTGTCTCATTATGAAGAATAAAAACAGAACCAGAGGCTATTACATGAGGCTGTTACTGCTCGGTAAATAGACGTCTGCAACAAAGCGTGTGTGTGTGTTTGTGTGTGTGTGTCTGTGTGTGTGTGAGTGTGTGTTTCCTGTAGTTCTTGAGGTATGCATTGCGGATTTGTCAGTTTATGAGATAGCACATCACACATCACTGCAACTTTATTATGTATTTAGGATATAAAGTTTTGTATTTGTATGTGTGTTATTGGTGTTCAGGCAGCGATGGTTCATATAATTCACAAGAAAAAAGGGATTCAGGTTTAAATGAATAATTATATTAATTATCATTTTCCCAAAGGCTTTTCACAAAATCACAAAATAAAATGCAATGAAAGAAAATTAAATATCATAAATTCTAAGGGTGGTAGGAAAAATACAAGAGTAACAGGAGATAGTAGTAAAAGTAGTGACAATAGAACATGTGTACATCTGCAGGTGTGTGTGTGTGCATGTAAGAGAGGATGTTATAAATAAGTCATAACCATAATCTTTTAAATCAGACACTAGTTCATATGGTACAACCCCCTGTCTGTCATACCAGGTATATCAGCACTGAAAATGTCCCAGAAAACGATTCCTAGAAAACTATTCACAGTCTGCGTGTTTTCACTCCCTGGAGGTGCAGATGAGGTTGGATGCTATGATGCAATTTTTTCAACTTGCAGAAGACATGATGGGATGTCTATAAATCTCAATATTGAATCAAAGTCCATGATGAAATCCAAACCCCAGATGACTGGAGCTAAATATTTACTTCGGATGTGCTTTGCTGAACATGTTACATCTTACTGTGAGAGGTCAGCTTTTGTCATTTTACATGCAGTTGGATGACTTTCCTCTCACTGTGGCTGACAGTTAATGGTCACTGGTTCCCAACAGAGGGAACTTCCCATAGACTTTATATAAAGATGGACGACATGACTGCTCCCCTAAAAACACAGCCCTAGAGTCTCAATCCCTCGTGAATGGGAATTGAGATCACCTATAATAGAGATCACCTATAAAACAGAGACATGTTGACGCTCTTTTCCTCCTTCTCCTCCTCTCTGGAAGGTCTGGTGGCTGACAAGAAGGATTTAGCCATCGAGGAGGTAGAGGACGAGAGAAACCTCAACTATAATCCTCCGGCTCAGAAGACTCTGCAGGAGATCCAGGACCTGGACAAGGACGACGAGAGTCTGGTCAAGTACAAGCAGACCCTGCTGGGGATGGGACCACTGGCAGGAGGTTTGTGTGTGTGTGTGTGTGTGTGTGTGTGTGTGTGTGTGTGTGTGTGTGTGTGTGAGTGTGTGTGTGTGTGTGTGTGTGTGTGTGTGTGTGTGTGTGTGTGTGTGTGTGTGTGTGTGTGAGTGTGTGTGGTTATTGACAGAAGAGCTGGTGATTCACACTGGTACCGAATGTAACTGCAGCTTTAATAACACCATTTACTCAATATAACTACTTGGTGCGTAGTTCCTTTGAGTTATCAAGTTCACACACACACACACACACACACACACATACACACACACACACATACACACACACGGTGCCACCTGCTTGCCTCAGCATCTCCAGTCCAGCAGTGGTCCTGCCAGCTGATATCGGTGGAATAGCTCTGACTCCCTCACGACTGTAACTCAACACCACCTCATCTACATCCTAGGATCATGCAACACAGTGAGAAACACGTGAATCTGAAATCTGTAATCACCATATTTGTTTTTCTTTCTCTCCAGACGCCTCTGGGCCTAATGTCTGTGTGACCAGGATGACCCTGTTATGTGACCAGGCTCCTGGACCCATCACCATGGACCTGACAGGTACGCAGCACATTCACCCACAGCCACTGTCGCAGGCAGGATTCATAAAACTTCACAGGTTAAAAAGAAAGATCTCAATGAAGGATGATGGGTATGGTCCAAATCATGAATACCCAATACTCATGCGATGATATAGCTAGTATTATTCATGTATGTATGTAGTAATACCCCTGAGTAGTCATTGAAAGTTGGTCTCTTGTATTCTGTTGCTTCTCTGTCTTGCTTTACCTCTCCAACCATGGGCACTTGTGGATGTGGTACGATGCTGCTCTGCCTTCTCATGTTACTGATATGCTCTGGAGCAAGGCATCCCACCCCACTGTGCTGCAGTTGGCGTGCAGAAAGACTGCAGTGGGTGTGTCCATGCTTGAGAGAGGAGACACAGCTAAATGTTTGCTTAGTGGGCAGTATTGACATTTTCCCCCGGGTGCAGGCGAAGGCGACAGGCAGGGAAGGAGAGTGAGGTGTCTGTAGGGTTGTGTGTGTGTGTGTGTGTGTGGGTGTGTGTGCATCCGCAGTGCATTGTAATCACGGGGCTGCAAGAAATTATGTCACAGAGGACAAAGTTGAGGAAAAAAATCAATCTGTGTGTGTCTGTGTGTGTGTGTGTTCCTGACTACACTGCATTCAGAAGTTGCTTTGATTTTTTCCTCGTCTGAGAATTTCCCTGCCTATCGCACACAGAATGTATCATCTACCTACCGTGTATGTTCATTCACACTCGAAAACTCCCAATCACAGACTGCAAAGACTAAAAAGAAAGGCCACCTGGTTGCTAGGCAATGCTGACTTTGTACTTTACCTTTTTCTCCATCTCAAACACAGAGAGCTGTGAAAAGTAGCTCACTGATTCGGTGCTAGTTACAGAGGAAATGAGAGGCAGATGGAAAATCACACATGATTTTCCTTGAAAACCCTTGACCTTTGACCTTAGACCTCCAATCTAATCAGTTCATCTTTGAGTCCAAGTTAATATTTGTACCAAATTTGAGGAAATTCCCCCATGGAGACTCGAGATATGGCGTTCACGGGGAATGGGACAAACAGACCAACGTACGGACAACCCGAAAACATTAGCCTCGCTTGCGCAGAGGTATAAAGACCCTTCATGCTCATGTTCACACTTATGGTCAATTTAGAGTCTCCAATTAATCTAGTCTGCGTGTCTGTGGACTGTGGGAGGAAGCTGGAAGTACCTGCAGAAAAAACCCACGCAGACACAAGGGGGAACACGCAGGTCGCATAATAATTGACTTGAATTATGCTGTTCATGCTGTGGAATTAGAGAGAAAATGAGAAATAGGCTCGTGCTGCAAGAGAAAAGCGTCTCCCATCATAAATCTACAGCGTAAGCAGCAGTGTAATAATCTTTTCTGCTGGTGTATCACGTTACACACAGATAGCCGAGCCGGCACCAGGCTCCATGTGAAATGGACTTTCTGTCCGTGGCTGAATGCATTAGCGATCTCATTATACACTATAGGCTGTTACCAGTGCAGCACGGTGCCCTAATTGATGACGGGCATTTACTGCTGTGCATGTGTGTGTGTGTGTGAGTTTGTGTGTGTGTGTGTGGACAGAGAGAAGCTGCACTATAGCTGCTCTACACTCTGAGTTTAAGTGAAGAAGAGAAGGGAGATGCTCGTTGTCCTATCACCTTTCACCTCTGAGATGTTATTTGGGTCAGAGTCTCGACCTTAACTTCTCAGTACTGAATCTGATGTGATCTGTCTGCAGCTCGTCAGACCTCTGGCTCTCGGGACAGCTGGACATGAACTCTGGGAAATGTCTGGAAAAATTGGATCCGGAACATTTTCTCAACTTTCACATTTGAAGAAGGCAGCAGGAGATTGTTCGGGACGCAGACAGTGAAACTTATACCCGAACAGGATAATGATCCTTCAGTGAGGACGATTCACTACAAATTGTCCCCCTGACTTATTAAAGAAAGAGACTAAACCCAAATATCTTTGAAATAATAGGATTCATTCAGTCTGTGTATAGGATCCTTGCTTTCCTCGTCTTAATCCATCACTTACTTTCTGCCTTAGATATCATTCATTACATCCCAACCTTCTTTCACTCCATGTGAATGCAGGCCCACTGCCTTGCTTTCAGATTAATCTTCCACAAGAGCCGACAGTCATTCCAGCTCTCGCCGCGGCTTCTGTTTATTTCAATGGGCCTGAATGTTTATGCACTGAAATATGAAAAACGATTTTCATCAGACTGAGCTGGCAGCAGAAAAACAACTTGTGATATATTTCAGTGTCTCGGTGGATACGGCAATAAGACGACCAGAGATAGAAATTCGATGTGGTCGGTCAGCCGTGCAAGAGCTGTGACCTAGTTTGGGTTAAAGGACACGTTACACATCAAATTTCAAGAGGATTGTAACATTTTACTACAGAACATGTGCTGTAAACTGTGATTTCTATGCGGGGAAATCAAACTTTTATTATGACGGAGGAGTCCACTACCACCTACTTCCTGTTTTAGCTCTGAAATGACCATAATATCCGAACTCATACATGTCTCAGTTAATGACGCACTACACAACAATATGTCTACACTATAATGTTAAACACAACCCTACCTGCACTATGATATATGGTGCATTATAAACTGTATTGTGTATTTTGTGGCCTGCTGCCTGACCAATCTACACAAAGCAATATCCTTGCCTGTGACTTCTCGGTGCTCCGCTGCCCTAAATGCAAGCACGCCGGCTTTGTTAAACTTTCATGCACCCTGGGTTGTTTTGCTGAGCAGGCTACATATAGTGCTGCACATTTACTCGCTCACAACGAGCAGCCTCTCCATGTCAGTCACTCATCTACCTGTCACCATTCTGTGTTGTGTCGAGGATCATGTCAGTAACACACAGCCTCTGTAAGGGTGTTGCACTTGTAAAATATTGTGTAATAAAAGGAGGAATGGAAAGTAGGGACGTTCATTCAGAATAATAGGATGTTGGCTTAAGGGGACCTGAAACCCGTTTACACAGTCACATAATGGGGACTTGTCTTCCTTGTGGTGACAAAAACCAAGTCCCACGTAATGTAAATGATACATTTTCAGGTGAAGACATGATTTAAGTTGAGTTTTACGTTAAGGTTAGGCTTAGGTTAAGGTTATGGTTAGTTAGTGTAGTAACTACGGTTAAGGATAGAGTAAGTTAGGAAATCAATGTAAGTAAAAGGACACATGACTGTGTGTGTGAGAGAAGAGAACAGGTAGACAGCTCTCCACACTGACCTATTTTTCTCAGTCAGACGCTCCCAGGAGGAGGTCGGCATCTTTTCCTCTCTAGAGAGAGAGAGAAGAGGAGGAGGAGGGGGAGAGGAATCAGAGGGGGGGAGAGGTGAGGATCTGCGGAGGCGGATGGATTGACAGAAATAAGACAAAGATACAGAGCAGTAAAAATACATCTCCAAAAGTCAACTGTTGAGGAGCTTTATTAAGTCCGTTACATATACGTCAAATCACAGGGGAAATATATTTTATTTTCAGTAAGGGTGAAACATTAGGAGAGTTGTATACAGTAGAAGTGACGGAGCCTATACGCTTTGTTGGAGGCCTTTAATGTCTGAATGTGCCACAAAAAATGCATATACAGTATATATATGTTTCTTTTTAATATAGGTTACACCAGTGGGAATCAAACCTGTGACACCAAACTGAGTTCTGCACTGTCTGCACTCAGTGTGTGTGTGTGAATCTTATCTGTAGGTCACTTCCTTTCTCTTCCTGTCTCCGTCCTCACTCCCTCCACTGATGTCTGTATGCATTCACCCCTCTATCTCGCCCTCATCTCGTCCGTCCTCTCTCTCCATGTCCATTAGGAAGCACTCAGGACGGATGGTTGAGTTTAAATTGAGATATAAAGTGATTAGGTGGTGGATGCATTTCTGATTGCTGTGTGTGGGTTTTTTATTTATTTATTTTTTTTACAATGGCTCGGGATGCTTCTTCCCCTCAGTATGAACCCATTCAACCCCACAGCACGGCAGCAGCAGTGTTACTGTGCAAAGACGGTGTTTTGGTTTTAGCAGTAACACTAAATCACCAGTATTATGACAGAGTTGTACAGAAAGCATCAGACCTTCAAGTGACTGTTCATCTTGTAGAGCGGAGAGGGAAATGCTTCAAATCCCCAGGTTCAAGGATATTTCTTGTTTGGCAGTACATTTGCTACTGCATTAAATTTAACTGAGTTGACTTTCATGCCATATTCTGTATTTGTACGGAATATCCGTCCATCCCAGTGTTGTGAACACGATATCTCAAGAATGCTTACAGGGAATTTCTTCAAATTTGGTACAATCCTTCACTTGGACTCACAGATCAACTGTTTGGAATTTAGTGGTCAAAGGTCACAGATCATTGTCACTGTGACCTCTCAAACTATATTTTCTTACCTTGTGAACATGATATCTTAGGAACACCTCCAGGAAATCCTTTCAATTTTGGTGTGAACATTCACTTGGACTCACGGCGTTACTGATTACAATCGGGTGGTCAATGGTCAAAGTCACGGTGGCCTCACAAAAGATTTGTTTGGGCCTCTTAAACATAATATCTCAAGTCCTCCCTTTAATTTTAACGTAGAATTTTGACCAGTTGTCATTTGTTCTCAAAGATGAACTGAATAGATTTCAGCTGTCAAAGGTCACTATGATCTCATATTGTTGTGAATGCAACATGTCAGGGACACCTGGGGAGTTTCATTACATCTGAAACAAACGTTCACTCGGACTCAAGATAAGAAAAATGGGAAGGAAGAAGGAAAAAGAAGAAAAATAACAACAAACTGCTGAAAATGTCAAATATAAATAGAAACTAACCTTTTCAAAAACCTGCAATATTTGAAGATGAATATTCACCAATTCCTCCAGAAGCAATCTCTGGTTTTATTGGTTCTCCTACCGTATTACAATATATTTGCAGAGTCGTATCATGAGTCATTTTCCAGCACGTGTCTGCAGTGGTAATGTAAAAGATGATGTCATTAGGGCCATGTTGTCCATGTGTGATGCTTCACTGTTGTTTTGTTCTCGTGTGTTCGCAGGAGACCTGAACTCTCTGAAGGAGAAGAACTTCTCAGTGCAGGAAGGAGCGAGATACAGACTAAAGATTCACTTTAAGGTACGATGGATGGGTGAGGTCACAGAGCTAAATAAAGCATGTGCATTAAAACATAGAAGGATGTGTATAAACAAAGAGAGACCATGCTGAGTAAGCCTCTGTGTCCTGTTCAATCGAACCACAATATCAAACAGGAACATTATCATATTTAATGAGCCTTTTCAGTGCTGTTCCATTGTAGAGTGCCAGTAAAGGTTAAGGCTCGACAAGCAGTAAGTCATCTGATGTCAGTAAGTTAGTTTCTCATGTTTGACGATGGATTATCATCTCTAAAATTATAAATTCGTTACTTTTAATTTTATGTATAGCAAACATTTGGCTCCGTTGACAACAGTGAATGACATGAACTGAAATTAAAACTGTTTCCAGAGGATGAAGCCGACTGACTTTAGCACCATCAACAGGCTCAACAACTATCATCTGGATTTCCATTTTAATTTTGTACATACATTCATTGTGCCCAGAGGAGGAACTCTGGTTATCCCCTGACTTTTCCTGTAGCCCCACCAGCCGGTCATTTTCACTTGTCCTGGTTCCGATGGTTGATGTTAGACGTGCTGAGAATAAACAAACAGTTGAGAGAGCGACTCTGCTGTGCTCTGAGGACTCCTGCTGGACAAACGCCTTCACTGTATAACCATTGTGTTTTGTAGACAATTGTGCTATTTATAATTAAAAAGTAATTTAATAACAGTTAGATAGATACATTGCTACCTGCAGTTATTGAATGTCTAATAGGGTTGATGCTGCTACATGGAGTGTGTTTACCCTTCATGTTCCACTTTCCTCCCACTGACAAACACACAAACCCTTCTGAGCTCATGTATTCAGGTGAACCGGAGACTTTAAATTGCCTGTAATGCGTGAGATCTTAGCAAAGATTTAATGAAACTGTGTGTCTGTTTCCAGGTGAACCGAGAAATTGTTGCTGGCTTGAGGTACCATCATGTGACGTCCAGAAAAGGAGTAAAAGGTAAATTCATAAAGATGAAATAAGACCAAATAGAAAATGACCCCAACACTGACAAGGAGACAAATGAACATCAATCATTGTACATAGTTATATTGTGTGTTTAATAAACTTAGATGTCCCCATTTATACCTAAAAACATGTGAGTATGAGTTTATATTTGTCTGTGTCCTATTTTTCAAGTAAGAATATGACTTTAACAAGAAAGTGTGAGTGAAGCTGAAGTCATTTTATGAAATTTGGGCCTATATTCAACAGACCTCTAAGAATTACACTTTTGTATCTTCCTGCAGTGGACAAGGTGTCGTACATGGTGGGAAGTTACGGCCCGAAGCCAGGGGAGTACGAGTATCTCACCCCGGCTGACGAAGCACCCAAAGGCCTGATGTCACGTGGCCACTATCAGATCAAGTCCTACTTCATCGACGACGACAAGAACGTCTTCTTGTCCTGGGAGTGGAACCTCGACATCCTAAAGGACTGGAACGAATAGAGGGGAGAGAGAGAGAGAGAGGAGGATGATGCTGCTCTCTTCCCTCCTCTAACTCCTACTCTTCACCTCCCTCTTTTCTTTACACCGCCCAAAACTGGAGGCTCTACCTCTGCCTCCTCCTCTTCCTCCCTGTTCTCCTCTTCTACTTTTTCTCCCCTGTCTGTTTGATGCAGGTCCCATGAAACCTGTGAGCAACTGGGACGTTTAAAGGAGAGAATCCTTCCTTTCTCTATTAACTCCGGGTTGTAACTGCATTTTAAAGTTATCCACATGAAGGAGTCTTCCTTCAGTTTAACTTTCAGTCTCCTTCCTCCTCATACTGTTATATTTCCAGGGGCCCGAGCTGAGAGGGGGACCCCAAGAACCCCCTTAAATACTATAATGGGTATGTACAGTAGACTGCGACAACCCCGTGGTCAGAACCCCCCCCCCCCCCCCCCCCCACGAGGCCCCTTGCCTCTATCTTTCTGCCAAAAGCTTCGTAATTTTAGAGGTTTGGATGGAGACGAAAACTGTATCATGTATCATGTGTTTCTTAGCGAGAGGGTCCATTTTGGTTTTATGTAGGGTCCCCTCAGGTCCCTTTAAACGCCCCTGCATGTTTCCATATGTTCATACAGCAGCAGGTGATTAAAGGAAATCAGTTCAGGCACAAAGGGAAGAACAATATACATATGATTTAAGGGATAGTTCACCGAAAAATGAAAATTCACTCATTATCTACACACCACTATGTCGACGGAGGAGTGGGTGAAGAGTCCACAACACACTTTAGGAGTTTCAGGGGTAAACAGTGTTTAGCCCAGGCGAACTCGTCTTCAGACATAATAAAACAACAGAAAATACACAACATGCCTCCATACTGCTTGTGTGGTGTCATCCAAGTGTCCGCAAACCCAGACATTCATATATACGATTCGAAACAAGGTCATTTCCACCGTGTTTTAAGTCCACTACCGGAAGTGGCTAAGCTAGCAGACAAAAGCAGACAAAACTTGGTGTAAATGACCTCGTTTCAAGTCGAATATGAATGTCGGGGCTTGCGGACACTTGGATGACACCACACGAGCAGTATGGAGGCATGTTGTGTTTCTTCTGTTGTTTTAATACGTCTGAAGACGAGGTCGCCTGGGCTAAACACTGTTTACCCCTGAGACTTCTAAAGTGTTTTGTGGACTCAAACTCTTCACCCACTCCTCCATCGGCACAGTGGTGAGTAGATAATGAATGAATTTTTCAGTGAACTATCCCAATAAGTCCTGGAAAGACTTGTTTCAGGTGAAGGGCCCCATATCTTGCACCCAAGCGTGACGCAAGTGTCACTAAAGTTTCAAACCAATGCAGTTGTTGTTTGCGTGTTCAGCGCCCACGTTGTCTCTATAGCAAATGTATGAGGTGAGGTCAGGACCGTTGTTGTCTTGAGGCTGTGGAAAAACCTGATCTTAGTCAGAGACGCAGTATGTCACTGTAAATTTAAGGTCGCGTTACGTTCTTTCTTGGAGTCAGTCGGGCGGGATACGCTAATTTCTAGATCCAGGATATCAAAACCTCCAATATCCACTACAAATACATTTTAATAAGTCCACTTAAAATATGAAGAAAATAAGTAGTTGGAGTTCCAAAACGTAAGAATGGCAGTTGTCTCAGATTTGTCATATGAGTTGAAAACATTAGAATATAAGGAATCAAAATGTCACCAGAAATTTTACTTTATGTGTTTTCTTATGTATTTATTTAGTTTCTACATGTTTTTAATTACATGCGATAGGGTTTTTATTGATCTGTCTGTTGATCGATTAAGGGACGAGGTTCAACCATCTTCTATCTTATTTTAATATTGGGTCCTCCCTCCTGATTCTCACTTTTTATTGCAGTCATGTATTTTACATCGGTATAAATCCTCAACTTCAGTTTTGATACGACATATAAAGGAATATTTTAGAGTCCTTTGATAAAATGACCCACTAAACGATCAGAACATGACTTTCCAAACCATTCATTCACTGGTATGAAAAGAAAAATGAACTCACTTCACTTAGATTATTTTATCAAACTTTTTTAGGAGTTTTGTTTGCTTTTAAAGCAGCAGTTTGCTTTGTGGAGCTTTTTGAAAGAGCAGACCAATGAAAGACGGAACCTGAACTGTGTATATTGTAGAAAGAGATGCATGTATGTCCTTGAGTATTTGATACTATTCACACAGTGAAAATAAACAAACTTCGCCCTTTCTGAACCGCTCTCCTGTTCCGAGGACACAAGATGTGAATAAAAATATACATTTGAAGGAAACACTTTAAGATGGTAGCTGGAGAACAGTGACGTAGTGTCAGAGAAAGGACAAACTGATTCCCCCTTAAAAAATAAAAGAAATATCATTATTGTGTCAAGTCTTTGGATATGATATTATCATCGTTGCTGAACATATTGATCATTGAACTACCATTTGAAACTGTTGTGATCTAAAACTAACTGTAAATGTTGGCTTGTTGGGTGTTGCATGGTGTAACCGGATTCTCTCTCTTCCTTTTTTTTTTAACAACTTAACTGTAAAAACTTTAATGTGGTTTAAAAAGAAAAAAAAAGATGCTGATGCAATATCCAGAGCTCACTTGTTGCCAGATACTGCAGATCAGTATTTACATGGGACATTTTAAAGGCACAGATAGCAGCAGCAGTCTGTGTCTCCTCCCCCCCCCACCCCCCAGGCTGCAACAGTCAAGTGCTGCATCGTCAAATATTGGTGTCAAATCGAGCATCCTGTATCTTTTAATAAAGGCAATTCAAACAACCAGTGACGTGTCTCCTTTGAAGTATTTGTCCTCTGGAAATGTCTTTGTTCCAATAATCGCCATGACAACTAAAGTAAACCTGTGAATGTCCAGCCTGTAACTCACACAGAACACGGGCACGTAGTGAAACGTGACATGAAGAAGATCCAGCTCCTGCCTCATATGAGACATCTCCTCTCAAATGAAGAACTTTGCATGACGACTAAGAGCCAGAGTGTGGTGCTAGAGATCAGCCATCAAACCAAACATCGCTCCAAGATGGACACCAAACCCGCAAAAAAGGTAGGACCAAAACAATATGGTGGCAAACTGTGACGGCCGAGCTCAGAGAGACGGGTCTGACATGGGGAGAGGCCCGACACGTAGCCCAGGACAGGCCTGTAGATGGAGGCAGATCGTCGATGCCTCATGCCCCTCAAAGGACAAAGAGGATTAAGATAAGAGGAACTCACAGGACAGAAAAAACTTAGAGAAATCTGTCTTTTTATTGTCTGCTTTCTTACATTATTGACATGATGTTAAAATGTGAACACGGCAACATGTTAAAATCCATTCTACATGTGGATTAAATCAAATGTTACAATAAAGAAATGTACATGTAAGTTAAGTTCTAAATCCTTTGCCGAGACATGTAAAGGAAACATAGAAATACTAATGCTTATTATCTCCTCTGCCAGGGTTATTATTGACAACAAGATATTGACCTTTGTCTGACATTATTTGTATTATGATGTTTACATTAGTTGAATATTCTAATCATAGTCATGTCAACATGTTGCAGATCATAGTCTGATTCTAACGACAACAAGAAGTAACTGCCGTACATTTCAATGTCACAAAATGCTGTGAAAACTTCAATAGGATGTTATAATGTGATCAAGACTTAAACACGTCTACATGATGCCACTAAGGTCGGAATTCTCCAAATTCCTTCATTTGATAAGGTAAAGGTAATCAGATGCTGTTTCTATGGCAGCGTCTTATTCAGACTATTAATCAGGTTAATATCAGAATATTTTTGACCCAAACAATCTGTTTCATGATCCTTTTCTTCCCATGGTGAATAAAACTCACACTTGAGAGCAGGTTTATCCACATCACCTGCTCAGGGACTGGGTCACAGCCACATGACAACTGACAGCTCTTCTCCATCCTTTTTCTGTCCTCACGTGTGGGTCAGTCCTCCTCGGAGGCCGTGGGTACTGCGGCGGTTGTGTTGTTGCTCCTGAGCGCCTGCTCCAGCAGGGCTCGCTGGGCTGTGGCAGGCAGATAGAGGAAGGCGTAGAGCAGAGCCAGCAGCAGCAGAGCCAGCAGCAGAGGCAGGCCCCAGTCCGATGTCATGATGGGCTCCTCACAGCGAGCCTGCAGAAACGACTTGTTCTGCATGATGCACGGAAAAGTCACGAGACTGATGCAGGTGTGAAGTGCAAGAGAACTCTAAGTCTAAGTGATTGACAAAATACAGAAATGCGTCCAACGACCAAGGCTTAAATAATCAGGATCATCAATTTAAATCAATTAAGGTGTTATTATTCCTTAAATTAGGCATCTTTCACTCTGCTGTACTGGATCCAGATGAAGGGAACACACCAAAGCAGTCTGGTGTTCTGGTCGTCTCGTTCCAGACTCAATCCAAGAGTTTCAATTCCTGGAAAGATCCAGAGAGCAAAAAGCAGGGAGTCAGCCTGGAGTCAGTAAAATCCACGGTAATGCAACATCCAGGTAAGTCTTCATTCACGAAAACCAGAAAATTATTCCTCTGCTTCCCTCACATGCAAATAATCTTACATTTGATGATATTTACGATTCAAAGTAAAGCAAGTTTTGCATCATAAGCAACAATATACGCTTGTGATTGAGAGTGATCATCATAACTGTCTGTAATATCTGAGAGCTTGAGGCAGCGACTCTCTCCTCTTGATCCTCTGTCATCTGACGGAAATGTTTGTGATGAAAAACTGCTTAGTGCCACGTGCCTGTGTGTGTGTGTGTGTATGTGTGTGTGTGTTAGATATTGATATCCTTTGTGTTATGGTTCATGCCCAGGTAAACATGCCAATCTGCCATTCAGCTCTTTCAGATTATTTTCTCTCAAATATTACGCAACAACACACACACACACACACACACACACACACACACACACACACACACACACACACACACACACACACACACGCGCGCGCGCGCACACACACACACACACACACACACACACGCACACACACACACACACACACACACACACACACACACACTCAAGGAGAGGCCGATCGGGTTATGAAATGTCAATTATATAATAATTCTTAATCTTCTTAGCTGAAAACACATTGCTACCTGGCTGCGTTCAGGGATTACTGGAGGTCCCTGCTCTTTATTCAACCTGTGCGTTTCAGCACAGTATGTTCCACACAATCAGCACTTTGATAATAATCCAGTGTGACATGGAGAAACGTTGAGAGGAAATTTAGATCCACAGCACAGAAGATGATTAAAATTTCTGAGGGAGTAGATTGAGAGGATTCCTCCGAACATGCGGATGCTGACAAATCACAAGATTATAAAGAAAAGACCCTGCTTCTAAAAACCCAGTGACTATTTTAGGAAAACTGTTATGATTTATATTTTTTAATTAGACTTGCCAAACACTATTCTAGTACAACATACTGGTGATAAGGGGCAACCATGTGAAACTCCAAATAGCCATAATTAGTTAGCAAGTACAGTGTGTTTTTCATGTTTGTTATTATGTGGAGCAACTTTTGCTGACAGCTGTAGAAATAGAAAACATGAGCACTAGTGAGACACCAACGTCTCAGCGGCTTTCAGAGGCCGCACGGCGACACGGTGGTTCAGTTTTTACACGGTGGCACCACAGACAGATCAGAGCTGCTGAGTCTGCATATTCCTGCACTCCAGACCTTACCAGTCTGGAAGGTGATACACCACAGAGGGTAAATGACCTTTAGAGCCTGGTGTATGCTGGAAGGTTAAAATGATTAATGGTGTTACTGTCAAAATACACATTTTGTTGATTTTTTTCAATTAAAATAATATTTAAATATAAAATGAGATTGTCCAAAATAAACTGACTGGTACTTAAAGCATCACTGTCCCTCAAACTTTGACTGTGACAAAAAATATGAATATAACCTAAATTTGCATGATAAATGGTTCATAATAATCACCTGAACTTTTATTTATGACATCATTCATCATATGTGTTATACTCATAGACTGTATATACTTCACATTCATCCTTGATAGTACAATAATAAGACTTATACACAGTGTAAACTATTTATACATGTCTTTAATGATGTTACACAGACGGTAGGTGTCGCTGTTCGTCTTACACGGTGGTTTGTCCTCCGCCATTACAAAGCAAAGAAGAAGAAGAAGGAGCGAGCAGCTGCTGGATTCCTCGTGGGTTTGTTTACATTCATGTTTTCACGCGAACTTTCACTACGTCAGAAACATCCCACGTGTTATTTGCGGGTTGTCTAATCCGTGGTGATTATCCAGATTATTTGATAACCAGCGGGATATCTAGTTGTCTGACGTTGTTAGCTTGGAGCAGCTAGCAGACCAGCGGAGCTAACAGGCTAACAGACAGCTAGCAGCAGGTTGTTGTGTCTGTGCTTCTCCCTGATGAGCAGAAATCACCTCTTTATTATTATTCAGTTAAAAACTAACTCAGACACGAGAGCAGCTACGACCTCTTCCACACATTCAACCAGTTTAAAACCAGTTTAAACACTGATGTGCATGTGGCTGGTTTATGTTCGTCATGGACAGTTTTACAATGTTCTCTTCATTCATAGTTACTGTGAAATACTAACTTGAGGTACTTTCTCTGTATTGCAGTATTTCTAATTTGTGCTTCTATTCTACTACATGTCCAATAGGAGTATTGTACTTTACTCTGCTTAAGATTTGACATAACAGTAGATATACAATGTACTAATTTAAATGTGACTAAAATACATTAAATTATCATACACTAGGTCTTAAATATCAGTCATGCTTTAAATTCAGCATATCTTTGTTTATGGGTAATTATTATATTATATTCTGGGACTCTATGTTCTGTTCTTCCTTTATATCTGTTGTACTTGACATCGGTCTTAAATTTAACTTGTTTAAACCTGCAAAAACCCTGATAATAATAATAGTAATAAAATGGTAATAGAATAACACACTGCACAAAATGTTATATCTGTGTATAGTGGGTCATTCACAATGATAAATACTTTTACAACGTCAAGTAAAATTAGTTTAAAATACTTCCGTGTGAGGTAAAATTTAGTTGCAGGATCCAGATGTTGTGCCTGATTCAGTCAGGATCTACGTTTTTACCAGAGAAGGTTTATAGTTAGATAAATACATAGAGGAATAACATGGTCATCCATATTCTCTCCACAGGGCTACAGGTGTTGTGTCAGTCCATCGCTGCACATGATGACCACAGAGCCAGAGAGCCTGGAGAGCCTGGAGAGCCTCGAGAGTCTGAGTGTGCTCTACCAGAGCGATGACTTCATTGTGGTCGACAAGCACTGGGACATCCGCATTGACAGCAAGATGTGGTACGAGAAACACACCGTGCAGGCTCAACTCCGGCACCGCTTCCCTCAGCTGGCAGACCCGAGCACCTACTACGGATTCAGGTCCGAATCACACTGCTACCTAAATCAGCTCGTGGACATTGTACTCATAGAGCATTATAGTCTCATCATCTTTCTTCTTTCCCCTCCAGGTTCTGTCATCAGTTGGATTTCTCCACCAGTGGGGCCCTTTGTGTTGCCCTCAATAAAGCTGCGGCCGGCCGCGCCTACCGCTGCTTCAAGGACCGCACTGTCACTAAAGCATACCTCGCCCTGGTATGAACTACAAACCATAAGGATTCAAACACACACACATGCATCTGTTTGTCTGCAAAGCTGCAAAACTCATTTATGTTTGATAGAAAGTCTCAATAAAGTTTAAATTACTTCCACATTTTTGCTATTTAGATTCGCGGCTGCGTTGAGGAACAGACACAAACTCTGGACTTCTCCATCGGCAAGAACTCCTCAGAGGGAAAAACACATATGATGTGTATTGAGGGAACAGAAGGTACATACATTGGGCCGGGTTAGCAGTGAGTGAGTGAGTGAGTGTGTGTGTGTGTGTGTGTGTGTGTGTGTGTGTGTGTGTGTGTCTGTGTGTGTGTGTGTCTGTGTGTCTGTGTCTGTCGGAAACTTCAGCCTTTCTTCATATGTTCAGCATGTTTTTTAAATTTTCCTCTGTAGCAAATTTGATAGAGTTGGAAATGATTCATAGAATTGTGATTAATTCAGGCTTCAAATGACCAACTGCGCTGCCTGACTATTTATTAAACTACACCAGGCTGACACAAACATGACTTATACATTAATATTTCTCTCTGTCAAATGTAAATATAACTGCACACATTTTCTTCTTCTTTTTCCTGCTCATGCTCAGTCTGTCCTTCTCTTGTCAGGCTGTGAAAACCCCAAGCCGTGCCAAACCGGGCTGACAGTGCTGGAGTATGGGCTGTATGATGGAGATCCTGTGACCAAGGTGCTCCTGCAGCCGCTCACTGGTAACAGCACTCGTTTGTTTCCTTTCATATATACACATATATTCACCTCAAGATCCATTCTGTAACAAATGACACTACAGCAGGTTTACACAAGGAACAGGGGTCATTGCTGGTGAAACGGCTTCATCATACATTAAATGATGAAATGATTACATTGAAGCTGAAAGATGACTAACTCATCACTGACTAATTAAGCATACTGTGTTGTCTACCCTCTGTGATTGATTGGTAAAAAGATTCATATTTAAGACCATAGTAATATATTATTTCATCTTGAGATATCATGTTCATGACAATGCTCTTCTTCCCTGTTTGACACCGCACCACTTCTTTCCCCCTCAGGCCGAACCCACCAGTTAAGGGTCCACTGCAGCGCCATTGGCCACCCCATCGTCGGTGACTTCACCTACAGCTCAGGAGCGGACGACGCCCCGTACCGCATGATGCTGCACGCCCACTTCCTCCACATTCCCTTGGATCCACAGCCCCTGCTCGTCTCTGCCGGAGATCCCTTCCTCCCCGCGGTGGATCCCAAGTGGCTCCCGGAGCGCTCGTTACGTACACTGACGGCCACTGTAGAGGCCCTGCTGGAGCGCAGGATGGAGGAGGACAGGAAGGTTAAAGAGGAGGAGAAGGAGAGCGCAAGAAAAGAGGAGGAGAGGAGAAGGAAACGTCGCAAGGAACAGAGGACTGAGAAGGAGAGCGATGAGCAGAGGAGGCAGTGTCAAGAGTGGCTGAGTGAATGGGCTGGAGACTGATAACGAGTCTTTTGTGTTGTTATTTATTTTAATTTATTTTAGCTTTTTACTTATGAAAGCCACGTTGAACGTGTATGCTCCACCAGTGTAGTTTTTTAACCTTAATTCCCTCACAAACCAGTTATAAACATTAGGTTAGAGAAATTACTTGTGTGCGCCTGTAAACTGCTTTTTAACAATTCAAACCACTGAGATCTACCCACGATTGGACCAGCTCCTCTGCACTAGTTTACAAATAAGTGCCTTGCTCAAGTTTATAGTTTATAGTTTTCAATAAACCTATTCCTGTAGATTTATTTAGCCAAGCAGATCATCTCAATGTGCCAAAGTTCTGAGCCACTGATTCACAGAAATTGATGTGAAAATCAAAGTAAAAGCTGTTATATGTTAAATGGGCTTTTAGTGTCAGTTTCCAACCCTCTTTCTCGGTCTTTGTCATGTTTTATGGTTTTACAGCTTTTGAGTACACTATTAAAAATAAAAAGAATTTTGTGTCAATGTTAAAAATACAGATCTCTCCAAACTAAGCGTTAATAAAACTGTACTAAACAAAAATCTGTGATAAGTTTTTTGTCTTTGACATTTTAATAAACTATCTCTGAGCAGAGAAAAAAAACACACTGTTTCAGTGTCGTATCTGACTTTTCCAAGGAACACCGTGGGTTTGTGCAACTGCCAGAAGGTGACACATTGAACAAGACGCCACATGTACACCTGCTACCCACACAGCATAAAGTGGCAGCACCAGTCAGATCACAACTCTCCCTTTGTAGTGTTCGTCCCGTATGAAGGTGGCCTTTGTGTTCTGTTGTCATCAAGGTGATCTTCAGGAATCTTTCAGTCGTCTGTTATCTATCTATCTATCTGTCTTTTTTTCTTTTCTCTTTCAGTAATTACTGCTCCATTATTGTTGTAATTACAATTTACTTATTCTAAAAATCCAATATTTTAAATTCCCTGTTTGTGTTTGTCAGATCTCAAAATTAAAAATGTGTGATCACCACTTCAATGCATTTTTTACATTCAGTTTGTGTGAGGACACGACACTGTGTTTACAGAGAGGGGTGTCAAGAGAACTACGTTACCCACAATCCAACAAGAGCAGTGGCCATAGGCTCACGCGTCTCTTCAGTCAGACACCAGGAAGTGAGGCGAGCAGGAGTGAGACAGAATCAAGAGTCAGGGAAACAGTTTCAAGATTAAAATCAAACTAATCCAGGTGAACATGGCTGCTGAGGTCTTCTCCTACGAGAGTCTGGTTCACGCTGTGTCCGGAGCTGTGGTGAGTTAACTTCAACTTTCTCCATGTTCGGTGCAAACTGCAGCTGTCAGTGCGCACACGCTGTTTTTTTATCTGCCAAACCAAACTCCATTCTAAGTACAGCGAATTCTGATGATTTAGAAAACGATGCATGAGACGCTGTGTTTGAAATCCTAACGTGCACATTAGTCTTCGATTCGGGAATCAGCAGCTGTTATTTATAATCTACCAATGCCGAATTGAAGAGCACCATTTGCTGACAGGAGAAGACCCACTAACTTCTGCTTTACTGCATGATTCCTGCTATAGAGACTTAAATCCATTTTAAATTATGAGATTTATCAATGACATTTGGTGTGGGTGTTTTTTTTCTTCCTTTTCTTCATATGGAACAATATGACATGTACAAATATTAATGTTGCACAACTGACTGTTGCCTGTTCCAGGGAAGCGTGACTGCGATGACAGTATTCTTCCCCCTTGACACTGCCAGACTACGGCTGCAAGGTGAGCAGGATAACAGAAATGTGCAAGACACATTTTCTATCTGTGCAATCACGTTAAACTATTTATGTTTGCTTTACATTGTATTATTTTCTATTATCTTTATTGTTATTATGGCAAATGTCCCCATAGTGGGACTAATATAGGATTATTGTATTGTATCTTAAATGTAGTCTTTTGTTGTTGTTTTGTATTTTCTCAAAAACCACTTGTTGTTTGTTTGTGTTCAGTGGATGAAAACAGAACGGCCAGATCCACTCCAGCCATTCTGGCAGAAATTGTCAAAGAAGAAGGACTGTGAGTGGAAATAATCACATATTTCTCAGCTTTGTCAGTTACTATAAAACACAGTCTTTTTGAATACTACAAATGTTGACGCCAAGGTTGAACATTTTCATGTCCAACAAATAACAGCTTGTTTAACCTTATGGTAACGTTTGGTCCATAGTGGTTTGGTATCGTGTTTTCTTTTGAAATCGTTTTCCCACAACGCAACTGACACACAACACCAGAAACCATGTCCTATGTGGAGTTTAAGAAGTGGTCTGAGATGTGTTCCTGTGTTTTCTAGTCTGGCTCCTTACAGAGGCTGGTTCCCCGTCATCTGCAGCCTGTGCTGCTCCAACTTTGTCTACTTCTACTGCTTCCACAGCCTGAAGGCGAGATGGCTGAAGGGAAAACCGTCAGCACCCAGTACTGACTTAATCGTAGGCATCACTGCAGGTGAGATGGTCCTTGCAGGTACAAGTAGAAAACCAATCAGAAACCACAACCCTCCGCAGACGCTGTTTGGACACTTTATTACATACATATGCCTGATTCATGAAGATCATCATTAACAAAAATGTTCAAAAACGTGAAAAAGAAATTCCTGGATCTGCCTCCGTAAACGAATCGGTTTCAAGACAGCAATGAAACCATAACCTCCTCAGCAGAGGTTAGAAAACTGTTTTAATAACTCAAGACAATCAGATTAAATCCTAATAGTCCATCTTGCAAATGTGATCGTGTCAAGAGATAAGTGTGAGCCGTCCTAATTGTGTCAGCCACATTGAAATCTGAGTTTACTCAATATTACTAGATTTACAGATGTTTAAATTAACCACAGTTGTTTCTGGTGTTTCAGGTATTGTAAATGTTCTCGTCACCACACCACTGTGGGTGGTCAACACCAGACTGAAGCTTCAGGGTTCCAAGTTTCGCAATGCAGACATCCGGACCACCAACTACTCCGGCATTCTGGGTAAATGGACATTGTCTATATGTTCTTAGAATTTATTCACATTTATTCAGCAAATACATGATGATTATGACCTAATTGTACGTTTGTTTTGCTCCTGCAGATGCGTTTGTGCAGATTGTCCGCCAGGAGGGCGTGGGAGCTTTGTGGAACGGGACCTTCCCATCCCTGCTGCTGGTGCTGAACCCTGCCATCCAGTTCATGATTTATGAAGGGCTGAAGAGGCATCTGAAGAAAGGAGTTCCCAGAGAGGTGAGAGAGACACGGACAGAAACGGACGAGGGAGGGGAAGGAGGACAGAGACATCTGAAGGAAAGGGAAGTGCATTTAAATTACAGACGCAGGCTAGAAGAAGGAATGGTGGCCAAGAAAGTCCAGATGCAGGAAGGAGGAGGATATATGAACTGAAAACTAAAACTAAAATTAAAGTTGAATGCTTTTATAACTTATCATATATATATATTTAAGAACACAAATACTGGAAATGATCCACTGAAAACAAGTAAACCTATAATAATTAATAATAATAATACAGTTAATTTCTAAGAGATGTCTGTAAAACGGCACATATACACCTGTGGAAAAGTATAGAGAGGTTACTTCAGGTCATCCCATTATCTGGATGAGTAGACGCTCGATATGCGTCGACATGGTGATTCTCACATGACTTTCTCTTTGGCTTAAAAACAGAGGTGAGAGGGAATGTAGAAGCAAATATAACGAGACAATAACATTTTGACATTTTCACTGTCTACAGCCTCATTTGTGGATAAACACATTAGCTGAGGAGAATCGGGTGAACACGGTGAGGGAGCGGAGGACCAGCTGGTCTGAGCTCTGTTCTTCTGATAATGTTACGTAGAATTGTAACAAGAAATGTAACGAGCTTTCTTTTTCCCTCCCAAGCTGTCGTCCATTGAAGTCTTCCTCATCGGCGCTGTGGCCAAAGCTGTGGCCACCACTGCTACATACCCACTGCAGACTATACAGTCCATCCTCAGGGTAGGTGCTATGTGTGTTATACGTCTGTGTACGTGTTATAGACTGTTTATAGAGATGGTCGACATGACAGATCCCCAACAGTGAAGCCAAAGGTTCTCGATCGTCATCTGGTGGCTGGCTGCAGTGTAGGTCATAAGCTCCTCCATGTTAGTTGATTGGACATGCACCAAACTAAAATGTCATCAAATACATTTTCTCAAAGGTCTTTGTTATTTAAGTTAGTTCTAATCACACTGATGTTTGTTCGAGTGCTTATTTTTGGCTTTACTTATCTGATTATATGAAAATGGGGTGAAATGTCATGATTGACAGCTGAGGCTCACTAAGGATTGATCTAAATGTTGCTGGCATCCAAAAGATGGCAGCGTTCGGGTCTGGGATATTTTGGCTTCATTTGTTGGATAGTAGGAGGAAGTGGAGATGCGTTGTCTATTTTTATATACAGTTATTTAGCTTTTACATTTTGTCATACTTTTTTCATTTACCACAGTTTGGACAATACAGCAGGTCAACAGACGAGTCTAAAATCCTGTCCAGTCTAAGGTCTATCAAGTGTCTACTGGTCAATAGAGTCAGGTGGGTACACACACACACACACACACACAAACACACATTTCATATTTATATTTGTAAATTTTATTTAGTCTCATGTCCTCTACTTGACCTTTATATAATTCATAATGCAATGTTGAATCATACATTTGACTTAAAACACCTCTAGCCGTTCAAAAGCAAGGAATTTAATATCAAATGTAGAAACATTTAAATGTTTTCAGACAAGCAGCTCAAACCTGCTTTTCACATATTCAGACTAGAACAAACAAATTGAACCATTAATTTTCACTTACATCTGGTTTCACATTGCACCAACTAACCCCTATTTTTGTCAACATTATTTGAGAGAAGCACAGTTCTAGAGAACACATCTCCCAACATCCGGCGTACAAACTTGCCCTCACGACCTTCTGACAATGTCCTGTGACAGTGACACTGATTCTCTGCTGCAGGAAGTACGGCATGTTGGGTCTGTTTAAAGGCCTGGAGGCCAAGCTGCTGCAGACGGTGCTGACCGCTGCCCTCATGTTCCTTCTGTATGAGAAGATCACCAGCTACACCTTCAGCGCCATGGGACTGAGCCACAACAACTACAAGAGACGCTAGCGAGACGCTTCACAGCCGCTAACAGTCACCTGCGTTAGAGCATTGTATAAATGTATGAATCACTACTTATAGACCCCATGATGGTGAGGTCGAGGAAATCTGTCACATGACACTGGAAAAACTACGGTTATTATCATAGTCATGATCAGATGAGAAGTGCTGCCCACCGTGTAGATGGGGCTTCACACACAGTTTGTTAAATGTGTGTACAGGAAGGTGAAGGGCTGCTTCAATGCTCCAGTATTTGTATGTATTTTCCTGGGACCTGGATCTTTTCTCAAATACATCTGCTCAAGTTTTACGAAATCTGTCAAATGCTCAGTTGGAGTTTGGGTCCTGCTGAACTGGCCTGTGGTCGTTTATGGACGAATTCATTTCCACTGTCACTGAATGTAACATGAGAACCTACAGCCTTGTCTGTGTGCATGTGGGTCAGAGGTTTTACCACCACAAGTTTTTATTTTTGAGTTGTTTTTATTCCTGTCAGTTCAGATTGTGAGTGTGTGTGTGAACTCAGACACAATCATGTCACTTGTTTTGAACCTATGTAAAGAGTGTTGATCATTGTTGATCAAGAGCTACAGTATATACTTTACATCAGATGTGTTATTCTTGTATCCCTACATCAAAATACAGCATCAGTCTCCTCCCTCGTGTTTATTGTGTGTGTTTGTTTATAAAATAAATAAATAGTTGCGACCACTTCTTCAAACGTAAAAAAACCAAACACAACATGCCTCCATACTGCTCATGTGGTGTCATCCATGTGTCCGTAAGCCAGTACATATTCATATTTGACCTGAAACGGCGTCATTCACACCATGTTTTTAGCCTAAATGTCTGATATCCTCTTCTTATAGTTACTGCTGCAGTTCTAGCGAGAAGAGACAAGGAGCAGTAGAGGACATCAGAGCACATTTAGGGTGTAAATGACACCGTTTCGAGTCGAATTTGCTTGGTCGAGCAGTATGGAGGCATTTTATATTTTTTCCCCCCTGTTTTGTACGTTTGAAGAAGTGGTCACCATTTACTTCAATAGTATTGGATTTCTACTGCGACGCTGTTTACCCCCTGAAACTCCAAAAGTGTTTTGTGGACTCAAACACTTCCTCACCCTGGCCCCTATCTGCATAGTGGTAGAGTAGATAATCAATGAATTTTCTGGAGTGAACCATCCTTTGAAGTCTTTAAAGTCATTAAAGCCTCATGAATTGAATTGTGTGCGTTTTTTTTTTTAATTGTAATTGGCTGAGTTGAATTAAAGTAGAATCCTGGATTAAATGTTAATTACACGTGATCTCCATCGATGTAAACACGTAGATAATTCACATATATATATATATAATTCACATTTATATATATCTTCTCTTTGCTTTAAGGCGCGTGTCAGCAGTTAACGTTTCTCTAAGTACAGTGATCCACCGGTTCTCACTGTGCTTCACACGTGGACCACGGAAACACAGACTCACAGCAGCCGGACGGGTCTAAATCGCGCTGCTGCGTCCGTCCACATGGTTTACACGTCGGACAAAAACGTAACGTACGTAACGCGGCGGCAGCAGCAGCAGCGGCGGCAGCAGCCCTTTTCAGCATTACGTAAGAATCCCAGCGGCCGCGTCTCTCTCCGCAATAACAAACACTTCGAGGTCGACTCGCTCATTCTTCCCAACCAAACATGGCTCCCACACCCGCCAAGGAGACGGAGAGGCACTGCGTCCTGTGCTGCCAGGAGGTCGACATCTTCGCGCTGGGCAAGTGCGACCACCCGGTCTGCTACCGCTGCTCCACCAAGATGCGGGCGCTGTGCGAGCAGAAGTACTGCGCCGTCTGCCGCGAGGAGCTCGACAAGGTGGGCATCGCGCCGCCACTGTGGCCCGGGGATGGAGCCCCGGTTCGTGCTAGCTAGGCCGCGTCCTCCACCACCCCCCCGGTGCTGGTGGTGATTGTAGAGGAGGGAGGGAGGGGGGGCAGCAGAGTTTGAAGGGTACAGTCAAAGCTGGTTTTATTATGAATTGGAAACCACTGCTGGTTAAAACATTTTTTACAAACAGCGGCGTCTGCTCACTGGTTTTTCTCTCGCTGTCGTTAGCTTAGCTTAGCTTAGCTAGCACTGGTAGTTACATTAATGTGGGCTAGCTAGCAAGCTCCATTTAAAGTCCCAAGTCACTGTACTAACCACGTGACTACAGTGTGTTAATTTGATCCCAGTTCTTTAATGTGTCAATGAAATGAAACTGTTGTGTCGATGTCAGCTGTCAAACTCTCACGTTAACCAGCGCGTGCACGCCCCATGGTTCACTGTGCTTCCTCGGCCTCTGTACATAAGATACCTGTGTGTGTGTGTGTGTGTGTGTGTGTCAGCTGGCCTTTTACTTCCGGGGACTCGGACATGTGTCACTCAGCGTCAGATAAGTGGACTTTAGCTCATGTCCAGTCCAGGTGGACAGTGTCGTGTGACACGGGCCAAACTGGGCCACTCCCTCCTGTGATCATCTTCCCTAAAAACGAAACTGAGAGCTGCGTAGTGCTTGTTGTGGTTTATTTGATGGATCCTGTCTGTGACTGTCTTTCCCTTCTGGGCTTTGCACAGTAAGTGCATTCCCAGAATTCCACGCGGTACTCTACACAGTGCCGGTGTGGGATAGCAGTGGTGCATGAGCAGAGTTTTTACTTTCCCATTACAAAACCTGCCTTTAGGATATAAGTAATAGTTTCAACTGTGCATTGCAGCCTTTCTCATGTTCTTCCCGACTGTCACGTTGCCCTCAGGTGGTGTTTGTGAAGAAGCTGGAGGCCTTCTCGTCTCTGCCCTTCCAGCAGTTTGCATGTGAGAAGAAGCACGACATCTACTTTGGAGACGAGAGGATCCACGCTCAGTACAGGTGCGGTTCTGCCCCACTGTGTTCAGACTAATTCTTCAGATGTATGTGAGAAGGCAAATGTCAGATTCCATTGCCCCGGACATTTTCCAGAACTTTTCCCTCCTGTTGATATTTTTGGAAAGTTCAGTGCGAGCGAGTGGGTGTGTCGATGGTACACGTGATGGATGCAAAATTGAAAAAAATTACCCAATGTAATTACATGGAAAGTTAACAAAATATACACTAATACGCACAGTAATAAATATTGTGGTTTTCTACCGGAGACCTTCCAAAAACCACATCTCTTTGACCATGACGTGTAAACTTTAAAATGGCAACACACATACAATTGTACTTAAAGTGACTAATGCCACACACCTATATTCTGAAAAGCAACTTTGTCATCTTAGGCATGCAGGAGTCTGATTAACTTGACGCACAGAATCAGAGCGACTAAGCGTGGTTTAGGAAATAGCTCCAGCATTGTCTCCTCATGATGCTATTCCATAATGTGCTTTTGTTTTTAACTACCTCTCCTCCTGTCTCCAAATTACAACAGCTACTTCTCTGCATTGCATTGCAAATACCAATTTTGCATTAAGCAAGTATTTTTGTTTTTTATGTATGTGTGGAAATATACCGTCTGGCAAGCAGGTAAGGATGCCGTTACTGTCAAGAGAGCATGCACCTAAACTTTCTCTGAAATTATAATTGACTCTTATTGTTTGACTTTTCTTGTTCTTGTATATAACTGGCTTTTTTTGCCCGGATGACTTCCACCATTTTACCAGGACCTTTTGGATTAGCTTCTTATCACATGTCGTGTGTTTTCTCAGGCATCTGATGTTGTCAGAGTGTGTCCGCTGTCCAGAGCCAAAGATCTTCGCCAGGTTTGAGGAGCTGGAGCAGCACATGAGGAAGCAGCACGAGCTCTTCTGCTGTAAGCTCTGCTCAAAGCATCTCAAGGTTAGTCTTTCCAGGTCCACCACATGTATAAGTACATCAAATAGGAACTAGTTATTAGAAGCAGTTTAAGGCCATTTTACATCTATAGAAAACGCATCAGATATAAACCTTTTTTATTTTCAAGTATAATGAATATTGCAGTTTCCCAGGCCAGGTGAAAATACATGTGTTTTCTTATATAAAACTCTTTTGAGGACATTTTCTTGACACAACATCAACATTATAGCGCTGTCAGACCCCATTCTTTAAACTCTCCCGCCAGATCTTCACCCATGAACGGAAGTGGTACAACCGTAAGGAGCTGGCACGCCATAGAGCACATGGAGACCCAGACGACACCAGTCACAGAGGACACCCGCTCTGCAAGTTCTGCGATGACCGATACCTCGATAATGACGAGCTGCTGAAACACTTGCGCAGGGACCACTACTTCTGCCACTTCTGCGATGCAGACGGTTCTCAGGAATACTACAGGTGTGTATTGCTGTTTCACAGACCTGTTTGGTCAGGAATCTTCAACTGGTGAAAGCCAGTTGTTTATTTATAATTTAACTTTTCACCCTGTGGCCGACAGTGATTACCTGTACTTGAGCGAGCACTTCCGAGAGAGTCACTACCTGTGTGAGGAAGGGCGCTGTGCCTCAGAACAGTTCACCCATGCATTCCGCTCTGAGATCGACTACAAGGCCCACAAGGCTGGAGCACACAGCAAGAACCGGGCAGAGGCTCGACAGAACCGCCACATCGACCTGCAGTTCAACTACGCCCCGAGACCACAGAGGAGAAATGAAGGTTGGTGAGGAGAGCGTTGTTTTGTGTTTGGAGACTTTTCACCATTCACAGTACCGGACATTTGAATAGGATTATTGTTAATATAACTGTGTGATGAAGGCAATGAATGTGAAATAAAAGGAGGGTGCGTATATCCGCAGGTGTGATGACAGGAGAGGACTATGAGGAGATGCGTCACAATCGAGGAGGAAGAGGAAGGCCTCATGGGGGAGGAGGAGGGGGAGGGGGACAGAAGAGCTGGAGATATTCCCGGTGAGTCTAAACCATCAGTTCTGTGTCTAATACATGAGAATCTGTATAATAATATTTAATGGTCACATGACATTGTCTCTTTCGTACACATTCTATCTATCTCTGTGTGTGTGTGTGTGTTGTATTTACCTCTGTGCAGTATTTAAATGTAGCACTTGTCATTCACTGAATGCTTCACTGTTTATTTTGTATTACTGTTCAATCTTATCTTTAGTTGCTGTTGGAAGTGACTTCTAGCCCATTTTCAGTCCTTGTGTATGTTTGTCATGCTTGTTGTTGCATTTGACTGTAAATGTGTGTTTGCCCTTGCAGAGAGGACGAGGACAGGCAGATGGAAGCTGCCATGAGGGCCTCCATGGCGATGAGTCGACAGGAGGAGAGAGGAGCAGTGCAGGAGAGGAGCACTCCCAAACACTGCAGAGAGGAGAGGACAAAGAGAATAGAACTAGAAGAGCCCAGACACAGGAACGGACCCATTGAGCCAACAACCAAACCTCCAGGTGACAAAAGCTAAAAGATGTTTTTCCAAGTGCTTTTATGTGTTTAAGTTGTGAAAGTTAGTGATTCTGACACGTTTCTTGTCACCTCTTTGACAGTCAGAACAATGAAGAGCAGTAATCCAGGAGAAGAGGATGACTTCCCAGTTTTGGGAGCCACAGCTGCAATACCCATGTAATATTTTATACACAGTACAAAACCAAAAGTCTTGCATTACTTAAGTGAGCTGAAATGTTCAATCTCTCTTGTTGTGTGTCTCCCTCCAGTGTAAAGCCAGCTCCTGTAGTAGTTCCAGTCGCCCCTGTAGCTTTGAAGGAAGACGATTTCCCGAGCCTGTCAGCTGTTGCTGTGACATCCCTCATGACCCCGGCTTACTCTGCACCACCTAGGAAGACTTCCTCTTTCCAAGAGGAGGATTTTCCTGCTCTTGTGTCCAAATTGCGCCCCCTCAGACCCACAGCAGGCACCAAGTCTGCTTGGTCCAGCAAGACGGCCGTAGCCAAACCAGTCATCCATCCTCCACCTTCCTCCAGACAACCGCCTCCCCTCTCATCTGCTTCCTCTGGCCCTCAGCTCCTCTCCTCCTCCGCTTCATTGTCTTCAAGGAGGAAAAAGAAAGTAGGGGAGAACGGGAAGGCAGTTCCTCTTTCCTCAGATGATGAGAGCGGAGGATTGACGCAGCAGGAGTTCCGCTCAGTGCCCACCATGTTGGATATCTCCTCTCTGCTCACCGTTAAAGGAGGCAGCAGCAGCAACTTCAGCAACAACAGCAGCAGCAGCAACAGCAACAGCAAACCCTCCACCATGACCTCCAGCCCTTCAAACCTGACCCCCAACCCCGATGTCTTTACCTCCAAAGCCAGCAAGAAGAAAAAACCGCAGAAGAACACGGCTGCTCCCTCCTCGTCTGTGTCTTCGACTGTGACGATACCTGTAAATACAATCTCTGTGGAAACAGCTGCACAGAAGGAGAACGTCCCTGAGAAAAAACGCAACAAGCCGCTTTCTAGCACTGTGACAGCGGCACCGATGAGCGGATTGACAAATGGCCACACTGAGAAATCGCCACCCATTAGTAAGGAGACAGTAGCAGTGAACCCTCCTCCCAACACAGACCCTCCTCTTCATCAAGAGGAGGATTTTCCTGCTCTCATGACAAAGAAACCTCCACCAGGTAATAATAAGAATAATAACGTTATTAGTAAAGTACAGCATGCTGTTATCTTCAATATTCTATTATTATCTTTTGTTTTACATCCAATCTCTATTCACAGATAATCAAACATCAGCAACTTGTAAAGATGCCATGAAAAACTGTTAAATTCAAGTTTAATTTTGGGGGTGTGAATTGTTTTTTCTTTATGCTAAATCATTTACAATTACAATGCTGTTTGCACACGCATGTTGCTGCCTCTCAGAGCTGTCCATTCAGGTCTGCGTACGGAGCGCACCCATTGACTTAAACCCTAGGAGCTCACTCAGTGTTTTACCTGTCAGGCTTCAAGTCCTCCTTCCCGATGAAGGCCTCCGCTCCTGCCTCTTCCTCCACAATGCCCCCACCTCCACCTGGTCTGGGACTCTCAGGCCCGAAGCCTCCACCAGGCTTCACTGGGATCCCCCTCAACAGCAACGTGGTGGAGCCGGCTCCTTCTGCAGTCAACCTGTAAGCGGCTGTTTGTGTTTAACAAATCTAGATTTTGGTGATTAAACCGTTGACCCAGTTCCTTGCTCTGTTACAAAATGTGTTTTACTCATGTATTCATCCCCTCCAGGCTGCCCAAGTTGTCAAGCAGTGGTTACCTAGTGCCAGAAGACTTCCACCAGAGAAATCTGGAGCTGATCCAGTCCATTAGGATGTACCTCCGCGACGATGAGACAAAGTTCAACCAGTTTAAAAACTACTCTGCACAGTTCAGACAAGTAAGTTAAAATAATGAGAATCTTTTACAGATGTTGAACTCTCATCTATTAATCACTAGCTTCTCCTGGAACTGTGTATTTTTAAATTGTACATCAATAATTATTACAACAAAGAATCAGGGTTTAGAACAGAAACTTTCCAAAAAAACTTTTGATAACTTGAATCTTTATTCCTAGGGTGTGGTATCAGGAGCTCAGTATCACTGCAGCTGTAAGGACCTGCTCGGAGAAGACTTTAACTGCATCTTCAACGAGCTGCTGGTGCTCCTGCCGGACACCGGCAAGCAGCAGGAGCTGCTGAGCGCCCACGCAGACTGCAAGGCCCTGGAGAAACAGTCGGGGAGTGGGGGAGGAAAGAAGAACAAGAACAAGAAGAACGCCTGGCAGATGCCAACCAGTGTGGCCAGCATAGCAGCTGAGCTGGAATGTCAGGTGTGCCCCACTTGCAGACAGGTGCTGGCCCGCAAAGACTTCAACTCCCACAAGACCCTGCACATCAGGGACACTGATGAATTTCCTTCCTTGCAGTCGATTAGCCGCATCATTAGCTAGCCCCTCGTCTGCTCCGTTTGCCATCATGGGTGTATTTTCAGTGGCCCCTGTCGCCCTGTCAAAGCCCTGCAGAAGCCAGTATGTAAAACAGGCGCCTGTTTCCTGCGTGAGCGCGTCTCAGAGGAGCTCGGGGTCTATATCTCCATAGTGAAGCTGAATTAAAGAAGGTTGATGGTGTTTTTACTTTCTGATGAGGGTTATATTGATCGGTTTGCGTGAACGGTTTCACAGTGTCACTGGGTTGCTCCAGCTCAACTTTTCCTTCAGCTCGCATCCTTCGAGGACGTCTCTGGCTGCCGCCGGCTTTGTATAACCACAACCATCATTTTATTTAATGGGAGACAAGCTAAGGCTTTACTTGAAGAATGTTCTGCTTCCTAAGACAAAATTGTATTGAGTTACATTTTGTACCATCATTCGTTGTGCTTTCACACAGATAACAAAAGAATCTGATGTTATGTCAAAATCGGGTAATATTTCTGTATAATTCCCCAGAGGGGCTGTTTGTTTAAATAACAAAATAAACAGACGTCTTCAGTTCAACATTTTTAGCTACAAACTTATTTAACTTTAGCTGTTTAATTGCTTTTTAATGTCGGCTGGTTCAAAGAGAGGAAAGTGTTTGAGTGACGAGGTTGTTCCCTGTCAGAGGCGAAGGAGGGAGGGAGGGTGGGTGGCAGGCAGGAAGAAAGATTAATTAGAACAAATATGGTTCACGGTTTAAATTTTGTATGATTTTTGTGTACAATTTTCATTTATTCTGTTCATGTCACTCGCCAGTGGATCTGGTTTCTTAGTTGACTGATGGGCTGATCAATCGGAGAAGTGGTGTTGCACAAATTTTCAAATGGAAACTAAAAAATCCTAAACAATGAACATGTGTCCTTGCCTGTTTTCCACCGTGTATCTTTTCTTTTCAAGGATGAAATGATGACATGAAGCTCCGTTTCTATTTAAGTCTCCAGGTTATAATAATGAGACATTGGTGGAGACTGTTTCCTCATGTTTAATGGACAAAATCACCAGATTGATTAGGAAAAATTGCAATTAAATAAACAATTTCACTAGTTGTATGTTTAATAATCGATGTACCATCCTTTCCTTCCTAATCAGCTGTTTGTAGTGCAGTGGTGTGTATTAGCATTAATTCTTACTGTGCATGGAGAAAGTGAAACTAGCTGAAAAGAACTGCAGACATACTCGGATTAATTTCTAAAAGGGAACATTTGTTTACATTAATAAAAAATTCATCAACTGATTTTTCTGCTCCTCACTTCATTCCTAAAATAGTGAAAAAGAAATCTACAACTGGTATTTCCTCAACTAGTTTAGAGCGATTATCCCGAGTGGAGTTGATCAGAGGTTTCCTAAGTGGTCCGGACGTCACACATGAAACTCAGGGACAGAAACAGGCGATCCAAAACATGGTCTCTTTTTTATTTCGAGTGACGGTCAGACTGCAGTCCGGAGACATTCAGGTAATAGACAGTGACACACATCTCTGTACACAGCGTTTTTACACTGAAGAGGTCAAACGCCTTCAGAACAGGAAGAAACGACCCAGAAGAAACATGTTAAAGGGGGAGCACACAAAAATCAGTGTTCACTTGTTGGGTCAATGGAGTTAAAATGTTTTTTTTATCATCAGTGTTATATGGGGGAGATATTTTAACATCAACAAACTGTATTATACTGGAATCCCCACAGGTGATGGCACTGGCTTTACTACAGATCAGAACCTTTTTGTGTCCGTCGAACAAAACGTCACACAAAGCTTTGATTTCGGTGCTGACGGTCAAACAAAGTATTTCCAACAAAGAGTGCATTCTAGTTAATAAATAATTACTATTATCATTGTTTATTTTTTTTTCATTAATACAGGACAAACCAATTCTTGGACATCATCACACACAGTTTCCATTTACTTCAATAACGTACTGTATTTTACAATCGACCAATAACCACAGTAGTGTACATGGGCCAGAGCACAAAACACATATGCTTGTATTATTTTTTAATCTACCACACGGACTGAAGAGACTGAAGCACTGAGAACAATAATACAACCCGACAGTACCCCACTAGTACCTCCATCAGTACCCCAATCAGTACCCCAATACTACCTCCATCAGTACCCCAGTCACACCCAACCATTTAGCTGGTTACTAGCAGGCCAACATAACCCCAGAGTTAAAGGACTACAGTTGTGGTTTTTCATATTTCCGCATGCTTGTATATAATTTAAATTATTGATGAACATAAGATTTTAAATTGATTTCCTTTACTATACGATGGACAATAAACTCTGTCTCTGTTAACACTTATTTAGCTTTAAATCCCAGACAGGAATCAGGACAGACTCAGCCACTAATGATGCAAACCACTACATTTAGGTGATTTAAGAGTTTAAGTGCGTTAAATGGTTTGATGATCATCCCATTCAACATTATTGCAGCATGACAGTGCATTTGTGTGCAGGGGCCTGACTTCACCCAACACAGACACTTGACATTTGAGCGTCCGCTTGTGAAAAGCTGCGTATTATCAGGCAAAGTCAAACTTGATGGAGACAATGAGCAATAATGTTAGATGTGATGAAAACAAAAACGAGTGGCTGTCTGGAACATGAGGAGTCCATCAATCCAAAAACGAAAAAGAACCACAAGTGTAGACCTTTAACAGCTCCACATAGATCTAACAGCATCCCACCACCACACACGAGTACCTGAAAGTATTTGGAAATCTAAAAACCCCAACCAGTACAATTCCAGCACCCAGTGTTGCAAGTCGATCACTCACTGAACTACCCATTCACAGATAGTCAGGTGAAAGAAAAATGCAGAAACCCATGCTCTTTGTTTTTAGTACTTTTAAGTGATTGAACTAGCAAAGTATAGAACAGACAGGGCTTTATCTCCGTTTACCTACAGAACAACTCTATACTTTGATGACTTACCTCTAAACCTCTAATAAGAAGAAGTTGCTTTAAACACTGTCTCCTGTTTTGTCTATTAGCTGTCATAACAGAAATTAAAGCGTCCTGCAGCTCAGGCTCCTGGATTCTGGTGTCGGATTTGAGATTTTGGAGATTTAAAGTCCACATCAGGGGACACATATTTCCCCCCCTGGATGTTTAAAAAAGATATACACACTCGTGCATGTATTGATGTGATTAACAAGATCATGAGCTCGAGGTAACGTCACTAAAGAGAAAGTTGTTTGGGGACAGTTCTGATAACAAACAGCGATTAATACAACACAAGAGGGAATCCTGTCAGCTGCGTCATTGGCCGGCGAGTCTCACTTTGCAAAACACTGTGGAGTCAACTTAAGAATGACACAGTATTCAATATATAATGAGTCCTATACAACAATTCCATGCATTATAATCATGATTACTTTGAAAACTCAGGAGAGCCTCAGCGATCCCTCTGCTGCAGAGTCTACTCAGGTCAGCAGGGGGCGCCGCCTACATGGGATCAGATAGAAGAACAGGTGAGATATTCTACAGGTCGATTCACTTTAACAGGAAGTTTTCATATTTGGCTCTTTTCATCGTCAAAGAAACACAGAAAAAGTCATTTCTTTTCATTTCGTAGCTTGAGATATTTTGACTGAGACACTGATATAATATATTCTGCAGAAAGACGATTGTTATTCGGTGGAAATTATCGAATGCTCCCAACAGATTTATGATTTTCCTCCTCTGCACTAAAACTCTGACAAACGCACGCTCAAGAAAATAACTTTTAAGCGTCACAAAGTTCACACGAACACGCAGGACCTACGTGTCTCTCTCATGCACGCGTACGCACGTGCACTTACACACTTGTACGTGGACGTCCTCACTCACACACACACAGACACACACAGACACACACGGAGAATACATATTCACTGATGGCGAGTGTATGTGAACCACGACACAAGAGACACTGCTACACACCGACATCGTTGGCATGATTACTATCTACATCATTAGTGACCCACATCCACCCACCTCCGCCCCCTGTCACCATGGCAACAAATTACTCTCCCCATCTCCTGGTAGATGGCTTTTATTTTTTTGCTTTTGCCTGAGACTGTACTGATCCAACAACCTGACCTCCCCACCCCCCCACCTCGCAGGATCAAAGCTCATCTGTTGCCCCCCCCCCCCCCCCCCCCCCCGGCCCCTTTGCACTGTGATTACGTCAAATCCCATGGACATTAACAACGAAGTAGTAACGTGGTAATCAACGGACAGCAATAAGAACACAGGGCAGTTTGGCAGCTTCTAAAACGTAAACATAAACACACCTGACTTGAATCTCCCCACTTGCCCCAATTTAAACGTACGACACTCAACACAGGGCACTGTCTCAAAATACTGTGACATACAGACATTGGCACCATGGATGGATTTGGAGATAACACAGCAAAAGGCCCCCCCCGCACAGGAGCAGGACCCCACATGGAAAGTCGGGGTCGTCTTGCGTCTCTCTATCGTCATTTTTTAGCCTCTTTTGGTAGTTTCACGTCGCTTTATTTTTCCCTTTGCGGTCATTTTACGTCTTTTTCTAGGATGTTGCACTGAATCTGTGCGTTTTAAACCCATTTGTCTAGTTCATCCGTGCCTGAGACCGATATATAACTGAAAAGTGACCCTTGGAGCTATCGTGACAACGTCCTCGAGGAATAGTTTGCATTGCGATGTTGTTTTCCTGTAGAATAATGGACTTCAAAATACCAAGGAAGACAAAAAGATGGCGTAACGATATATATAAATCAGCGACGAGCTTTGCGGATGAATCTGTTCGATACGACGTCCGACAAACTTCACCGGGGGAAGCTCAACAATTTAGATCGACAATTTCTCTGTGTCCCACTTGCCTGAGATTTTGCGAGTACAATTCAAAGTCGTGTCAGTAATTTGAGACAGTGCCTGAACTTAATCTGGCGGTAACTAGCCTACCTACGCTACGGTACATACCTACCTACATAAGAATGTGAGATATTGCACTTGGTCACGAAACATTGTCATCGTTGTTTTTTTTTTTCTTTTTTACTTTTACAGCATGTGAAAATCTACTAAATTAAGTCACTGTCTGAGACGCACAGCACAGTATGGCACTTAGTTGATGTCTAAGTTTTGGAAACATGCAGATTCAACACACGTGGTCACGTTTCACTGCAGCGGGGAACGAGGGAGGAACGGCCAGAGCGCGTGTAGCTAAAGAAACATTCCCCCGTAACGGCTTGGATGAATGAAAGGAGGAAGATGGGTGAAGGTGCCACATGTGAGTGCCCTCTGCGGCGCTTTATTTAGTAACCAAACACGGCTTTGTGGTGGAGTTGCTCAATCGTTAATGCCTTCATCTGTTTTTTTCTTTTGACAAAATAGTGTTTGAATACTGCAAAGCGGCCTCCTCTTCTTTATCTCCTCTTCTTGGTATTTCTTTATTTTTCATTTCTTTTCATCCGCTCTGATCCGAGGACGCTGCGTTCAACACGACTACGCGTCTGGAAAAGTGCCGACGGAGCTGGAATGTTGAGGAAGGAACAGGGAACGAGACGAGGAGACGGAGAAGCAGAGGCCATTTTTTTAACAGTTGCAGAAAAATCAGATCAACACATAAACAACTGCACGTGTAACATCACAGAAAGTGATTTTTCTTTTTAACTTTTCAACCCTTCCCCCCCAAAGCTTCCTCTTCCACCATCGGGTCTGTCAGCTCTAGTAAATGGGAACCTGGTATGTGGGTGCTGCGTTGTTCTCAGTGAAAGGTGGGCTCTGGTAGGTCTCTATGGTCTCAGTGGTTACGCCTACTGGTGAATTGGAGGGGTACGGCTGGGTGGGGGCGCCGCCATCCATGTGCTCCGTGGTGAACAGGGTCATGTCTGTGCCCAGCAGATACTTCTGGACCGCACGCACCGTTAGACCCACCTACAGGGGGCAGCAGGGTGGAAAGAGAGAGGGGCATCGTTAAGAAAAGCTCTCGTTGCTGCACCAATCCAAGTAAGACACAGAAATTACAAACGTTCAGTATTCATAAGCAGATATTAGGCAGGAAACCATCTTTTAAAGCCAGAATTTGTGTTTTTATTCTATTTATAGTAGTTATATTGTAGTTATTAAATAATTACAACCACTGGAAACTGGTGGAAACAGCTAGCTTGACTGTGTATAAAAAAAAAAGACACAAACTCTGGGTCAGGAAAGTGAAGCCAATGCGGAAGAGCCCAGAACCTTTATTCTGTCAAATGACCAGCAGAGGGTGACTTACTTAGGCTAATTGTTTCCCCCTGTTTACAGTCTTTGTGCTAAGCTAAGCTAACTGGCTGCTGGCTTCATATTATTCATATTTATTTTATAATTTTCGTGTATCCAAATATATCTCCTTAACACAAAGATGTTGATACACCTCCAAACTTAAAGTAAAGGTTCAGTGCACAAGATTAACTGTGGTTCGGCAGATGCATAACCAGTTCGGGTCATGGATGGATCAAACAGGGGCGCGACTGATCGGGAGGAGGAGGAGGAGGAGGAGGAGGAGGAGGAGGAGGAGGAGGAGGAGGCCTTAATCCTGAGGTTTTGTTTGAAGTCATGTTAATTTTTCTCTTCAAAGTCAAACAGCTCAGTGAAAAAAGGAATGTCCAACTCCTGATCCCAGAGTTCAGTTTAGTTTCCTAGTGATTTCCTTAAATGTAGATCGTGTAGTTTAACTTTAAGATTATTTTGTAGTAACTCATTTGTTTCTGTCGTAGGTCCTGACTCATCCCTGATTCTAGAGAACCTGCAGGACTGTGATTTGCTTTATTTCCGACTAAGGCTTTGTATCTGCACCTTGTATAACTTTTTTTTAATATCCACAAAGGTTGTGTTTGTATTGTTGCATATGTGTGAGTGTGTGTGTGTGTGTGTAGTTGCACGTCCTCACCCAGGTGATTATGGAGAAGAAAGAGAAGGTGATTGCTGCCCGAGCTGCGTCCGCCCCCGCGTTGAGTGGCAGCTCATCAGCCGTGGTCCGAGACCACTGATTGGCCAGGAAACAGAAACTTACAAAGTACAGGAAGGTCCAGAAACCTGTCGGAACACGACATCGTGTCACAACACAGATGAAGATGATAACATACAGTTTTTCACGGCGTAGCCACCTGAAGCTGCTTGTTGTTCCCTTTTTCAAAATCAAAAATACTTTCTCATCTCTGTGACCCTTTAAAGTGAGTTTACAGGTTTCATTTCTCTTGTTCTCGTGCATGAAAGCATTCAGCTGAAACAAAGAAGTGAATGTGCTGGGTGTTTTGGGGAAATCCCTTTCAATCCTGCCTTTGAAACTGATCAAGCGCTTAAAAGGAGACTATTTATGGCTTATGTGTCTCTAAAGTTGGCCCACTGAGTATAACGAGCCACTGAGTATAACGAGCCACTCCCATCGTGAAACATCTCCACGGGACTGAAAACAGTGCTTCCTCTTGTCAACTCGGTTTCACCTCCTCACCTGAGAAGCCAATCTCAAGCATGATGGCCTTCTTCCTGTCTTTGACAGAGCTGATGGAGGAGAACTTGTAGTCGAGGAGGAAGAAGAAGGAGCACGCCAGCAGGCCCACGAGGCCCACGAACACGCCGTAGTTACAGGCGTCGGCGTTCTTGTTGAAGACGCAGTGGAGACGCTCGCTGCCCATGTTGACATAGCCCTCGTTCACGATGGAGGCGAAGACCACCAGGGAAAATATCTGAAGACGGAAAGAAGAGAGGGATGTTAACGTTCGAATGATTATCTCTCTCCTTGTCTCTTTTACGAGCAGAAACACAGGCCCACTGGAAACAGGACTGTGGCAGCACTACGAGAGAGAGAGAGAGAGAGAGAGAGAGAGAGAGAGAGAGAGAGAGAGAGAGAGTGGCTTAGACCAGAAGCATTAACCTAATTTCCTCTCTCTCTCTCTCTCTCTCTCTCTCTCTCTCTGACTGACTGAAGAGGTGGATGCTTCACTTCCCCTTAAGAATCACATCGTCCCGAGGCGGCGTGTGTGCCGAGTGAGGAAACGCGATAAAGGTTGCTATGGGCTCGCGTTCGGCCACTTTTCACTCCCCCTCATTAGTAAATTCCAGTCTTATCAATAACACCACTATAGCTGCGTGTGATCTCTCTGGTTTCTCCTCTGTCGTTCCTCTCACTCCCTTTGCTCTGGACTCACACACTGACACTGATCAGCTGACTAACGCTGCATGGCAGAATAGGGCCATGTGACACACACACACACACACACACACACACACACACACACACACACACACACACACACACACACACACACACACACACACACACACACACACACACACACACACACAGAAATGCGCTCACACTTGGGGGTTTGGGTCATATGATGGTGGAGGTGCACACAATGGGATAATGTCAGGTCCACATTTTAAACTAATCACATGTGTGGATATAATCTGCGCAGACACAAACTGGTGCTTTTCATGAATCCGTCTGGTGAAGCCGCTTATGTGTCAAAGTGCTGCATCTCCAAAATGGAAGGAGAAACTTTCACATGGCAGGATTTTAAAACACGAGAGCGTGTAGAGAGTGGATGAAGGAGGATTTACTTTGAGGGAAAGTCAACTACTGACTGTTTTCCTCTGTAATTTACTTTTTTAACTCTGCCAAGTCTGTCTGTTTGTTGGTTGGTAGGTTTGTGAGCAAGGTTACACAATAAAACTGGACGGATTACCAGGAAACTTGGATGTCAGGGTAAGAGAAGGGTCAGGGAAGAACTCGTTTTAGTGCCGATCCAGATCAGGGAGTGAATCTAGGAATTTGTTTCAGCTTTCTTCATCATTACCAGACATCGATTTCTCAAAGAATAACTTATGGATCTTGATGAGAAATAAATCAGACACATTTAAGGAACTCGTATCTATAACTCTGTGGAATCTGGTGTTGTTTGATTGAAATTAAGGAGGCCGTCGGGCCCATGTGCTCATTCACCCATGCTTCCTGGTTGTAGAAGACAACAGTGATTGGTACATTTTGTCTTAGTTCCTTTTATTTTATTTGCATTACCTCCCCCTTCTTTATTCGCTTTATAATTAGACTCTCTGTGTGTGTAGGATGATGTGAAGATGAAAAGAAAAGCAGATTTGGCAACATGCAAAGAATATAAGAGGTTGAAGTGAGAATATCTCTAACATTTGCTCACCTGCTGATTGATTCCTATTGTGATTAACTCATTTCCATCTAAATTGTACATATTGTTCTTTTCTTTACACTAGAATGGTTCCTTTATATTTAAATACTTTATATTTACATCAGGAGCGGGTCCTCTCTACGGAGGCCGCCATGTTTTTTTACAGTAGCCCAGACTGGACAACTAAACATCTTTTGAGTTTATATGACAACTGAAGGTTACCACAGGTTCTCTATCATGTTTGGGGGGGGGGGAGGGGGGTGAGGTGAGGGGTATTCAGCTGCAACATGCAACGTCACCACTAGATGTCACTACATTCTACACGCTTAACCTTTAATGCCTTTACTTCTGACCACTATAACCACCAGAGTAATTATAAAAAGCCCCATTGTTCAGTTACAACATGGTTCATATGCACTGGTGCAGCCGTGTTGAAGATGTGATGGGAGCTCAGTGATAAATCCTCCTCACCTGAGCTTTAAAGCATCGTGGAGAACAAATGAAACACAACCAGCACAGAGCTCGTGATGAGGATGATGAGGATGAGGATGACTTGCTCTCTGTGTTTGTTTCATGTCAGTCCTCGGTGCTGGTGAGGAAGATGTTCTCCGTGTCATCCAAAGGTGACGCGCTACATCAAACGTCAGGGCACGACGCGTCTCCGCGCGGCCCCTGCATGCGTGCGTAATGGAGTCCGCGGACCAATCACAGGTGAGGTGACGGGACGACGACCGTTTCAGGGTAAATCGGCAAAAAATCATATGAGCTGATGATGTGATTGAGATTAAAAACCGTGTGTGAGTGTGTGTGTGTGTGGTAAATAACGCAATTGTGTTTTACATGCAATTGTGTTTTACATCATGATTGTGATCAGCAGCGGGGACGAGCAGGCTGCTGAATATGAATTTCTCTTTTTCTGTCCATCCCGGTTTCGCTCTGCTGCACATCTGCGCGTGTTCAGGATAAATGTGTTGAAATGAAAGCGTGTGGGTGAGGACGGAGATGTGTGAAATAAACATCTGTATAGTGAAACCAGTGTCATGGTGTCAGATGCCCACCAGGCCTGCTGGGTTACACCCTGTACCGATCCATAAACACCCAGCATCAATTTCCTGGGTTTTATTCCATTTTACGCACGGTGCTAATTAACCGCGCCAGGGTTTTGCGGGGTCTTGTGTTTGCGGTGAGAACACGTCACGAGTCTGGCACCGCAACGACAACACAGAGGACCCCCCCCCCCCCCCCCCCCCCCCCCCCCCCCCCTCTCTCTACACGCACACAGGCGCGCACAAACACACAAACAGCAGCACCACAATAAATAATAATTAATAAAAAAAGAAAACGCGCTCCTACCCATGACAGCACCCTGAGGATGGTCTGCGGCTGCTTGGCGAAGGTGATCGGGTCGATGCTGGACCCGGTCCGGCCCGCTCCGAACGATCCCGCTCCGTCCATCTTCTGTGGCTCTCTCTCGGTGCGCTCCTGGCGGCTCCACGCTCCCGGCTCCACGGCTCCGCGGCAGGCTGCTGCTGTAGGGACGGGTCCTGCATGCGCGCACCCAGAGGCGCGCGGGCACGGCGGCGGTCACGGTGAGTAGAGTGGGAAGGGGGGGGGCGAGATCGTGCCCGCGCTATACAGGCTGACTGTATGTTTATTTTTATGATTAACTCTTTATTTGGTTTTTAAACACTAACAGTCACAAAGAGCAACTGCATGGAACTTGAGCAATAGAATAAAACATTACAACAAAACAGTGATGAAATAATAATTATAATATGACAAATAGGAAAATGTCTTCATTGTTCATTGTTTCTTCATCAGTTAACTGCATATTTTACTTAAAAGTACTGCTTCCACTCTTTTTCCTCTTTTTCCACGTCATACGGATGTGGGCCACTTCCGGCAACGATGGGTCACTTCTGGCCTTTATGTGGCCCAGACCAAATGGATGTGGACCTAAAGTGGCCCAGTTGTCCCAAGATAAATGGCAAACACGCGGTGCTCTATAAGTGTAATCTTGATGTGAACCTGTGAAGGTGGCCCATGTGGTAAATGGTGGATTTGGCCCAAAGACCACAAGACAAATTGGGGTCACCTTTGGTTGACAGGCAGGATTGAGATGGTTTACTTGAGGCCCAGACCTGTAAACAGGAGCTGATCGCCCAATCATTCCATACAGAATGTGCCGAATGAGGGTGGTCAGTTAGAAAGGTTTAGATTTTTCATCAAGATTATACCAAACTATCATTTCAATAATGGAATCTGCCTATAAAATAGTCTATATTATAGAATGTAATCACACAGCAAGCATGACTGCTTATTTGTCACAGGCAGACACGGCCCTGCAGCTTTTACCAAGGTAAAGTAAATTTTGTCCCCAAAAGGCCCTAAAGACTTTCGACGACAAACTATATAGGGAGTGAAGAATTCCTGCCTGACTCCTAATTCATGAGCCATGGCATGAAGAGCAGTCTCGTGATGATGTAGCATGTGCCAAACGCTACAAGAAGTATAGTCATAAGTTTCTTATCATGGGATATTTGCAATAATCGTGACATGTGACCAATGTGGTGTCGTCAAAAACGCTCATTCTGTCTGAGCCTCAGCCAAAAGACAATTTACACTGACATGAAATGAACAATCACGTTTGTGAAGATGTGACCAACAACATATCTGTATTTATTAATGACGCAAAATAACATTTAATTTGAAAATTAAATTATTTCAGCACCAAATCATAATTAAAACACACAAACACACACAACATGGTTCAAGAAAATACATTCTGCAATCATTACTATGTAAAATATAAATCTATATATTTCTGTGACATATTTGGTATTTTATTTTTATAATCTAATCAAATACATAGATTGTCAAACAAGATTTCAAAACACAGCTTACAGCCTAGAAACCAACATGTTTAATTGATGAATCCAATTTGTGATCTGAAAAAAAACAAACAATCCAGAAGCTAAATTGGTCAAAAACACACAAGCATGAGTCAGAAGAACAACGTAGTGAGTGTTCCTCCATGTTCTCAGTTTCACACGTAGAATGTATTTGTAACTCTCCTCGTTAACTTGAATTAACAGCAGGTCCAGTGAAACTTCAAGTCCTGACCTGAGAAACAGTTATGATTATAGTTATAATAACTAACCACAAAGCAAGACGAGCCTTTTGACCTCACTCTTCACATGTAGGTTTTTCCACAACACGAGACCTGAGCTTGTTCCCACAGTGACAGGAGGAAGTTATTGTCTCCGCCTCAGTCCTCACGTCCCTCAGCGCTCCCGACACAATCCCTCAATCACAGGAACCATCTTTCCACCCGTCTTTCCACCGCTCGTCCACACGGGAGCAGTCGAACTCGGGCTTCCCCAGCCGGACGTTGACGCCGTTGTGGAGACGACAGAACCACTGAGAGAGCGCGTGGCGACTGGTGGTGTCCGGGTGGTTGGTTTTTAATCTGCGGAGAGGAAATCACGTCAATTTGAGAATTGAACTCAAGGTATCTAATACAAAACACAATGTTAGAACTCCACTTGGGCTCCCCCTACAGGTGGGAGAAATAATTCACGTTTTTTTTTTAGCAGTGTAGCACAAGATCTGACAAGGGAGAGAAATGTTACAGGGTTTTACACAAAGGTGACAAATAGTTTTAATTGTGGTGACATTGTTGATGAAACCTAATGAAACTAAAGAATAAAAAGCATCATATTATATCATAATAATAATAATAATAATAATATACCATTGTCCTGCCAGAGTTTCATGACACTAAAAGATTTTACAGAAGAGACCTGACCTTCCTCTGAGGTCTTCTGCACATTCATCACAGGGGAAGAACTTGGAGAAAAGGTGGATGAACTGTCCCATCTCCTGCTGCTGCGAGGAGGACGGCCGCTCGGGGTAATACGCCGCCATGGTGTGCAGGAAGGACCAGGAGTTACGTCCCAACTCCTCCCTGTCCAGAGGACACTGTGGGTCCTCTGGTGGCTCAGCGTCAGTGGCTCGGACCCCCTGGAGGAGGACAACAGATGTTCAGATACACAGTCACACACAGGTAGGCGGTTGTTGACTTGTGGGGCAGTTAGATGTAGAAGTCAGATCCCACAGGCAGGCTGTTGGAGATCAGTGTCAAATAAGATAAAACTGAGGACCACTAAAGTTAGGACATTAAAGTGTTTGGACCAAAGATGGAGACAAACTGCAAAAACTAGTCAAAGTATTGATTAGCTGACACACATGAGGGTAAATGAAATATCTCTGTGTTTTGGACAAAATGAAGGCGTCGCTTGACCTGTCATGAAGTTTTATAGACAAATAACTGGGAAAATAATGTGCAGATGAATCAGTAGTGAAGGTAATTGTTGGCTGATCTGAGAACCAGGTCTTCAGGTGTCTCAACAGACAAACTTAGTAATAAAGCAGCAAATCTCTGAGACGCTGACAACAGAACAAATGATTTCATATCACAAACTATCAAACAATCCTGTAATTTAAAAACTCTGCCACCACCTTGGCCTCACGTCACCTGAGCAGCCGCTGTCGTCTGCTTCTTCTGGGTCTTCATCCACGACTTAAAGTCCGTGCAGGCCCGACACGGCTTCTCCTTCGGCTGCTCCCCGCTCTGCTGCGGCTCCTTCCCGGGACCGTCCTCCGGTGCCGGGCCGCCCACCGGGAACGGGAAGGCTTGAAACGGGCCGGAGGCTGCGGGTCCTCTCGGCCCCGAGGGCGCAGCCATGTTCGCTCTCCCGGTCTCAGCGCATTAGCTGATAACCGACTGAGCTGCGGCACCGACACACACACAGGAAGAACCAGACTATACGGACGTGTAAGCTGTGTTTAATACTCGGGTCTGTGAGCTACGGCAACCGACGCTGTTGCACGTCCGGTCCCCGACGAGATGTGCCGGTGATGGGTCAACGTCTCCTCGGACTTCCTTGTTTCACCCGGACCTTTTACGGGCACGCAACCTGTTCCGGCTGCTAACGTCGGTTCCCCCCGTGCATGCCGCCGAGTGTCGCCTCTGTCAAAGTGTAAGATTCAACCATCTTTAAACATATTTAAAACTCTTGACATTACATTTATTTTTACACAGATATTAATGTAAACCTCCCGCGCGATGACCCGCTGCGGTTATCGCGGCTTTAAAAGCTGTTTTGGTAGCTCTGTTAGCCTGCTAGCCGGGATGCTAACAAAGCTAACAACTGTGGAGTGACACGTTTTGTGTGTGTGTGTGTGTGTGTGTGTGTGTCTGTGTGTGTGTGTTGTGTATCCTCTCCCCCATGTGTACAGTGCAGTTGTGGCATCACCTGGACCGTCAACATGGGGATTCTGGAGAAGATCGCGGAAATTGAGAGAGAAATCTCCCGGACACAGAAAAACAAAGGTGAGAGACAGAGAGGAGACCGGTGGCTAAGTGTTAGCTACATTGTGGATGAACTGTCATTTAGCTGGTGTGTGTGTTTGTGTGTCTCTGTGTGTAAGTGTGTGTTTGTTATTATACTCTATTATACTTATATATGCTATAACATGGCCACCTGACACCACCATGATTAACAGAGCTCACTTCCATCATTGTTTTTCATCTCAAGCTCGAACTTGACTCGTTAAATTGAACTTAAGTCATCAAACCTCGTAACCTCGCTCACTCGTCTCTCTTTCCCTCCAGCTACCGAGTACCATCTGGGTTTGCTCAAGGCCAAGTTAGCCAAATACAGAGCTCAGCTCCTGGAGCCCTCGAAGTCGGCGGGGGGCAAAGGAGAGGGCTTCGATGTCATGAAATCAGGAGACGCTCGTGTGGCGCTCATCGGTTTCCCCTCCGTGGGTAAGGTAGGTCGACAAAAGGGGGGACGAGGGGGATGTGGCTCCCGGGGGGGTCCTCACACAGGCTAAAAGAGAAACTGATTCACAATACGATGCTTGACTAAGTCTGTGACGCTCTGAAGATTGTGATGATCTCATGAAAACCCTCTGTCCTCCAGTCGACCTTCCTCAGTTTAATGACATCGACAGCCAGTGAAGCTGCTTCCTACGAGTTCACTACCCTCACCTGCATACCTGGTGTCATTGAGGTAAACACACACTCACTCATATCAGTGCACACAATGTAAAAATTGTGATAATTGCGATTAAAATCAACTTAATCTACCATTTACACTGTTATTTCTTCCTCTTCAGTACAAAGGGGCCAACATCCAGTTACTCGATCTGCCAGGAATCATTGAGGGGGCTGCCCAAGGTACGAGTTACTTCCCTGTTGTTGCATTTAGTCTGAAGCAATCGCAGACATGCATTGTTTTTGCTCAAGTGTTATAGTTTCATTTTTATCGGATATAGTCGTTAATGATTTATTAAAAAACAATTCCTACTCGCTGGAAATAGCGAGTGTGGCAGTAAGGGTTCTTTAGCTCTGACAGAAGACCGAGCCATTGTGTTTAACTGACCTTGCACCTTTTGATAGGTAAGGGTCGAGGTCGGCAGGTCATTGCTGTCGCCAGGACAGCAGATGTGGTCATCATGATGCTGGATGCCACCAAAGGAGAGGTTCAGAGGTGTGTGACATTTGTTAGAAGGGGTTATTTGTTGGGGCATGTGTGAGTCTGCTGTGTTTTCATCAACAAATTCTCACCTTTACATTTCCTTTTCTTTCTAGAGCACTTCTTGAAAAGGAGTTGGAGTCAGTGGGCATCAGACTCAACATGGCAAAACCTAATATTTATTTCAAGGTACAGTTTCTCTTCTCAACTTTTTTGTCTCTCTAGGTGTCATCACACACATTCAGAATCAGGTCATGATCATCAACAGTTAATTTTACGGAGATCTGTCTTTTAGTTTTAGAGAGATGATGCCATGTAAAGTGCTGGTGAAGTTTTAAAGTGAAATAAATGAAGATGACATTAAAAACCTGGACTGAATCGTTTGAGTAGTTGAAAACAAAGAACCTTTTGTATGATCATTTTTTCATTTCCAGGAAGAAATACTTAAACTGTCAGATTGAATTTCAACATCTGCTTTTTTTTTGGCCTTTCTCTGCAGCCTAAGAAAGGTGGTGGCCTCTCCTACAACTCCACAGTTCCTCTCACCCACTGCTCAGAGAAGCTCGTCCAGCTCATCCTTCACGAATACAGTATCCTTCAAGGACACCGACAAACATTTTCCTGTCCCTGTTACTCGCCTTCTCTCCTCCTGTCTCTAGGTTTCCCATCAGTAATTCACCTTGTGGAATTGAATGGATTCACACGGGGAAGTCGGGGGATAAAATCCTCAGGTCGTGGATTTAACTCGTTAATGACTCACGGTAGCATCCGGCTGATTCCCTTAACCGCTTCTCCTCAGAAATCTTTAACGCCGAGGTCCTGTTCAGGGAGGACAGCACGCCGGACGAGTTCATCGACGTCATCGTTGGGAACAGAGTTTACATGCCTTGTCTATATGTAGGTCAATTTATATCATTTAAAAATGGTTTGAAAAGGATTTGATTAGTTCAAAGATGATTTTCTAACTTCAGCAGCTCATATTGTTCACGAAGTAAAAAACGTCTCTCTCTGCCTGTGTTTGTTTAGAGTTTCTCCCTCCCTCATATAGTTTGTGTGATTCTAGGTGTACAATAAGGTGGATCAGATCTCCATCGAGGAGGTGGACCGCCTGGCTCGCAGACCTAACAGTGTTGTCATCAGGTGTGTGAATACCAGCGTCTTCTGGTGGAAACGTGTCATCTTACTATCTGTTTGTATGTATTTGACTTTAACGGCTCTCCCCCTTTCTTCAGTTGTGGGATGAAGTTGAACCTGGATTACCTGTTGGAGACGCTGTGGGAATATTTGGCTCTGATTTGCATTTATACAAAGAAAAGAGGAGGTACACTTATAATCTGTCCTCTTTTATCCATCAGTTTATCACATTTAAATGAATACATAACTTATAAATTAAATTCTTAATTTTCCCATTAGAGCGCCCAGACTTTAATGATGCCATCATCATGAGAAGAGCAGCGAGTGTAGAACATGTGGTACGTAAAAATGCATATTGTTCATACACGTGTACATTCATTATAACTCTGCCTTAAGTTTACATGTGAAGAGTTTATATAACCGATGATGAATATGTCTGTTCTACTTTCTCCCTGCAGTGCCATCGAATCCACAGAACCTTAGTCGGCCAGTTCAAATATGCACTTGTCTGGGTAAGTTCAGGTTTTTTAAAGGTATTGACCTGAAACCTTTTTCAGTTGCCTCCTCTCCCTACTCAAACAAACTGTACATTAAAATGAACAAAGACAGAGCTTGGATGTTACAAATGAGAGGTGTTACATCGTACAGTGACAGCTGGAGATCTGATGGTGGCAGTAGAGCTGCAGTGGTGCACAACACACCCAAAAAAGAAATCATGCACCAAACTAAATTTGAATAACTGCTTCTGTTCTGGATGTGAACCCTTCTGTGTTCTGGGCCTCCAGGGAACCAGCACCAAGTACAGCCCGCAGAGGGTCGGCCTGACGCACATCATGGAGCACGAGGACGTCATCCAGATCGTGAAGAAGTGAAACAAGCCCCTGACCGGAGCGAGGAGAGACGGAGCAGCAGGAGTTAAAATGAAAACAAAGTACTGTACAGTAGATACACAGCAATGGGAAACGCCCACCGTTCTTATTTTGTATATGATAACCAACAAAACCGGGAGAGACAGACAAGATTTGAGTTGTGGACAGAAACAGGTTTATTTTACCTTTTAAGATAAAGGAAGATGCGTCAATGATTCTGAGAGAAAACGGGAAAAACAATAAAGTCCCTGAAACATTAAATAAATGGTTGTGTTTGCTTTTTATTATCATCTTTTTATAAGATCAGTTTCTTTCTACAACAGCTCACCTGGATTACATGTGATTCCTGGACTTGTTTGTGCTGTTTATACAAAAATTAGGACATTTGACTTGGTTTAATCACCTTTTTTATTTAAATAAAGCTTAACCACCTTTTTGTCTTTGCCTGTATTTACTCAAATCTTCAAATTCATTCATATTAAATATATTTTGGTTATATTGGGGATGGTGTCCTAATAGATGCTAACAGCTGAAAACCCACAGAGATGAGGGGAATAACACCGGACACAACAAATCTGCTACTTCACCAGGAAGTCAGAACTACAAGAACGACAGAATGGATTCCAGGAAACTTGGTGAAATGATGAGAAATGGTCTGAGGAAGAACCCGTCACATGTTGGTGTGGATCTGGACACTGGGTGGATCCGGAAATGTCTTAGTTTAACATTGCGAGATAAGACATTTTTTGACATTTGTGTGTATGATTTGGTGCAGCTTGATTGAATTTAACTGTCAGGGCCTGGCTGGAGGGACAGTATGTGCCAGTCTAGTTTTAATTTCTTTATATTCTGCTGGGTTAAGCTTGTGTACTTCTCCCTGTATGAATTAGGTGTTATCATAACCTATAATAATACATCATAATGTATTTGTTATCTTTTGTTTCATTGATGAGAAAGTGCAAACTAAAATAAGAACAAATAAATGTAAATAATGTAATATTTCCCTGTGAAATTTAAGGAGGTAAAAGTATGTTAGAAAACCGAAGGACTAAAGTACCAGTACACCAACCTCAGAAGTCTGCTGGAGACAGGAGTACTTGAGTAAATGCACTTCATCTGTTCCCAGAACTATATGAAATGCAATGAATTAAAAATAAGTCATTTTAATAATAAGTGGGGATGAAACAAAAAGGCCTTAAAATAAAGTGCTCATTAAATGTGCACTGCTTTGCCTCACTGTAGAACACTGTTATTGTCTATAACAGCATCCTGCACACCTTGACGCCTCCTCAGCAGTACAGCCGGTGGGGGGGGTCAGTCACCTACGACCCCTCCCTGGTGCCTCCACCCCTGCGGCCCTGCTGTCCCCCGGTGCTCCGAGGCAGACTGGGCCTTTTCTTTCAGACAGTGCCGACTCCCAGCCAATGCTCCCCATTCACTCGCACACACACACACACACTCGCACAATAGCACCATTAAATATTCACAAGCAGCTCTTTGGTGTGGGAGAGGTGGACTGAGTGTGAGGCTTCACGTGAGAGAGGGAGAGAGGGAGGGAGAGCGGATGTGAGTGGACACTGTGGGGCCTGAAAGATGCCTTGAACATGTCTCCTCCGAGCGAGCTGTGGATGGAGAGATTCTGCTTTGGAATAACCTGAAGAGGAGGGAAATGATGGAGGGATAATACCGAGGGGGGAAAGAGAAGACACAAAGGTACGCTCCACTGGGTGTGTATTGTGTGGAAGCAGGCATGACACTTGATGCTGCTTGGCCCCATATGGCATGGCTAAGTGTGTGTGAGTGTGTGTGTGTGTGTTTGCAGTGCCAGTACACACAAGAGTGAAGTGGGTGTTTGGTGTTTAAAGCTGAATTCATGGAAAGTGAGTTCAGTGGAAGTGAATTGAAAGCAGCAGAAAATCCAGTTGGCGTCGCCGCCTCTCACCCACTCGTCTCCTTTTAAACAGATTCAGTGAAAACGTGGGAGTTTTCCCAGGTTTGATCAAACTAACTGTACCTGACAGTATAAGAGCCGGAGCTGGAAGTGGCTGCATCATCTCCACGGCTTCTGTGTTTGCTGACACCTTCGAGCTCCTGTCTCATCAGTGTCACAACAATCATTTTGTGTTTTTACTCCTACACACACACTGAGGCAGCACAAAAACAAACACCACACTATCATTAGCTCTTTCTAGGTGCTGTTATTAATGAACCTGTTTTCACTTTGAGACCCAGCAACGCCTCCATAACTTTTAACTGCGTTGAAACCTAAGAGCTTGTTTCCCCTCAGTTCACCAGCAATGATTACATCTTTGATTTTTATGTAATGGTACAAACATGTGTGTGGTGGCACGGTGGAGTAGTGGGGGTCCCTGGTTTGAATCCCGGGGACTTTCTGTGTGGAGTTTGCGTGTTCTCCCCCGTGTCTGCGTGGGTTCTCTCCAGCTTCCTCCCTAAATTGATCGTAGGTGTGAATGAGAGCAAGGGATAAGCCAAATGATGAACTGTACAAATCATCACCAGGTAGAAGAGGTGAATCTTTTACTGGTGCTGTCTGGACCTTATTTGGAAATAAGTCAGATATCATGCATTGCTTGTTTTCGAAGAGAGAACCAACTCTATTACCAAATTTTGACCAAAAGTAAGATAAGATGCATAACATATTCTTCATTGTCCCAGTAGGAAATTTGCCATATGCGTCACAGTGTCTGCAGTATAAGAGAATATAGTCAAATACATTCATAACACATTCATCTACATCCTAAATTTACCTCTGGATCAATAAATTATCTATCTATCTATCTATCTATCTATCTATCTATCTATCTATCTATCTATCTATCATGTACATATAGTGGTAAATAGACAGTACGGTCTGCTGTGGTGTATATTTTACTATTGCACTAGTGTTGAATGCACATACACAAACATATTTGAGTTATCTAATATAAGAAATAAATATGAATTATTCACTGATGACACAGAAGTAAATGACCCTTATAAACAACTGTGCAGGACCAGAACAGTAAAGTTATTTGTGATCATTATATAAAAACATTCTTATTTCTGGCTGATGAGATAAACGTGAATGAAACCAGCCACAGTCCCTGATTACTGAGGCTCTGCTGCCCTCTTCAGATTCAGTCTGCTCATTACATGGAGCTGCTGCTGACACGAGACTCCAGGCCTGGTGGCGTCTATTTGAAAGCTAAAAACACTGAAGAAGGAAAAGCCTGACTTACTGTCATCTCATCATGGAGTCAGAGAAGAAGGAATCCTGAAATGATGCTTAAAGTTTAAATGATGGAAATATTTTTACACTCATAGATATCAGTCCTCTAAATGTGCCTGATTTTTTATAAATCAAGATCTATAAACTACTCCCTGGGAAATGTTGAACAACGCTATGTCTCACAATGTTAAAGAAAATGATGAAGCACTTCATGTCACTGCCCATTTGTCCAGATCCACGACAAAGGTTTAATAGTTTATTTCTGTATTTCGGAACGAGATTCTTTTCAGTGGTTTTCAGAAAAATATGACAAAGCAAATTTAAGCCCACGTTTATGCAAAGGAAAAGTCTTTGCTCATTTAGCTTTACTCCTTTTCTTTCTCTGTCACAAAAGACTCATGGACGGAGCTTAGATATAATCTGCAAACAGGGATTTCTCAGGGACGGACAAAGACAAACAGACGATGATGCACAACATTGACCTTTGTAACCTAATCTCTTTAATGGCCTTAAACAAGGGGTCCGGTGGTTTCCTGTACTTCTTGTCCACTGATCTTTGTCAACAGACAAATGACCCTGTTGATGCAAATAGAGAAGCTTCACTCAGGAACAGAAACACTCATCGTTGACGTCAGACATGAGTCAGGACGACGTGTCTGTCATGAGAAATCAAGACAAAACCCAAAGTGTTGTCCTCTAAATACTTGTCCATCATATTCTTCAGTAACTGGTAGATTTGTGTTTTTGTTTCTGTCACTATTTTGTACAAAGCTCCAGCCACATGCTTTGAAATGTGTAAATCTGTTTAAACAGTGACATGATTGTGTGCTAATATACTGCGTGTCGCACATTGGAGTGTGTGCGTGTGTGTGTGTGTGGGTGGGTGTGTCAAGGTTGTCTATAGGTTAGGGTTAGGTTGTAATAGGTCTCCAGTAAATGAGGGGAGACACAACTCTGTGTGTGTGTGCGTTTGTGTGTGTGTGTGTGAGACAGATGGAGACAGAGAGATGTGAGAGAGCGACGCCTTTTGTTGCATGTGTGTATGTCAGTTCCGATAAGGCGCCTAAAAACACACACACGCACAAACACACAACCTATTGTGGTTGCTGAGGTTTCATAACAAATCTGTGGGCTCTGACGTTCAGACACCAGTGTGGGGGGGGATGATAGCGTCCTGTGTGTGTATCTACGTGTGTGTGTGTGTGTGTAATCCTGCCTTTAACACACAATGGATGTGCCCAGTTGTTTACCTGGGCACTTACACAAGGGGGGGACATGGTGCAGCTTCACACACAACACGGTGCAGCATGTTGACTCAGAAACATAATCACTGCATGTATTGATGTTTTAAGTCGACATGTACCTGAGCTGCTTCTGTCGTCTCACTGTAGATGTGCAGATAATCACTGAAGGCTCCATTGTGTGTCCAGATGCTGTGTGTCATTTAGGGGAACTGAAGTGAATAGTGTGTGTGTGTGTGTGTGTGTGTGTGTGTGTGTGTGTGTGTGTGTGTGTGTGTGTGTGTGTGTGTGTGTGTGTGTGTGTGTGTGTGTGTGTGGACTATTTAACATCAGCAGAGGGTCCCGATGAGCAGCAGGAGTCAGTGCGACCACACAGAAGCCAGTGATGTAGTTTTTTTGTTAGAGTGGGTTCCTCCAGCATTTTGATATTTGTGGATAATAGATGTTCTTAGTATCAGTCACTGTCACAGACAAGGTAAGATTGAAAGTCAAATGTTTGGTATGTTTATAAATTGAATGTAATGGATCGAGTAATTGGAGGTTTATGATTATTATATTATTGTTTTGATCTGTGGATGTAAAATTTGAATGTCAAAAATCCAAACTTTCTTCTGGTCACGTTTAAATTATCACCAAACACTAGAATCTAAGTTCATTGGTAACACGTGAGCTTCCTATTTCCAAGTCTATCTATAAAAGTCGACTCAGCCCAGTGCTGCTCTTTGACTCTCCCTCACGGGCGAGTGTGAGCAGCCACTAGCGTCGCTCCACTGTCAAGTCACAGGGTGATGTGGCAGCGGAGGTTAAGAAATGAATGGAGCTTAAAGGCTTAAAGGAAACCTGAGTCCTGCCTCCTCCTCCTCCTCCTCCTCCTCCTCCTCCTCCTCCTCCTCCTCCTCCTCCTGTGTCACCTCCTCCGTCCACAAAGATCTCTGTCACTCAGTTATTTTCCTCCTTATATTTCAAAGATAAGAGTTTGAAAGGCAAATAATAAAATGTCTCCAAGTGCAGAGTAACGTTGACTAAATATTGACTTTGATAACAGATCATTGTCATTGTTGTCGATCCACTACACTGGTCCCCAGGGAAATAACTCTACAACTATACAGTGAATTGTGGTGGATGAAATTTAAATAAATACACAATTGTATTGCATGGGAGTGTGTGTGTGTGTGTGTGTGTCTGAACTGTTAAGTGTAGAGTATGCTTACTCTATTGTGTGTGTGTGTGCAAATAAACTGCAATTGTAGTACATGGGAGTGTATGTGACACGCTTTCAATACCTGAGTTGTGTGTTTGTGTTTGTGTTTATCAGCTGTAAATCTGTAGTTAGTCTCTCCAGATGAATCAGGGATAATCCTGCATTCAATGATCGCATGCAATCTCCATTATGAGATATACCTACCTGTGTGTGTGTGTGTTAGTGTGTGTGTGTGTGTGTGTGTGTGTGTGTGTGTGTGTGTGTGTGTGTGTGTGTGTGTGTGTGTGTGTGTGTGTGTGTGTGTGTGTGCCTGCTCCCGCTCATTAAATGGGCCTGTTGGCTGTGCTCTGCTCAGGTGATCTCCTTTATTAGTGCTGTGTCGCTGAGTGCGTCTGCTGAAAGCGTGTTGTCAGTGACTGGCACTGGAAGAGACTCTCCCCTTCGTCTCTATCTCACTCACTCGCCCTCCATTGTGGCCTCGTATCACTCTCTCCATCCCTCCGTCTCTCTCCTTCTTCAGTTTCTTCCCATAACCGTTTTGGCTTGTCATTACACGCTTTTAAACTTTCAGTTGTCTTCTTCCTTCCTTCCTTCCTTCCTTCCCTCTCCCTCTTTCCCTCTTCACCTTTTCTGTTTGGCATCTTTTCAGCATTTATTTACTCCGTTGTTCATTGAGGCACCTTTTCTCCTTTTTTTTTGCCCCTTACCTCCGTCCAGCTCCCTCTCCTCTTTCTCCACCTCTTCCATCTGCGTTCTGTCCATCACCATTTCACTCAGTCGACCGACCACATCAGCCAGACATCAGATACATATCACACATATCAATTTGATCGCTTTGCGTGTCTCTTTACACGTTTGGCGAATGACAACCTTCTCTGTGTTTGCATCCGATGAACAGACGGGAACTTTTGAACTTTCCTCGGTGCCGGCGCTCCGTCTTTTACGCTCTTATCTCAGTTTCAGTCTTAGATGATGCCAACAGCTGCTGTTGTTGTTCCAGCAGAGTTTTGTCGTGGTCACTGCCCCTGGAGATACGTGATACAGATTTCTGCTCAGATGCTTCCTCAGGGTCAAACTTATTAATCTTCTGAAGGCTAATTAGCAGGAAGAAAACTTGAAGGTTAACCTGTTAACTGACCTACATGACTTTAGAGACTTTCCTCTTAGATAAATGCATTTAAAAGTCTGAATTTAAGTGTTTATTTAGCAGTTATTAGTTTTTCTTTACATTGCCGTTTCCCCGCTATCATCCAGCTGCTCTGTGGTGTCTGCCTGCTAACCCCTGACACCAGGCCATATGTATAATATATTGGTTGGGGAGCAGGCCAGGGTGGGGTTGACCCTTTGTGATATATTTAGAGCAGCCCTCGATGAATGTTTTATCTATGCTGCGTAGGCAGAACACAGGGCAGTCATTAAACATTCATATCTGCCACTGAGATGACCTCCTGGAATATCAGCCCGTCATCAAAGAATTAACCCCAAGCCTTCATCCACGAGCCAACATCAGCATCATCATTTATGTAATACCATCGTATCTCACACCCCTGAATCCATGTCACACCTGGCACTTCTACAAATGGGGCGTAGATGTATGTATGTGTGTGTGTGTATGTGAGTGTGTGTGTGTGTGTGCATTTGTTCTTTTTAACGATTATAAGACAAATAATTAAACCATTTATATGAATGAAGTGTAATTCCAGAGGATCTCAGGTCATTAACGTGGACAATTAGAAAAATAGTACGAGTGAAGGATGAGGAATATCCTCTATAGCATCATGTGACTGAGAAATTAGAGGATCTTTGAATTATTAGGGTCAAGAAAATTACATAAAAACACTTTCTTTCCTCTTTTAAACTCACAAATTCATGCTCTAATATTTCATTTCTAAGGGCTGCATGGTTTTGGTTGATTCCAGTGGCCACTAAAATGGAAAGTTGCTCTAAACTAATGACCTCAATTAGATGGAGCGTAACGCTGACTGGAACAAATGTTGCAGCGAGTAATGACTCATCTTAAAACTCAAAATGTTCTACATCAAATGTTGAAACTGTTGAATATAGTTTGTGGGAGAATATTAGCATGCATCACTCTCAGCTGTGCTCCAGCCACTGGTGTGTATGTGTGTTTTGGCTCTGCATGGCTTCACCTCTCAGACACAGTTTAGCAACAGCTCAGCCGACCTGCATTATTCATACAGGAGCGAGTCTGCAGATAGGGTTACCCCGAGGCAGTATAGCCGCTGCATTAAGGTGCCGTTTGCAACTATAACTGGATATACACTCCCTCTGATGCACATACACACACACACACAGACATACACCGCATATGCTCATATGTTTTTACGCGCATGCGCCGGGGATACGTCGAGGCCCCGAGTTGAGGGCGAACACGGGAATGGATGAAGTTGCAGTAACCAGAGAGAGATGCAGAAGGTTGCAGGAGGTCACAAAGGCAAGCTGGCGTGGATATGGGAGGATACGGCCGCAAATGCAGCACACTCACACACTCAGAAGAGGACACTCCTGAAGGCCAAGACTCACACTGTTGCATGCACACCGGCTCTCCTTGGTGGGGGGACGTCCTGCCAAAGTTGGTGCAGCGGCCAAGATGAGGATTTACCGCCGGACTCACAGGACGCACTAACAATGGGAGACACACAATGGACTACACGGACTCTGTCACAGGGATAGCAGATTCTTTTATTCATCGTGCGACCCCGGGAAGTTAACAACAAACCTTTCAAAACGGATCAAGACCAGGAATTTATATTTTTTGCAATGATGGATGTTACATTTCTAAGGATTTAATTAAGAAACTCAGTGAGCCTGTGAGAAACAAATGGGTAAAACTGAGAGATACTAAGATTAAGTATTAAGTATTTGATCTGTAGCATTTAAGACTCACTTAGCAGCTGCTTTTTAAAATTTAAAGCTCTGGGACCGGTTTCCATCTCTCTTTACACACACAGAGTCAACAGCTCTTTTGAAGATTGAAGACTGTACTGTAATGCGAGTGAGCACTGGGCTGAGATTCCAACTCCATTACTAGATCGTATTTTGAAGGACTGTGGTTTGTGTTGGTCTCAGTGTGCATTTGAGACCAACTGACGTGGGACAGAGTGTGTTTCTCATGTTCAGATGGAGGGAAGAGAAGAAAAACAAATGAAAAAATGGGATTAAGAGGATGTTGCTACTTTTATTCTTCTTCTCGGGAGCACATATCAACACTGACATTGATACGGACCTACAGTTCGGGAGCTTGTCCTTTCTCATCTTGTTTAGAATGAGTTTGAGTTAGGAGACATCATGCCACCTAAAAAAGGTGACTCAAAGTCAGCTGCCAAGAAAGGCAAGGCAGAGGAGCCTAAAAAGGGAGGGAAGGATGAAAAGAAAGGGGGAAAGAAAGCTGAGGAGCCACCAGCCAAGGGGAAAGGAAAGGATGATGGGAAGAAGGGAAAAGGAAAGAAACCTGTCAGTGAGTCAGAGGAGGGCTCAGAGGAAGAGGAAGAGGAGATTCAGAGTGAGGAAGAAGAGAGCGATGAGAGTGAAGAAGAACCCAAGAAGCCAGTAAAAGGGAAAGGGAAAGCAGCTCTGAAAGGTGCATCCAAGGCCATTGCTGTGAAGGGTTTTAAGCCTCCCTCTAAACAGTCACCTCCATCTGATGATGAGGAGAGTGAGGAGAAGGGGAAGCCCCCGATGAAGAAAGGGATGGCTGCAGTCAATCTGAAAAAGATGAGTGATGTCCATATTAAAGGAGCCTCTAAGGCCATGATGGGTTTTGCCACAGATGGACAAAAAAAGAACGTAGGTGCAGGAAAAGCACAGAAGGGTGTAGATGTCAAATCTCACCTCAAAGGAGCCTCCAGGGCCCTGTCAGGCATCACAGGGAAATCGTCTCCTTTTAGCATGCCCTCTAAACAGCAGCCACCAGAGAAAGCGAAGCCAAAGAGAAACCTTAAAAGCACCTCCCGTCTCTTCCTACGACTCTCGAAGAAAAAGAAACCCCCTGCTGAGGGTAAACCACTTCTGGGCACCAGCAAGCTTTTTGCTGGGTTTGGGGCTAAATCAGGTCCTGCCATCAAAAAGCCGGGTCTTTCTGGATTCAGCTTATTCAATAAAAAAGATGCTCCTGAAAAAGAAGCCCCGCCCCCTAAAAAGACCATAAATCTATCAAATTTAGGAGGGAAGGGGAAAATGGCAGCAGAGGCCAAGGGATTGGGAGGGAAATTCAAAGGTATGCTTGGGAAAAAGAAAGCGGAATCACCGCTCAAGACTAAAAGCTGGATGTTGGGAAGGATGGCGGCAGCAACCAACTGGCTGACAGGGAGGTTTCTGACAAGCAAGGGTCAAGGTCGACTGGGGACGAGAGCAGGAGGACGGGGGCGAAAGCAGCTATCGTTCGCCAACAGGGACAATAGAGGGAGACAGACAGAATATTACAATGAGGGCTTTGAGTATGATGATGATGAGTATGGATATGAGGAAGAGTATCAAGACAGGGGGAGACCAAGAGGCGTCCACAGACAACCCATGGCCTTTGACTCATATGACCCTTATGAAGAGGATATGGATTACTATGATGATGAAGAGTGGGAAGATGAATATGGTTACTATGATGAGGAGGGCAACTTTTATCATGAGGATGAGTTCTACTATGATGATGGCATGGATCCCTACGGTTACCCTTATGGCTATTATGAAGATGAGTATGAAGATGACTATGGCGATGAAGGGATGGAGTATTACTATGGTGAAGATGGAATGCTGTATGCAGTGGATCCAAACAATTACTACGGTGATGCCCTGGATAGTTTCTATGACCCATACAACCCTGAGCTCTATGGAGATTACTTCGACCATGATATATATAACTATGGGATGTCAGAGCCATACGGCATGATGAGTGGTGGCTATGACGTTGTTCCAGGCCTATATGATAACCAGATGCTTGGATATATAGACCCTGCTGCTGTACAAAACCCCTATCAGCAACATTTCTATATAGATGCAAGGCTGGATCCAGCTGAGTCAGGACAACTTTATGCACAGGAGCAGCTGTCTTACCATGTAGCCGAGCCACTAGCAGAGCAGTTCAGGGTCCCCAGGCCCCAGGTAATGCTGTTTGGTAAAGACAGACTAGATGTAGAAACCCTACCACCTCCTCCTGTTTATTCACATCCCCCCTCCCCAATGTATCTCCCTCCCACCCCAGCTCTTGCCCTCAACAATCTGGAAAGGATGTCAGATATACAGTATGAGCAGCCCTTCCCCACATACCTTCCAACGCAGCCCCATTACTCCACTGTCATGAACCAACAACCAACCCACATTCCTCTCAGACAAGCCCCCTCGCCCACGGCTATGGTCTTTCAGCAGGAGCTCTTTCAGCAGGAGCCCTTTCCTCTCCCTCAGTTTACTCACCCTCCTCTCTCTGTTTCTCCCAGTCACTTGTCCCCATATCACCTTCCACAGCAATTGGCCTCTCAAGTGTACCACCCATCCCTTCCCCAAGACCTACAAATGTTCCAGATGGGGCAAATGTCGCCATCAGTCACACCATTACAGCATGTGATGCCTCCACTGATGCGTTCACCATTGCACTCACCTGTGGCCTCACCTAGACCAGTGCGAAGACTGAGCCCCCTCCCATCCCCACAGCTCTCAATGAGGCCAGGATCAATGAGGTCAATTGCGCCTCCTTCAAATCGCCTCTCACAACAGCAGCACATGACCTTCCAAACAGGCATCCAGCCGGACCCCCATCTCTCTCCTCGTTTACATAGGAAAGGGCTCCCTCACCGGGCCTCAATGGCCGGTCAAAGGCAAACGCCCCAACATGAAATGCGACGACCACCGAGCCCACCTGTTTCTTCACCACACCAGAGAACAAGGATGTCAAAGAGGGCTCAGCCATCCCTGGCAAGAGGAGTGGAGGGAACTGGATTACGCAGGGCTCCGTCGACTGTCCGACCTCAGTCCCCGGTTTCTAGCCCCCTAGCTTCACCCCGGGGATCAATGAGGAAGAGAGCAAGTCCACCACCTTCCCCTAGACTCTCTTTCAGACAGCAACCCCCTCCAGATGCTGTGCATTTGCCATCTACCAGGCCACATTTCTTCAGAGGTGGAAAACAAATGTCCAAGATGAGACATTCCCGCTCTCCTTCCCTACAGTCCCCACAAAGACAGAGCCCCCCTCTACCAGAAAGATCTCACTCCCCCCCTCAGGCATTCCGCCCCACTTCTCCCCATCGCCCTCCTTCCCCTTCCTCATCCCGTATCACCGGTCGCAACCTCCCCACCCGGTCCTCTACTCGCAGGCTGCGGGGGGGTGCAAGAGGTCAAAGTCACGTGCCCATGGGGACTGTGAAACCCTCCCCAGCTAACCCCTACTTACAGAGACGCAGCAGACACGGTCCCCCTGTCACTCAGCATGTAGCCCCATTCAGGTCGTCTGTCCATAGTGGCCCAGCCTCTCCCACAGGACAAATAGGGGGCATAGCTGGAACACCCATGTTATCCCGGACAGGCTCCCGGCCTGCAGGGTTAAGGGAGTCAAAACGAATTGGTGCCCCCCAAGGAGGCTTCCACAGACCTGTGGGCAGGGGGCAACCGCTAGTCCGTATGCCCAGAAATCAGCCATCCCTTCAATCTAGGCAGTCATTCAGAGCACCTCCTCCAGGGCCTCCTGTATCCCCACAGCCATTATTGAAACAGAATGGCCCTCTTTCTCCCCAGCCATCAGTACGTAGGCTGCAAAGTAGACCACCATCTCCACAACCACTGCAGCATCGATCACCTCTGCTCAGTCGTTCAGCTTCTCCCATGCACCATCTATCTCACCCACCCTCCCCTTTGCCCCACAGGGCAATGAGCCCACATGGGCTAGGGCCAACATCTTTTCAACCTCAATTGTCTCAACCCAGTCTTCCTCTTGGCTCTCCCCTACTATCTCATGGTGTTACCCAGTACAACTACACAATGATGGAACCAGGCCCATCCCCAATGCTAACCAATGCTTTACCAAACCCTCAGGTTATAGGTGCTCCTTTTCATCCCTCTCCAATTCCTTCCTCCATCCCTTACTCCACCACTGCTTATTCTTCTCCTTTACAGAGACCAACCTCCCCCCTAACACAACATGAAATATATCATCAAACCCTCCCTCAAGTACCACCTTCTTCACCTTATGTAGGACGCATGCTCCAGAACCCTTATCCTCAGACACCTCTACAGAGAAGCGCTTCCCCCTTACCTGGTGGGCAGGGGGAGATATCAGGTGGAGTACAGGTGAACCAGAGGGAGAGCCCATATGCCACTCTTGGTTTATCCAATGCTTTAATGCAGAACTCTCGTTTGCGCAGTGCCTCCTACTCGTCTCCTCTACAACGCAATGCCAACCTCAATACAACGGTCCCTTACGCAGAAGCCACTCTTACCTCCTCTGGACACTCCTCCCCACAATTGTCTTCTGCTTTACTTAACTCTCAGCTAGCTAATGCATCCTATTCCTCACCCCTCCAGCGACACCTCTCCCCCATGTCTCCTGCCTCACCTGGTCCTCCTCCCACTACACCTCAACAACAGACTATAAGAGGTGCATCCCCACTCTTTTCTGGTGGACTCCGAACCTCTCAGATCCAGAGCTCCATGTTCAGGCTTCCAGGTGGCACTTTGACAATGCCTCGGGGCCCTGTTGGGCCTCCTATTACCACTGATATTGGGGGTACTGTTAGTGGTGGTGAGAGGCTGTCACCGATGATGCTCTCTAATGCCCTGCAGAACCCAAGCCTACGCCAGGCCACCTATCGACTCCCTGATGGCTCATTTGTCACCAGAACTGAACCTGCTGAACTTTCCTCAGGTCCATCCCCACTCTCGTCACCAATGCTGTCCTCTGCCTTACTCAATCCCAGTATGCGACAGGCCACATATCGTTTGCCTGATGGCACTCTGGTAACCAGGACAGAGCCCACACCTGCACCTGCCCCTTCTTCACCAATGCTTTCCTCTGCACTTTTGAACTCCGGTGTACGTAAAGCCACATACCGGCTACCAGATGGAACTTTGGTCACAAGAAATGAGCCAGCATCTCAGCCTGTCACCTCTTCCTCTCCTATGTTGTCCTCTGCTCTTCTCAATCCTAATGTTCGTACAGCCTCTTATCGATTACCAGATGGTTCAATTCTGACACGTCAAGGAGAGGAGACGCAGACGGCTGAGAGTACAGTATCATCTCCGGGGCTATCGAGTGCCCTGATGAATGCTAACCTTCGTAAAGCAAAATTCCAGCTCCCAGGGGGATCATCACTGTTTCCAAAGAACCAACCGCAAGCTTCCTCCTCAGCCTCCTCTGGTCCTGTCCTTTCTGGTGCCTTGCTAAACACCAACCTCCGGGGTGCCTCCTACAGACTCCCAGACACATCACTATTGAGGCAGCCTGGTTCTGCTGATATCTCTGAGCCACGCTCTCTTGACCTGTCTAATGCTCTTCGAAACAAGAACCTACGATCTGCGACGTACCGTTTACCAGATGGAACTCTGATCAGCCGACCTCAGCCTGCTTCTTCACCCCGAAAACTTGACCTGTCTAATGCTTTATCAAAGAACCAAAACCTTCGTGAGGCAAACTACCGTCTCCCTGATGGCAATATCATGACACGGCTTGGGGCCCCTAGGACTCCAGAACCTCGCTCGCTTAACCTCTCTGGTGCTCTGCAGAACCCGCAACTCAGACAGGCCTCTTTCCGCCTCCCCTCCTCATACGCTGTAGTATCACCCCAGGTGCAGGGATCTGGACCAGAACAGCACTGGGCACAGGGATCTGGAGCTGAAGGCTTGGAACTGCAGCAAGATGTGGACGTGTGGGATGCAGAGAGGGTTCTACCTCACGGGACGGTGCAGAACCTCAATAAGTGGTCCATGTATAGAGATGGGGAGCTGCTGGAGCCCCAAGGCATGATGGAACGGGGGAATGCGGGGCATGAATCGGGGGAATGGAATCTCAGCAGGGAGGGGGAGCCACAGGGGCAGTGGTTTGACAAGGTAAACGTTTTGAATGACACACACTACACGTTGACACACAACATGCACTTTCCTGTAAACCTTAAGTATTGTTTGTGCAATTGCAAATAAAAAATTAGGGTGGGGGGGCCTGTGTTATTAGTGGTGATACTTTTTGAAAGAGCAATGTATGATGAAGGAAAAATATGCAAACACTTCTTTGGTGAGGTGCAGGCAAACAAGTTGTCTGCTAGCAACCATAGAACAAGTCAAAACAAAAGAGAATCAACACTTCCATTGAAGGAAATGAGCATCTTGTGCATGTAAACATTTTGTGGTGGTTAATGAACATGAATAATATCCTGATTTTGGAATATGTATTTGTTTTTAGATGTTCTCAATCAGAAGCCTGCCCACCATGGCTCATCGGGAGCAAGGAGAGCAAGACGGAGTGGAGGATATGACGCAGCTAGAGTAAGTACAGAACAACCCAACAAATTCAGTGCAGCTCGAACATGCAAAGTTGTGATTTACATTGTTCTGTCACATCCTTTAATAATCTGCTCAAATATTTTGTCCAGGGAGATGCATGAGAGGACTGTTCTGCTGAATTTGAGGAAAAGGTTTGAGAGAGAACTCATATATGTAAGTATCTGAGGAGTACTCACATGAAACACCCATATCTGAGCAGTTTGTGTGTGACTTTACGAATCCATCACTCCATTTCTTTATTCTCTGTTGCTGTTCAGACGTACATAGGTAGTATTCTGGTGTCTGTGAACCCCTATAAGATGTACAATATTTACGGGACGGACGTGGTGATGCAGTACAAGGGTCGGGCGCTGGGAGAGAATCCTCCGTAAGTAATGTTCGCTCTATTGTAATGAAAGAACAAATGGACGATAGGATGAATACGTGTTATAAGTAAAGAAAGTAAACAAGGAGAGAATGATGCAGGTATTTATCAATTAAAACGAGAAAAAGATTTGAGGACAGATGGAATATTTGACAGAGAGAGTTTGAATTCATTGTAATGATTTTGGTTGTGTTGTAATCGAACTTTCTTTTCTTCAGGCATTTGTTTGCCATAGCAAATGCTGCTCATTCCAAAATGATGGATGCCAAACACAACCAGGTCATAATAATCAGGTAAGAGGCTGCAGCTTTAATCCTCATTCAATTCCTCTCTCCTCTGCCTTTTTTAATCACTTGTACATATATTTACAAATATTTGTAAATCACACGTCACAGTTTACCAACATTCAGTAGTAAGTATTTTTGTAAATAGTTACATCCCTACTCTAGGGATTATGTCATATATTGTCCTTTTCGCTATATCATCTGAAATAATGAGACTATATTTTTGAGAATTCGCTCCTAAATGTATATAACATATCGATGAAAGTGGATCAAACCTAGTAGTTACATTGTTATAACAATAATATATTTTAATATTTCTACAGAGAAAAACTTGAATTTTCAACTGACCTCAATTATATTTCCTAGTACTGCCACATGTACATCTAACTACTGTGTAATTTATTTCTTCTTTTCCAAAACATGTAATTGTTTTCTTCCATTGAAAGTTAGTTGGAATCACTAAGTATATTTTAGTCGTACCTGATTACAGACTGAAGTTTTATTTATTCATCTTCATAATGCAGTTTCAATATATTTTTTGTCCTATAACATGAGCAAACCTCCACGTCTTTGTGCTGGTTTAACCTTGGTGTCTTGGATTCCATCTTCAGGTGGATTAGTGTTTGTAAATTCATGAGTGTCTGTCTGTGGTTTACTGGCCAGCCAACTTAAGACAGAGCCATACCTCACTCCTCTGTCTGTCACAGGCGCGTCGCTCTGCATTACAACCGATCGGCTCCGGGAGTGAACGCACAAACTTACACTCACAGACAACAAGTCAATTTACATCAAAATCAAGATGTAAAAAAATACAGGGTCCTAACATGTGTAGTACATCTACACGCCTGTACATAGACGTGTGCTTTTTGAAAGAATCATACATAACACACAGATACATCTACACACTCTGGCACACACCTGGATCACTCTAGCCGTGTTCGGAAGGAGACACCTGTAAGGAAAGCCCAGCCAGGTCTGGGCCAGGAGCAGATAATGTTTCAGACATGTATGTGTGTGTGTGTCCAAGTGCACGTGTGCGGGAACCTGTGTTTGTGTGTGCGTCACCGTGTTAAGGGGTAACCGAGGTCTGGTGTACAGTGACCAGCAACGGCCCGGTTTTGAGCTAACTTAACCCAGAAGTTGAAACCGTACTCTGGGATGTGGTCTGTCGAGGTGCCAGTCACACACACACACACACACACACACACACACACACACACACACACACACACACACACACACACACACACACACACACACAGTTGATGCCAACAACTTAACACTAAGTACCCCCATTATGTAACCTTGGCGAAAGAGGGGCAGAGGTTTCTGTGTGTGTGTGTGCGTGTGTGTGTGTGTGTGTGTGTGTGTGTGTGCGTCAGAGCGTTTCAGGTGGTTAAATGCAAAAGTGGAACTGGGGCCCGGTGTAATTCAAGATTAGTGTGGTTTCACATCACTAAGACAAACACTCCAGCAGCAGAAGACAATGCCCCCCCCTAAGTGATTAAAAGCTGGTGATTAAAAGAGTGTAATGATGCTCACAGTGCGGATAATGTTCACACTTTGCCCTCAACATGTTTTTTTTCTCCAGTCCATCCTTTAGCAAATTGGTTTATCCCACTTTTGCAGCCCATTATGTAAACTGAGAAGGTTCACACTGGCACTAGTTCTGTCATGAGAGAAGCCAAATAAGTATGTGTCATTTAAAAATATGTACAATTCTTTCCTCTGCACGTCAGCAAAGCCAAAAGTAGGGCATTGTTTTTGCCCCAGTGTGTGTTTTTGAACAAATGGCCGATTCGATGATTTAGAGTTTTTCAGACAAACTGAAGGATAATGTGTTTCCTTCATCGCCTGAGACATGTAAAGATAAAGCTGTATATGAACTGTGGAGTCATATATCGGTTTGTGTTTTCTCTGTGAAGTGAATGTGTGTTGTTGTGTTTCAGTGGGGAGAGCGGTTCGGGGAAAACCGAGGCCACCAAGCTAGTTCTTCGCTACCTAGCAGCAATACATCACAAATGCAACCTTGCGCAACAGGTACACACACACACACACACACACACACACGTCTGGTGTGTACATGATGCACATCCAGACACACACAACAAATACCTCATTGTGTTTTTTATTTAATTTTTTGTCTGTTTCTCCGATGGCTCTCCCCGGTGGCAGATTGAGGTAGTGGGGCTCCCTGCATGTACTTTTACCTTTTTCAACTCATCCTCACTTATCCATTAATTTATGGCCATAACAATAAGAATAGCAGGTTGCTGTGTTTTGCAGTGATGTGTGGCAATATTCACTATGACCTAATGTTTTATTTCAAATAAATAATGTTTGATGCAGAAACAACTTGTGGTTTTTAGAAAAAAACGAGCATTTATGCCACAGACCCGTTTTCATGGGACGTGGTTTATTGGGATGAATGTTAATGTTAATGTTGATGTGCAGTGTTGTGAAACAATAGATTATCCATATAACTTTAAACAGTAGGGCTTAATTAAAAAAGGCTGCGGTCATGATATGAAATAGTATGTTGCGTATTTGTCGCCCTCCTGCTGAAGGCTATTGAGTGACTGTATGTTTTATAACCTGGTAGATCCTTGAGGCAGCTCCTCTGCTGGAATCTTTTGGAAATGCCAAAACTGTGCGGAACGATAATTCCAGTCGCTTCGGGAAATACATAGAGATCTTTCTGGAGAAGTGAGTATGAAATGAAGTTATGGTCTGTGTTCTCATCTCAATCCTTCTCTTGTTAAACTAACCGTCTAACCCCTTATCTCTCTCTCTCTCTCTCTCTCTCTCTCTCTCTCTCTCTCTCCCTCCAGTGGTGTGATCAGCGGTGCCATAACTTCTCAGTATCTGTTGGAAAAGTCTCGTATCGTCTTCCAGGTGACACATTTACTACGTTTTTCTCGTCCACCACTTCTCATTGTACTGTCCGTATATGGAAGTGTTGAGGTGAACTTGTGATTTCCTTTCAGGCCAAAGATGAGAGAAACTATCACATCTTCTACGAGATGTTGGCAGGTCTCCCTCCGCCGCAGAAGCAGGCTTTCTATCTGCAAGAGGCCGAGACCTACTATTACCTCAACCAGGTGAGGAAAGAATCTGCCTCAGGGTGTTGATACGTTCATTCAGTTCACAGATGTTTATTCTAATGGGATGATGACAGCTATGGACGACCTGAGAGGCAGAAAAAATTAAACTGTACATGTACATTTTCTCTCCGCCTCCGTCTGTACAGGGAGGGGATTGTGGAATAACGGGAAAGAATGATGCAGAAGACTTCCTGCGTCTGCTTGCTGCCATGGAGATCCTCCACTTTACCCCTGACGACCAGTCGGCCATCTTTAGGGTTCTCTCTTCCATACTGCACCTGGGCAATGTCTACTTTCAGAAACATGAGGTCATATTTTATTCTAAGTGTTGATGAGAGCAGAATGATTTTCTTTTGGAGGAGAGATGAAGTCATTTCCTTTTTGCCTGCTGCCCTACAGGCGGATGGCCAGGAGGTGGCGACAGTGGTGAGCGCTCAGGAGATCAGAGTGGTGGCAGAGCTGCTGCTGATTTCTCCAGAGGGACTTCAGAAAGCCGTCACCTTCAAAGTCACAGTCAGTGCTGAACTTTTATCTCATGTGCATGTTGATCCATTCATCCTTGCACAGTTAGATACAGAGCAGCTTTAAATAAATCTAAAGTTTGGATGTGATTCCTATGCTGGATGGTTAATTACAGATATTTATATTGAAAATACAATAATCAAATAATATTTGAAGTATTTTACGAGGTGAAGGAGTTGTTTACAATTCGTGGTTCATAAAAACAAACTTCATAACAGGTCATAAGGAGATCTGAGTATTTTTACATGATAAAGTATGATGTTAAAATAGTTCGTGGTTTGGCCCTTTATATAAAATAATGGCTGCTGTGCTGTTTAACCCTCTGATCTTATCCACAGGAGACGATGAGGGACAAGATCTACACTCCACTGACAGTGGAAAGTGCTGTTGATGCCAGGTGAGAGACAGTTCCTGCTCCATGACACATGTACTGCATGCAAAGTTATTAATTTGTCCTCCAGATGTATTTCACATGTAATAACATCCTGAACTTCTACTGATTCCCCGCAAAATAATAATTTTCTGTACGTGTCTCTCACACAACAAATCTGTGTTCTCCAGAGATGCTGTTGCCAAGATCCTGTACTCGCTGCTCTTCCATTGGTTAACAGAGAGGATCAACGCTCAGGTGTACCCTCGCCAACACACCCTCTCCATCTCCATCCTGGACATTTACGGATTTGAGGTCAGTGACTTTAATTGCCGTGGAATTATGTTTGTAATCGCTCTTTAGATGAGACATAAAGAATCACCAGCTGTGTGTGTGTCTGTGTGTGTGTGTGTGCGTGTGCTACAACAGGATCTGGCCTTCAACAGCTTTGAGCAGCTTTGCATCAATTATGCAAACGAGTACCTGCAGTTCTTCTTCAACAGGATCATTTTCAGGGAGGAACAGGTGAGTCCTCGTTCACACCTGTGGGGACACTCACACACACACCGTCCAGGTTTCTGATGCACGTGCACAGAAATCGTTTGCATTCACACTTACAGATGATCTCAATTAGTGTCATGAAACCATTAGTAAATGTAAATGCAGGCAGACACGTGATAAATCCAACTTGACGTGGTATTGTCTGTGATCCCGGTACAGGAGGAGTACAGCAGGGAGCAGATCCCCTGGCAGAACATCCCCTTCAATGACAACCAGCCCTGCATCGACCTCATCGCCGCTAAGCCTCATGGGATACTGAGGATTCTGGATGATCAGAGCTGCTTCCCACAGGTGAGGGGGGGAGGGGCGGAGTCACATTCACACATCTGCGACATGCAACAAATCACTGTACATGTCACCTAGATTCTAGATTTATTATTTGTTGCCAGGCGACGGACCACACTTTCCTCCAAAAGTGTCACTATCACCACGGCAACAGCCCACTGTACATGAAGCCAAAGATGCCCCTCCCAGAGTTCACCATCAGGCACTTTGCCGGCCGAGTTACCTACCAGGTGAGCAGCTCCTCCCTGGATCAAAGCATCACTCACACATGAACAGTTTATTCAAATTGTTAAACAAGCAGCAACATAAATACAGATTTTCCAATAATTTACGATGTGATCAATGCAGGTTTACAAGTTCCTGGATAAGAACTACGACCAGGTCCGACAGGACGTCCTGGATCTGTTCATCCAGAGCAGGAACAAGGTGAGAGGAGAGCAGCGTCTTCACGTGTACAGCCTGCGTGGAAATGTTTTCTCCCGTGAATAATTCACGTGAACCCTGTCATGTGTGGATGTCGTGTGTATTCGTGTGTGTCTAGATGGTGTCAAATCTGTTCGTGGCTCACGCGGAGCTCGTGGGTCAGCAGAGAGGAGGTCACATGAGGAAAAGCAGCACGGTTACCAGAAGATACCAGGCGCCCACCGTCAGCAACAAGTTCCAACAGTCCCTGCTGGAGCTGGTGGAGAAGATGGAGAGGTGAAGCGGAGTTTGAATTAGTATCAAGCAGTAATTTCCTTTAAATTCATCAAACTCATTTCGTTTATTCTTCTATTTCAGGTGCAACCCTTTTTTCGTCCGCTGCATTAAGCCAAATAACATGAAGGTAGATTGATAATGATTTTATATTCACATGGATCATTAGATGTAGGTAATGACAATCATGTTTTTTATTAGTGTGCTCACATGTGTACTTATACATCTGTGTTCAGCTGCCAGGTGTGATGGAAGACGACCTGGTGAGCGGCCAGCTGCGACACTCTGGCGTCCTGGAAACCATCCGGATCCGCAGGGAGGGATATCCGGTCAGGATGCCATTCTATGTCTTCCTGTTCAGGTACCCACACCCTCTTTATCTCTAAATCCTTCGGCCACACCGCTGTCGCTCTAATGACGGTTTAATACACACCAGGCTGCAAAATACACAAACACAGAGGAGGTTTCGACCTATGAGAGTTTCATTTTATGCACAAACAAAATCTTCAGGTAGTTCCTAAAGTCTGATTGGTGACTAAAGGCCATTGTGTTTTTGCAGTATGGATCAGAAATGCGTCTGTTACTGCTTTTGAATCTATCTGAATATTTATTTTATTAACACGTGTCCATGCATGTGAATGTGTGTCATCCCCAGGTATAAATCTCTGGTGGGGATTCGAGAACTTCCAGCTGCAAATGGAGATAACTGTGTGATAATGCTCAGTAAACTGTGTCCCCTCAGACCAGGGTCTTTTCACATTGGAGTCACAAAGGTGAGATTCTCCTGCAGTTTGTGTCATGGTGTTGAGTAAGAGCTGCCATTTTTGTCTGATTGATAGATATTGTGGTTCAATTTATGAATAAAAGTGACACAAACTCTTGTGTGTGTGTGTGTGTGTGCCAGATGTTTCTGAAGGAGGACATCTACCAGCTGCTGGAGTGTAAACGGGAGCGCTCCCGACATCTCGCCGCTCTCACCCTGCAGCGTTACACCCGCATGTTCTTCGTCAGGAAACGCTTTGTGGCCTTTCGCAAAAAGATCATCGGGCTGCAGGCGCAGTGCAGAGGCTTCCTCACCAGGTAACTTAAGAACTATATGAATATTTAAGATACAGAACTGGATTCTGACCAATGGAAACAATGACACTGTGACTTCGGTAGCACGTCTGCACAAAAGCTTCTCAGGACCGAGATCATCACATCTTGTGTTAAGTGAGATATTAAACCTCATGGTACTGAAATACTGGTTGTGTCCTCTAGGAAGCGCTATATGAATATGAGGGAGAGTCTGGTCCGATTCCGCTCCCTCGTCCACATGTATGTCAACCGCAAGCAATACATCAAGGTACATGCAGCAGGGATTTAAATGACATTGTGTTTTCATGTTTAGTGCAAGAGGCACATGACACATGAGTTGATAAGCATCTAATTGTTCCAGTTAATGTTCAGCTTGTGTTATCTGTGTGATCTGGCTGCAGATGAAGTTTGAAGCCCAGAGGAAAACTGATGAGGAGAGGAGGAGGAGAGAGAAGGTGAGATGGACACCTGCATGGGATTTACTTAAGTGAATAATACATTTATTCATCCATGTTTCTGTCTGAGAGACTTTCTGAATTCACTCTAACTCCTCCAGGAGCTGACCAAGAGGGAGGTGGTGAACGTCACACATCTGCTGATCCCTGCAGAGCTGGGCGCTTTACTGCAGACAGCAGGAGGTGAGGAGATGTTCAGCACAGGGTCAGATACATAAATCTGACTAAACTTACTTTTAACTTTTAATTTTGGATCAACTTTGTCTTCTGTAATCTTGTCAGCTTCAACAGCAATAGTAGAGTCGTGTAAATATACAGAATACTTTACTATATACACACTAACAAACATTAAAAGACTCTATGCTCCTGCGTGTTTCCTGTTTGACCTGCTCACTCTAGTCAGGAGGGAGCTGCACTCGGACTGTTTGGCTCTGCTCCAAGCTCCTCACATTCAGGAGGAGAATCAACTCACTCTGCCGCTGGACATCAACAACTACCCGTTCTACCGCTTCGTGCAGATCTACTTCAGGGTGAGACGGGGCATCAGTGCACTGACAGTACTGCAGTCAGCCTCAGGACTGCAGATATATTTTGAATATAGTCTATTATTCTTATAATACATGTAGATTTTAATGTACTTCCTAATTAAAAACTGTGATGTTTTAACTCTGTAGGAACCGAAGTTTGGGATGTTGACGGCCCCTCTGGACTCACCCCTGACCCGGGTAGAGGAGGATCTCAGAGGGGAGGCTCTGGAGCTCTTCATCATGGTCGGCTGCCTTCTTTTATAAACTCTTTTCTTAAAACTTAATTTACCCATGAATCTGGAATTAAAATTATTTACTACGATACAGATTCACTACTGTATCGTTACTTGGTTGTGTGTCCCTGTAAGTCAGAAATTCAAACACACGATTCACTAAGAACCCTGGTATCACACATCATATCTGTTAGTAACGGTGCAGGTCTGTGTTTTGTTTATCCTCAGGTATTACGATTCATGGGGGACCCTCATCTGAACGGGGCGCAGGAAAACATGTTTGGGAATTACATCATCCAAAGGGGCCTCACGTCTCCAGGGCTACGGGACGAGATCCTGTCCCAGGTGGTCAACCAGGTGTGGAGGAACGTGAACTCCGAGAACGCTGAGCGAGGCTGGCTGCTGCTGTCGGCCTGTGTCTGCAGCTTCGCCCCGTCGCCCAAGATGGACAAATATCTACTGAAGTAAAAAATATATATATAGATATCTTATATACGTGTGAACGGAAGATGACAAATATTTCCCCAAATCTTTATATGAGGCTAAATCTTGTTTAAAAAATAACTCAAATAATGTAATTTTACTACTTAGATTAACTTTCATACCTAAAAACCAGAAAAAAGGTTTCCAGGTTTAAATCTTCATGTAAACTTTGAGGTAAAACATGAAGGGAAAGTGGTCGAAGGGGCAGTTTAACATCATTGAACCTCCCCCCCCCCCCAGGTTCGTCTCGGACCATGCTCCTGCTGGCTGCCAGGCGCTGCTTCAACACAGGCTCATTCAAGCCAATCAGAAAACACAATTAGGCTCCGGCTCCACTCCCGAGACCGCGAGGACCTATCCGCTCGCGCTGCTGGAGTGGACGGCCAATCGGAAAAAGGCTAACATGGTGTTGCACGTGCACTGTTTTGATGGTGAGCTCTAGCACCACTTTATAAAGTTTGTGTGTGATGCCGGAACACTGCACACTACTTTTCATCTTCACATTTAGCTGTAGAACATATCTCAGACTAAAGGGTAATCATCCTCCTCTCCTGCGGTTTGAAAAGAGAAAAGCCAGGAGAAGTGCTTGAGACTTCTGGCAGCACCTTTAATGGGCCGGATCAGTTACAACCACTTACCATTGATAATTTATTGCCAGTCAGTGTCAGGTGCACTCAGAGCTTTCTTCCTTTGACTTGCACCATTTATTGCCTTCTGATAACAATCTGTCTGGCTTCAAAACCACAATGGAAGTAAAGAGCGGCTGGATGTTTGCTGTCTCTCTGCAGGAGGGTCCTTCCTGTGTCCCGTCCACTCCTGGACTCGGGGAGAGAGTTTAGCAGGAGACATCCTGCGCCACAGGTGCAGATATTATACATCATCCATCTCCTGGACCATTTTATATTTCATAATTTGTCCTACTTGTGCTTAAACGTTAGTTGAACTGCCTGGTGTTGCAGGGGCGTGTCCGACTGGTGGAGGGGGAGTTCAATTCTAATGAAGGAGCACGGCCAGTGGGTGGAGTTAGCGGGTCACGACTACGTGATGGACCTGGTTGCAGACCTGGAGCTTCCGCCGGACTTCCCCAAGCAGAAGAGCTACTTTGTCATCAGCACCGACGACCCGGCCAGAGTCCGAGCCAATGCCAGCCTGTCAGTGCACAACACACACACACACACACACAAACCTGGCCATGTCTGAGAAATGAATGGAGCTCTGAATAATTCACCTCTCCCCTCGTCTCAGTGCTTTGGTCGGCGGCGGCTTTGACTCAGACGAGGAGCTGGTTCCGTCCTTTCCTCTGAGCAGCAGCAGCAGACCGGCCTACAGTCTGCCAGACTCTGACGGCTACTACAGTCATGGTACACTCACCACAATATATATCCCAAACTGATGGCATAGATGAATAAAAAATATGCACAGAAGTATCACGGTGGGGGTGCATAGGGTGTGTTTCTAGTATGTGTGTCGTGGTTTCTTACATCAGACTGTAAAGTACGTCTTTAAAGCCTCTCTGCTCCGTGTGTGTGTCCAGTGGAGTCGGATGCGTTGAGTGACGGTCAGACTCAGAGGGGAATGGATCGCTACCTGGACAGTCTGTTTGACCCTGTGTTGTCAGACAGCAGCGCAGTGAGTACACACACACACACACACACACACACACACACACACACACACACACACACACACACACACACACACACACACACACACACACACACACTCACCTGCAATAAGCGCTTTCCCTCCTGCTTTGGAAAATACGTCAGTGCTCAAATGACTTCATGAATTAATCAGTTGGCTCGTAAACTGCAAACCACTGTTGCTTCCTCATAATAGACAGAACTTAACTTTATTAATCAGCTCAAAGTTAGATCATGACTTGAGATATTCAAGTTCAATCAACATTTTAGTCGCACTGATAAAAGTAATTGTCAGATGTACTTTCTTTTGTAACTTTTTGCAGAAATTCTCTTGTAAATAAAAGAGGTTGGGACTGAATTCAAAAACCTACATCATGGTTGGAATTATTATGAAAAGAAAACACAATAAAACATGTATGAAAGCTTGTGTGTTTTAACCCTCTGACGTATGCTGGGACCCTAAAAGTGTGACGTCATGCTCCGCCTCTAAACGTGTGAGCTGTTGATCGATGGACGGAGGGAACATGTGAACCTCTGCTTCTGTTTGTGTATGAATGGAGCAGATTAGGTTACTATGGGACAGCAGGCAGTGTTATAACCGTCTCATCTGCAACTCCACAGTTTATTTATTAGAACGGGACGAAAAAGAAAAAGTCCCAAGGAGTATATATGTAGAAAGTAGATTTTGTGCTGCAGAAATTCTCCCTGTTTTATATTTAAAAAACATAAATATCCACATCTGGAGCTAAGATATACACCTTGTTGTTGTGGAGTCTTTCCCTGCGTCTTTGCTGGTATTATTTCATTTATTATCTTTTCATTAAAAAGTATGTTTCCCAGGAGAATAGTCATTTGGTTTTGCTGTGTCGAGACAGTCAGATTTTCTATGTTGCTTCTTTCTTCAGACTGTTCTGTGCCAGTTTCTTCTCGTGTGCCTGTGTTTGTGTGGAGCTTTTCGTCCAGCGTGTACTTCCTGGGGTGTATTCAGTTTCTGACTCACGCAGAGAGGCTACGAATCAACCTGTTCAACACACTCCCTCTTTCTTGTCTCCCATAGTCTCCCCCCCCCCCCCCCCCCTCCGCTCTCTGATACACAGCCTTTTTGTCGTACTCTCCATGTCTCTCAAACTCCACGTTTTCAACATCTACAGTCTTCCCACTCCCCCTGCTGACTTTCTGTCACCGGATTCTCTCTGCCCACCAGGACATGGAAAAGACTGGAAGTTTGACGGCGAGGATGAAGGGAGGAGGAGGTATTGGCATCGCAGGAGGAGGAAGAGGAGAGGGGGAGAGCCCTGCGACCCCCAGTCGGCCTTATCCACCAGGAATACATCCTGGAGGTAAAGTGTGTTTCTTATGTTAAAGTGTTTCTGTTCATTGTCATGTGGTTTTTCTTTGGATTTGTATTTTGCCATCTATAGTTTCTAGTTTTCAGCTGCATGTTGTTAAACAATGCATTATTTCATCCATTCAATATTTTTTTATTTCATTTTTCTTCTGTTATGTCCCATCCTGCATTTTTTCTGACTCTTTCTTCTTTAATTCAAGTTATTTTATTTATTAACATCAACTCGACTTGATAGAAAACTCTTCATTAAATGTGACTTTACATTGAACTTATGTGATGAAATTACATGAACATTTTATATGTAATTTAAATACATAAACTTTGCATTTTAGGCAAAACTTTTTTGTCAGTGTAAACTTTCTAATGTTTTGGATTAGTGTGTTTTAAACCCATTACAACAATTGATTAAAATACAGAAATCAAAAAGATAATCTTGTATTTCATATCAATAGAAATATATAATTGTAATTGCTGTCATTATTTCCATATGGTTTAACAGTGAAGGGTAAAACAGACTCACAGGACTCAGGTGTAAAGGTTCAGATGTACAGTTGACCGACGTTAATCTGTCGCTTAGAGGCTGTAATGAGCAGTCTGACCTCATCGATAATGCATCAGCAGCCATTCACTGTAACCACAGACTCTTTAGTGCCCGTCTATAGACACTGTCCCTTCTCAGTCTCCCTCCACAGACACTCTCCTGTCCCTCAAACCACCACACGCAGCAATGTGCTGAAGTCATTCTCTTCATTTTATGCCTCTGCGTTGTCCTGTTGTGTTTTCTGTGCACATGCACCTCGTGTTTCAAATGGATCAGTTCTTTTCAAATATTTTATGTAAAAAAGAAATTGACGCACTTTCATTGACTGCAGGGATTCACACAATTAACAAATCAGTTATAAAAAGCAATCCACAGGATGCCTTTAATATAATTCAATTGGATCACAGTTTTAATTTTAACGATGAAGTTATTTTAGTTAAATATTTGTATGATATTTCTTCTGCTACGAGGGCAATAGGTCAATATCAAACAGAGACAGTTCCTAACTCTCCCCCTGTTCCCTGCCCGCTGCTCCTCAAGCTGTGCCAGTGCTTCCAGTAGCAGGAGGAATGATGCCACCCATCCCCACCATGCCAATCCCCTCCCACCACCATCACCACGCACAACACCAGCAGCAGCAGCAGCAACCGCCGCAGCCGCCGCCGCAGCCGCAGCCGCAGCCGCAGCCGCAGCCGCAACAATACCACCAATACAACTGTCCCCAACACCACCATCACCCGCAGCCTTATCCTGCCCCACATGTGTCATCCACTCATGCACCTGCTGCTTCCCCCCCCGCTGACAGAGATGCATCCCGAGTCACCGTGGCCCCCGGTGTCTCGGGGGTGCCCTCGCTCCCAGCCGCCCCTGTAGTCCCAGGCCTGTCTGGCATGAGCGGTGTGCCAGGTACAACAGACGGGTGTGCGTTGGTTTTCACTGCATGTGTGGCCTGAAGCATGTGGGCATGAGGAGGTTACAACGAATTCAATGAAAAAGCAAAATCAGATGCTGTGATATCTGTGTTACAGGTTGTCCTGTGTGCTGTGGTTGAAGTGGATGAGTTTACGAGGTCATTTGCGGTGGACTGTGGAAGTTTCTCTAAAACAAAATCCTTGTCATCACATGGAGTGTTTATGTGTTTGTGTTCTCCAGGTTCGGAGCAGACAGTCCTGACTCAGCAGCAGCAGGCCATCATCAACCAGCAAGCCATCATTCTGGTTCGTCAAACATCCTCTCTCTCAACAACTGACACAAAACGCACCGATCACACTGGTCTTCATCAGATTGACTAATCTGTTCAGATTTTATACACATTTCCAAACACACACGTTCCTTTTTGTCTTTCTACAAAGCAAACAAGTGTTTTTAACGCTGTAAAATTACGTTAAAAATTGGACAAGCAGATAAAGTGAAGCATTAATCTTTACTCAGCTGTTTATTGCTTTAGGACCATCCACACAAAGTAATTCCACTCATACATCATGTTGATGTGTATTCCTCACTGAACAGTAACATGACGGTGATATAAGTATGTAGGTGTGTGTTTGTGTCTCAGGCTCAGCAGATGACGATGCAAGCGATCGCGATCCAGCAGCAGATGTTGTCGTCTTTCCCCCCCGTCGCCCCGGCTCCTCAGTCACCACCTTTCCAGCATCACACGCACTCACAGCAACGCTCCTACACACCCAGTCCGGTGAGCAATCAAACACGTGCACTGAACCAATGTGTGAACGTACATGCACACATGTGGGCACACAAGCATTTGAGAAGTATTGGCAAAATACACATGCATAGTTTTACTCGCTCTTTTCTGCAGAACAAAGAGGGGGAGGAGTCGGCGTACAGGCCTGGCCCTGCGTCTGTTCAACGCAAGATGAGTAAGTTTAACACTGAAGTTTATAACTGGAGGTTTTGCGGTGGTGTAAATGATGCTCTGTACTTTTTTTTTGCTTTGGATTCCCTGAATCCAAACGAGTGGAAAGAAAAATACTGATGCATTGTGATGAAGGGATCTGAGGTTGGAGAGACCACATCATCCAATTTAAAATGTGAGACTCCAAGAGTTTCACTTTAAGGGGCAATTGTTGAAATATAAGACATGAGCCACAATGTCCTCGGCTCGAGTCCGACTGGCAGACGTTTTTTTCTTTCTTCCTCCTTTTCCAAACATCTCTTTACTTTCACTCTCTAATAAAACCTAAAACAAAATGAAATGAAAATGAAGGCCGATCCTACATGTGGGTGAAAGGTGATAATTCATGTTGACTGAGATTAACTTGAGTAGGAGAAGACAGGATGGGACGAGCTTCTTTACTTGTTCCTCAAAACAACGGCCATAATCAAATATAAACCACAAATTATTGCAACTATATATTATATTGTTATTTCTCCCAGATTGCCATCTATTGGAATTTTGTTGTTTTATCGTCATGAAGTTTTAAGAAGGTTTTGAGAAGTCCAACAATGTAAAGTCAGAACGGCAGTTGGTAAATTGTGAGAACTGAAGATTGTAAGTTTCCCTCCATAAAATCAATTTGACATAAAGTATTGTAATAGATTAAGAGCAGAGCCTTTCCAGCATGATAGAGCGAACTACAGAGTACAAGGTCGAGTCTAACAGAACAGGAATGGATTTAATAGAGCTTTACACTGCAGGCTCAACACGTGGCCCGCCACCCGAGGATGTGGTCCGATCCCGTGTGAATAACACCGAGCGTATGGATCCTAGCCATGACATTAAAGACATCATCAAACACCACCAGCCTGCTGGCACAACAACTTCTACTGGACCTGCCCCACAAAGGTAACACACACACACACACACACACACACACACACACACACACACACACACACACACACACACACACACACACACACACACACACACACACACACACACACACACACACATTTATAGCACCGGCCCAAGAGATGTATTTTATCTGTTCTTCTTACATTCCTGTATGTGTGTAGAAAAAGTGATGGGAAGGCGTTTGGAAAGAAGCCCGACCCTCACGGTGAAGCGATGGAGATCCTGAAAGACCAGATGTCAAACCCACCACAGCCGGTAACCTACCACCTCTCCTACAGATAAATCCACACACAAAATAAAACATTATCTGACCTTTTTTAATGTGTCAGACTCAGAGGAAGCCTCAGTCCTCACAACACAAAGAAGAAGGAGGCGTTAAGGTTGCCAAGTCCACCAGGTCTCGTCCAGCAGCGCCATCTAGCTCCAGCATGAGTCCTGCACCTCCTCCAGGTGACTTTTCCACAGATTGTATACATGTATGAGAAGTTCCATCAAAAAACATTTTGACAGTGTGTGTGTGTGTGTGTGTGTGTGTGTGTGTGTGTGTGTGTGTGTGTGTTTGTGCTTCCAGTCTGCAGAGAGTTGCCAGTAGAGGAGGAGATCATTCAGACTCAACTCCACAGCAAAGCCAGTGATGAATATTACACTTACTCCAATGTCCCCTGGAAGCTCTACATGAGAAAAGAGGTGAATTTACACACACACACCAACACACACACACACACACACACACACACACACACACACACACACACACGACCCTTTTTTTTTCTTTTTTGAAACAAAACACCCATAAATACCTGCATACCACAAAGGGAATATTTTCACTGTGGGTGTTTTTCTGTCGACAGGTTTTCTATCCGAGAGAGACGCTCAACAATCCTCTTACTCTGGATCTGATCTTCAGACAGGTTGATTTGTGTATTCAATACTTATCTATGATACATTTGCTTCATACTGCATTTGTTTTATTATAATTGTATTTTTGGATTTATTGTTTCAAAGTCAGGTTCAGCAAAAATAGCAACTATATGGCAAAGAATTACATGAAAAATACACTTTCATCCTGTGATCTTGATTAATAAGGAATACGTGTAAATGCTATATGTATTAAATGTGATATTAACATTCCTGAATATGTATTTGTGTACAGGTTGTACATGACACCTTCTCTGAGGCCTGCATCCGTATCACTCAGGAGGAGAGACAGAAGATGAAGGCTCTGTTCGGTCGGTCCACATTAGCCTCTGACGTCTTCTTGTTCAGGTTTCAGTCACTTAGCTCAAAAGGTTTAATAACATCAACTCTTCATTTGTTTTCTTTGACAGCGGAGAACAACGTGGACCAGCTTTCAGGAACAAGTGATGAGAACATAAAGAAGAAAGTCGTCGCCATGTCCCGAGACACATGGGACATCTACTTCTCTCGCCTCTTTCCAGCATCTGTGAGTTCTTGTCTCTTCCTCGGCGTTCAAATTCAAAACAGATACAAGTGCAAAAATGTGTGTGTGTGTGTTTCAGGGCAGTGTGGGGACAGGGGTGCAGGTGCTGTCTGTGTCACATAAAGGCATCAAGCTGCTGAAGATGGTGAGGAGCAGCTCCTCTTCCTCAGACTACTTCAGAGTGCTGAGGCCTTACAGGTGAGATGGTGAAATGATCGGCCGGGGGCCCTGAAGCCGAGCCGTGTGACCTCACACTGACATCCCGGCTTTGCATATCACTTCCTGTGCAGCTACTCGGACATCCTGTTTGTGTCGATTCCATCCAAGAACATGCTGGAGTTCAACCTGGCCAACGAGAAGCTGATCCTGTTCTCCGCCAAAGCCCCGCAGGTCAAACACATGATCGACTACTTCCTCACAGAGCTCAAGAAGGTGTGTCTGGGTTTTTGTTGCTTTGTTGGAAGATGATTTTTTAATATCCATCCATGCCACTTGTCCTCTTGAGGGTAAAAGGGGTGAAGTCCTGTTTTGATTTATACTGATGCTGCATTTTCAGAGTTAGAAAGTAGAAAATATTGCAGACACAATTTAAATCATATGAAAGCATGATCTGTTTTTACCCTATACACTTGTTATCAGTTACAATTACTAACACAAACAAAACATCTGCAAAACGTGCACAGTGCAGACACAGAGGAACATGATCATGATGTAGTCTCACTCCACCCGCTGTCAGTAGCTCAGTGTGCACGGTGGATGTCACCATGTCGTGTGTGTGTGTGTGTGTGTGTGTGTGTGTGTGTGTGTGTGTGTGTGTGTGTGTGTGTGTGTGTGTGTGTGTGTGTGTGTGTGTGTGTGTGTCAGGACTCAGAGTACGTGGTGGCGGTGAGGAACTACATCACAGAGGACAGGAGTCTGCTCAGCTTCCACAAAGGAGACATCATCAGGCTGCAGCACATGGACGGACTGGAGGCCGGTGAGTGACGCGAAAACACAATGGAACAGGAACCTGCTGCACAGTATCATCTCTGTGTTCTTTGCGTTGTGTATCTGTGAGTCATGTACAGTGTGTGTGTCTGCTTCTCTGTGCTTCACGCTGCCACTGTGTGCATATGTGTGTGTTCAGGTAAATATTACGGCTGCATCGTGAGGAAGAAGGTCATGCTTCTGGAGGAGCTGAAGAGAGACACTCCTGAGTTTGGTGGGTTTGGTTTGGGGCTCTGTGTGTGTGTTGTTTTCTTTTTTGCTAATTGTTTTTGGGGTTTGTTTTTATAGTAGAACTTTAACTTTTGTGTTTTTACTTTTATTTTGACATAACTGATGATTGGTTTGCTGCTTGTCTTTGTCATAAAAGCTGAGAAAACATTATTTCTGGATGAACTTGTCAGTGACTGTTCATACTGTATTGTCTGGTGTGTATGTGTGTTCGTGTGTGTGTGTGTGTCTTTGTGTGTAAACAGGCTGGCGGTTCGGGGCCGTGTACGGAAAATCTGGATTGTTTCCGAGTGAGTACGTCCGTCCTGTGGCTGCTCCGGACTTTTTGGTTCTGCCCGATGAGCGCGTGGAGCCTCGACACAGACAGGGACACGTCGCCGCCTCTGCTGCTGTCGCCGTGGCGATGGGGTCAGCGGTGGCTGCCCATGAGCTTGACCTCTCCACAGAGGTTTGTGGTTCACTCACACATTCAGCAGACTGTAGTACAACAAAGACTCGTGATCACTACAAATATTGAAACGAGTCTGAATAACACACTTAGAGCCACGAGCTCAGCATGAATAAAACCCCTACATTATGGTTCCGCTGGTGTTTACACAGTATGTTGGAATGTTTTGGTTTGAAGAAATGGAAATATTTTGTAGATAATTACATCTTTGGTCTTCCTTAAAGTGGCACTGTTGCTGAGCTTTCTCTGTGTGTGTGTGTGTGTGTGTGTGTGTGTGTGTGTGTGTGTGTGTGTGTGTGTGTGTGTGTGTGTGTGTGTGTGTGTGTGTGTGTGTGTGTGTGTGTGTATTAGGTAGTAAATGAGATATATGGGGACAGTCTGAACATCGAACTGGACGATCTGCCTCTGCACGGCGGCCAGTACCATATCGCTGAGTTTGCCAAGAAGTACTTCAGAGTGGCCCGAAGTAACAGGAGGTCAGTCACACCCACACACACACACACACACACACACACACACACACACACACACACACACACACACACACACACACAGACACACACACACACACGCACACACACTAATTTCAAAAGTAGATAGAAACATATTCACAGACATGCATTGCTGACAGCTGCCTGTATTCTGTTAGTAGTGATCAGAAAGCCAAAAAGGGGAAGGAGGGCAAAGACCCTGTTGACATGATCAAATTCTCCAAGGTAAAGTTTATTTTCAAAATAACACCCATGTATTTGTATTCTCAACTTCATTTTCAACTTTAAAAAATATATATTTGTATTCCTTGTCATGTCTTTGTCGCTCCAGTCTCCGATCCAGGAGTCTCTGATCGACTTCTCCGACAGCGGGATGAACAGAGTGGCGGCTGACATCTTCTTAGGTGAGAGGAGAGTGACAGAGCGAGGGATGGACGTAGAAGGGAGAGGAGGAGGGGACTGATAAATATGATTGTGTGCCACTTGGTGCAGATCCACATTAATATCAGGATCTAGTGAATTTAGATGTGGTTTCACTCGGAGACTGTTTGGTGTAGAATGAGTTGCGCTCTACTAAGATGAACTCTGAAACTTTGACTCCTTCCGTACTATATGATAAAATCTATGTGTCCATGGGATTTTTAATGTATATAATTGTTTTTGTCCAGCCATAATGAAGTTCATGGGAGACTTCCCATTGAAAGGGCAGAATGAACAGGACCTGGTCACCACTATACTGAAGGTACACACACAGACACACACTCTCTCTCATTTACATATTTTAGAGGCACATAAATGATATGATCCCATGTGAACAGAAATTAATATGCTCTCAAATTGATCCTCTATAGTTAAGCGGTTCCCACGGCCTGATAAAGGACGAGGCCTACTGCCAGGTGATGAAGCAGGTCACCACTAACACCAGCTCCAAACCGTAAGACTCGTCTCCGTGTTTCATGCTGACTGGCTCTGAAGAAGTGATCGGTACCTGCACAGTCCATGGCAGAAAACCTTTCATTTGTAGTTGTGTGTTTGTATTTTGTGTAGGGACAGTTGTCAGAGAGGATGGAGGCTGCTCTACATCCTGACGGCCTTTCATCGCTGCTCGGACGTCATGAAGCCGTTTCTGCTGACGTTCCTGCAGGATGCGTGTTCCAGTCCTGGGGTTCAGTACCAAGGTCGAGAAGCCGTCCTTCCATCCATCCATTCATCCATCAGGGATTCTAATCAGGGAGCTAATGAGTTTACTGGCTGCTCTTCTTACTTGACAGGTATTGCCAAGGCCTGTGAGCAGAATCTGAGGAGGACTTTTCAATATGGCGGACGTGTGCAGTACCCCAACAGCATGGAGCTCAAAGCGATGCTGGTTGGTCTTTGTGTTCTTCTCAACAGTCCCCTCATGAAAACACATTTAAATTCATTAGATTCCGGATTTTCAATTGGATCTGCAGCAAATTACACACACACTCAAAACTATGGATTCATCAAGATCCATGAAATATTTTGGGAGACGAACATTTTGAAAACTGCTGACCAATACTTCATCCTTCCACCAAATCTTTTTATATATAATCGAATTATATATTCCTTATAAATAACAGTACACTCTCCTTCTGATTGGTCGTGTGTGTGCAGGCTGGGCGGAGCTCCAAGAGACAGCTGTTCCTGTTGCCAGGTGGAATCGAACGGCACCTGAAGATCAAGACGTGCTCTGTGAGGGGGACACACAAACACACACATATTTAAATCATACTGTTTGATTGTGCCATTACTCATTGTGAACTTATTTATTTTTTCGTCTCAGGTATCTCTGGATGTCATCGAGGAGCTTTGCTTTGAGATGGAACTGCACAGGGAGGAGGCGTTGGATGAATATGCCATCTTTTTGGTCACACACAAAGGTAATCCAGCTGGAGGCGAGGATCTGAAATTCAAATGTTCTTGGCAAAATCCAGGTTAGTGGAAAAGTAGATCATCGCCGACCTGTGTTTCTGTTTAGGTCAGAACGTGCGTCCCCTAAACAAACGGGAGTACATCCTGGATGTGGCCACTGAGGCCGAGCCAGTGGACGCCAACTACAGCCTGTGGTTCAGAAGAGTCATCTGGAGTCTGGCTCTCAAGCTGGACAATGAACTCTATGTCACCATGCACTATAACCAGGTACAGGTCTACTGTGTTAAATGAAGGACTGAATGTCCTGTTTCTGGTTAATCCACAGCAGTGTCAGACATTTTGCCACAGAGATATTACCTCTGCCGTCCCGACTGCAGAGCTACCATCCCATTTTCTGCTCATGTGCCTTGGGAAGAGTACATCCACATCCTTCAAGTTTCCTGTGGGAAAACTTTATTTTGAAACATGCAATTTGAGTGTCCTTGTGTGGTTGACTTGACCACAGGTTGATGTTGTTTGTAGCAAATGACAAACACTTTAAAAATCACACAAGATAATTCTCTGTGTCTCTGTGTCTAAGGTCTTGCCAGATTACGTGAAGGCCTTGCTGAGTGTGGTTCCTCAGGGTAAAGCCAGTGAGCAGCATCTCCAGCAGATTGCCAGGCTGGCTGCGCTACAGCACCGTGCCAAGGACACCGTCTACCTGCCCACCCTGTAAATATACACAGACCTACACTTACAGCATTCCTTAACCAATGCCTGTTTGTTGGATACGTCGCAGTTTTACTGACTTTTTGTGCTTGTGAGTCAAACAGTGGACTCACAAAGACACATTAACACATACACATGGGTGCATCCTCACACAATATAGGCACAACTTTGCAAATCTGCATGCATGTCAGCTGCTTTTACAGAGAACACAACATGTATCTGATGGAGCCCTGGTTCCCTCTGTGTGTGTGTGTGTGTGTGTGTGTGTGTGTGTGTGTGTGTGTGTGTGTGTGTGTGTGTGTGTGTGTGTGTGTGTGTGTCTGTGTATGTGTGTGTGTTATTAGACATGACGTCCAGGAGTGCGTCCCCCCGCAGTTCTACGGCAAACAAGGTTCACAGCATTGGCTGAATATGGTAACTCAACACATGCAGCAGGTCCAGCCCTTGAACCCACACCAGGCCCGTGCACAGTTTCTTGGTAAGACCGCAGCTCAGTGTGTGTCTCTACGTGACAGTAGCCTCCATAGACACCAAGGTTTTTAATCCATTTTTGCATGATTCAAAGAGAAGTAGAAAAAAAGACACAAATTTGAATCCCAAATAGTAGAAAAGGTTTCAGTGCTTCATCCCTAGTCACATCTGACGTCTTGGTGTGTTTTTTATACCCAGGTCTGGTCAGTGCCTTCCCCATGTTCGGCTCCTCCTTCTTCTACATCCAGAGTTCGGGCACTGCCTCCATCCACGCCCCGTGCGTCCTGGCTGTAAATCTCAACGGACTCCACTTCCTTAACAAGGATACTCATGTACGTCACAGACAAACATCCACAATCCCATGTTGCAGATGATCCACTCAAGCACATGTCCAAGTCTGTGTAATGTGTGATTCATGCCCACGCAGCAGCTGGATGTGTGTAATAGTTGGAATCTGAAACAGGCCAGGTGCTCGTTTGACTTTGTGTTGACCTCAAAATCTAGCCACTGATTTAATGATTTCAAAAACCAAGTATTTGGCTCCTCCTGCTGGTTATACAGTTTTATTTCTACCACTTTTCAACCTTTCATTGCCTTATCTTGATAAACAACATATCAAACATACCTTAAACATTTTTCAACATGCTACACAATCTTGTATGTTTTGACTCTACATATCCATCTGTCACTTTGTGTATGTGTGCATTCCTGTCACGTCTATTTGTGTGTGTGCACTCTGTGATTAGGAGGCCATGGTGCGTTTCCCTCTGAAGGAGGTCCAGTCCACTCGCACCCAGAGACCGACTTCAGGCTCCAGTTACCCGTACGTGGAGATCATGATCGGGGACCTGCTCAACCAGCGCATCACACAGCTACAGCTGGAGCAGGTAGATGTGTGTGCATGACGCAGGGATAAAGAGAGAGGAGAGGGTGGGGGTGCTCGAAGACGTGCTTTGTTTTGTTATTCATTCCTACCATAAGAGCCGTGTTGATTCTTTATCTGTTTGTGTGTGTGTGTGTCTTCTCCAGGGCCTGGAGCTGTGCCGAGTCATTGCCATGCACATGGAGAACATGTTGTCAGTCAGAGAAAAAAGACTCACCTTGCCACCAAGCGAAATCACCTTGCTATAGTGCGCACACACACACACACACACACACACACACACACACAAGTATGCCTCTTAAATGCACTGCATCTACCTCTGTTTTAAAAATAGAATATTTTGATATTTAATGATAATATTTCTTCAATGTGATGAATGTATGGTGATGCTGATCACCATAAGGAAACATATCAACTAATATGCCCATTATTTTCTAATTTGATAGATTGGTTTTTAAAATTTCATTAACCAGTTCATTTGTGAGCTTGTTTGGTCCAAAAACTAAAGATATACAGTTTGCTAGAATTAAAAGACCCAAGAAAACCTGCAGATATTCACATTTAGAAGCTGGAAGCAAGAATATTTGGGGGATTTGGGTTTTTAAAACCTGAGTTGAATGATAAATCAATTATAATATTAACTTCCTGTGGACTAATTAGTTAATCAACTAATAATTTCCGCTCTAGGCAACTCAGCAAAGATCCTGTATTGTGCACAAACTTTCACACAGGCACACTGATGAGTGAAATGCATGCATGGGTCTATCATGCAATTGGCTGCTTCAATTTGACTTTAACACCCCCACTTTAGAGGAATAGTATGATTTGATTCATGTTGATCCTTGGACAACACTGAAGTAAAATAGTTGTGGTCTTGGACTGAACAATGGTAAAACCCCCCTGCTGCAATTGGCTCTGCACAAACAACTGCAATGTGTGAAACTCAAATGAGTCACTGACAAATCCCCCCCCTCAACATCAGTGAATGCCTATGATTTGACATAATTCTTTATTAATATCTGATATGTTTTTTAAATGTTCTTATTTTTACTTTGCACTAGGAACTAGGAAATATTTATATAAAATATAGTGTACAATTTATATGTTTTTTTTTGTAAATAACTGTTGTACATAACTGATTTGAATGTGAAATAATGAACATTAAAGTTTGTAGCATAAAGTGTTCTGCTGTTATATTTATATATTATTTTCCCATCATAATAATAATATTAATCATAGGAACAATATTAACACATTTTTCCAAATTAACACGAAACCTTCTTCTTTATATTCAAATATAAAAACGCACATTTACAGATTTTGCGCTCAACAGGTTTCACTTTATTAACGCTCAGTGGCTCTTCACCGCCGGGCGGCTTCATTTTAATCACCGCACCGCCCGGTTATCGCCTCCCATAGACTCCTCCACTAGGTGTCGTGTACGCTGCGCGTCCCGTGCCACAAACCGAGCACCCTCCTCCTCCGGGGCGCGGGGCGGAGTGGGCGTATCCTCGCGTCTCTCTTGTCTCCGATTGGCCGACGGTGACGGGGTTCGGTGCGGTGTTGAACCGGGAACAGGAACGGAGGGCGGGGGCTGCGGTCAAACCCACCGCGACCGAAGAGGCTCCAGGAGCGAGAGAGCGAGAGAAGGGAGGGAGGAGAGAACCGCAGCCCGCTGCAGCGACGCAGCCCCGCGCACAGCCTGCATGGGGCCACTCGGTTAGCTAGCACTTAGCATCGCCCGCTCCTGCCGCCGCGGACCCCCGGCTCGTCAGCTCCGTGATTTTCCTCCCCGGTTCCCCCCACCCCCCTCCTCCTCTACCCGCCCAACGAGCCCTCCCTGCCCGGCGCCAAGATGATGAAGTTTCGGTTCCGCCGGCAGGGAACCGACCCGCAGAGGGAGAAGATTAAACAGGAGCTGTTCGCCTTCAACAAGGTAAAGTAACGGGACAGGAGGAGAGAGTGTTTCCTCCTCTTTATCTTCTCCTCCTCTTCTCCTCCTCTTCTTCCTCACAAACTAAACACAGCATTTCCTCTGAAAACAGGAGCAGGACTGAAGTTAGGAAGCAGCAGCAGCGTTTGTTTCTGTGCAAACACAAAGTAGCTTCAGTGCTGGAGTGGGACGTGCAGGGGGCTTTGTTACTCTGTGTGTGTCTGTCTCTCTCTCTGTGTGTGTGTGTGTGTGTGAGAGTTGCTAATTGGCCTGTTAATCAGCTTCCACCAAAAACGAGGCCCACGTCCACAGTGAACCGTGGAGACGTGTCTGTGGTCAATCACCAACAGCTGCTCGTGTCAGTGGGATGCTTCACGTGTGACTTGTGGATATTGATCAAAATGGCTGTCAGTGCTGAGGCAGTGCACCCATCAACAATCAATAATTATCAAGGCGCCGGTAGCCAAGTATTCTCTGCTCATGAACAGTTTAAAACCTTCACTCCAGAGCAAAACATCTTTAAACTTAAAGCGTCACCGTGCTCCTCTCTTGAGCTCCCCCTACAGGTGGGATAGCTAAGTGCTCCCCATGCACATAGCTGTACGCGAGTGCATTTGTTGACAAGCACCGAAGCCAAAGAATCATGTCGACTGATGTCAAGAGGCTTGTTTGGTTAACTTGCACACTTAACCTCTATCAAACTCGGTCTCTGATGATAAACTAGCGAATGGACAACGACACAGCCCGACGTCAAGCAAGCAGAAGAGGACAAGACACTTTCTTTGTCCAATAACAACATGGCCAGGTCAACATCTGTCCTGCACCCTTTGGCCTCTTTTAGCTCTCGCCAATAGTCACTCTTGTTCGGTTTCTTATTTGTTCAATTCCCCTTGTCATCTTCTTCATTTCCTCCGATAATGTCCTCTGCGGTTTCTCCAGTTGCTCTGCCAGGATGTCCACACTGTAAACGGCGAGCTAGTTGTCTCTTTAAACTAGCTGCTAGCCCCGGCCCTGGTTGCCAGAGTTACGTAGTCTCAGGTGTCCAGGGAGCGCCGTGGCAATGACAGTCATGCCATTCCCCCCATTATAAGTTTGTGTAGCATCAAAATGATTCTGCAGGTGTTATTTGATGGTATAAAAACGACCTAGCGTTGCTTTAAAAGAATCAATAACGTGACATTGTGTTAAATATCAATATTGACTGATGTGATTTCATATCCAGCCCTAGGAGCTACCACAGCACTGTTAAAGCTCACAGAGGTATTTTTCCTCAGACCTCCACATTGTTTCAGTTGTTTGAGGATCTGTGGTTGAAACCCAGAGTGTCAGGTTTCATACAACTCAACTCTGCCATCACATCAATATGAATATTAACCAGTTCATGTACAGTAAACCTCAGCTTCCTGTGTTAACATTTACACACACACCCTTCCCCTTGGGCCTGTGTTGACGTCTTGTTTAGGAGCTCTTGGCCTCCACAAAGTTCAGATCCACTGCTCAGGAAGAGTCCTGGAAGTGGGATGCAGCAGCCATTTGTCTCAGGAACGCATCTGTAATTGTCTTGTATCAGCTGCATAGTGTAGTGTCTTGGAGGAGCTGCAGCATCACCCTGTGTCGAGGTGAGCATCGCGGTGGCCTTGAACCCAGGTTAGATGAGGTCGCTGTCAGTCTGCACACGGTGACACTCACAGAGTAGAGCGGCGTGTTCCAGAGAGCGGCGCCGTCAAACCTTTTGATGTTGAAAGCCACTATTTGTTTTGCACAGAAGGCAACACAACATGAGCTCTACTCATGTTCTCAGTGTAAACACAAGATGTATCTGTCATGAATGAAGAACCTTCTTTGTCGTGTTTGGACTAATGAGTCTTTATAAAACTTAAGATGAGTTTTGTTATCAATTGGTCTTTTTGTTTATAAAATGTCAGAATTTGGAAGAACTATAGTTTCCCAAAGCCCAAAGTAAAAACAAAAAAGTCCATATTGTGTTTATTGTCAGACCAACACTCCCAAAACCCAAAGAGATTTCATTCCAGCACATTTTCTGCATTTCTGCACAAAGAAAAAGAGCGAAACCGCATGTCCATGAACAATTTTCTGCACTGTGACAACACACGTACACACACACATACTTGGCACCAGCTGCCACAACAATCAGAGGTGGTCTCTCACCAGGAGTGCTGCTTTGATGGTTGTGTGTGTTTGTAAGTACCCTGGTACTGCAGATAAACTGAGGTTAATGTTTTACATCATATCTCAGTGCCAAGCTCATTCCCAGATTTGTTTGTCACAGAAAACGCTCAGTGGTCCTTGGCCACAAAACTCTAAAGTCCACTCGACCCCCTAAACAAAGGTTCAGGCATCTCTCTGCATGGTTTCGCTGAGTTTTTCCTCTGGAGAGCGAATTGCTTTTCCGATCTGTCTCGTCTTCTGGCAGAGGGGAAAACTCTGAATTTATGTGAATCTCATTTAAGATAATAAAACAATGCTGCTGCCATTAGAGCTTTTTAGGAACTTTTATTAAGGGCGTCCTCCCTTTCAGACGCCTCACTGACCTCACAGTCTGCAGCAGCACACAGACATAGGAGATTGAATTTAAAACGAGTCATCTTGTAACTGCTGTTAATGTCTCTTTCATCTGTTTGTCTTTCCCACTCTTTCTCTCTGCCTGTCTGTCTCCAACAGACTGTGGAGCATGGCTTTCCCCATCAGCCCAGTGCTTTGGCCTTTGACCCCAAGCTGCAACTTATGGCCATTGGAACAAAGTCAGGAGCCATCAAAGTGTATCCTTTTTGACATTGTCCCTCCATCAGCTCCGCAGTGCAGCTCCTGCTCTTGGTTTTGTCAGTGTTTCATGCATCTGTCATCCTCTTGTGATTTCTCGTAAGATTTTGTCCCCTGTGCATGTTTAAGGATGAGAAACCGCAGCTGTCATTGTGATTCAAATAACACCACGTCTACATAAAGGTTCCACGCTCCTGTTCTATTTCAGTCTCAGTGAGCTGTAAGGTGGGTGCTGCATTTCCTATTTTCTTACAGCGCTGTTTTGGTTTTCTTGCTCAAAGCTATTTTTGTAAGGACGAGGAAAAAAGTGATAGGCTGTATCTGCGGCAGAGCTGTTACTATAACATCAGTTCAGTGGAGTGTGTGCTGTGTGTGTGTCTCTGGGAACTGGCTCTGTCTGCACCACTGAAGAGGACGGATCTGTCATTCACTACTAAACTGACAATATTCCAGAATTGTGCCTGTTATTATAGGTTAGGATTCCAATATCTGTTATTTTGTTTTTATTTATTTATTTAACTAAATGTCTGATATCTAGGAATATGGGGCCATTTCTAGAACACATTTTAGTACAGAAATCAGAATGAATGATCAGACTCTTTATAAGTTTCATGAAGAGAAATTTGAGCTAAACTTGGAACAACTACCCAAACTGTCTTTTTAAAATACTTTCATATTTTGCTGTGTGACCTACAGTAGTTACTGGAGTAGTGTTAGCACAGTGTTTATCTATGCAGGGGATATTTTAAGTACACTCAATTTCTGGTGGTTTAGATGTTATGGTCAAAATAAGGGTTTGTTTACAACTTAAGTGATCATCTGACTGCTGCTGTTGTTGCTGCCCCTTCAGTACTCAGCTGCAATGTTGTTACCATAACTTCACTTCACAGGACGAGTATAATGTCATAGTTGATCGACCTCTTGGCCAGAACTATGAAAATTTCACCAAGACCCTCAAACTTTGGGGCCTCAGACATACCATATATGCATTTTTCTAGTTTGTGGTCAGTTGGAATCTAACCCTCAACCCTGGTGGTGACGATGCAAGGCTCTGACCGTTTTAGCAAAACAGGATGAGTTGGAACACTGAGTAAAGCTGTTCTGGGTATGAGTAGTGGTTTGGCTCATGGTGTGCACGAGGACAAAGCTGTAATTTGACTCTGCATGTCAGTCAAACATTAAATGTTGATATAGCGGCAGTGGCCGCAAATAAAACGATGCATGGGAAACTCAATCATTTCTGTTCGTTATGAAACTGTAGCTGACCAGTCGACGTCAGCTGAGCTTCGTGTTGCCCAGGTTTACACAGATAAAGGAATGTATCCCTATGTGTCTTAGACCACGTCTGAGTGATCGGATCTCCAATGCGTCTCGGGTCCATTCCCACCTGCACTTAGAGCCGTCCCCTTGTGATCAGATCACCTGAGACGGGTGTTAACGCCACGTCTGAACGGGGCCATGATTATAACGATGGTTCTGTAATTAGAGCAGCAGCCTAACATCAGCATGTTGACGTGTTGTGGTTTGCTCAGTGTTGGGTTACCACCCCCCCCCCCCCCCCCCCCCCCCCCCCCCCCCCCCCCCCCCCCCCCCCCCCCCCCCCCCCCCCCCCCCCCCCCCCCCCCCCCCCCCCCCCTGTTTACTGATGGAGCAGGTGAGCCTCAGACCACTGTCATCCTTAGGAAATGTCAAAGCGTGTGTGTACACTTTAAATTATGCAGTGTTTTTTTTGCCATGTTGGTTTCGCATTTTTGCCTCACATGTTTTAAGTTTGTCTCGCATGTTTCGTCTGTGAGGTGTAGTGGAGAGCAGGCAAAGGGATTGATCAACACAGACATACCAGGCTTTGGATTCTAATGTATGTTCGTACAAACTGTGGTTGTTTAACCAGTTTGTGGACATGAATCAGTGGGAAGGGAGCCTGAAAATGCAACATGGTTAAGTGTAAAATCCACATCACAGGAGCAGTGATATCCTCCAGACACAAGTGGACATGCTTGTTTGGTAGAGACGCCAGAAAATATCACATTATTATTACTGTCAAAATGAAAAGCTAAATTTATTATTCCGACTACGATCATCGCAATATCTGTCAAAATAACCACAATATCCTTTTTAGTTCAGTGCTTCTGGCTGTTTGTGTGTGTGGCTGTTTGTGTGTGTGGCTGTGTGTTTGTGTGTGTGGCTGTGTGTGTGTGTGTGTGTGTGTGTGTGTGTGTGCGCGCGCGCAGATGCATCACACTGGTGAATCAACTGTCTGAGACTCAGCTTTCCGAGAGAGGGAAAGAGAGAGAGACTGGTGGTACCAGGCGCTTGCACCTCAGAGAGAGAGAGAGATGAATGGATGGAGGGAGAAATGGAGGAGGGGAGAGATGGCAATAAACAGAGGCAGTAAAGACAGGGGAGTGTGAAAGAGACAGACGAGGGGGGGGGGGGGGCAACATAGCATGACTAACATGGGTATATCAACAAAATGACTGATACTGCAACATCCTACTTTTTTTTTTCTATAACAAAGTCCCAGCTGCTGGTGGAATTTCTGGAAAGTCAGCATGTGCTTTATACCCACAGGGAAAACCTGGAAAGTTTTCAAACAACATGTCATTTTGCAGGAATGTGACTGAACGATCACAGGATCCTGTCTCACACGTTAGGTGCATTAGAGCAGTTGGTCTCCACCATACATATTATGTTATAGTTTATTTTTACAGTTTCTTTTATTGAAAAATGTCCCAATATAGTATTTCTTTACCTTTGCAAGACGTCTAATATCATTAAGGCGAAACTAGAGCTACAACAATTTCTCAATTAATTAATTAGACTGTTGATTAATCATGAGATATATTTTTTAAAGCCAAATATTTTATGGTTTTGTGGTTGTTTGATTCTCAATTGTGAAAGTTGGATTTGTTTATTTCTTAAGACCTTTTATGTCACCTGACCTCTATGGTAACGTGGTGGGCATTTTTCAGCAGCAAGTCCTCACATTCGAGAAGAGGGAACCACAGTTTCTTTTGCTTGATCGATTCATTCATCACCTGATGACAGAGCTTCATACGTAGATAACTGTCGGTATCACAATTTTTGTTCTGAGGTTTATAGCCTTCATTTTGACCAAATATTTGTGCGTGTGTGTGTCTCCACATTCCCTGATAATCTCACAGACTGACTGACTTCGGTTTGACCTAGACGAGCTTCCCAGCATACCTGTGTACAGCGAAACACACACTCACACACACACACACAGCCTTCCAGCCCTCACTGCCAGATGTGTGGTTCGAGTCTCGCACACTGATGCCCGAGCAGTGGTGCACAGTGTGTGTTGAGTGGAGTACAAAGTCTGGCTGGGTAGATGTAGAGTTGTAGTGACTCAGTTACAAAGGAGAAAGTGGAATTTTGCAAAATGTTCTGAGAGTTTATGTATGAACTTCAGATTTCAGGGCAGATTTATTATTTTTTTTTTCACATGTGCTCTGTTTCAGCCTGTCGCTCGAGTTTCTCACTTGTTCTTTCCTTTTCTCTTTCTCTCTCTTTCTCTCTCTCTCTCTGTGTTTATAAAAGCAGAGTCATATTACGCCCTGAGACTTTTCTGCTTCAACCACAGACTGGGGCTCAGCAGAGGGAAGGGGACGATGTGGTGTGGACTTTTATTGTGTGTTTGTGTGTGTGTGTCGACAGAGATGATGTGGGGGTGGTGGGGCGATCTTAAAGAGTCTGTCTCCTGTCAGGGAATGCATGTTGCATTGCCCTGGGTTAACCCTGTGTGTGTGTGTGTGTGTGTGTGTGTGTGTGTGTGTGTGTGTGTGTGTGTGTGTGTGTGTGTGTGTGTGTGTGTGTGTGTGTGTGTGTGTGTGTGTGTGTGTGTGTGTGTGTGTGTGTGTGTGTGTGTGTGTGTGTGTGTGTGTGTGTGTGTGTGTGTGTGAGAGATTGGGTGAGTAAGAGCTTTGTTGCTGAGTCTAGTCTTAATAAAGGGAGCTTTTGAATTGGTTTCCAAGACGACCAGTGCAGTTGCCTGGGATGAGAAGTGCTTGAAGACTGGAGGGTTTTAAAAGTCTGCAGCTCAGCACACAGAGTTTCTTGATAGAAACGAGTCAGCGATCTGTAAAAAGGGCAAAAAATAATACTGCTGAGCACAAACATCTGAACCATAGTTACTACTTGCTTAACCCTAAACCTAACTTTAACTTATATATATCATTAAAATTTAAGGTTTTTGTCCCCACAAATGTGACTGAATTAGCAGCTTTAAGTCCCCACAAGATGAGTAATGTCTGGACCACACACACACACTTGATGTAAACTAAACTAATGTGAAACTATGGGCTTTGATTTCATCCATTATGTGCTGAGTCACACTGAAACTTTGTGACCATGAATCTTCAGTATCGGTGAGCCAACAGCCAAGCTAATATTTACACACACACACACACACACACACACACACACACACACACACACACACACACACACACACTGCAGAGCTTTGATCTGTGTATTTGTGGGTGTGCTCCAGCTGTCAGTTCTCCCTCTGTCTGTGTAACATCCTGTTGCACACACACACACACATAAACACACACTCTCTGTGATTTTCCTGTCACTCCAAAAACTTTGTCTTCTCCTTGTTTGCGTCTCTTCAGATTTCAGCCGCGGTCGACCTGTTTTGTCATTACTGTGGTCGAGCCGTGTTTTCTGATGTCATCGGGTTGTCGTCTGATTTTTGCGCTCGCCTGAAGTTCAAGAGAAGTTTTCACTGCCCCGGTGTGATTCATGCTCTCCTGCAAGGCGAGACCACAGACATTTTACATAGTTCGGTGACCTGTGAACTGAGTTGACCGTGTCAGCTGCTGTAGCTTATCGTGAAGGAATCTGGAATTGTTTACCGATGCTCGAAGTCAACACCATTATTATAGTTTGTGGTGAAAACAGTGAATTCCCCATGTGCTCGTTGGTACCACTCAGTCATTTCCCCTTTTAAAATTGAACTGCAGCTTTTCCTGTCATTCCCACAAACATTTCCAGCTTTTCATCTGTCACATTAATGTTTTTCATATACAGACTGTGGTTTGTATTACAGGCTTATCTGTTGTCTCCTATAAATATTACTTTATGTAATGGTTTTTTTTCTACGTGTCGACTAAGGCAGCATTTAATAGCAAGGTTACGAGCAAATCATTGCAACGCAGCCTGTGGCATTCCTCCCACTCTTCACCTCTTCTTTTTTATTCCTCCTCTCACCCACACACTGCCTCCACTTATTTGCCATATATAAAGTAATTCATCCAACACTGCATGCTACACTATTTTTAGTCCTCTACTCTCTCTTTTCCTCACTCCTCCTGTCATTTGTTGTTTTTGTTTTGCTCCTCAACTGTCCCCGTCTAGCTTTGTGGGTTTTTTTGGTTTTCCATTCGTCCTTCAGTCACTCTGTCCCTCTGTCCCCTGGTTGTAGCCTGATCCTCATTGATATTCCTGAAGACTGGCAGGATCTTTAAATCAGCTTCCTCCTCATTCTGTCCTCTCCATCTCACACACACACACCCTCCTCTTTCCCTCTCTTTGGTCCATGCCGTCCTCCTCTTCAGCCCCCCCCCCCCCCCCGACTGACGCACACTCACCCGCCCAGTTGGCAACAAGTTGGAGAGGTCTGTCCGTCTGTCTGCTGAGATTAAGGGTGGGGGGTCTCTGCGAGTTGGACAGAGCGGAGAGTTTGTTAAATGAGAGTTGAGGAGAACCCAAAAGAAAACATTCTTCTAAACTGGTGGTTCAGAGTTGAATGATCGAGGCCTGAAGTGTTGAAAGAGTGGGAGAGCGTGAGAGTGAAGAAAAGAAGAGGAAGTGAAGGAGAAATATAGAGTAATGATGGTGTTGATATTGCTCCATTTAAAACCCCCTTAGGTCAGTTGTTTTCAAATAAGATCCATGGCCCTTTATTATAATATACGGCTTCACAACTGAATTCATTAACGTTTAGGGAAGGTAATACAGTTGTAATTGTTTAGTTGAAGTTTGTAGTGTGCTTCGTTGCTGACCTGACAGTCATGTACTTGTAGTTTGACTGCTGCCGTGTCGGGGGGGGGTGAACATGCATTGAGTGAGTGGGACAGAAAGAGGAGTGTGGGAGCTGAGGGAGAGGATGCAAATGAGACCGGATTGTTTCTCTAGTGGGTGGGTGGAGTTGTTTGGCTTGTCCTGTTGTAGACTGCCTTTTGCCAGACATGTGAAGAGCTTGTAACTATTTGTGTGTGTGTGTGTGTGTGTGTGTGTGTGTGTGTGTGTGTGTGTGTGTGTGTGTGTGTGTGTGTGTGTGTGTGTGTGTGTGTGTGTGTGTGTGTGTGTGTGTGTGTGTGTGTGTGTGTGTGTGTGTGTGTGTGTGTTGGGGAGGAAAGAGAGTTGGAGAAAATGATCGCAGAAGATCCCTCAGATGATAAGACTGCAAACTCTAAAACTACTTTTATAAACTATTATTTTAACCTTTTCTCTGGGCTAAAATGTCTTATTGTCTTTCTTTGTGGAACTTGTACATTCATCCTTGGGTTTAGCGATCTATCCTTCCTTCCTGTCAATTCTTGTCTTCACACACACACACACACACACACAAATCCCTGTGTGTGTGTGTGTTTTAGAGGGTGTGCTGGCTGTTGTCTGTGTGTCCGCATGGAGGACAATGCCTTCTGTTTGTCTGTATTCAGACCGTGAAATCGCTTTATCCTTGCTAACGCTCTCTCTCTGCATCACCGGGCAGTGTGTGTGTGTGTGTGTGTGTGTGTGTGTGTGTGTGTGTGTGTGTGTGTGTGTGTGTGTGTGTGTGTGTGTGTGTGTGTGTGTGTGTGTGTGTGTGTGTGTGTGTGTGTGTGTGTGTGTGTGTGTGTGTGTGTGTGTGTGTGATTATGAGTTACTGTAGGCCTTCATTGTTTGCATTTCAGGGATCTCTGGTGAGCGATGAGACACATCTTTGTCATACAATCAGAACATGCAGGTTGATGAATGGTTTCCTATGAACCAGTGTGACATTCAGCAGGTTGCTCAGAGATTCAAGTCTCTTATCACGTAGAGTTATTCTTTTTCTCAAGTAAGTGAAAGGTTGAGTATGGGCTTGTTGCTTTATACTTTTAAATAAGTTCATCTTCAATTTGAGCATTTGATTAAGGAGACTCTCTTGACTTCCTGTAGCCTCTGGTGTTACGGACGTGTCTGTGTCTTTGAACTGTTGAATAAGCCTGATCCTCGTGAGGCTTCTTTCATCTGACATTTCTTTTTATACATAATATATACTTGACTCCAGAGGTCTTGAATTTAAGCATAGTTTTATGTATTTTGAAGGAGATTCATCAGCCCTTGATGTTTGTCAGAAGTGTAATCGGAATAACTAAAGAAGGGAACCGGCTAAAGCACAGTTAAAACAGAGCAGGGCCACTGAGACGATGTCAGTTGGTTGATTCTCTACTTCGTTCCAGACTGAAATATCTCAACAACCAATTGTTGGATTATGGTGGAATGAAGTTGACACTTCTGTCAATTTAAATTCAGACTCTTAGTTTGTTCAATAGTTTGATTAATGACCAAATTAAATTAGATCATGACATGAATGTTGGGGTATTTGCAGCGTGAGATGGGAAGGGTGACGCATATGTTATCTGCCCACTACTATTGAGGACCAGTATGATGAGCAGTGGACAGATCGAGTGGGGCAGGGAGCTTAATTCAGTGGACACACGCACATGCACACGCACACATACACATGCATGTCGTCCCTAGTTAGGAGTTGATGACATCATCACCGGGAATCCCTCCACCAGCTGTCCTCTGACATCCCCACGACCAGGAAATGTGTGTGTGTGTGTGTGTGTGTGTGTTTGTCATATGTGAACCACGTGCCACATTTGAACTCGTGAAGTTTTTCTTACTCTTTCACTTCCTCGTCTCACACATTTAATTTGTCTTCCCTTTAATTTACAATACAAACCTCTGCTGTGCGTTACAGCTCCACTGACTGTCAGACATATGTATTTGGGGTCTGTGGACTGTAATGGGAGACGTGGTGGCCTGGTTCCTGTCAAAGGTGCTGCAGACCAGCCAAGTGTCAAGGCTCTGACAGTCTTAAATAGTCATTAGTGGTTTTATTTTTTCCCTACATGCTGACAGCTTTCTTTGCACAGCCAGCTTAAATTAGGAGGAACTGCTGCGGCCATTATTACATGGCTGGGACACTGCTACAAACCACCGCTGCCCATCTGTTCTCAGTCCCTCAGATCTTTTTCACTCGGCTGTGATTTTCTCTTTTCACTTAAGACGGTTCAACAGTTAAACTCGTCATGTTCTGTAGCATGTACAAAAACACTGATCAGGCCCAGTTGATTCGGATGGCAGGAGGGAAAGTACCACGTCACTTTGAAAGAGGGAATCATTGTTGGAGTACGGATGACAGGATATTTTTAAGACATTTTCCAGAGGGGCTGCATGTGACTGACACAAATGTCCGAGTCCATTGCTCTCCACATTTTCTGGAACTTTTCCTGCCAGCCCCGTTGTTAAATATCCAGAAAATGTCCGAGCAGCAGGAGGAAATGGTCTGGAAAATTCACTGTGACCGAGTGGGTGTGGTGATGACGTGCCTAACATGCAATAGATGCAAAAGTAAAACAGAGAATAGAAATGTCAGGATGAAAAAGAGGTGTCATACATATAGAAGACGCAGACGACAAAACAATACATAATGTATAAGTCATGTCCTACCTCCTGCTGCTCGACCCGTCGTTTAAATGTTTCAGACGTTTCCTGTTGTTACGAATGCGTCTGACCTGGACAATCTCTCGCTGCTAATCTGCTTTGTACTGAATCTACTGCGCTTCCATGGAAGACGTGAGAGTTTTATCAATCTTCTCATTTATCTCTGTAAGAAAACAAATGAAGCACATTTTCCCTAAATGTCAATCTGTTCCCGTCAGGCAGTAGAATATTTAACTTTGTTCTCTAACGGTGGTTTATTTGATTCGTCTCGCTCATATCTTTTGTTTTTCTTTTTGCCTCTGCTGCCATTATCTGGACTTGTGGTTCATGACCCATGAGTCGATGCTCTCGCCCACCTCCAGCTGTCTGAGGCATGTATTATTTCGGCAAATAAAACCCAGCGGCAGGAAGTGACAACACTGAAAGAATGCTGGTATAACACTCAGCTGGGCCTCCAGGGGATCAGGACAGAGAGGGATTTAAGTTTAGGGGGAAAAGGGTTAAAATCAACATGGAGAATGGTGCTGAAGGAATATCTCTGACTTTTATTTAGATTTCCTGGATGTCCTACAGAGTGGTGGGAAAAAGAGAGGGTGGGAAAATTGTAAAATGCAGAAGGTTTTCCCCGGGCATGCTGGGAATAGGAAAGAAAAAGACCCATCAATGCTAATGAGAGTAAAAACATGAAAAGAGGGGGATATTTGTATGGTTAAATTATATATTTTTCTCAGATAAAACTGAGAATAATGAACACAATGTTGAAGCAGCTCCGTAAACAGTCGTACACAAACATGAGATCCTTTTAGATTTCCCTATTTTTCTGTATTTTAACCCACATTCCTGCAGGCTTATGTAAGCTGGCTGCTAGCGGGTGTGTGCGCTAATTCGCAGTTTATCCAAATTCAGCCTAATTGTCTTCATGGCGTCACGGTAGTCTTTATTTTATCAGCTCGGCTTCATTTACTGGGCTTGCGGAGGAAGCGCTGTGTGAAGATTACTGTTGATTATACACAATCACGCTGGTTTTTGATCATCTGCGTCATCCGGTGCTGGTAATTGCAACGAGCCTTGTTTCAGTGTCCTGCTATTACACCTAACCAGCATGTTCGTTCAGGTTTACAGCTCAGAATGACCAGTTGTAACTGTGTTCCCATTTTAATTCTACTCTAGGAAAATGTTAGGGTGTGTGTGTGTGTGTGTGTGTGTGTGTGTGTGTGTGTGTGTGTGTGTGTGTGTGTGTGTGTGTGTGTGTGTGTGTGTGTGTGTGTGTGTGTGTGTGTGTGTGTGTGTGTGTGTCTCTGGGTTTTCGTGTCATGCGGTGAAACGTAGACGGTGCTGAGCTGTCACCAGTGTGCGTGTCAACACTGTGTAATAATTGTATTACACAGTGTGAGTCTGTCTGGAGGAGACGTAGGTATGTGCTTGTGCTTTCTGTTTGAAGCCCGTGACCTTCCACACAGTCAGAAAATCACCTCGGGGAGAAGGAGAACAATATTTCAGCAGCAGTCTTCAGTCGTCCCAGGTCCTGATTCTCTGGTGAATTTTCTCCAGTCTAGTATGTGATGTCTAATGCGTGAAATGAACTTGCGCTCGAGTCTGAGGGGCTTTATGTGAGAGGGGAAAATATCTGAGTTTAAATATGATGGTGCTTTTAATATGCGAGAGGCTCGAAACTGGAAGAATACCAAGATCTCAGGATTAAAAAGAGGCTCCCGAGACGTCTACGTGGAAAGATGATGAGATTTGGGAGCTTTTGGTGATAAGAGCCAACGTCTGTGTCAGTGTCAACAAAAACATCATGCTTTCTGCAGCGGAATATTGTCTGCATTAAAGTGGTTACACCTTCTAAATTAATGTAAAAGAATAGGATGTGGTGGTTTGGTGGAGAACTTCTCCGCACCCGTCTTGTCGTTGAACAGTGTAAAGTTTTTCCATGCTGTGTATTTCCTTGACGGGATCCTCACAGTTACGGGGCCCCTGGTGTTGAGTTCACAGGACTACACCAAGACACCACTGCAGTCACACAGATCCACTTCCTGCCTGGACAGGTGAGCTCCACCTCAGCAGTTTGTGCAACATTAGTAAAAAATGAAATGGGGGGGGTCAAACAGATGTGTGATGTTTGCCTTGTTTGGTTGTAGGGGCGGCTGCTGTCGCTGCTGGATGACAACACCATCCACCTGTGGGAGCTCGTGGCCGGGCCCCCCAGAGAGGTGGGAGGAGTAAAGAAAGAGGGTGTGGCCTCTCTCCAAGAAGTGGACAGCTACAGCCTCCCTGGAAGACCTGGCATCGAGAGCTGCAGGTATATGAAAGCCTGTTTTAGATGTTAATATTGTTTTTTACCTTTCTACGAGGAATTTTTCATTTCAAATGATCAGTTCCACCCCCTCTTCCAACCTGGCTGCTCATTGGAGAGTCTCACGAATATCTGTTTGTCATTAACTTGTGTAAAGAGTGAATTCAGATCTACCTGCAGCTTCACTCTTCCTCCTCCTCCTCTTCATCACCTTCGCAGTGCCACTCGGGTGACCGTACTCCTGCTGCTGAGGTCATGTGACCTGCTCTGCATTGGAACGGAGGGAGGGGGCGTGTACTTCCTGCAGTTGCCCCGCCTGTCACTGAGAGACGACCAGACGCTGCTCCAGGATCAGGTCACGCAGAGGTGAGACTGTCGCATCAGTGACTTTACAAACAGCAAATATGAGTAGACAGATAAAAATGGTTAAGTCTGATAAATAGTGGGATGACACACTGCAGGTGGATACGTTTGTTTAATTGATGTTAACACTGTTTAGCCCAGACGTTAATGCAGTCATCCTCGCTGGATCTCTGGCTTTCTTTCTTAACTATCACTTCTCTCTTCTCCATCCCCGTCACATGTCTTCTCTTCAAACACTCTAGTTTCCTCCAGTCTGCTCCAGCTGAGCAGGTCAGACACACACGTGCATGCAGAGACAAATCTCCTTGTTGACCCTCGCAGCAGCGCAGGCAGGTCAGGGTCATGTGGTTCAGGGACCATGAGAACAACGAGGTCTTCGGGTTTTCAGGGGACAGGAAAAGGCGTTTGAGACGTCCTATCCTGTAAAACCGATGAATGATGATGCCGGTGCTTGTGGTCAAGTCGAACTGACTATGAGCATGTTTTGTGGATGTGGTGTGAAGGAGGAGCAAAGAACCAGATGCAGAAAAGGATGTATTTTGTTGCAGTGGTGCACTCATTGTTAGAAGTAGCACAGAATTGAGATGCAGAGTCACTTGGTTTTGGGACAAAGTTACAACAGATGTTTTTATTTGGACAAGACGTTTGCAGGACAAGTGCAGTGTAATGAAATGGCCACAGTTTGCAATGAATATCAGTCGAGCTCAAAAATCTTTGGTTCGGTTTTTCTTCTGAAGTCACGTTTAATCACGCAAGTGTTCAACAAGCGAGTTTCTGTGAGATTTCAAGTCTCTGGAAATCGCCACTGTGAAATTGTTTCCTACCAACGGCAAGTGTGTGGTCTGACGTTCTGGCCAAATCTTTCAGTCTGTGTGTTCTGAAGATTATAAGATTAAAAATTGGTTAAATCTGTCATTATGTCTGTGGTCTCCAGCGTTTTTTAATATCGGTCAAGAGTTGAAAATCCTCTAGTGTGCAGCAGCTGAACATTTAATATGACAAACTAGATCTGTCACTCAATAAAGCACAAACCTCCGTCAAGACACATCAAAAGTTCAATCAAGCTGCACCAAGTTCCCTGAATCTGTTAGATTTCTTCATCAAGATCCATGAATTATCCCCTGGGATAAAGAAAGTAATAAGAAGTTGTCCCTCAGTTAAAAAGAAATCGATTCAGTAGCTTCTGACCAGAAAACTAACGAACAAGGGCGAAAACATGATCTCCTTGGCGGAAGTAATAAGAAGTTTTTCAGGCACTTGAAACCCGACACAAAATACTGTGTGAACTGGCGATACAGCGGCTGAACACTCAGCAAAACTTACATAATGAGGCAAACGGGAAAGGCCGACAGTTCAGAGAATACCCAAACACTGGGAAACCACATAAACAAAGACCAGCTGTAGTCGCAAATAAACATGGCGATAGATTTGGTGTTTTCTACAGGACTGTGAAGTGTTTCTGTTACTCACTCAGCCGCCAGCGATCGTGTGCAGCCATGTATGAAAGTTCAGCAGACAGAACTCAAGAAAAACACCGGTGTTGGTGCACGATGCATATCCTCAGAATAAACTGAACATGTGTCACGCAAAGCTGCGCAATGAAAAGCAATGTTTACACATGCATGTTTGAGTGTTTAGTTTATTCTTGTGCATTCTATGAACTTTGTTTCTTCATGTTTCATGCTGTCGAACGTCTTTGGTGCATTCCTGTGTTGATACTCACTGACGGGGCATCACAGAGCTTCTGTTGTGCTTCCTATTTATTCTGCCGTGTGTGCGACTGTCTGACTGGTCGGCCAAACCCCTCATTAACTAGGCTTGTTAGGGGAACTGGGCAGAACTGAGGCCTAACAAGGGCCCTGATAAGGCGTAGGCGTGTGTGTGTTTAGACAGTGCAGCTTTGTACCAGCGGCCAAAACGCGGTGTTCCGGTTGGGGAAGTGTTTCAGCTGTTTCTCCAGTGAATGCACACACTCACACACAGACACACACACACACACACACACACACACAGCGGCTCATCACCGGGACTATGTAGCAGGATGCTGGATTCCCTGAAAATACTTGTGAACGGAGAGACAGAGACAGTGGAATGCTTTGTTGGGAGTGTTTCTGCCTCTGTGCTTCCGGAGAGAGGAGCTTCCTCAGTGAACCCTACAAAAGCAGCCAGAGTTGTGTGTGTGTGTGTGTGGGTGTGGGTGGGTGGTTCTGCCTCATCCACAGCCAAGAGCCCAGAAAGCTACAAGTTTAATGGCCTTCCTTCTTTGTTTGTTTCGTGCCATTTTCTGTCTCTCTCTCTGCTGCTCCCCTTGTTTTCCCCCCTAAGTCTTCTCCCTGTCCGTCTCCGAGGGAATCCTCTGACATCTCGAGGGTGTGTCCTGCTCCACATTCCTCTGCTGCCTCTGAGGAATGGCTCGTTCACAAGCTCCAGCAGTTCAACTCCAGCTTGATGTTTATTTCAATGTTGTTGTTGTTGTTGTTGTTGGAGTAGCAGCCTGTTGTGTTACTCCAGTTTATACAGAGGGTTTGTGAACTGTGTTGATGACGTTTTAACACTTTTTGAGTTATTATTTCCGTTTTGCTGAGAAAGAAAACAACTTATATTTTTTATTACCGATTATCAAAAGTCAGGATTTAGGACTCCTCTCCAACAACTAACTGGAACCGTTCCCCCATGGCCCAGTCCATAAAATGCACTCAAGCCTGTGCACGGAAGTTCATTCTTCACTTCTGGGAAAAAAAACCATGTGGAGTTTTCTTTGGCCAAGTTGAATTCATGGTGTGGGATGTGGATATGCTCCTTGATCTTCCTCTGCTCACCCACGGACTCCTGATCAATTACCGTGACCTCTTCCCAGTCGTTACTGTTACTGGTTTTGGCCTGATGGCCTAATGGTCCAGGCCCCTTCACAGATCATCATTCTACCTTCTCTATTTGAGCCTTTAGGAAGTTGTAATTTCTGACATGCAGGATTACATACGTGATGATAATCTTTGATGTTTTCTGTTTTGTTTTTTTCTCCAGCCTGCCAGATGACTACAGATGTGGGAAATCTTTAGGGCCGGTGGAGTCACTTCAGGAGCACCCGCAGCATTCTGGGAAGATTCTGATCGGCTACAGCAGAGGCCTGGTGGTCCTATGGGATCTGAGCACTCATCATGCCGACCAGCTCTTCCTGGGCAAGCAGGTACCTGGCGCAGTTTAAGTTTAAAAACTTTTTGGCTTTCTCAACTGCCATAACACCTGCATATCACAACAAAGTGTTTGACGTGCCACACTTTACATTAAAATAAAAGCTTTGCTATTTTTGGTCGAGCTGATCACAACCTCCGTTTACAGGTTGAATCATTCAAGCTTTTAGCTGCTGAACAATGCACTTGACTCTAGTCTTACTTACAGTGTCAACTCCAGGTGTCAGCAGGTTATACTGGGATCGTCTATATAAATATCTCTAAACTGCAATTCTTCTTCTTTTGTGTGTGTGAACCACCTGCAGCAGCTGGAGAGCCTGGTGTGGGAACGCACTGGAAAACTGTTTGTCAGTTCCCATAACGATGGGGGCTACTCTGTGTGGCCTGTCACCAGTGGCAACACCTACAACCACCAGCCAATGTCCTCCAACATCCCGTATGGTGAGAAATGCACACATAACATAACACAAAACACACACACACACAACACAGTGTTTCCTGGCCAATGTATGATGAAGGCATGCTGGAGCACAGGTCGTCCAGGTCAGGTGGACGTGGTGGTTCAGTAAATAAAGATGAGTGTCCGGTGGCAAATTGAGCTGCGTCTGGTGAAATATTGTGTTTTTTTTTGTTAGGGGGACAATTAGGGTCATGGTTGTGTGTGGATCCATATTGCTTTGCTCCTCATCCAGATTCAGGAGGCACAGGGAACAGGCAGGAACTTAGTTTTAGTCTAGAGGAGTTGCTAGTTCACAGCTATTCAACTAATTTCTGACTTTCTTTGAGTGACCCTCTGATTATAAGGGTCTGAATTTTGAGCTTTGCACTGCTTGCCTTGATTGCTCTTAGCTTTAAACACCTCTGCTCGATGTTTTGAATGTTTCACAACTTCACTGTTCACTGCTTTTCTGTCCCAGGTCCATTTCCCTGCAAGGCCATCAGCAAGATCCTGTGGAGGACAGTAGAGACGGGGTGAGAGCTGAAGCCTTGTGTCAGTGACATGTTTTTCCTTTCAGAGGGTGTTTGATTGCTGCAGTCAGACTGTGCAGTTTGGATCTCAACAGCAGAACATTTTTACTCTCTCTTTCCTACTCTTTTTCTTTTGATCTCCTTTTACTTGTTTTTTTTTTTTATGTCCCCATAAATCCAAGAGTTATTGCCTCCCACCCCAAGAACTCTATTTTCTTTAGTTTAGTTGAAGTGAGAAATTGGGAGAAAATTGGTGTTGATTACTCAAGTAAGGAAAAAAAGAGTGAACTTTTATTATTTGCACTTAACCCAGTTTTTTTTGTATCTGTTGATTCCCCACTCATCGTCTTGCAGTGTTGTCCCAGATTATGGATAAAATGAACATAAATAAAATACTTTAAACCTCCTGTGTGTCTCCAGTTCTCCGGTGCTGTTGTACAGTGGGGGGATGCCCAGAGCCAGCTATGGCGACCGCCACTGCCTGACCATCCAGCAGGACAAAGACCACGTCACTTTCGACTTCACATCCCGAGTCATTGACTTCTTCACTGTTCACAACACCGAGCAGGAGAAAGGTGAGAACCTGGCAGACACGAATGATGTGTATCCATGGATTCTTGAACATCAACACTCTTAAAGTCAGTAGAGTCTGTTTGCTTTTCACACATGCACAACGCAGCGGGAGGTTTTCTGCACAGACGCTTTCATAACCGTAATAAATCCTCTGCATTGTTATTATTGCTGAGTTCTCACATCGGATTCTCCTGAGTTTCTGCAGAAAATCCAAAGCCTCTCACTCATGCACCTCCTCCTGAGAGAATGTCTGAAAGCAGCTTTATTCTATCTCGTCTCTCCTTCTTTCAGAGTGTGATGACCCCTCGGCAGTGGTCGTGTTACTAGAAGAGGAGCTGGTTGTCATCGACCTCCAGACCCCCGGGTGGCCCACTCTGCCGACTCCCTACCTAGCTCCTCTCCACTCGTCCGCCATCACCTGCTCCTGTCACATCTCCAGTGTTCCTCCTAAACTGTGGGAACGGCTGGTCAACGCAGGCAAAGCACAGCAGGGCTCGCTACACACAAACAGGGTGAGGAGACCACTGAGATGTGCACAGTACAGTACAAATGGAAACCTGCATTAAAGCAGCAACATCTCTGTCTGTCACTTAGAAAACATATACATACAGTCAAGAAACTTAATCTACTGTTTGTGTAACTGAAATCAAAATCAGGGCAAAGATAGAAGATGGGTTTGGTCCGACTCATGACTATAAAGCTGTCAGTTCTCCCTAAAAACATGGAAATAATCAGATTCATGCTCCTAAACTATTTTCTCAAGTAAAGCTTTGACCAATGGTTTTGTGTTAATCCCAGAATATCCTGAGTAAGGCCAATTTCAGATCTTGTAAATTTTTTATTAGATACTATTAATACTTAAATGCAGAAATGCAAATACACAATTTTTAGACTGTGGAAGTTGGAAGATTTGTTTATTTTTAGATTTAAAGACCTGGTTTAAAGTTATAACTATTGGGTTGTATTTGTGTTTTCTTTCCGATTTACTTATTTTATAAAGTCGATATCAAGCCTCAGTTACATTTCGTTTGATAACGTAATCTTGAGAATCTTTGCAGAATAATAAAAAAAAAAAGGCAAATATCTGTATCTAACTCCCTAATATTGGTATTGGCCCGTGAAAATCCAAATTGGCCGAGCTTGAGTATAAATGGATAATAAGTGTAACCGATCCGAGTGAAGGTATTACACTGAGTGGATGTTATTATTCATGGTGCTTGTTTGTTTGAGTTCACTGGCAGCTTGGCAGCTCCGAGGAAACCAACAGAAGTGTGACCATCAGTCCACTGGTGCTGTGCGAACTTTGGGAGCAGGTGTTGGCAGTTAAAGGCTTTGCAGCTCAGATCAGCTGTTTGATCAGTGGCACATTAAACCAACACACACACACACACACACACACACACACACACACAGCTGGTATGCTTGTAAATCATGGCTGCCTCTGTCGGTGTCGGAGGCCAAACCAGAGCCGCTGGCACTATAGCAGGAGGATGTCAACAGTTGTGCATCTCTGAGTTCACATGCTCATACATGTGGCTCTGCCCATGAGTCAAGGCCAGTAGGTTTTGATGGTGAAATGGAAAAGCCACAGTAATATGTTGTTTTTCAGTTTTAAACTTCAGTTCAGTTCCTGCAGCTTTTTTAAAATATAATGACTTTTTCTCTAATCTTTGTTTGTGCAGAGTTGGCCCATATGTGGAGGGAAAAACCTGGCACCCCCGCCCAAACAACAAGAGCTGCTGTTGACAGGGTACACACACACACACACACACACACACACACACACACACACACACACACACACACACACACACACACACACACACACACACACACACACACACACACACACACACACACACAGAGGCTACGTCCACACTGCAGGTGCTTCTAGTTTTCCTTTTTTTTTTTCTGTCATGACACATCTCTGGCACAAATCTAATGCTTTCTAATAAGTGTCATCTGCAGGGAGATGCTTTGTTTTTCATTTCTGATCCGACCCACATGAAAATACTGGATAGATCTAGATCTTCATGTGACTTGCCAGAAATTTGCAGCATAGCCATGATATTAACAAAACCGTGTGATAATTGCCAGCATTTTGCTAACTACAGATGTTTGGCGCAGGCAAAGAATGCAAAAATAAACAACACAGAGAGGAAGGAAACATCTGGTTTAATCGAAACTTTGAGGAAACATCACAGTTCAAAGAAAACTCATAAATTAAGTGAAAATTGGGTGAAATCAGGAGGACAAATCAAATGAGTTAAATTGGATATATAATAATGAGTATCTGCATTTTATAATATTGTGTGTTGACAGACATGAGGACGGCACTGTTCGCTTCTGGGATGCCTCGGGCGTTGCTCTCACGCCGCTGTACAAACTCAGCACCGCCAACGTCTTCCACACGGACTGTTACCCCTGTGACGACCCCCAGGACCCAGGAAGTGACCCGGACATGCAGCAGGAGGAGGAGTGGCCTCCCTTCAAGAAGGTGAGAACTGAGGAGTCGGCATGAGAAGAGGCTAAAGGAAGTTAGGATAGAGTCTAGGTTATGCTCGCCATCCCAGTCATTGTGTGTGACAGCGTGCGTGAGCAATGACGTCACTTCATCTGGTGCCGAGCATCAGATTTGGCTGGTTGCTTATCTTCCAACTTTCTTAACTTGGTCGGAGCAGCACTGTTTGTGTTTCTTCTTCTTTGTCGTTTTCCGGTGGCGTCACTTGAGAGGACTGTAGTTACTTGCTCCTCAAGCGCGAGAATAAAAGGGAAAGGAGTTGGGAAGACGTCAAAGTTGGCGTGTGGAATGACCGATCCATCAGGCGTAACCGCAGTTTAAGAGAATTAAAGTCTTTTCTCCGAGATCAGGCTCAGCGTTGTTTTACAGGCTGTGAGAATACAATCAGTGTGTTTTTTATACACACACTCAGTCCTGTTATAGAACATCTGTGGCCTAATTTTCCCATCTGGATGCTTTCATAGTTTTCAGACAGACCCACCCCATTGTTCCTGCTATTAAAACTTGACTCTGAAGGAACCGCAGTCAGATTCGGTTTTAACGGTTTATTTTCTGTGCAGAATTACAGTGAAATGAAGTGATTCAGCGTCGCGGAGCACAAACATGACGTGGGGTGAATCTGGATGGAGACGGTGACAGAAAATGAAAATGGGTCATGAAGCAGAAACTCAATGAATATTTAAATGAGCTGGCTCTGCAGTTGGAAATGTTAGTGTTTGGATGATAAATTTAAATTATCTGGGATCATTCATGGATTTAAACAGAGACGTTCATCCTGAGTGATGCATTTAACAGTAAAAAAAAAAAGAAATAGTGTCCACACCTCTTAAGCCTATTTTCCCATTCCATTAACTCAATTCTTTTCTTTCTATTCACCCCCCAGTCCACCTTTCCACATGTATCCTGTGGTAACAGAGCTGCATGTTCAGGAATGTGGCCCTCATATGGGATGAGGAGCCTTTCTCTTTTTTTCTACTCTATAATGAAAACCAGACCAATCAGCCCACTCGTTCTCTCTCTCGCTCTGTGTGTGTGTGTGTGTGTGTGTGTGTGTGTGTGTGTGTGTGTGTGTGTGTGTGTGTGTGTGTGTGTGTGTGTGTGTGTGTGTGTGTGTGTGTGTGTGTGTGAGTGACCAACTTCTCCTACTCCTTGTTTTGCCAAGACACAGCTCCAGTGCGAGAGAGGGGATTCTGTTGGAATTCCTACTGTGTGTGAGCGAGCGAGACAGATTGATGCACATGTTTTGCTGAGTACGTACGAGGGGGAAACGGGGGATTGTCCTGGCATTTGGCAGCGATTAAGAGCAGAGGAGCTGCTGCAGAGGGAGGACGAGCTGAGCCTCAGAAGGGCATTGACGTTGATCTGTGCCTTTTAACTGAATTAGTTTATGGCCTATTCGGATAATTATTCCGAGTGAGACACTGTTTTACAAGCGCTGGTGGGAAAAGCTGAAGGGGTGAAGAGTTTAGTGGAAATCGTGCATCAGCGCCATCAGTAACGAATCAGCAGCTGCCACCTTTTCTGCTCAAATGCACGTGAGAGATGTTATTTCACAGTTTTTGGTTTCGGGCATTAAATTTGCAAGTTGTTTATTCCGCTGTAACACAACTGGCTGCAGATCATGAGCCTCAGAAGTCGTTGGCATCTTACTGGTGCTGAAGTAGCTGCAGTAACATCAACAGCAGGTGGCTTGGTGTTACTGCATCACCCCCCCCCCCCCCCCTTATGCACATCTAGTGTTTCAAACTGACAAACAAATGTTGATTCACCTAAAACACAAGCCTGTGCCTGTTTTTCTTTTAACATGTGGCCCCAATAAATGTGTGCAGGTGGGCTGTTTCGACCCGTACAGCGATGACCCCCGACTCGGCATCCAGAAGATCAGTATGTGCAAATACAGCAACAAGCTGGTGGTGGCTGGAACTGCTGGACAGGTACTAGAAGCACATTCAATAACATGTAAACACACTGAGCTCTGTGTTTTGGTTTGATGCATCACACAATAGAATGTTTACGTATTATTCTGAGGTCAATTCAAAATGTGTTGTTTGCCCTGGATGCCAGAACAACAAGAAAATCTTTAGTTTGGTAAACATTTGTATCTATTTGAAAGCCTCAATCTGCTCAGTAGATGATGATGGCCCCTGAGGTGTGAGATGTGCACAGTTCAAAGTTTGACAGGAGGACTGATGCTGCTGTTAGAGGAAAGTTCAGATGATCTGAAAACAATAGCTTTCGTCTTTTGGAGATGACGAATACTGATATTTAGAAAACACACGTAATTGAATGTTCAGACTCTGCTGCACTTAAAAGGTGCGTTCTGTAAATACTGCAGCTCACGGTACAACAAAGAAATGGAGCTCTCAAGTTTCACTTTTTGGAGTGTTTTGAAAAACTGCATCATTACTATTGTCACTCATTTACAAGAACTGAATGAGCCCAGATGATTCTTTGCTTCTTCCATGTCTGCAGGTGATAGTGATGGGTTTGAGCGACGAGCCCTCGGACCACTTCGTGGACGTGTCGGTGGTCGATCTGCTTCAGGACCGGGAGGGCTTCACCTGGAAGGGCCACGACAGGCTGGAGCCGCGCCTCAAACCCGCCCCCTTCCCCCCAGGCTTCCAGCCTCTGGTGCTGGTGCAGTGTCTGCCCCCGGCCTCAGTCACAGCGGTGGCGCTGCATGCCGAGTGGAACCTGATCTCCTTTGGGACAAGTCATGGGTTTGGCTTGTTTGACTACCACAGACGAAACGCTGTGCTGGCCAGGTTAGGCAGCTCGGGATGTTAATATCTATTCTTCAAATAAAGGATGTTTCAGAATTCATACTCAATCTGTTACCTCTTTTCTTTACATTCTCTTTCTCTTCATGCTCCCCTAGGTGCACCCTGCACCCTAATGACTCCTTGGCGATGGAGGGCCCACTGTCCAGAGTCAAGTCCTTAAAGAAATCATTACGGCAAAGCTTTAGACGCATTCGCAAGAGCAGGGTGTCGGGGAAGAAACGCCCAATCACCACACCCACCAGCAAGGTGAATGGTCATTAGAGGTCAATGCAGAGAGCAAACAGACTGAATCATTTCCTGACTTTAACGACTGTTATGTGCAGGTGCAAGAGGCTAACGCTGCTTTAGCCGAGCAGGAGGAAATGGCTCCTATACAGCGAAGGATTGAGCCCCGGTCAGCAGACGACTCGCTGTCTGGGGTCGTCCGATGTCTTTGCTTCGCCGACACCTTCCTGCGTGATGGTGTGTTTATTTACTGGTCAGGAGTGTGGACTGGTTGTAGAACTCTCAGTCTGATAATGCAGCCCTGATTCATTTGGTTTCTTCTGCCTCTTACACCAGGTACACACCACGGCCCCACACTTTGGGCGGGCACCAACTCGGGCAGTGTGTACGCCTACGCTCTGGAGGTCCCCGGCATTGGCTCGGGACGTGCGTGTGAGCGGGGTGGTGCGAGCGAGGGCAGCGTGTGCGTGGAGGCGCTGCTGGGCAAAGAGATTCAGCTGATGCACAGGGCCCCTGTGGTGTCGATCTGCGTGTTGGACGGCCGGGGGAAACCGTTACCGGACCCATACGAAGCCTCCCAGGACCTCTCCATCGCGCCGGATATGACCAACGCTCACTCTGTCCTCATTGCATCAGAGGAACAGCTCAAGGTGGAGGCCGAAAAACACTTTTTACATTTGTATACAAGACATATTGTGTTTGTGTTGTTTCATTGGTTTTCTAAAGACAGTTCTGTTCCAATGGAAACCAATGATGTCTCGTCTGTCTCTGCCTCCAGGTGTTCTCTCTCCCCAAGGTGAGCGCCAAGACCAAGTTCAAGCTGACGGCGCATGAAGGCTGTCGGGTGAGGAAGGTGGCCCTGGTGGTCTTCAGCTCCACGACTCAGGAAGACTACAGCGAACACACACTGGTGTGTCTCACCAACATGGGAGACATGCACCTCTTTAACATCCCGGCCCTTCGACCACAGGTGGGTTCAGCTTGACTTTGATTCTTTTTGTATAGTAGCTGCAGTTTTAATGATGCACTTTATGTTTCTTAGGTTCGTTACGACTGCATCCGCAAAGAAGACATCAGTGGTATTGCATCCTGTGTCTTCACCAAGAATGGACAGGGTGAGTAGAAGGAAAAGTGAAACTGGCAGTCACAAGATTTCACTTTCATATTTAAATTCTGTGAAACAAAAAGGACAGAGACGATGACAGTTTCATTTTAAAGCAAGACTGAGATTTCGGCTTCTGAGACTTCTGCCTTCATCCCAAATACAGGAGAGATGAATAGAGCTGTTTGTTTTATAAAAAAAAGTCAACACTAGTGTCTCTGTCCAGGATAACTTGCACATGTTTACAGTTCTCAGGTTCAAGTCATAATTGCCTAATTGTTGTTTGTGTGTTGTTCCCCTCAGGCTTCTACCTGATCTCTCCCTCAGAGTACGAGAGGTTCTCACTGTCTGCGAAGGTCGTCACTGAGCCGCTCTTCTCCGTTCAGCTGGATCGATCACTAGAAGCCACACTTGCCTGGTAACACACACAAACAACCCCTTATATGTTAAGAGGCACAGTTTCCATTAGTGCAGATTGAATTTAGATGCTTTTCTACTTCACTTCCAGATACATAACCCTAATGTCATAATTTAAAAACCCAGACTGTAGATGTGCTCAAGAAAAATGTTAATATCAAACTCCCTAAGAATCTGTCTGAGCTGAAGCAGATCTGTCGGAAGAATGATCCAAAATTCCTCCTGATCTTCGAGCAGCTTTGCAGCTACAGAAAGTGTGAATGCTGCCAAAAGAAAAAATACAACTAAAGGTTCCAAGGGTTCACTTATTTTTATCCTCCAGCACTTTGAATGTTCAAGAAATGTATTCGATAAAGACATGAGATTATAATATTTTGTGCACAGTGAGCTTTAGCATTTTATATTTGTTTATACTTGTGGATTAGATGAAGATCAGATCAGAGTTTCCAACCGTTTAATGCAGAAAACTGCATCTAAGGCCTGTCACAGAGCCTCGGTGGTCCCTGGACCCCACAGCTGGAGCTGACAAACCTATTGTTCACAGTGTTTTCTCTGGGGCCACGACCAGCGTGAGGCTGCATGTAAAACCAAAGAAATGATACTTTCTCTGTTATTGCTCCATCGGTGCTCCGTCTACTGCCAAAGTAAATGGTGTGTGTTCATGTGTCTCCTCAGCGATGGTATGACGACGCAGCCGCAAGCCAACGGAACCCACAAGAACCAGATGAGTCAGGCTGAGGGTAGGTACGCACGCACGCACGCACGCACGCACGCACGCACGCACGCACGCACGCACGCACGCACGCACGCACGCACGCACGCACACACACACACACACACAGCCTCGCTTTTCTGTCTTCTTTGTATTTCTCTCCCCTTTGTTATTCTCCCCCTTCATCACTCTCTCTCTCTCTCTCCCTCTCTGAACCTCTTAAACCCCAACCAGGCGTTGCAGGGGTTCCCCTCTGGTCTCCATAGTAACCATTCAGTATGCCCCAGTTGCCTCTCCTGCCCAGCACCCCCCCCCCTCGCTGACAGGAAACGCTGGTTGTTGTGGTGACCAGAGCCGAGTCTGTCACAACATTGTAATGTTTTTTGTTTTTAATTGTTTTGCTGTCATGCACCTTAAAAATAGTTTAGGAGACAAAACAGATTTGACAGACTTCATGAGAAGTATATTTGATTTCTTTTTTCATGGTAAATATTCGAAGAAGCTCTTTCACTTCTAATTTAACAGTGAATCTCGAACCAGCCTCCGTTTTGTAATGTTCCCCTTCTTTTTTTTACTCTTAAAGATATTTGACACAGTTTTATTTAACTTTATCGTTGAGGTCTGATGCAGAAACCTACTTCCGCCCCTGACTCTCTGGGTTTCCACCTCACAGGACAAACAGAGGAGCTTCCGAGTTCCCTGTCCTCTCCCAACCTGGACACCCCGCTGGACTCCCCCCTCAGCTGCGCCGACCTCACCCTCGACTCCACCGGAGAGCTCACCGTGGAGGACGTCAGGGATTTCCTAACGTGGGTTTACACACTTGTATGAATCAGTGCACAGCTCCCACTGATCTGATCCTGTCAATGACTTTGTGGTTTGTGTGTGTGTCCTGCAGCACTGTGGACGAGGCAGAGAACAACCTGAAGAACATTAAAGAGGAGGAGGGACACTCGACTGGCATCCTCATCAACTGAACACGTAAGAAACGAAGATCCTGGTTACAGTTACTTTAATGTAGACTCATATTTCTCCTGTGTGTGAGTCTGAGTAGACACACGCACACACACACACACACACACATGCACACATGCACACACACACACCTGTTTCTAATGGAGCTGGTCCAGAGTGTGGAAACTTCAAAGCCTTGTTCTGTCTGAGCTCTGCATTCCAACAACAAGCCGTCCACTGGTTTTTTTTCCCCGACCAGTTTGTGGAGCTGAAATCGTTTCCACTGAGGGAAACTGAAAACACTCGTGTGCTTTTCACTGTTTCTTAACGTAGCTCTGGAAATTAGTTTTCACTCTTTGTACTGTACATGGAGCTGGACCAGCTTTAACTTCTTTATTCCTTCACATTTAAGTCTTATCTGATTTGTGCTCGACCTTCGCTGTAGATCAGGCACCATTATCTTCTCTGCACAGCTTTTATACATGTTTAACTAACACGTGTGTCCTCTGGAAAGTTCCTCCCACAACCAAACACACATCTATCATTACATCGAGTGAAGAAGTGAATCTTTACATGTGCTGACGTGCTGGAGTCTTTTAGCTCCTCTGCACTTATTGCACTCATCCATCTGGTGTCATTAGTCTGTGCTCACAGGGGCAATGAATCAGGAGGTTGTTGACATCTCACTCGTCTCCTGTTGTATTTGTAAACACTGCTTTGCTTCACTTTTTTATACCTCTGCTACCCCCAAGTGGTGGAATCTGAAAATACAGATAATACACTAACCATTTGCTTAATTTATATATAAATATTCCTTTTACTAAAGAACATTGTGGACTTCATGTCGTCTTTGAAACAAGCTTCTTGTGTGTTTTAATGTTTTTATTTATTTCATCCTCTGATTCTTGTTGAAGTATTGACAGGAAGGGGCACAAGTGGCGTGTGAATGGAGCAGATTTCCGTGCTGCACCACAGACGTCTCCCATCAGCCCACTGTGGAGCCCCCCCCCCGCCCGCACTCTGCACTCTTCTGCCCGGCACGGACTGAGAGGAAAGCCTCACCATGGACAAACGACTCAATGTTGAAGACTCGGTTTGGCTTCTTCTACCGGAGGGAACTCAAATCTTCTTCTTCTCTAACCACTTTGGAAACATGAAATCACCGGAGACAATGAAGGTCCAGCTGAGGATCGCCTGGTTCCGGACAGACTTGGACGTGATGATTCTCATTTCATGAACTACAGGCTGAACTTTCTGTCGTCCATCTTGACGCCCTGTGTGATTATTCCTCCTCGGCCTTTCCCCTGGATGCTTCCAGCCGGTGGAGGCAGTCTCGCTCAATGACTGTAGCTCCGCCTTCCAGGAAAGAGACTTTAACGGAAAACGTTTCCATGTTGTTATTTTTCTATCCAGAGTTTTGTGGCGTGCTCGGCTCGGTCTGAGTTTCTCCCACAGATGGAACTGTCGATTCCTCGTGCACACTAGTGGAAGTGAAGGACTGTTCTGCAGGCTGCTGATGACCTGAAGATGTCCAGCAGAGACTGAAAGAGGGAGAGTTGTAGCGTTTCACAGAGATCAAGACTAGCAATGAAGTATTTTGAATATTAGAGTATTGAAAGTTGTAGCATTTCTATTCTTCCCCCCCCTCTACGGTGCCAGTAAGGGCAGTTGAGTTGCCTTCACCCAGAGAGGAGGTGGAGCATAAATCAGCTGTTTCTGGTTCAAACCGGACGTCGCACACAAGCACATTTTCTCCCCAGGTTTTAACAGGCTCTGCCTCGTCTCTCGGTACTGAAGAAAAACAATCTGAAGGGGTTTTTGCAAAGATTTACACTGTTAAATATGTTTTTATGGCTTTTGGAGAAGGTAAAGATGTAAAGAAAGAAATATAGAGTTGGGGGGCACAAGAAGAAAGAACTGACAGCAATGACAAAGGGAACCAGCAGAGGAGGGAAGTGAAGGTGTTCTTGGTATTTAGGACTAGAGCAGATTCAGGTGAAATTATACTTTGAAACATGTTGAAAATTTCCCTTTTACTAAATTAACGGTCTTAAGTTTCAAAACAGATTCTTGGTTTCTCTCAACTACCTTTTTAAATTTGTTATATTCTGATTGGTCGGTGCAATGTGAGGAAGAGGTGGCCGGTTCGATGTTTTATGGTACGACACAGCTGCAGCCTCAGTGGAACATCTGGCTGCTCTTTAATGTGACGTCGCTGGCAGTTTTACAAACGGACGGTGTGATCTGAAGTTACGGAATAAGTGACGGCCTGAAGAGTTAGTTTGTTTCTAGAGGTTTGCTTTGTCCCTTCTGGGCTCCTGTAGAAACGTGGGACAGAACATGGCGGACTGATGAGGACCCTCTCCCTCTGTCGATATGAAGGGCTCAATGTAAGCTACACTAAAACCGTAAATAAACACAGATGAAAAACTTGAAACGGAAAATAATAATCAGTTGTTTGCCAATAGATCCGATGTTTAAATCAAATCCTTGTTTGGAAGACGAAATCCGAGCTCCTTCCTCCCCTGAATGTTTGGACTCGGCACGTGTGGCAAGGGAAGCAAAGTCAGTCTGAAAGAGGAGTGGGATGTTTCTGTCTGTGAACGGGTGCATTCTGGGTAATATTGGCTAGACACAGACTTTTTAAGTTCACCACCACTTTTTTAAAGAATTCACTGTATTAATTAAAACAAAAAACTGATCCAGTATCTATATCTAGTTCTGCTAAAGACAGGTTTAATACGAGCCGACGATAGTAAAACCGCTCGGTTCTTCTAGCTTCTCCATCACCTTGTGTAAAACGTAAAAAAGGGACCTCACTACTAATGTAGCTCAACAGGTAGGAATCATGTTCACGCTTCTTTTTTACTCTCGTGTTAGTTTCTTTTTTTTGTTTGTTTGGTGTTCTGGTTGAATAATTAACCCTTTCATGCTCCAGCTGGCACGATTTACCTTTAACTCCACAATTACGATTCGTTTGTTTCTACTTTGTGATTCAGTTTCGTGTGTAGGATTTTAATCAGGTCATTTAGCTTTTTTTTTTTCTGCTGATGAAAAATTGTGAATGTTAATAAAATTATTTACTCTCTCATTTGGATATTTTATTTTTTACTTGATAATTTTACATGATGGTTGTGGCTCGATGTCTCTCATATTACAGACAGCCTGTGCAGCTGCTTAGCTTAGCATAAAGGCAGGAAACGAATACGATATCTCAGAAACACTTTGAAGGAATCCTTTCACATTTGTCACAAACCTTAACTTAGACTTAAAGATGAACTAATTAGATTCTGGTGGCGAAAGGTCACAGGTCAAGGTCAGTGATAAAACTGATGAAACAGAATTTAGTAAAGCTTTATTGAATATAAATTACAAACCACTCACTGTAGTTTGATGCCGTTTCCTTCTTATACAAACATGGGAATGATCACCAGACAAGTCAGATGTGCAGCGTGAGAATTTATTTTTATATAAAATACATAAATAAAGCATCTGAAGGTGGCATCAGGAGCATGTGCACATATTCATACACACACGCGTGTGTAGGACTCAACATACTCGCAGGCAAACAGTTCACCCCACAAAATATAGTATAAACAGACAAGAAGAAAGTTGCAGCCATGTGGGAATACAGAGAGAATTCATGTCTTGCTTGGGACCAACACCTGCACACTACACAGGTCACGTGATCACAAGAAGCATCGCAGCAGTGTTTGCAGCCCAATGTGACGCTGGGGCTACTGAACATCAGTGAACCGAAATAATCAACTACTGATCTGAGAGCAGCGGAAGCAGAAGTCACGACACTTGTTAAAAGATATGAACTGATATGGTGCATGAGATCTCCCATTTAAAGTGTGCGATAAAAATAAAGTTAAGCTTCAAAACCAGCAGAAAAAATAAAGCAACACATTAACATCAAAGTCTGATTGAAGCGAAGATTTGAAACGTTGTGCATTTACTCTTTCAAAAATTATTTCACCACAAGTTTTGGAAGCAAACTCTTCAGCTCAAGAAAAGCAAAGAAATTAAACATTTTGACAAGTTTCCCAGATATTTCTGATTGCACATTTAAAACATTGAACATCCGTCTCTCAATCTTTAACTTGGACACTGACCTCGAGATTTCTTTGGGTAAATTAACTTAACAGTGTTTTATGTTGACGTGTCTGAAGCATCGTTAAATAAGACACTGAGCTTATAGAACAAAGCTTCAGGTCAGTGGTCAAGTGAAAGGTGAGAGAACAGATGGAGCGTGGGAACAGAGCAGATCCCGTTTCAGTTAAAGGGGGGGGGAGTAAACACAGACATACCGTGTATATTCCACACGACGAGAAAAAAATATATATATTTAACATTCCTCCGAAAAACAAATATAGTGCTGTTTTCTGTTGAGTTCCTCAAAGGTGTGGGGAAAAAAACAAAAACTGTAAAATAAACTTGTATCTTCTCTAAACTGCTTCAAGTGAGATGCACACGACGGCACGAAGCCCAGAGGAGCGACCTTTAACCTCCTCCCCTGAAAACTATCGACCGCGCAGAGCAAGCCACGTGAAAGCAGCGACACAGATCGATATGTCGGGGGATTCACTTCCCTTTGGGTTTTTATAAAGCCTTTATACACCTTTGATCTGTTTTATCGCGGAACATATTTTCTCTTTTTCGTTCAACAGCAGCATTGAGACGTGCTGCCAAGAAAAGCTTGTAGAAAAACTGATATTTGTCCCAAAGACAAGAAACGGAGAACGCAGCCTAAAAAAAACAGCAGAATCCTCACTGAAATAAATCTTTGTCTGACAGTAACATGTTGGCCTAAAGTCCATCATCATCATCATCATCATCATCATCATCATCATCCTGATAGAAAATACATGGCAGCGAATCAATCGAGTGTTGGACTAAGCGAGGGGGGTTTTGAAAGCGCCCCAGGCGTGGAAGCAGCGTATGAAGCAGTGAGGCTCGTTTCCCTTTCGCACCAGTCGCAGCTTCCTCGGCTGCTCGGTGTCCTTCGAGCGCATGTGCTGGATGTAAACCTGGAGAAGAGGAGGAGGAGGAGGAGGAGATGATCAGTAAGATGTGGGTGGAGAAGTAAAGAAACTAAACGTGAGAAGACGAGCTGCAGGTTCTCACTCACCTGACACGCTTTGAGACTGAGTTTGATCTCCACCTGGCTGGTCTGACTACCGACCCACATGTACACCTGAGACACAACAAGGAAAATGAAGTGATGAAATCCAACTGATCCCGTTGCCATTAGAGAGAGAGACACAGCAAATCACAGCATCACTTATCGTTACCTCATTGCCGTTGTCCAGCAACATGATGTCATCGTCAGCCAAGTCGTCCTGGCAGAAGTCTGAGCATTTCTCCGACACAGAGAAATAACCCTTCTCATTGGAACACCTGAGGCAGGGAGGTGGGGGGGGGGTAAAGAAGAATGGAAGACAAAAGGAAAGAGTTGAAGGAGGGAAGTTATAACATGTATCACATGTTCCTTTATAATGATTAAAGAGTTAAAAACAGGTTATGGTCACTCACCTGAAGAGCCGAGCATATTTCATATAATCTGCATCTTCGTCGTATTGTTTCTGAGAACCAATCCCCACCCAGAAGAAGTTCTCCGGCTCCTCCCCCTCATTAATCACCTAGAAGACAAACGGGCTGATCAGTTTAAAATAGACTTTTAAACGCACACACCTAGATTTTTCTAATACTTCAGGTTGTATTCTCACATACAGCTCCTCCTTAACTAAATGTTACACTGCTCCTCTGGCACACACACACACTAACGTACCTGTTTGCTGTACGTGTCGTCGAACATGCTGTTCATGATGTCCTCAGCCAGTTTGGCCTCGTCGGGGTCGGCAGCTCGGCCCACCCACGTGTAGACGATGCCCTGATTGTCTGTGCTCTCAAATGGAACCTGCACAGAATACCTCATGTTTCATGTTTGCTTGGAGGAGGAGGAGGAGGAGGAGGAGGAGACAGAAATCTACAACTTTACAGAAAGATTCACAGAAAAAACCCAAACCTTGAGTATGAAGCAGAACTCGGCGTTGAGATTGCATGAGTCAGTTCCAATCTGGATGGTCCTGAGGGGGGGGGAGGTGCGGTAGAAACAAAATCATTTTAATGAGAAAGACACGACAGGGTTTCTGGAGGACAGCGGTGTTATGACTCGTGGATGAAAACGATAACAAGCATCATATTAACCTGGTGCAGAGCGCACTGCCATTGGTGCGTATGTGGTAGAGCGAGGGCTGGGCCGAGTCGGTCTTCTGTTTCCTCTTCCCTTTGTGGATGATGAACTTCCTCTTGAAGTGGGACAGGAACTTCAGGTTCTCCTGCTGCTGCGTCATTCGCACCACCTACCAAGCAAAACAGGCTGCAGTCACTAAACTGTGATGAAGGTGAAGAAGATGATAAAAGCACTGATCTTTCTCCACACCTTCAGTTTTCCTGGGAAAAGACTCTCAAACTTCTTCTGCAGGGAGAAGGTGAAGGTGAGCCAGCCCATGTTGGAGGCCTGTCTGCCCTGCCAGAAGTAAACCACACACTGGAAGTCCTCCTCCGCCTGTTTGTCCTCCTCATCATCATCTCCTCCTCCTCCTCCTCCTCCTCTTCTTCCACCACCACCACCACTAACACCACTAACAGCACCTTCGCCGTCCTTCTTGTCTTTCTCATCATCCTCATACTCCACAGGGACCCAGTATCTGAGAAAGCACGGGGACATTAGAGCTCAATTTAACAGTCAGTGGTTTGTAACTTTCTGTATTATGACCTTTCCACAGAACATTAACACTAGAGATGTTCCAGATGAAATGACACAGCCAAAAATGCTGGGTTGGGGATCGGCAAGTACACAATGTACCAATGATCACTTCCATACAGAGTTAGCAGCATAAAGCTGTTTTAAATGGTGACATCTAATTAACACCTCAATCATCAGCGCACACATTTCTCTCTCCTACACACATACAGACACACACACACCTGCAGAGGAAGACGTAGCAATCCTGTGTGAAGAAATGCCCAAACTCTTCTTCTGGCAGCCGAGCAAACTTCTTTCCCTCCAGCACGAATCCTTCCATCCCATCCAGGTCCTCGTTCCACTCCTCCATCAGCGGCTCAGCCTGGAGACAGAACACAAACAAAGTGTGTTACCAAACAGGGATTGTGAAGGAGGAGATTAACTGTGTGTGTGTCTGTGTGTGAGTTGTTGTTACCTCAGTGAGGGGCATGGCTGGCTGCCTGGGCAGGAAGAGAGCGGTGAGGTCAGCTTTCATCTGGTCTTTCTTCTCTGCGTCCTTCTTCACCTGGAAGAGAAAACACACACAAATAGACATGAGCACCAACACATGGGACACATTTCAGTCCTATCATCTGACAAATCAACATTGTGGGAAAAACACACACTGACCTTGCCCTGCAGGTTGTCCTGGTCCTTCTGTTGTACAGTCTCAGCTGCTCTGGTGTAGTCCACCTTCAACACATCGTCCCAGTTCTTAAACTTGGACTTGTACACCTGGCAAAGAGGACGAAGACGAGAAGTGAAGAAAAGAAAGAGACAGGAAGTAGTATTTTACATTTCATTGCAAGGGTGTAAAAGATTTAAAGACAAACATTACACTAAGGAATGTTGTAAGTGGAAAATTGGTATATCCTCACAAGAAAGACAGAGAAAGCAGCAGCAGCAGCATTTGTTACCTGACACTCGTTGCCCTCCAGGTTGCGGGTGACACACACGTGTTTTGGCCGGTGCAGCATGGAGCAGATCTCCTGACCCAGTTTCAAGGCGGCTGCTCGGACGAGACGGGGAGACTTCCTCCCGATCCAGATGAACACGTCCGACCAGCAGTCCAGGATGTACACGCCCTTTGTGTCCAGCAGGGACTGCACCTGAAGAGAGTGATGGGGAAAAAAGAGGAAGGTGTGAAAAAGGGAGGAAGGGAGGAAGGTTTTCGTGCCTTTAAGCGATCATGCAGCTGCTGCCACGTACCAGCCTCATCTCCGGCAGAGTGTCCAGTTTGATCTTGTGGTCTTTGTGCTCCACTGACAGCTTGTAGTTCACCTGAGGCAGCTCCAGGTAGCCCAGACCCAAACCCACCTACAGGTTGAACAAAACAAAACATACGTGAATTGTGATGTTTATACACATCGTGCCTTTTGAAAACATGCGACTCTAAGCCGGTGATCAAGCAGAAAGCTTAACAGTAAACCTCCTACACAACCCTGACCAATGTGCATCACACCCACACCACAAGGTTATTATAAAGATGTACCTTGTATAGTTTAGGTTTGACGGGAGAGAAGTCATCTGGAACGTGTTTCTTGATCTCCTCCGGTTGTCCTCCCAGAACCTCCCAGAAACTTGGAGGCTCCTGGTTCTGCATGAGGGTTGTAATCTCTGCCTTCCCCTTGCGCTCATTCTTATTGATCTTTTCTGCAAATAACCTGGAAGAGGACAATGAGATCACTGCATTTATCGGTTGTGCATTTGAGTCCCAAACGTGGAAACTGACGTGAGATATGTCGACCAAGTGGCAGAGAAGTTTGTGTCGGCACTTGATTTGTGTCTCACCTGGCCTTTGTGGTGCTGCTGAGAGTGGCGTTGGCTCCTCTCCAGACAAAGATATCCATCCCTGTCTCCAACAGGAAGACGTAGCTGCCAAAAGAAGAGAGAAACAATGTTAAAGAAACACAATGTTATGGACATAATTACACCCCCCCCCCGAGTGAGACAGTGTACATATCAAATAGCCGTCGGACAAAAAGAGCAACGAATCAACAAGCAGACATAAGACGGATAACAAAGGTATTAGGAAAGGAGGGCGTGTGTCTGTGTGTGTGTGTGTGTGTGTGTGTGTGTGTGTGTGTGTGTGTGTGTTGGAGGGTGAGGTGAGGTGAATATGCAAGTGTGGTTCATATGAAAATCGTATGTAAAGCAGGAAGAGTGTGTGAGACGTACCGAGGGTCGAGGGAAACGGCCTTCACAAGCACAGACTCCAGTCTGATGTTTTTCTTTCCGTAAACTCTGTACAACCTGAGAAACACACAAGTTATATATTATGAAATATTGTTAGGTCAAAAAGAAACATTCACACCAAAGGACGATCAATTAATTACACACAAATGTGCAGGAAACAGCCAAATGAATTCAGAGAACACATGTATCTGATTTGTGAACAGCTTTTCAAAACAAAAGCTGCAAGAATGTCTGACTGAATTCACAGAGTAAGATCTGCTTTGTAGAAAACGTTGCTTCCAGTCTACCTGACAGAGTAGTGAGAGTCCTCCACAGTGTAGAATCCACTGGATGTTCCTCCCTCGATGTAGGATATCTCGTTGTTAAACACCTGCATCAGACAAACAGTCATTTACAGGAGTTTTAAAAAACTTTGTCTCTGTATCACAGCCAATAGAATAAATGTGTTTTTGTATTACGCACAGTGAGTTGCCCTTATGCAAATCTACTGTAAGTCTGACGGGGTTGGTATAACAAGTTTATTCAATATTTTGTTTTCTCTGTATAGGTATATTTGCACATTATTTGTATACATACTGCACTGAACTCCTCGCTCTCATCTCCCATCTCTTCCCTGATCGTCCTGCACTCTGCTCCAAGGAAGTTTCTGAGGTTGACAGCGTGGATGGCAGAGCCAGCCTTCTTGTCCAGTGTGGCTTCCTGACCGATCCAGTAGTAGATCTCCCAGTTCAGAGCTCCGTTATCATCCAGGAAGGTCTACATCGCAAAGAGAAGCATGTGAGATAGAGGAGCGGGATTCACAGAGGAAATATGCTGCAGGAAAACTTAAAGATGTTCCAGCTAGATTCCTTTCCAGCCACAAATATCTACAGTAAATATTTGACATGTTACCTTGAGGACAATGTAGCAGTCCGCCTCATAGAACTTTCCATGGAAAGTTTCATCCACCAGGATGGGAACAAAATTCTCTATCTGCCACACTCCTACACCTGGAATCTGAAGGGAAGGGGAGCGTGAATGATACTATTCAATCTTCAAAACAACATTTATAAGCAGACACGTTGTCAAAAAACAAACAATACCTGCCCCACGTCCTCAATAAAGAACTCAGAGTAGTCGAGCTGAGGCTTCTCCAGACTCTTGTCCCATCGTCGGAGCTTTAAATCTCCGTATTTCAACTCTCCGTTCTCCTGCAAATGAGCAGATTATTTGGTAAATTCATTGTAAATCAAACCTGTTTGAGTTAATTACTCTTCCTTAACTCATTTGTCAACTGCTCCTGAGGTAATTGGACACATTAATAAACCAATCAAACTCCCAGAACAGTAATTAAACCAAATAATGCTTTCAAAATAATGTATTCATAGTAGTGGCAGTGAATTGTATTAATAATAACAGGATTCACACGCTCTCTATGGATCCTTTCTCACACTGTTCGTTTCATATATATACGTTTTCCTTACCTCTAAGTTCTTCTTATCGTGTGCGATGTCACTCATGCCCTTCAGCACCTGCTTCGCCTGATCGTCCTGAGAAGAGTCCTTCCTCCTCCTGAGCCTCATCTTCCTCGCCAGGTGATCTCTGGGGCTGGCTCCTGGACGCATGTACAAACAGATACAGATTGAGCCTCTAGAAAATACACAAACACATTGATATGGTCCAAAAGTCAAGCTCCACACACAGCAACACACACACACACACACACACACACCTCCTCCAGCAGCAGCCACAGTAGCAGGCGAGGCCCCGGCAAGTCGCAGCTGGTTCTGTAGGGAGAAGTCAATGTTGTAGCACTCTGCTGCTCTGTCCACTGGTTTAGGAGGCATCACCAGGTTGGGATTTTCACGCACGTCTAGAACCTACAGAAAGGAAATGACAACAGGGTTTAGATGGTTTAAAGACCTTATAGATTATAGAAATTATAGAAAACTAGTTTTATTTTTAATGTCTACTGGATGCATTGTTATATATATATATATATATATATATATATATATATATATATATATATATATATATATATATATATATATATATATATAGATATAAAACTTAAAACGTATCCTCTATCACTTCATTTGGCTTCATAAAACCTTATCTTCATATTTTATTTATTTCTGTCTAACACAATTAGATGGAACATGTCTTCAGTTTTTAATCATTGATCTTACACATACATGCAAAGACTGAGTCCTGTATCACGTGAGTAGTTGATTAGTATTTTACCTCCAGGTCAGTCAAGAAGTGGATGGCCTCAGGCAGCGTCACCAGGCGATTTTTATTCAGCACCAGCTTCTTCAACTTGCCACACCTACAAAACAGCATGTTAAGAGAATCTACCTTTTCCAACACAATTGACTGTATCACACCCACATTCCTTATAATGATCCATTATTTTTTGGGAAGTAGTGATTAAGAAATCCTGAACTAGAGAAAATTCAGTTCCTGCGTCAATCTCATTTTCTTATGGGATAAACACTTGAATTCACTTTGGTCTCTTTTCTACAAAATAACATTGTCTTTTATCATTTGACAATTTAGAAAGTATCAGTCTGGCATCTCAGCCTGAGTCTCACCTGCAGAGACCCTCGGGGATGAGCTCCAGGTTGTTGTTTGCAGCCATAAACTCCACGAGGCTGGAGAGTTTGCCCACACCGGGTGGAACCCCGTCAAAGTCCAGTTTGTTGGAGTTTACATACAGCTTCTTCAGTTTGGACAGTTTACAGATGGCGGACTAGGTGGAGACACACAAACTTTAAATGTTAGACATCTTACAGAGGTGTTTTTAAAAATAACCGGCTGATTACTTACAAAACACCCATGATTAAATACATTATAAAAATAAAACAATAAAATGCAACACTTGGATACAATACAAAGCCACAGAGACACATGCAAACTAATTTAACTTTCAGTATAAGAAATTATTGAAATTTAGTTTGTTTGTGGTTGCAACAACCCCAAATACATAACTCCCTGAACACTTGGACAGATACGGTGGTTTAATGGTTATTGTTCTTACCGGCAGTGAGGTGAGCTGGTTGCGGCTCAGATTAAGCGTTTCCAGCTGAGTCCACTGGTCAATGCACAGGGAGAGTTCAGAGATCTGATTACTGCTCAGGTTGAGTCTCTTCAGACTGCCCAGCGTATACAGGCACTCCGGCACCCGACTCAGGTCGTTACATGACAGATCAACATCTGGCAGAGATATGAGGGAGACGAGGAAGTGCACTTTGTTAAAATATTAAAAAACAGCGGGTGAATTTCCCTCCAAGGGTATGAGGAAATGTACAGTGATCGAATTCTAAAAAAATGTAAGCGCAAATAAAGAAAGAATGTAGGTATGAATGTGTCTGTGTGAGTATGTCAGTGATAGTGTGTGTGTGGTGTGTGTGTATTACCTGCTAATTGTGTCAGTCCCTCCAGGCTGGTGGGCATGTTGCTCTGGGTCCTTTGCGTGTTCCTCAGGTGGAGGGTCTGTAATGCCACCATGACCGGCAGCTGGCTGCTCGGACCCACACACAGACACACAAAGACAAGAGCAGCAGAAGAAACAAACAAAAGAAATGCATTTAAAACTTTTAGACTTAACATGGGACCTGATTTAGATGGCAAAGAATAATAGTGTGTTTTACCGCAGCTGGGCATGCATCAGTGGGTTGTTGTTTAGTACGAGAGTCTGCAGATGCACCAGGCGTCTCATCTGGGGCGGCAGACTGTCCAGCTTGTTGTCGCTCAGATCCAGGTACAGCAGGTCTGTCAGGTTGATGAACAGCTGGTTGGGGATGGAGTCGATACCGTTGTGGCTCAGATTCAGCACCAGCATGTTCCTGCTGTTCTCCAAGTCCCTGGGGATCTCCGTCAGCTGATTGAAACTCAGGTCCTACAGGAGAAGAGAGACAGTTAAAGCTTGGGTCCAGAATTATGTCTGGGACAAGGCTGTTTCATAACCAATTAAAAAGCAGGGAGAGGATGACATATGTGAAGTTAAAGTGGAAAAAATTAGTAAAAAGTGTGGGTAGAAAAGATTTTGAGATTATTATACCAGCACAGAGAGATCATCGAGCTGAAAGATGTCATCTGGGACTCCAGAGTTTTTCAGGTTGTTGGCTCTGGCTACCACCGCCTGCACACATAATGAAACACATAATAATTATAGTATTATAGCTGAATTATATACATATATGGTACAATTAGGAAGTTACCCACTAAAACAATGTGAACTTGTCAAAGCATTACATTGAAATCATTGACTATGATATAACAAAATGATTCTACATGTACTTTATATGCATTTTGTTGTGCGTGTATCCGTTACCCGTAGATTTGGTAAACTGGACAGTTCTCCATGTAAGGTGGTCAGGCTGTTGTGACTCACTGAAAGATGTTCCTGAAGAAAGAAAAAGGGGGTTTTCTTTACATATACACAACCAAGATATAATAATCTAAAACAACATAAAAATATCACATTAAGTGCCACTTGCTTTAATGCTCAGTTGTCTTTAAGCAGAATGAATTAACTACAAACAGGATTTTTTTTAAAGCCTAAGACCTCCCTCTTCATCTTTCCTGTTTAAAATGTCATTTAACATTTTGGCATTGGTTGTTGTTGTATTGTACATTTCTTGTTTTATTCCCTCAAAAAACAACAACGATTTAATCAAGTTCAAGCAGCAGTTTATCAAAACACAGCCCAAGAACAACAACTGTGAGCAGTGACAACACACTAATCTCGTTTATCTCTGTAAGAGATCAAGCATACTAGCGTAGATCATCTTTTTACAGTGGCCGGCTGAGCACTGCTTTGGAGAGTTAGATTAGATAATCCTATCAGATATACTGAGGATTAAAGCAGGGCTCTGTCCGCTCCTGGTCAGGTGAGGTTCAACAGGAGAAACACATCAACCTGCTCCTGTAATCTCCTCTGTTACCCACACTTACAGTATAAAGTTAAACATTGTTAAGTTTTGACCGAGAGACTGAGCACACCGATGACAACCAAGCGCTAATATCTGGAAAATGGTTCAGGTAATCTAGGTTGCTACCATAAAAGTTGTACTCATATTATTACCAATACAAAAACACCAGAATGTCTCACCAGCTTCTGCAGAGAGGCCAGCTCCTCTGGGAGGTAACACAGTCCTGTCCTGTTCAGCTTCAGCCATCGCAGGCTGCTCATACACTTCACGTGCTCTGGGAAGTATCCGCCCTGGAAAGACAGACAATTAGGAGACATAAGTGACTTCTGAAAACAATAAAGCTTCAACTGCCTGCATTAACTAATGCTTTGTTTTCTTTAAGTGTAGCTGTGTGACCGAGCGATTGTGATGATGCCTGTAAAACACATTAGTGACATTAATTTACCAGAATCATTTGGACCTGAAATATCGACGAAGGTTGTGGTGTTTAGTTATTTTTTGAGAATGACAAACACACTTCTGAGTTGTGTGTTATACCTTCTCATTGGGATTACACAATGCATTAATTCATTCTTCATTAATTTTTATTTAAAAAAAAGTATTGTTTACAAACAGTGAATGATTTAACTTAATGGTTTGATCTTCATATTTGAAAAGGAGTAAGAAGTACAAACTCATTACTAAGAAACGTACTAATTAATGAATCATTAACTAATAAAAGTCATTAAGTTATAATTATCTTATACTTAACCAGCTTCCTATGTTGTTTACATGCGTGCTATATTGTATATAATGTACACAAATACATATACTCAAACACCTACATACTCCATATCAAATATAGACGAATTTGCATTGTTATTTATAGCAAAAAAAGAGGAAGATAAACTAATGCATATGCAGAATCTTGTAAATTATGAACCTTTGTTATGTAACTATTGAATTGAATTGTGATAGTTATTGTTCTGTGGCCCAGCCCCAGTCTGCGAACTAGAATAGAATCTGACATCAGCCCTGTTGGAGTCAATGTTATTAAGAGGTTGTGGGTGTGACAGTACAAATGTGGACGTCGGTCAGTTACAAATCAGCCACATGAGTTCATGGCCTGTTGTCTGTGTCTCTCAGGATGTGACACATGAGAAAATGTCTGTTCTGGTCGTGTTGATATGAGGCAGAGGAAATGATGTCATCCCAGACTCAGCCATTCACTGAGTAACAAGACGGACTCGACGAACCAGTGACTTCACTTTATTCATACACCTGTAATGAAGTCAGAGCTCAGTTGACTGACAGATAGTTGTCAGTTCACGTCAGATGTGCTCAGCTGTCACTGCTGCTCCTCACCGCTGAGCTCAGACTGGGTCAGAGTTCACGTGTGTGTCTGCAGCCACTCAACAAACCAGCAACCACACAAACCAGCAGCCACACAAACCAGTGCTGCTCTTGGCCGCAGTGTAATCTAAGGTAAACACTGATAGAGCCCCAGTTAGCCGATGCTAAGCAGCTAGCAAACGTGACGTTGGAGACAAACTGGAAGTTACGCCAAACTACGGATTCTAATTCAAAAAGCTAACAACGACTTTTCTTTCTTTTTTTTTAACGTAAACTACTCCGTGTATAAACAGACGTACACACAGGACACTATCCGGACTCTGCTTAGTCCATGTGAAACATCTGACAACTGGCTAACGCCCAATGCTAACAGCCGCGAAGCTAACGTTTCAGCGAGCTACGCCTACAGCCTTCTAACTTTAGCTTTAGCCGCGTAGCTAAGCTAAAGTTAGCCTCTCGCCGGGAGAGACTGCGGGTTCGAATCCTTACTTTGAAGTCGTTTCCACTGAGGTCCACCCCCCTGATGAAGGGAAGAACTCCGGTGGCAGCCATTACCGCTGGAAGTCAGCTGCTCAGCCCGCGACTGTCTATTTTGGTGCCGAGCCCACGATAAGCTACAGGCAGGACGGGCGTCTTCGTCGTGTGTGGGGGGGTTGACGTAGGCTCGAGGTGGCTTCAGCGCCACCTGGTGCTCCGGAGGGGGAAACCAGCGAGTTTGGAACCACGTGTGTGGGAAGTTTTGTTTACTTTGACATTTCAAAACTAAAAACTCGTTTTAGTTAAAAAAGCTTTTTCGGAATCACTTAAATTTGTCCAACATGAGATGAACCGGACTCTTTGTTTATTCAATCATCTTTTGTTTGATTATGTGTGTGTTTTATTTTTTTATTTTAAGGTGTTTAATGTATTTTTTAACCCGTGACAGAATTATTTGATCAAGCCTTATTTGTTTGTATTTGTATATACCTTAATAAAATATAATAATATATATATCATTTTATTTTCTCATATTATATCATTTCATTTTATTTTGATAATATAATATCTTATCATATAATATCATACTATATTATACTATATTTACTATATTATTTCACATATTTTTCCTGTTTTTACACTGTATATATTAGTTTAATTACATTCATATTTTTCTACATATGATATATTCCTTGCACTTAAGTACTGTTGAATATTTTGAGTCTTGCTGCTGTAATATTGCAAATGTCCCACTTGTGGGACTAATACATGATTATATTATAATATATTATATTATAATATATTATATTATAATATATTATATATGTATCTATATATAATTAACAAAAAAATTCATGTTGACGCTATAACAGTAGGGGGCAGCAGTGCGCCAAACTGTATCTGTTCTGCCGGAAAACCGAGGAAGAAGAATACGTCATGACATCATCATTTTCAGCCCCGCCCAGTCAGCTGTTCGGGACGGACCTAGCCGAGGCAGCTAACAGGAAAACCCATTAAAATACAGATACTTGTACACGATGGATAAGAATCCTACGCGGTACAATGTGCAGCTGTACATCTACGACCTGTCTCGAGGGATGGCCCGCAGCCTCAGCCCCATCATGCTGGGTGAGTCCACAGAGAACAGCCCGGTGAAGTGTGGCCTCAGGCACAAACAAGTGATGATGACAGATACCGGCTGCAGTGAGCACTCCTCTCTGCTGTCAACTTGTCAGGACCACACAGTCATTTTAAACACCTTAGTTTTTAATGTAAAACATGGTTGGATTTGTTGACAAATGTCTTGTGTAGAGGATCATCTGCTTCTTCTCACTGCTGTCCCCTCTTCTCTCACACAGGAAAACAACTGGATGGGATATGGTATGAACCTCTCCTCTGTTCTTCACTTATGAAACACTGTCATTTACTGTGTAGCGCAGTCAGATGTGGACCAGTGACCCATTTAGGATTTAACATTCTCCCTTGGGTGAAATCAGCTGCTTGTTGGTGTCAGTGTTTCTGTCCCAGTTTGTTGGTTTTTTGTTTTTTGCTAAAAATAAATTGTGTGAAGGTTTCTAAACCACAAATTCACAAGACAAATTAGTCATAGGAGATACAACAAAATGTAAATTACAACCCTTTGTCACAAACATGTCGTTAGACATGAATTAAAGGGTTCAGTGAGTAGGATTTAGTGAAATCTAGTGGTGAAGTAGCATGTTGCAGCTGAACACCCCTCACCTCACCCTCCCCTGAAAGAGAACCTGTGGTAGCTTCAGTTATCGTAAAAACTCAAAAGCTGTTTAGTTTGTCCAGTTTGGGCTACTGTAAAAAAAACATGGCGGCCTCCGTAGAGAGGACCCGCTCCCGATGTAAATATAAAGTATTTAAATATAAAGGGCTCATTCTAGGGTAAAGAAAACAATAATTCATACAATTTAGATGAAACACACTCGTGAAAACATCACTAGGATTATTCTTTATTCAATTTCTGCCAATAGAATCCCTTTCACCTAAATCTTACACACTGGACCTTTAAGCATGAACAACGTCCCAATAGTCCTTCAGGACATATGTATTTTAATATTAAATAAATGCCGCTGCCAATGTTGAGTAATGTTTTTCTTCCAGGCACACGGCTATAGTGACGTACGGTGATGAGTTCTTCTTCGGCGGGGAGGGGATCTCCAGCTGTTCACCGGTAAGTCGGGCTGACTCCTGGTGAAACTTCTCTACTGGCAAAGGGACAGGAGCCGTCTTTGAAACCTGTGTATACTCACTAAGTGTTAGTGTAAGAGAAGTATATAAGGCTCAGATCAATCAAACACCAATGATCAGGTTACGCTCTTCAACAGCTGTCACATATTGTGTCAATATGTGTGTGTGTGTTATATGTTTGTCAGGGTGGGACCATGCTGGGACCTCCAGACACAGTAGTGGAGCTGGGTGAGACCGAAGTGTCCGAGGAGATCTTCATGGAATACCTCTCCTCCCTGGGAGAGAGCACATACAGGTGAAATAACTCTTCTTCATCTCCTCCTCACCTCATTGGGATTATATGCTCTGATCTGACTAATTAACCGTCTTCCATTCCCTCCTGGTTCAGAGGGGACAGGTATCGTCTGTTTGAGCACAACTGCAACACCTTCACCAACGAGGTGGCTCAGTTCCTGACGGGCAGGACCATCCCCTCCTACATCACCGACCTTCCGTCCGAAGTCCTCTCCACGTGAGTGTAGACCTCGGCCCCTCAGCTGACTCACTCTAACGCAGCCCCCCCCTCCCCCCGACCATCGGACACCACATGATCATGTCTGTTCGCTGATAAGATCTGAGCAAGACAGAGGCTCAGATGTTCAGTAATCACACTTAAAACTATCAGCCAACCACATCATCTGTTTCAAAATGCTGTCTTGCGTCATTTTGTTTCTGGTGTGGCAGCAAAACATCACCTGTATGAATATGTTTGTAGAATCTTATCGACTCTTTCCTTCCTTCTGTCTTTAGACCATTCGGCCAAATACTGCGGCCCATCCTGGATTCGATCCACATCGCACCACCAGGGGGCAACGTCATCAACGGAGGCAGAAACGTCTAACCCGAGAGTTACAGTGTCCGAGGTCACTTCCATTGTAGTCAGTCACTAATACGTCTCAAGCTCGTCTTTCTTTCTGTCTTTCTGTCTTTCTTTCTGTCTTCTCAGTTTTGGAAGCTATAATTGATAGACAAAACCTCAATTCTTAAAATTATAATACTTCTTCCTTAAAATCCAGTGGGTCGGTGAATTTGACTCCCTGCCCACTTGATGAAATTTGATGGTGCCTTGGTCAGTTGAAATGTGATGTGTTAATGATCAATTGAAAAGTTTTCATTTCACCAGACCAGCAGAGTCTATTGTATCGAGATTTGATAAAACAAGGAAGATTTGATGAGTTGCCTCCTCAAAGAGTTTTTAGAAGTAAATGGCAACAAAGTGTATTTCATCATAGATTTAATACATTAAAATACCTCTTAGCACATTGGTGCATTAATATATAGTATAATATATAATAAATTGTATTTTTGTTGATATAGCAACATGTTATTTATTTAATGAAGTTGTTTCGATAAGTTGTTCCGCACATATCAGGTTTCACACATGGTTCCTCCAGCGAGAATCATCTCCTGCTGACTACAATGGAAAGAATCAGATTGTACACTTTAGCATAGGTATGTTTAATATATTCAAATCGATGGAATGCGGGTTAATATATAGATAGAAAATAGAGTTTTAATCTTTAAATGTCATGATCAGATTTTAATTTTGCACTTTTATGTTTTGTTTTACTTTTTTGTTATTTGGTCGCCTGCATTTCTCGTCAGAGATCATTTTGTACCTTTTTTAATATTTGTCTCTGTTTCTCCTGAGTTCAGCTCCGTTCCGGTCGCCTACTTACCGAACCTTCCATTATCATTCCACTTGTCACAGAGTTTGTGAAATGACAAACAGCGTGTGACCGATGCCTCATGAGCTGAGAGGTTTTAAGCTTATATAAGAGATTAGATAACGTGTTTATCTCTATAGCAGGACTGGGATCGGGTCACCATAGATTCACTTATGTCTGTGCATACAAAAGGAAACCCTGTTGATGAAGGTGAGGGCTGTAGAAATAATTTTTGTTCAGTTTTGGAAAATGAAATGAGTTTTCTCGGCTAGACACAAACTAGAGTTTAAGTTATTTTGTTTAAAATCTACTAAAAGTGAACTACCGCGCAGTTACATCACATAAGTTGTGCCTCTTGGCCTGTGCCACCACCTCCAGAGGTAGATGCTGATCACTGATACTGTTTTTTTCTTTCATTTTTCTTATTTTAAATACCAATGTTCCAGTTGCCATGTGGATAATTCTAAACAATTGCACATCCACAGATATTTGTAACGAAGCGGTGACCATATGTCGACTGAAGTTCTGCACTGATGACGTATTAACAGCCGATGCTTGAGTCCTTTAACAGCCACCAGAGTGTGTTTGATTCAAAATACATCTCTGTGCCTTCATTTCCCCGTCGCTTGGTTGCAGTCACGCCGTTGTGGGCTGACGTGGTTATAGTTTAGCACAGATGATACATTGTGAAGTTTTTAATTTACTGCATGAAGTAAACCGACCCTAAATATCTTTTAAAAAAACTCAAATTAGGCGAAGTTAAACCGCTGCATTCACGTGCTTATAGTTGATCTGATTTACATGAAACACACTGAACCTCATGAGCCAACAGACAGAGTGAAGGATGGAAGGATGGAAGAAGCACAGAAAAAGAAAAACCGCAGAGTGATTAAACCAGCATTAACTTAACTCACCGTGTTCTCCTGCAATAAACAAACCTCACACACACACATGACCTTCCCAGCAGCCGCTGCTAAAAGCTCAACCTCACGTCTTTTAAGTATTTGGATACTTTGAGAGAAATGAAACTGAATCGTGCTTCGAGAGGCCAGAAAGCTCAGGTGAATCCGGGTTCTGTTGTTTTTTGCCTTCAGCTAACCAACTAACTGACAAGCTAACCGGACCACTGAAATGTATTACTGCACAAGTCGCCCCTCCCTCGATGTGACGTGTCGTTGCTGGGCTGTGACCTGCAATGTGAAATTCAAAACAGATATATTCATGGATATTATTCCCTATTTGAATAATCTAACTATGGTGGATATGTTAAATGCATATTGTTTGTATGGTTTGTGTAATTGTTTTTTTTGTTTTTTTGTAATCTGACCTATACATAAAGCCAGTGACTGCAAATGTTGTGACTCTCTTGTGTGTTTCTTATCATTTTACACGGACTTCACACTTTCAAAATACTGCAAATGTGTGAGAAATTATGTGAAAATCTTAGACTTTGGTGATTTAAGTGTGAAAAGGGATTAATGTACATAAGGCAAACTCTCATAATGGGAATATTGCAGTTGAAATGATCATGTCACCTGTTCAAACTCCTGCACTCACTCACTGCAGTTCTTCCATCATCCACAAGGGGACTGTGTTGCTCTGTCTCTCCAGCTCCAGATGCATCCTCACAACAACAGATAGATTTTATTTAAGAAGTTGTGATTTCAAAACCTAGAGTGAACCGTCTAGAGCGTTGAGTCAAATCCAATCAAATATACCTTATTGTCCCCATGGGGAAATTTATCTTGTGTTGCAGCAGCTGCAGAATCAATATCAATGCATCACTTTCTATAGATTTCTATCAAGAACCAATAACAGAGACACTACACAGTGAATAATTTACACTCCACTGCAAAGTGTTAATAAAGTTAGGAGCAAAATAACATCCATTGTGTTATTTACATTTTACACTAAGAGCTTTTAAGTGTTAATCAGAATTCACTTTGACTTATTTACTCTTCATGAGCACTAAACCAATTTAACACTGTCTGAAGTTTAAAGATGTTTCTCCCAACAGAGGATTGATTTTTAACCAGTTCCTGCTGCTGTTAAACATAATTTACACATTATTTACAAACAAATTTACTCTTCAATTGAATTACAATTTAGTCATTTACAAGTATTTACTTCTCCCTTTCAAAATAAAACTTTAAATGTTTGCAGGGGAAAAAAACACCATTATATCCACACCCAGCAATAAATGATGGTGCAACAAGATTTACCTGTGACGGTGTTCAGAGGGAAGTGAACACTCAGCAAAACCAGATCCTCTTGGAGAAAAGTAGAAGGTCATTCATGCACTTCATCTAGTTTAATACTGACACACAACCAACCTAATAAGTGATGAAGGTGAACGTAAGACATTAAGTAAAGATATTATGTCCATGGCACAATTTGGGGTTAGAGTCAACTTCTACTGTGGATAAGTATATTCTACATTTAGTTCACAACAATGATTGGAGTTCATGGTTTTTGCTCAGTTTGGACATTCATCACAAAAACACACCCTGTCATGTCTGAACTCATGTGAATCCTGATCTCACTGTGCAGACAGATGTGAAGCAGACAGATGTGAAGCAGAACCTGGTCCGTGGCCTTTGGATCAGCGCCCCCCCCACTCCGAAGAGAGAGCTGATGATGAACTCACTCAGACCCACTCTGTCCTCGCCACCCGTGGGTGAGCAGCTGAATCAACTCGGTTTGTAGCACGATCGTGAGCGTGCATGTGTCGTTTGACAAACTTTGACCTTCTGTCAAACTTCAAGGTCACCGTCAGCCCGTGCCAGAGTCGTTAGCACGGCAGTACCTCTGTGACAAAAGCCAGTGAGCAACACTGAGCCTCTTGCTGTGGTGACGTATCCTCCCATGACACATAGGGGTGACTTGGCTTCTCCTCCTACAGGCTCTGTTTTAGCTGTGGTGCAAAGTTCCTCTTACTATGAATACTGATATTATAAAAATCTGAAGAAGTTATGAATAAATTAAACCTGATACATTCACTGTTTAGCCAACATAATTATAGGATTACATAACTAAAGTCCGGCTGTCAAAGCACATGAAAGTGTCGCTGTTACAATCTGTTAACGACAGATGTTACGATAGTTGCAACATGATATTCTTCAAAACATTGACTTCACAATTTCATAATTTTAAGTGTTTACTCCAGATGTGTTGGCAAACATGTGGCTGTTTACACATCCAGCATAAACAGGGAAACATTAGCATTCACTGTATGTGGATGTGTATATATTAGTACTATGTTATGCAATAAACACACACACACCCACACACACCCACGCACACACACACACAACTACCCTCCGTACAGACACACACACACCATCTTTTACTGTGAGCAAACTCATTATAATCCTTGTTTGGATTTGTTTCCTTCTTTATTTATATATTTGCCTATTTCTTTATTTTTTTGTTTGTCCTTGTGTCAGTTTGTCTGATGTCCCCTGACTGTGTCTCCACTTGTTTTGTGTTCGCAACGGGGAACGTCATTAGTTTTGCAAGGTGTTTGGTCATAAATCAAATACAAAATGGAACAAATAAAAATGTGTTTGTGTGTTTGAACACCGGTTCAGTCTGGACCAAAGTGGTGGAGCAACAGCACAACGCTGCAAAGTAGTAAACAGTTTGAGTGACACTGAAAATATCGTGAGTGAGTGGTTCAGAAGTTAACCACACAAAATCAAGTGGATTGTGACATTGCAAATGAAAGGAGAGGTGTGTGTGTGTGTGTGTGTGTGTGTGTGTGTGTGTGTGTGTGTGTGTGTGTGTGTGTGTGTGTGTGTGTGTGTGTGCGTGCCGCTGTGAAGGTGAGAGACAGATGGATGCTTTTAACAGGTAAGTGTTTAAAAGCCGCAGTTTCCTGAGCTCTACTAAAGGTTTTATCGGGGGAAAAAAGCACATCCCCGAGGTCTGATGTCTCATTTAGCCCTGATATGCATAATTAAGGGATTGCTGTAGCATGTTTGAAGGTTACCCTGCCACTGTGAGCGAGGAATAATGAATGTATGCAGCGCACAGAGGGTGAGTGTCAGGCTCTGAGTTGTGAGTCACTGAAAAAAAAATCTACCGTTTGTTTCCTGCGTCGTGGAAAAAGTCTAATTTCTCTAATCTCATTCAACGGAAACCAAACCGGCCACGAAGACAGTTTCAAACAGCTAAACAGCTAAACCCAAACAAGGATCCAAGACTGAGCTAGATTTCCTCCGACGCTAAAAACAATTCGTTCAAATAAGTGTTGCTTGCGATCACAGATGCGATCGTGTGTTGTTTTACGACAGTTCTCTCCACATCTGATGAAGACTCACAGGAGTCGGGCTAAATGTTGTGCGCCACATCAGTAAGTGTGACGATTATTCTTGTCCAGTCATGCTTGCTCGGACATGGTTTCATCTCTGCTGCAAGTGTCACTTTGAATGATCGTCAGTACGTCGCAGCAGCCTCTCTAACCCCAACCCCCCCCCCCCCCCCCCAAAAATAGAGGATATCCGTCTTTGCACCCATTTAACTCTCATCCCTCTTTTCCTTCCTCCTCTTTCCTTCCCTCTAACACCAATCGCCATATTTATTATCGACCTTCCCATCTCGATCATCTTCATCCTCCCCCATCTTTTCTCCCACTTCATGTCTTCAGGGACGCTCACCCTCGCTTCATGTTTCACCTGTTTCTCCACAGTCTCTCGTCTCCCTTCTCTATCTCCGTTATTTCCTTCCATTTCATCGCTCCTTGCTTATTTGCTCCCTCTCAAGATCCCTAATTACCCAGAGAGTTCTTTGCTTGGCTGCGCCTCCTCCGCTCTCCGGTCCTCCTCTGACTCCCTCTGACCTTGTTCCTTAACCTCTATCATTTTCCATTATCCATTTTGCTTTCGAGCCGTAATGGGCTTAGACTTCGCAGCCATTACAAACAATTCCCTTGAGTTTTTCTTCAGGATAACTTTATAAAGGCACTCATGCGAATCCAAAGCACATAAACGACCAGAGTCCCTGAATGTCACAGTGCTTTTGTCTCATGGTTTTGTTGTTTTGCTCAAATGCACAGAAACACACCCACAGTCAGAATACTCATGTTCCAGTTGTTTATGAGTCGCTGCCGCTCAGTTTTTAATCTCGTGCACCAACATGTTTCACTCTGGTGTTAACTTGAGTATTGAATTCAAAAAACGTTGTCAGCGTTTGACACAAAGCGAGAGAATGAAGGTGTGACACTCTCGCCTTCACTTTGTCCTGATCTGACGCTCCTCCACCTCTCCACCCCACCTCGTTTACCCCCCCGCCACCCCTGTAACTTGTCAGCCAACACCACAGGCAACCAGCTGGGGAACGGCCAACCAGCTGGCCAGGTCGCCGTTTGGGAATCGGTTGGGTCAGCAGCTGCTGTGTGCTCCTTGTCTACGTCCAGCCAAGGCCAGGATAACTGCCACGTCCTTGCATAAATACATAGATGTGTAAGTATACGTGAACTGTCCCCGAGACCTTTTGCCGCATCACTCGCCATTTGCAGCTGTTTCCCTGAATGTCCTTGGGTCGTCCCATCTGGACATTGTGGATGTGTGTGTGTGCACATGATGCCTGTTCTGTGCTATTCAGAACTTTAAGCAACATTCACTTGAAAGGATAGTTTTGCATTTTGGTAAATTTGCTTCTTTAATATCTTGCTGAGAGTGAATCCCTGAGTTTCTTATTGAAAACTGTCTACATTGATGATCTCTTTCAGAAGATGATTTAGATGCTTGACCTGTTGCACGACTGTGTGACAGTTATTTAACATCACCTGTAGTTCTCAGAACAAACCAATTCAGGAGGAGTGAGTAAATTCTGGGATTAATGTTGCACGTCAGTCTGAACTGCAGACCAGAGGACATGAGAAGTAGTGTTGATGTCCTCATTTAACAACAGAGCATTAAAGTGCATTTCCCAAAATGTCAAACTTCCTTTAAGAGATACGGTAACAGTTTCTCTCTCTCTCTTTTATTTTGAAAATATCCTGTGGGGTCAAATAATCCGAAACCGAAGCATGCATGCAATCCCTGTGCAGGAAATTGCCCTTGTGTATTTATCTTTCTGGTACCTACCACCACACACACACACACACACACACACACACACACACACACACACACACACACACACACACACACACACACACACACACACACACACACACACACACACACACACACACACACAAACAAACACACACAGATAAATTGATAGTTGTATCCACAGCTGAATCAGGGCTGCAAACCCATTTTGTCCATCATTAGGAGAAGTGTGTAGTCGCAGGACTGTGGTGGCTGATCAGGTCACTGTGGATTCTGCCGGAGGCGAAAAGGGAGGGTGGAAGACAGAGAGAGAGAGAGAGAGAGAGAGAGAGAGAGAGAGAGAGAGAGAGAGAGAGAGAGAGAGAGAGAGAGTGAAAAGAGCAGGCTCCTCCAGAGAGAGTGAAAACTAAAGACAGCTTAAATGGGTATTAATAGACAAATTAGACATATTATCAGCATCAGCACATTTTTCGACTCCTCGACATCATATCCAGACAGTTTCTGATGTTGGCGAAGTCGAAGCTGATTTCAAACTGTGATATAGCTTTTCTATAATTAGAACAAGCCTGGAAGCTTTAAATTCCTCAGTAGCAACAATCCCCAGTTTAGCATTTCACACACTTTCCACTTGATGGCAACATTTCAGAGCAGTGTTACCTACACAGGACAGATATTCTGGCACCGGAGCTGTCGAGGTAATTGAGGCTGAACACGTGTTGTGTTTGAAAGGAACAATATGTTCCAGACCTAATTTGTCTTCTTTTGGGGTATTTATCTATACAAAGCACACTGAAATTATTTAAATGCAGGGGAATGAAAACCAAAACACTCTCAGACGGCTTAAGCAAAGTATATAGATTAAAAATCTCAGGGAATTTAGGAAGTTTTAGAGTTTTGTTTTTAGTCTTAAATATAAAATCACTCTATGTCCTTCAAGTATTACTGAAAAGACTGTGTCTCTTTACCATCGACTCTTTATAAATCATCTCGATCTCCACTTGGTGGCTGGCTGTAGAATAGGTGTCCTCCTCCATGTTAGTGGATGGGACATGATTTCTATGCTAAATAATAATACAAATTGAAATAAAAACGTGTTTACAGTGACAAGGCCGTGTAAGTAGAGCAGCTGGTAGACGACCAGATCTCCGTCAGGAAGGAGATAGAGTAACAGAGGAGGAGAGAGTGGACAGATTCTGGGTTAGAAGGATGAGAGGTTCAGCCAGCTGGCATCCTCCCCGGTTCCTCTGCATCCAGCACTGCTACGTCCCCTCAGAGGAAACCTTCACAATGGTTAGAAAACATCACTGCGAGCAGAATGAGTGCCGACGATGGAACCATATTTTTTTCTCTTTTGTTCTGTGGGATCAACGAGAGAAACACTGGCTCCGCCACCGCCGCCGCCGCCAAGTCTGTCAACTGTAATTTACATCATTTGCTAAATGGCACCAGTGTAAAAACTGTAAAACCCACTTTTAGATCCGTTTTATGAATAAAGTCTGTTTTTTATTCCTCCTCCCTTTTGTTTTCTTGTCCTCCTATTAGAGTAATTTGTCTCACAGAACACAGCAACGTATTATATCACAGCAGATGATTATAACAGAGCTGAGTGGATGAGAACAGCAGCACCTCGACTATCAATTACACCTTTCTTTCAAATCTTCTCTATCACATCTGCCAGACAGAATGCGGAGACACATTTATGTGAACCTACGCTCTGCAACTTCAGATAATATAAAATAAGTGCCCTTGTCATCGTGAACTGAAAAAAAGTGGAAAAGCAGCAAATAAACATTTCACACCGAGGCTTTTTCATCCTTACTCCCCCGAAGGTGTTTTATGCTGCTGCCGCGGTAAGGATAAATATTTATGTCAAACCAAACTGTCAAAGAAACAAACCTCCAGTTTTTATACAGATGATTCAAACGTTAGTGCATACTGGTGTGTGTGTGTGTTTGTGTGTGTGTGTGTGTGTGTGTGTGTGTGTGTGTGTGTGTGTGTGTGTGTGTGTGTGTGTGTGTGTGTGTGTATGATATCACTGTGGTGTGTGAATAGGGGCAGTGTCAGTTATGAAAATAAAATATATTTGCTATGATCATATCAAACACTCTATGTCCTTGGAGTATGACTAAAAAGACTGTGACTCTTAACCATATAGGCTGTAAATAAACACGGATGACATGACTGCTCCCCAAAAGTGAAGCAGAAGCATCTCCATCGCCCCCTGGTGGCTGGCTGCAGAATAGGTCACCTCCTCCATGTAAGTGGATGGGACACGGAGACATCTAAAAGAGTCCAAGTTCACATCAAATACATTTCTACAACATGGTAATTTGAATAGTGGCTCGGAAGTGGAACTTCAAACTGAGCAGGTCTAACATAAATGAAGTGTGGACATCATTTTGACCTTTAATCTACAAAAATGCATCACACTTTATAAGCTAATGGTGAAGTTTGTGTGTAAAATCAAAGTAAAGTTATCACATAAATGCAATGGAGGAAAAAGTACAATAATTCCTTTTGAAATGTAGTGAAGAAGTATAAAGTACTATCAAGGAATAGTTCAATGTTTTGACAGATCTCGCACATTCGAGTGTTCTTCTCATTTAACTCTCTGCAAACTGACGGCACTGACGTCCTCGCTCCTCAAACTCAAAACCCGTTCACAGAGGATTATTCTGAATTGAGATAAAGGCACTAGCATGAAGACCAGCTGAGACACGGGCTATCACACTCTCTGTCACACACACACACACACGTTCATTTACAGGTGGGAGGTCGGGTATAGGTCCAAAGGTAAAAGATTTACATGGACAGTTGGGCCACTGGAGCGCTTTGGAGCCAGTCCATCATGGAGATGAGGTCACGACATGCAACAGCACCCAGACTGACACGGTGTCAGCAGGTCAGGGGAGAACTGTGAACCCAGTTCAACCTCAGGCCGACATGAGACGCTGTTTAAAAGTGCATTAATTGACAACCGAGGCGAGCTGTGTGTTTTTAAACCTGTGAGCTGTCAGGTTGGAAAGGTTAAAGACTCTGTGCAACCAAAACCTGGATCGGTGCCTTCAAAAGACAGAGGAGCGAAGAGAAATTACGAGGAAGGACAACGACAGATGACTTCCACAAAAACTGTGGTAAGTGGAAGTGGAGGTGGAGGAGCACAAAGAAAAAGAAAGTTCTAAAAAGTTATTAGCAGTCAGAAAGTGGCAGATGTGATAAAGCGAACCCAGATGTCCCGAGATGCTACAGAGGAAAAAAGGGCATAAATGGAGAGAAGTTCTGGCAGTTGGCAGAAAAGGAAGCATAGGAAAGAGCTAAAAAGACAAATTGTCTTGTTAAACAACTTTTGAGAACATCTGTCCCTTTTGGATAGTCCTCACTCTTTGTGTGCTGAAATCAATTTAGTTTAAGCTGAGGACATTTTTCCCTCCGAAAGGATTATGTTAAATAACTTGAATCTTGACTGTTACTAGAAATATTTGATTCCTCTCGCCGCGGCAAACCACCCGATTATTTATCCACAGAAAATCTTTTGAAGCAGCCGAAGACTTTCAGCAATCCTGAATGAGTGAAGATCTCACAGCCACTCAGACTCACTTCTCTGATCTTTTTGCTGACCCATGAAGAATACACTCTGCAAGATAAGAACTCTTTTCAACACACAATATGGAAAACTTATAATGCAACCAAAACATGTTTATATTGCACAGTGGCTGCTTGGCCGAGGGAAAACTGTGGTGTACTGTCGCAAGATGAGTAAAAATAGCAACTGGAAAGTTTGGATATGTTTTCTCAGATGTGAGCGAGCCCTGATCCGTGTGGCCGAATTTACTGATGAGCTGGAAGAAGTGGCCCTGAGCAAAGTTTGTGAAAGATGGCGAAGGCACCGAGAGCCGGGTCAAACCAACGAGAGGAGGGGGACACAAACAGAATTAGATAGAGGCACACAAAGAAACACACCCATGGGCAAGAATACAAACACAGCCAGACTCAAATCTTTAGACTCAATATTCTACTGTAAGTATCTCCATCCAGCTACTGCAACAGTTTTGTGTGTGTTTTTCATTGTTCTTTGTTATTTTATTCCTTAGTCGACAATCTTCATACATTTTTGTTCAGCGGTACATTTCATTTACCCAATTTTGTTCTGTTCCGCCAAACTTTCTCTCTGCCGCAGCGTTCCGCCGGTCGTTGCTCGGAGGCGTTTTCCCTCCCAACTGGAATCATGAAAGATTGATCTTATCACAGGGAGACAGGGGCTGGAGAAATAAAAAACAGAAAGAATCGGATAGCAGGGAGGATACAAGACACCGAGCTGCAGGATCCCTGACTTTCTCTTCTGCTGCTGTCAAGTGTTGTAGTTTTAACTGCACAACACGGCCGTCACATCCTCCTACGAGCTGACCCTGAAACAACAGATACTCACACAGACAATAAGGGAACACAGGCAGGATGTTCTGCATTCACGCGTCACAGTCAGGATTTGTTTTAGCCTATAAGACTATTCTGGTTATGTGTTTGAATGCTTTGGCATCACGGCTTCATTCAGCGATCTCAAAGACAGACTGGATTGATTTAACCGGAAGTGACTGGGATCGAATCGCTCACTGCGGCGCAGCGGGGGGGGGGGGAGCCAGGCGCACCAACTGCAAAGCTGTAATGGATTAATTCTGCAGCTCTCAGGTGTCACATGTATTACCAGGCGATGTGGCTGATTAAAAGGTGCGAGGGGAATCAGGACAGTGACGCTTTGTGAGTGGAAATGCAAATCTAACCTGACGTACCGTTAAATAGGAAGACGCGTTGAGTGGGAAATGTGGGAGAAGTGTAGAAGTTGGTTCATTATGGACGTGTGTGCCCACAGCAATTAAACAATTATCTGGTGTTAGGAAACTTTCTCCATTCAGAGCCTGTCAGGCTTTCTGGTCTCTCACGGCAGTTTACACCGATTTTACAATAGATTTTTTTACTCCATCTACCAACAAACAGTCCAAGATTTTAGAATAATGTGAATGTTATGGAGCTTCTTCTATCTTCTATCAAAGGAGATAAATATTCTGCTCATATCCAAATTTGGGTTTTTACTGTAAAAGGTTTTCATGCTCGTATATTCAGAAAACTCCTTTGCTGCAGCTCCTCTTGTCAGCCTCTGTCTGAAACACTTGGTTTTAGCTCCTGTCTCTTTAAGGTCCCCCCTCCATATAGCGCCCAGCCTGCTCTGATTGGCCAGCTGATCTGCTCTGTTGTGATTGGTCAACTGCTTCCAAAAATTTGAGTTTTTGATCATCTGAAAATTACCTCTTAGATTTTAATGGTTTGGGCCGTACAAAAGAAAATGGGACTCGCTCTCCACTTTACCTATATCGCACAACTCACAATGTTTGTTTTCCTCTTTTTGGCTTTAAAAATATATCTTTTTCCAATAACGTTGTTCAAAACTTGACACAAATAGAAAGAACAGCATCACATTTTTTATATGATTATCTCTTTGACGTAATGCAGCAGCTCGACCCTGTGGGAGAAGAGAAATGGAGAAAAGGGAACAAAAGCCTGAGATGAAGCTGATAAATGATAATTGGGTGGAATAAGTGCGGCTCCCGCTATGGTGAGCGATGGTGGTGGTGCAGTGGAGGATCAGCAGAGACAGTAAGAGAGTCGTGATGGAGAGTGACAGGATCATCATCACACAGCCATTGCTCCCCGATGATTCATATTGTGCTGGATATTTTATTAATAGCTCTGTATAGGAGAACGTTGGGTATTTGTTCCAATCTAATAAAAGTGGGGAGACGATTAAGGCTTCACAGAGACATCAGGTTCACCAGGACTCTGTATGTTGGGTTTGGTTTGTCCTGACTTGCATATGATAGAATCCTGAATTTCAGCAGATGGCTTTTAATGCGAACATCAAAATTTATACGAGTCGGTTTGAGCTAAAGTTTCTAGTTGTTCTGTTTGTGTGAAGATGAATCAAGATTATTGCGAAGCTGTTGAGGTGCGCCTGCCGGTAAGCAGTGGATCTATTATCTACTTTTTCACCACAGTGACTTTGGGGTAAGATTTTCTTTCTCCCCAAGGAAACTGTAGCCCCCTTCTCCACTAATCAAACAAACCACTAACATCTGGCTTTTGTCTGCGATGAGAATGGATTTACATACACAGAGTCTTTATTTTAGCAGTTCAGACGCTGACACTGCACTTTTTGCGATGCAAATTATGACACGCATTTAAACTTCTGGGCGTTGGTGCATAAATAGCCACTCTGTCATCTCTTGCACAAATTACATCCGTCACTGTAAAATCGTTAAGTCGCCATTGAGTTTGAAAGAGAGAAATATAAAAGTGTCTCCATGGTTTTTTCTTCTGTTATGTGTCTTGTTTCCTGCTTCTGAAGTGTTGGTTTCTAACTTGTTGGTTTACGCCACATTTGTTACGTCGAACGTGGCTCAACGAGTCCTCTACTGGCAATGGGGAAAGCTATCAATCACCTTTTTTAGCACGTTTAAAAAACCTGTATATACCTGCTGAGGAACAGAGGAAGATGAGGAACAGCCATTTACTTGCTTTATTTGACCCCAAAATGATCTTTAAAACATTCTGCACAAACGTCGGCTCCTCCTGCTGCGTTTGCATGTGAAAAGCAAAGTCCGGGGGAAAAGTCAAGACTCTGTCGTGCCAACGTTTTCCAGAGTTGATCTCAGAAATACGGCTCCGGTCAGTGTGTTTCCTTAAGCGTGTCACATAACTCCCAGCTAATCAGCGGGCATCAGCAGGCAGCAGCACATTATGACTGTGTGGTATACGACAGTGCTGCACTCAGCAGAGTTTCAGCGGAGAGATAAAAGTTAACGTACAGGGAGAAGCGTCGTCCCAGCGGACGCTCGCTGATTGATAGTGGGTGAAGTCCAGGTCAGGTCGGAGTGACTGACTACCAGACTGACTGAGTGGCCCAGCTCCACCATGACTGACTGGTTTACTGACTGGGAGTTTACTTCCAAAGACTTCATTTGAGAGAGAGGGAGAGAACACACACAACACACTGTACCATCAAGTGTCAGCCACACACAACCCTGCCCACGCTGTGATGAGATCATTACACACACATGCACACGAGGATCAAGCCAGAGTAATTATGGATGTGTCCAATCACCATGAATTCCCTTAAGTTTAATTAATTTTGTGCAGTAGGTCCTGGCTCTGCCCATCCATCAGTTTTATGTGCTGTCCGCCGCCCACCTCTCCATCTCCCATCATTCCCCCTTTAAAGCAGATGTATTGATTGGGGCTTGTCTGTGTTTTATGAAGTCGTCCGGGGCGCTTGTCTCTATTTTCCCCTCTCTTGTATATCCCCGTTGTTCTGGAGCTGAAGACGGAAGAAAGATCACTCGTCACCGTGGTTAATAAAAACCGAGGTCCCTTGATATAAGTTTTTGACCGAAAGCAAGAAAATAAATTAAACATTTAAGAACAAGATGAATCCTGAAAAAATCAATTTTTTTAACGTCAGACAAAGATAAATGAGGTGAAGATTAGAGGATGTATGAACTGTATGGGGATATTTTTTAATTTCCTCTGTTATGTTGCCCCTGACAAACGAGGCGTGGCGTGCTGTTGAAGAGGGAAAGACCAGAGAATTAGCGGCAAAAACAGGTAGATTTCCCGCCAGATTAGAGGGGGATGGATGGAGAGAGGGATTCAGATGGATAGATGGAGAAAGTGAGTGTTCCCTCTCAGGAGACTTGCAGTTTAATTGAGTTTATGAAGCAGTGGACGGAGCGGAGTGATGGAGGACATCCATCTAATAGCACCGTGATCTCTGTGGAACTCTTCCTTCTCGCTCTCCATCGTTCACCTGATCTTTTCCATCCCCTCGTTCTTCCTCTATTCATCTCACTTACTGTCTTTGCCTCTTTCTTCCCTCTTGTCTGCTCATTTCTTTACTTTCTCCTCTCACACAAACGCTACTCACTCTCATTTAAACTGCTAATTATCCCTCAGTATAATAACAAAATTACACAAATGTTGTACATTTCACTAACGGTTAACTTTGGTATCTGTTCTAACACAGAGGTGAACATGTACCTCTCTCTCTGTTTAGTTGTATTTATTCTCGTGCTGTGTAATTATACTGGAATAGGCAATAAGACTCACGGTCTAATTTCCAACAGGTGGGAATTTAACAGCTCAGTCGCTTGTGTTTATTCACGCCAGACATCCAGCGCACTAACGGTACAGATGTTGCAATCAAAACACCAGCCGTGTGTGTGTGTGTGTGTGTGTGTGTGTGTGTGTGTGTGTGTGTGTGCGTGCGTGTGTGCGTGCGTGCGTGCGTGCGTGCGTGCGTGCGTGCGTGTGTGTGTGTGTGTGTATTCAGCTCGGCCTCAGACTGAACCCTGTTATTTCCCCTTTTCAGTGCCTCGTTCTGATAATAGTGTTCTTTGTTGAGCTTATTTCGTTAGTTGGGATTTCCAGTGCTCATCATTGAACGTCAATATCAACACTGTGACACTATTAATTCTGCCTCGTTACCCAGCTATAATAATCTGATGAACTTGGTGAACGGACATGGGAAAGAACCATGTTACCTCATATTTAAGCACCGTTGGCTTCGCAGTTACACCCTCATGCACCAGCACACGTGCACTTAAACATGTTTTGTCCGCCTGTCACACTCCTGATCGTGTTGACGGCCGACCAGACTGATGGAGCTGTCGGCAGATTTGTGTGTGTGTGTGTGTGTGTGTGTGTGTGTGTGTGTGTGTGTGTGTGTGTGTGTGTGTGTGTGTGTGTGTGTGTGTGTGTGTGTGTGTGTGTGTGTGTGTGTGCGTTTGTATGAAAGATAATTTACTGATTGAAGATGCAAGAAAGAGGGAGAGGGATTTCTGTGGGATGCAGAGTTATGAGAAAGCGGGAGAATGAAATGCTAATGGCTGCATATTATTGCATGAATAAAAGAGCACGGGGGGAATGTGTGTGTATGTGTGTGTGTGTGTGTGTGTGTGTGTGTGTGTGTGTGTGTGTGTGTGTGTGTGTGTGTGTGTGTGTGAAAAGGCTGAAACACCTGTGTGTGCACCACTGTCTTTCCATGAGCACATATTCAGAGTCACGCTGTTACGCCTGTGATTATAATTCCACACTTTACACACATCTTATTACCTTGATACCTCTTATTAACTCTCGTTCAAGCGTTCCAGTTCTGTCAAGCTTCTCTTGAGCAGCTTATTAACCAACTAGAACATGTTTTCAGATTCATATTCAAACTTTAGGAGAATCAAATCCTTAGGAAATGGACAAAACAAGAGGCAAAGGACGGAAAACATTCCTTATTTTGGATGAATTACTCTTTTGCTCATGGATATAGGTTCTTATGTTTAAAGGGAGCAAAGTGGGTCTAAGGATGTGCGTTAGAGCAGCTCAGTGGAAATCAAACAAGTCAAATCCACATGCTTTTCACTCTTCGTGTCACTTAGCCCCTCGAACCACTCGGCTCATCGCCTCCTCCGCTCCCCATGGCCCTCGTTTCCAGCTGTGAACTCCCCAGTCCACCGCAGCATTAGCCGGATTAACCTCCACGCTCCCGCTGCTCGCTCTGGTCGTCTGTCTCTCTCCTGCAGCAACACACACGTAAAGCCGTCCTTTGTCTTCTTCCTGCCTCTTGTGCCTGTTCTCTTAGTTCTGCGGCAAACGTGCACATCTCCCTTGCCTTCTCCCCCCCCCCCCCCCCCCCCGCACAGCAGGAAATGTCATCTCTCTTTTTCTTTTTAGTTTTCCTTTGTCCCCTCCCTTTCTTCTCCTGGTATTATCTGGCACAGTCTCAGTCTCTGTTTGACAGTAGCTCATCAGAGAGGGAATTCTTCTTCCGCTGCCGCCTCCTCCTCCTCCTCCTCCTCCTCCTCCTCGTCTGGCTTTTTAGTGTCTTTTATTTCTTCCTTTCATTCATTTGGCTCTCTGTCCTGTCATTATCAGGCCCAGGGAGATGCTTTGTGTGGCAGCTCCGGCCTTATCTGCTCCTGTCAGGTGCAGGTTGAAATCCATTCATAGGTAGGACGCACGGAGGTGGGCTGGTGAAATGCCAGAGCTGCCTCCACATTGCAAGGGGAGGAATAATTGTACACCACCGAGAGAGTCTTGATTTCCTCTGGTTTGTCTTCATCTGACCCTCAAGCTGCCTCTCGACCAGGAGAAAATCGATTGTCTCTGTTATGAATGTTTAATGTTTTCATAATTTAACATTAACGTTACGACTACTGTCTGTGGTGAAGATGTTTGGCTTCTTTTTCCCCCGTCATGGTGAAAGCTGGCCTGTGTTTCCACTGAGTGCTGCATGCAAACAGGTCTGTGCCAAGAGGACATGCTGATTGGTGGACCACCTTGCAGCTGATTGTCCTGCTGCTACCGACAAGAGGACCGACAGCGGCACGGTTGAGCTGCAAGGGGACACACGTCCTCCTCCTCTCCCAACCTGACACATCATCCTTTGTCCTTTTCTCTGATAAGTACAGAATTGCTCTGTAGCTACTTGGGTCTTGGGAGAGAACGGGACATAACTGCAGTGTCTATTCCTACAAACCAAAAACTCCACAATCCTCTAAAGGCTATTCTATAATCCTTTTGAGAGGTTTTCCTACCTGGCACACAAAGGGTCTTAATTCATATTTCGGCCACTTAGGTTCTGCAAACAATATGCACGACATTAACATAAAGCTAACATTAGCAGCGTTCCTTTTCCTTTTGTGTTCCTGGCCACCAGGCGAATGCAAATCCAACAGTCACCCTCTTAGTGCTGTTTTGGTTTTCAACAAAATGCTGGCTCACTGTCACGACTCACTGAACCGTGATTAATGTTGTTAGAACCCCCGTGTGCTTCTCCTACTCATGACAAGTCAACATGTCTGTTAATAGGACACAGAATCCGACTGTTAAGTGCAAGAAATCCAAAGATGACAATGATATCGCCGAACACTTTCCTCTCAATACTGTAAGTGAGAGTATTAGCGGGACGGCTGCAAAAGTAATGGTAATGCAATATTCCAGTATCCCCTGACCTGAATAAGAAGAAGTTATACACTGGTGCTGCGCCCCAGGATGTCCACCATGGGTAAGAGAGGGAGAGAGGGAGAGAGAGAGAGAGAGAGAGAGAGAGAGAGAGAGAGAGAGAGAGAGTGGACATGGTTTGTGGCATTTGGCTTTTTTACTCTCTGTGATGGATTTGGTCCAAACCCTTGAGACACACAAATGAACTGTGACATCAATGACAGCTGGAGATGATGCCCACCACTGCTCGAGCTGTGCACTTACACACACACACACACACACACACACACACACACACACACACACACACACACACACACACACACTAGTACTCTGTTAAAAATAAATTTGGATGGTGGACGGAGCCTTTTCTTTTTCAAACATTCCCATTGCAGAGATGATTTGTGAGGTCGTGTGGAAGCAAGAAGGAGAGAAACAGACAAATAAAGTATAGAACTAGTATATGTGTTTTTTAATGTGTTAATTTTCTTAGACATAATAAATGCCATTTGTTTTATATCATGGACCAGGCTTTTCCAAATAGACCTCATGTGTGGGGGCTATGTTTGAGGTTTATCCTTTCTTTATTCTTAAGGTTTTGTAAGAGCCCTCAGAAATAAAATATGCGGGAAGGGTGCAAATTGGTCTTTTAAGCCTCTGGGAGCAGCAACATGAAAGAGGATCATCATGAAATTTGCCGTGTTAAAAAACATAAAAAGTGTATTTCCACTCGGCCTCTGTGTGCGGCTGCCTGTGCCTCCGGTGACATGCAGCCTGTTCTACCTCCCGGCTCTGGAGCTGACATTGTTTGCCCCCGTGCAGAATAAACATGACACTGTTTTCTATAGTGTTCTGCAGCGATGTGTCCTCATGTGTAAACATCTGTGCTCCTTTACACTCAACATCTTTAACACACTGCCTACACATTAGCTATGCCTATTTTGCTCTATTTCTCTCGGCTGTGTGCATGAAGGACGGCATTAGCAAGTCCAATGTTTGCGTGTAAACACGGTCGATACAAACGCTATTAGAGGTCAAACCATTTTCATGCTCCCCTCGTCCTCTCTGCTCTCTCCTCCTCTCGCTCGTATACTGTAACATTTCTGCAGGCCAGAAACAATTACCGCTCCACTTTACACTGCGTCTTTATTGCGGGATAAACGGGCAATAATATTATCAGCATCAAAACCAATTTACTGTCAAAACGCAAGCTGCAGTTTGAGAATCAAATGAGTCGGACGATCCTTAACTGGATTTGTTTATTGATCCACGTGTGAAGATGCTGCTGCCAGACAATTAGGGACAGTTTATCGGTTAAACGTGTCGGGCAGACTTGATTATGATTTCGCCTCATGATAAACGATGGATTGATAATGACCCCTGCATGTGTGTATCGTCTCTCTGTCACTGAACTGCATTTTCACTGTTATTAATGCGTTAACATTGAGCTTCATCCACTAAAAGACGAGCGTGTGTGTGTGTGTTGCTCTCTGGACAGGCTGCAGATGAAGGACGCATGCTCTCGGATGACATCACGCACTTGAGGGCTCTAGAACACACACTGCCAGCTCGCTCCTGACCCCACGGGAATCACATGCAGTCAAATCCCACATGATGTCAGAGCAAGACGCCTCCGTGGGAGACCCAGACTTCAGGCTGTGCATGACAAAGAGATGAGGTGGGAGAAAAACAAGACAAGAAAAGACTCCTCGACACGATCTGTCGTCGGGGAGATAAGGATTTCTTTGGTCGACTTTCTGTAGTTTCCGTTTTGATTAGTCAACCTGAGAGCTTGTTTTATCAGGACTCGCACAGAGAGTTAAATGAAATGGCTGCTTCATGTAAGAGAAGCCAGTTTCCTTGCCATCACTGCCACGAGGGTTGTTGTCACAGCCACTTCAATAAGGATTTATTTTGGGGGGGCTGGGGGTTGTCTCTTGGATTATCATGCACTTGTTTAAATCATCAGTCTGCGGCAGACGTTGCTTTTAAGTTTTCATGTGTGGTAATTTGCCCTGGTCATGAACCCTCGTTCCTCCACTTCTCCTTTTAGTTCTGTACTTCTTTGTATTTCCCAGGATGCTTTCTGACAAGCGTCAACAAGCCTGAATTCAGGTCGGGCTGCTGTACGTCTGCTCTACATCACTAAAATAGTGCGACCTGACATGACACCACAATGATGGTTCGACTTGATGGCGCATCTGTGCTCTGCAATTTAAACACTGATATAATATCAGCTTTAACGTGTTTGAACTCTGATTCAAACACATTAAAGTTGATATTCAATTTAGTTTGTCATTTTCATATGATACACAGATAATACCTGACATATACGACATGACAACGGCCCAGGAGTGAGGCCAAAGTATCTTGATCAAAACCTGGTACAGCTGGCTGCATAGGTCATGAATCCCACCTCCTCCTGGTTAATGGATGGGACATGGACCAAACTAAAAAGTCAAAGTAGAATGCAGATATGAGATGTCAGGAAATGAGCAAAAACCAAGTTGCTGGACAGAAAGTTGGGTTTCACAAGAAGTATCTAGGAAACAGTGCAGCACATAACCCAATATATAAGCACAACTTGTTATCTGGACACATAATGTAAAAGTTTAACAAACAAATTGTGTGTAACACTTTAATGATGGAGCTTTAGAGCTGCTTGTGAGCCGATTTAGTTTCCTTTGGACTGAGCTAGGCTAGCTGTTCCCCCTACTTCCAGTCTCGAAGCTAAGCTAAGTGGCGGCAACTTCATATATCTCGTAGAAACATTAGAGTGGCATCAATAGAAGATTCCTTCACATGTTGCCTCTGCTGAACAGAAACAGTCAGAACACACAACCAGCAGCTGTATTTCTTGAAAGATTTATTCAAACAGGACACATGGGCCAACGTTGTATGAGTGCCTATAGACGTTTCAGCCAGTTATTCAGTCAAAACTTTATTTAAATAGCATTTTCGTACGCATGAAAATTCAGTTCGTCTCGAAAAAAAAAAAACAACTCGTCTCGAGTTACAGAGTGACGTCAGATTGCCCAGTCTGCTTTTATATCTATAAAAAGCCCTTATATAAGCTGAGTAGTCAACAAATTTCACAGCAGACAAGTGGTACAGCATACATATATACACAAGTAGTACATAGCAATCCAAAGCAGCCTATTGCTGCCTGTTACAAATTATCATGAAACAACGCATGATTTATTTTTTTGTGTTATTTTTTCCATTTTTTTGCAGATGCAAAAGCTGTACAAGAAATCACTGAATCTTCCTTCGGTCTTTCAGCAAACGTGTTGGCAAAGCACTTGGATACAATGCAATATCTTTTTAACATTAAATACATGTATGCATGTATACCATACGATGTAACTGAAACGATCACAAGCTTCAAATGTATGACATCCTCTGGTGGGGAGGGAGGGGGAGTCAGGGGGAGGAAGGAAGGAGGGGGGGGGGGGGGGAGGCTGGAGTCAAAAATCTGGAAGCACTTTAAAACGTTCCATCGGTCAAATGAACTTTTTTTTGTTTTTGTTTTTGACAGGAGATCAATCCTTTTAAAAAAAGAAAAAAGAAAACACAGTACAAAAAAAACAAACCGACAGGAAACAAAGAAACTGAACCGTACACAATAATCTATATATTGCTAAGGATCATGGAGCCCAAGTATGTCTACCAGGTTGCATTCAGATAACCTGCGGTAGAATACTTGCATCGTTTCTTTAATATAGGAGGAAGTTTTACAAACAACAGTCAGTTAGCTCGGAGAAGAGCCAGCGACGCCATAGTCTGTTGACAATCAGGAGAGATTGAGTAGACGCACTCTAAGCTGACGATCCAAAACCGCCTCAGCAGTCTGACCGTTTTGGGCCACGTCAGTTAGGTGTACTCAGTTTCTCCTGATTCAAGGCTTTTGGTCCCGTTTCATAACCACAAAATCTGTGGACATTGTATGGAAGATATAATTAGTATTACACCTCTGTGGCTCCTTGTTTCCTGTGTGTGTGTGTGTGTGTGTGTGTGCAAGTGTGTTTTGTGCATGTGTTCAAGTATGTACATCATCCATGACAGAGGCAAAACTGTGGCTCATCAGAGGCTTTTTTCTCTCAGTCTGATTTACTCGGCTTCACCCGCTGGGTTATTCCAGGCTTCACTTTGCCTGGAGGGAGTCAGAGGAGTCCATCCAGCATCGAAGGGCAAAAACACATCCTGGGTCCAGGATGGCCGACGGCGGGGAAATCACCAAGCGAAGGTGTCACTGTTTCCCAGCACATCAGCATGATCTCTGTGCACGATCGTGGCACCTCTGATGCAGATCCACCAGAGAAGGATCAGCGACTCACAGTGCATGTTTCAACTCCGCCGGCCAGTCGAGAGCGGCGTCGACAAACTGAAGAGTTGGTAAAAAGTCTATATCTGTGCTGGTCCTCGGACTCGGTTCATCCTGAAGACTCCGATCGCTGACTGTAAATCCTGGTTCCAGTGCTGCCACTGTGTGTAACAACCCAGTTCTGTTTGTTACCAGTAGCTTTACGTCCCCACAGGTCAGCGTGTGTTCGAGGAGTCGGAGCGGCTCCCACTTCAAGACCCAAACACAACAATAACTTTGAACTGTGCAAATCATAGTAAAGACCAACTTTCCCCTTTCAGCTAAAGTCTCTTTAGGGAAGAGTTAGAGATCATCAGAGAGATAGAACCAAGAATTAATGTTTCTTTTATTTATTTTTTTTACGACGACGACCCAGAGAAATCTGAATGAAAAACAACCACTGCCATATCTGCTGTGTCCATGCAACACCGTTCCTCTTTTCGGCCTCATCTCCTTCATCTAAAGCCCTCTGCAGTTACCTCTTTTGCTCAGCGTTCTCCTTGGTTCTAACACCCGGACCCTTATTAGCACCCCCACTCCTGAACTCAGGGACAGAGACGTACGGATAGTGTGAGGACGGTTGGGCGCTTATTGCTTTACTGACGCATATTGCTTGTTTACTCGCTGTCATTCCTCGTTTGCTCTCAACCTCTAATGCATTTCGAGTGATTAAGGACGGACCCCAGAGAATATTTTGGTCGGGCTTTTAGAGGCCAGGAAGCTTTTCATGTGAAGTGACCCACTGAGCAGGGAGCCACCTCACGGGGATTAGAGGCAAAGCGACAGTGCAACCTCCTGCAACACTGTACATTACATATTCCGCGCAGCGCTGGCGAGAGCGTAAGCGCAGATGCGTTTGATGCATATTCACACCATGCATATCCCATTGATGCTTTTGTATTCATGATCCCCATTCTCCGCTGATCCCTTATTACAAAGGCGTGCCAGCAGCTCCGTGCACCAATCCAACAGCTTGCTTAACAGGGTTTTCACATCTTGGAGAGGTAAAGTGGAGAAGCCATGGCAGCAGTACGAACACGCATTATATTGCTAATTTATTCCCTCTCATTAAAGTTTTACTCCGTTGCTCACTTTATTTGTTTGTGTACATGCACGGCTCCATTCAATTGAGATGCAAATTGGGGAATTTGGCTGACTGACATTTCTGCTTGCAAGTAAAAAAAGAAAAGAAAGGAGAGTACGCTTGGTTCATATAAAGGTAACGTGTTGGCACGGGAAAATCTCCAAATGTGAATAATGTATCACAAAGCATCTGGTCACTCGTGTCCCAGGCTGCGTTCCTGTTTGTGTGTGTGTGTGTGTGTGTGTGTGTGTGTGTGTGTGTGTGTGAATCCTGCTCGAGTTTCTGTGAGCGATTTCATGTGTGTGAGTGCGATGGTGTAGCGGGGAAGGAAATCTGGAGGCTGCCATGCTGTGACTGACTCTGTCATTAATTATACTCCCCAACACACACACAGACACACACACAGACACACACACACACACACACTGAGAGGACCTGGTGAGAATCGCACAGAGCACTGGGTACCAAAAGCCAGACAAGTGCGTCGTACCCATCGCTCAACCCTCTGCGGAGATCGGATGCTCAGAGGGAGGTTGGGGGGGCAGATGACAGTCTGTTAGGGAGCAAGTGAGACAGAGAGACAGAGCGAGAGAGAGCGAGAGAGAGCGAGAGAGAGCGATTGAGCGAGTAAGAAGTGCTAAATAGTGTGTGACTGGTAAACGCGACTGTTTGATTAGGTTCCACCACCTGTCTGATGTGCTGCAGCATGTGCCAGGCATATGCACTGCGGCATATCTGGTGTCCTCGTGACAACAAATGAAGGTGAATGGAACCAGCGGGTCTGTTCGGCGCTGCTCTGCACGGCGGAGGTGAGACTCACGTGCTGCGGACGGATGCAATGTGAAGGCGCAAAGCAGAAACTGAACTTCTGAACTGAAGCCATCTGTAATGAGAAGTTGAAAATGTAATATATTGCTCAGGTAATTACTAATTAGTCGTCAGCCACGGTTATTGCTTTCACAAGTCATTACGCTGCTTGTGTTTCTCAGCCCAGCTCCGGCTAAATTGCCTTTAAAGAGGGACTCCAGTATATTTCAGGTGCATTCTGACTCTATGGGTTGTGTTACATTTGCCATCTCCCTCTTAGAAATTTGGGGGAGGGCAAGAACTCATGCAAAACAACATACAGCGCAGAATGATAAAGCATGGGAGTCTTTACAAATAAGCATTATCTTCATGGGGACACTGGCTGACCCTAATAACCTGCATATTCTACATGCAATAGCAGATTACCTCATCTCCACACTAACAAGGAGCTAAATCAATCAGAAGAGCACAGAGGTAGACACATAAAGGAAATTGTGCTGTTGTGAGAAACACTGGTGGTGTTACTGTGGTCACTGAAATACGTCAGCTTGAGATATAACGTTAAGGTCCCGCTGCAGTCTGTGGGGTGACCCCTGACACTAGTGGGCGCTGTGGACAAATCTACTGAAAGCACATTCTAGAAGGAGAAAGCAGGACATATTTAATACATCCATTCATTATCTAAACTACTTTTTGTTTGAGGGTCGCAGGGGGAGCTGGAGCCGGGGTTCACCCTGGACGGGTCGCCTGCGTATCACAGGGTCGACATACAGAGACAAGCAAACACTCAAATCCACACCTACAGCCAATTTAGAGTCACCAGTCAACCTAACCCCAACATGCATGTCTTTGGACTGTGGGAGGAGGTTGGAGAAAACCAGGATTCGAACCAGGAACCTTCTTGCTTTGAGCAATGCAAGCTGTATCTGAATGGACTCACTTCAGCACCTGCTCTTTGTTGGCTGGCTGTCGTTGTGGGGGCCGGAGCTCTTCATTAACAGGGAGTGGAGCAAATTGCAGTGCAGTGACGAGTGGTCTCAGCCTCTCAGATTATGTGAGCGTCGCAGCAGTAAACACATACATCACACAGCTGTGTGTAGCAGCGGCCATACTGGGAAACAGTGTCACCCTAACGCGTCGCTGCTTTTCTCTCCCTACACCCAGACACACACCGCGCTGGGGGGTTATTCATTAGCAACTGATTATGAAATCTTTTCTTTGCAAACAAATGACGCTGCTGCCAGAAAAAAGGTGTCGGAGGGTGTACACGATATATATTCACATATCGTAACTTCACCTCCCGGTAGAAGGAATTGTCTGTACCAGCGCGCGCCGTTGGCTGACATTTCTCCCCACACAAACAAATTCTAATTTGTGAAACTCCGTGTGGAGCAGCGGGACAGGCGGGGAGAGAATGTGCTGACTTTATAACGACCTTTCTGGATACAGGGGCTCGTTTGCCCATATTTTTCCCGGCATGGTGACACCTCGTCCTGGTGGTTTCTTCTTTAGAGGTATACATCCGCAGCACCACAATAGACGGTGGCTGGAATTAGCTGCTCAACAAACCGCTGCGACAAGGGAGAGACAAGCGTGTGTGTCTGTTTGTGTGCGTCAGTGGTCTCTGCGACGCTTGGAACCTTCAGTAATTGTTGACGACTGACGTGTTGTGTGTGTGTGTGTGTGTGTGTGTGTGTGTGCAGATCATCCTCATCTCATTTGCTGCCCCCAGTGGCATTGTCTGAGCTGATTGGAAGCCCGAGTCTGAGGGGCCTTTGCTGACAGCCTCATAGTCTTGGAGGTTAGTTTGAGGAGTAAACAGTGTCTTGTGCGTGGGATCTGAACATGTGCGTGTGGTGTCATTGAGTTGCAGGGGGGTGGGGGGGGGGGGAGAAGAGAGGACAGAGCTGTGCCAACACACTGAGAGGCCACTCAATTATTCAGAAGAGCCGTCGGGTTCAAAGAGTCACAACCCACCACCTTCACAGCTTATCTGCTGCTGCTGCTGCTGCTGCTGCTGCTGCTGCTGCTGCTGCTGCTGCTGTTTTGACCCACTGGTCTTAAAAAGTACAACAGATATCACTCACGTCATTATTAGTATTGTCAACAATAATGAGGAAAAAAACTTCCAGATACGATATTTCTCGCCCTCATCTCGCCGTTTGGGCTTTGGATATAAAAGATATCTGCAGATTTCCCTTACAAACTCCGCTTGGTTTTCTTTTGTCTCCCCTTCTATTCGCCCATTCGCCCCCGTGTTCAGACAGTGACCTCTGTCTTGCTGTTGGTGGGCAGTCCCTTGTGCTTGGGGTGCATGCGCGGCGAGTGGCCGTAGCCCAGCGGCTGCGAGAAGAGCTCGGGCAGCGTCTCGATGCTGAACTGCCTCTTGTTGGAGTAGGCCTGGCGCCGGCTGTTCTGCTGGTGCAGCGGCTGATGCTGTAGCTGCTGCTGCTGCTGCTGATGCTGTAGCTGCTGCTGCTGCTGCTGCTGCTGATGCTGTAGCTGCTGCTGATGCTGTAGCTGCTGCTGATGCTGTAGCTGCTGCAGCTGCTGGATGGGGTGATGCTGATGCTGATGCTGATGCTGATGCTGCTGCCCCTGGAGCACCATGTGGGTGGCCACCGGGTGGGGGGCGTGGCTCTTACTGGGGTCCCATACCTTGAAGGCCGAGCTGGAGGTGAGCGGATGCGTGTTGGTCTTGGAGATCTTGGGCTTGGGGATTTGCGAGGTGTTGATGGTGATGGCCAGTGGCGCGTGGATGTCGGGCGGCGGGAGGAAGGGCTTGTCCTTGGGATGGAAGTTGATTGGCTGGAAAGTGGGAGGGGACTGGCGGTGGGTGTAGTCTACCATCGGGTAGCTCTTGTAGTAGTCTCTTGGGGTCGTGTCTGGATGAAGGGCAGAGAGACAGGGGAGGAGAGACAGAGACATTGTTAATTCATATGAGACAATTCTTGATTACAGCATCAGTGGTGAATGTGGATGTGAAACTAATCACAATATAATAATGATAAAGATTTTAAAAAATGTTTGTTAGTTAGCAGGATTACACAAAATCTACTGGACGGATTCCAGGAATCTTTCTTTAACATTGTGAAATAGGACGTTTTACAACTTTTTCATAGATTTCTCATAACACACAATTCATGGATGATGATGACGACAATCAGGTTTATTCAGAGGACAGATCTCTGAGTGTGTGCAATGTGTTGCAGATCCAAATAAAGATGTGGATCTAGAGAATTTAAATGAGGTTTGTGCCAATTCTAGTTTTTAAATGTAACTGTTGACCCAACATCTACAACTTTCATATTTATACATATATATTCAACAGCTAATGAGCGTGTGTGTGTGTGTGTGTGTGTGTGTCTGTGTTTGTTTGTGTGTGTGTGTGTGTATGTCTGTGTGTGTCTGTGTCTCTGTGTGTGTCTGTGTTTGTTTGTGTGTGTGTGTGTCTGTGTGAGAGAGAGAGAGAGTGTGTGTCGGGCAAATCGGGAGATTTGTAGGGAGTAAAAATAGAGCATGTCGAGTCAGATTAGCCCGAGCTCCCTGAGTGGAACTCGACTCTGTTGCACGGTCATAACCACTGCCCCCCCCCCCCCCCCCCCCCCCCGCCCCCCCACACACACACTCTGCCCGAAAGACACTAACAACCTTGTTTGCGTGGGCCCCCTATTTTTTTTTTTCCTGGAGAGAAACCGGAGCCATTTTTCTCTCCCTGCGTCACCATTTGTGTCTTCGTTGCCGTTTGTCTTCATCTCAGACGACGGTATCTTTCAATATCTCCATAACGAAACAGGACACAGCTGCTATCAGGCCACATTGTGTTGTAACGACAGTGTGACAGATTGTGTGTGTGTGTGTGTAACTGATCTTATCATTATTGCAATCCAAACAGGAACATAATAGGGTTATGTCAATAGTCTGGTGTGAGGATGAATGACCAGCGGAGTTTAATCCGTTGTAATAAATGTCGATCGCTGTTAGTGGCTGTTTATTCGTGAATGTGTGTGTTTGAGTGCATGTGTGATTTCCGTGATTATGAAACATAAATGCAACTCAACTCGAGACAATCTGCACTTGACGGCCTGTTTGGGTCGATGTTTGTTCGCAGCTCTCAACTGCTCCTTGAGTTCTGCACGTGCATGAATTCAAACTCTTACATGTTCCCAAATCCTCCTGTGCACATCATAAAATCTAGATTCACTGACGCCGTCTTATATTTGTATTTCCAGAAAACACCTGAAGCAGAAGTCTCATATTCACACGTGTCAGAAAAGCGTCCAGCGTCCTCACAGACTGGTAATTGCTTATTGAACCCGTCATTGTGTAACTCCGAGGCACTTCAGCAGCAGCCGTTGAGGAAGGAGACAGAGTTGCTGGTAATCACTCTCTCCTCCTCTGTAACAGTCGCCGCTCGCTGGTCCGAGGATTTAGCCGGGGCCAACAATCAAAAATAACACAAAGTCTGTTGCGCGAACAATTGTCGTAGATCACAAAGCCTATTTTAGGAGACGCATTTATTCTGCGGGAAGCAATAAAGTCTCACAATATTGGTGAGAAGGAGAACGAGGGAATGAACAGAAAAAACTGATTTGCTTTCATTTAAATTTTGCAAGATAGAAGCGAGTTGAGGATTAGTGAGTGTTTGTGTGTCTGCGGTCTCATATGTACGCGTGCGATGCATGTGTGTGCGACTCTGTGCAACAAAGAACACATTTACATACGTTCTTCACACAGTAAAGTGCATCACATGCTTTTGGCAGCTTTTCCTCTGCTGCCTGTTTGTCACAGTGACACGTGGACACTCATTCAACGTCAGCTGTGTTGCAACACTTAGACAGGTTGTGTTTGCAGACTGCTGTACGAGCTTTTGGATTTAAAGTACATGAAATTACAGTTTATTCTTCTTCTTGATGTGACGCTGCGGCTGTAGCTACAGTAAAGCGTTAAGTTGGTCTAAATCTCTGGACGGGGCGAATCTGGAGCGAAACAATGAATTAAACACACAAGCTCGTCCCACAACAACTGCTGTTGCCGTCCGTTGGAGTGTTTCCACGCAGGTTGCCAGCAGGAGCACCTGACAGCAGAGTCCTCTGTGACGGTATCATGTGCCTTCCCCTCCGCTTCACACACGCTCTCCATCTGCTCGTTCTCTCGTTCTCTCCCTCCCTCTCTCGTTTTCCATTCTCTCCTCCTGTGTTGCACTTTTTTCATTGCTCTCCAACAACATCAGCTCTTGCTTTCTTTTGAGCCACAGCCTAAAGCGAGGCCCGTGGGCCCAATCTGGGCCACCGCATTATAACTGCATAAGCCGGGCCCTCTGAAGGATTTCAGAGTTTGACAACATATTCTATTTTATCACGTTAAAGCAGATTTACTGGGGGAACCTGCTCAGTATAAAAGATTTCAACACACATCACAATGAAATGAGAACTAACAAGTAATTATTTCTCAAGTAATCTATTGTTTCTGGTTGTAATAACTTCTCTGTGCGTTTTTACAACCTCTAGTTACAATTAACAAGGTTGTTATGGACGTTTGTGACCACATGTTAATGTGCACCATTAGCCTCTTAATCACTTGCCTTTATAACTGTTTGCCAGGGTTTCTTAAAAATTACATATGTAAAGGAATATCCCAGAATTACTTACACTACTTCATAATTGAAGATAAGGGGAAAGAGCCCAGAAGAGAATAACCCTTGATACTCTGTTATCTTGCACGGAGGCAGAGACGGTAGGTTTCCATCGTCTTTCCCACAGAGAAGCCGAGTGCTCTGAGATCAGTTCTGACCGGGATCAGATGCGACAACATATCTAGTATAGTGTCTTTTGTCTTTTAAAACACATGTTAAAGCACAACAGAGGAAGCGTTAAATGAGCGTTAACATAATTAAGATCAACCTAAATGTATTTGAGACCTATCATGTGATATTTAAACACATATAAGAATGTTTAAGGCCTAAAATTCAGCTTATTACATGTTTAAATACCCAGCAGAAACAGTGGTTTGCCCGTGTGTTTGATTCCAGTGTCTCCTCACCGCTTGTTCAATAATGCAATGCAGCCATATGATGTCTTACAGTGAATGAAATATTTAAACCCCAGAAGCCGTGTTCTTATAGCTTCAACCGTTACATAAGAATGCACCGCAGCACTTGATGCACATTTTCACGTCATGTACACTGATTTCTACTTTTGGAAACTTCTGTGGATTCGGGGGCGATGCATGGCAGCACATTATAGATCTTGTAGTGAGATGTATAATATCTATATTTTGGAGTAAAGGTGCCGTAGCAGAATTCCCAAGCAGCAGAAGATCACTACTGACAAGACAACTTCTGAACGTTTCCACCTCAGTGAAAGGAAATTCAAGAACCACACCGCTCTGCTTCACCTCATTAGTCTGGACAGGTACTTCCCTAAAACAAGTTAAAAACTATCTTTGTCTAAACTATGTTGCTTGTGAAGATGTTGCCTACTTTAAAACAGACATTATTGCTTGTTTGACCTTTTAAAATGTCCTTAGTGATCTTGCATGAACAAATATTGAACATTATCTAATTTCCCAGACATTGTTTTGAACAGTTTCTCCAATATTGCTCAGACTGTTGGATTTTAATGAAAGACTTGATGCAGCAGCGACAGTAAAGACACATCTAATTAATTAAACTCTAAAGGAGTGGAAAAGTTATTTTTTCTCCATAAAACAAGTTCAAACCTTATTCACGTCGAAGCTGTTTCCATGACAATATTGGTATATTTATCATGTTTGCAAAGATGTTGTTTACTTATAACCTAAAATAAAGAGATTATGTATATGACCTTTTAAAAATAGTGAATATTATATATTTTCCCAGCAATTATTTCCACAGTATCTCCAATATAGCTCAAACTGTTCATTAGATTGCTTCATTAGATTTTAATTACAGACTTGAGGCTTCCTTGGACCAGAACCTGGAGTCCTATCGTCCTTTCACACCCTTTTTGAAACAATAAAATAAAATCCCTCCACCTTCTGTCTCATGTTGTCTTTCCTGACGCTCACTGAAGAACAACTTTGGCCGAGTTCCACGAATCACATTTTAACTTCAACTAAAAACAGCTCCAAGTTCCCAGACACCCAAATGAACACGAGGTTAATAAATGAAAACAAAACTGAAGGATTTATGATGATGTCTCTGTGGTTCTCTGTGTTTATTTCTTCCTCGTCTCGCTCTCACATTCTGTTTGTTTTCTCTCTGACCTTTAGCATCTTAACCCCAGATTCTCCCACTGCTCCTCCACCTGTCCTCCTTCCAGCACTTCATCTAAGACAGATATCTCACAGCTGTAACATCTGGCACATCTGGAGTTCCCCGACCTCTAAGATCTGATTTGCCTTTCCTCTTTTTTAAAATTATTTTTGTGCTTACTTCCTCCTGTGCCTCATTTAATCTCTTGTCCGTATAAGAAAACAAAGAGATTTCTCTCAGTTGCAACGTGTTCAAGATTTCAAAGCAGCTTGGTCCAGATACCTGCGGTTTCATCCGGAAAAAAGTCGGCAGCCTCATCCAAGCTGCTGTGTGTCCTCGCCATGACTTTGTCCACACAGCCAGGATCTCTGGACCCAGAAGCTTGTTTACTGCCCAACTGTCGATCATGACGTTATACCTCATTTTTATAGCATCAAATAACTAATAGAAAAAAAACTTCTCGGAAAAATTATAAATGAAAGTCATCATCTTTTTGTTTCATCCACTAACACGGAGGAGGTAACCTACACTGCAGCCAGCCACCAGAGGGCGATCAAGACGTTTTGGCTTCACTTCACACCAACTTACAACCTTTGGATTAACTTGTTAACATCACTTTACAAGCTCTACATCCCATTGACCCTCATTTGTATCCATATAAAGAAGAGAAATACAGAAGTGTGTGTGTGTGTGTGTTTGTGTACATGTTTTTGTGTGTGTCTGTGTGTGTGTGTGATAGGGACAGAGAAACCAAAACAAAGCAGATACCAAACAGAGGAGGAGTCCATCGCCTGTGTATCACCACTCAGAGGCAGAGATGAGTATGTAGATGTGGGGTGAGGAGGGAGCGTCGCACCTCGGTGTCTGAGAGATTTGTTAGTTTCAAGTGTTTGGCCGACGCTCAGTGTTCAGTGGCTGCAGCGACGCTGCTGCGGCAGTCGGCCTTTGTTTCTCACTCACTGAGCAGAATAATGAAATGAGCTCCTCTCCTCCACTCGTCTCTTTTTCAAATCGTTCCCGTCGCTGATTTTGCAGACGTCAGCTTCTCTCCACATTAGTTAGGGTCTATCCACATTGTCTCATCTGGGATTCTTCTCTATTCTCTTATATATAGTGTATTTTTGTGTGATCAAAGTTTTATTTTATTCAAACTAAATATTCACATGTCAGGTTTTTAATTCACGATCATTATCACTATTGGTTTCTGTTAAGAAGAAACACGTGACTCTAATAACATGAACTTTCGCAAAATAAATCAATATTGCTGGAGATTTTTGTGATAAATGATATATTTTACTGTAAATTAATAAAAATATAAACTATATACAAATATAATTCATTTGAAATATTTTACTATATATTCCAGGACAGGAATAGTGAGTCTGTGTCTCAGTGTTTGTGTCTCTGTGTTTGTGTCTCTGTGTTTGTGTCTCTGTGTTTGTGTTTGTCTGCTAATCTCTTGCTAATCGGTAACAGCTTTTGAGTAAAGTTTGAATTTAGTTTCAACAGACAATTAACACTGTTGTGCGAGGTTGTGCGATAAGATCAGCCATTTTCCAGTTTTGTATTTATGTGGCTCAATTAGCATCTATGCAGCTGCTGCCACACTGTGTTACACATCGTGGTGGTAAAGAACACAGTATTTCTTTTCCTCTCCTTCAAACAACTGCAGTATTTTTAAATGCTGGATCTCGGTGATATATTCACACTGGTGGACAAACACAAACATTATTTGCGAAGGGGTGATTGTTTCAAATATTCTCCTTTCTTGTGAGCAGCATAGCCTGGTGGTAATATTTAGATTAAGGTATCTGTAGTGTAGTTACTGAGTTTGCATAAATCAGGAATAAAGCACCGCGCTCAAACGTGAATCATGATCCAACATCGCAGGATCAGAGTCAGGCTCATAAAAAATACATTATCTTAATGGGTGCTTGCCCCCTTCAAACAGTTTCCCACTCAGTATGTGGATATGTTGTGTTTTCTATCATACTGTACATTACTTGACCTCTAAACACTAAGCCTGCGTTCTGGATCTGTCCTGTTATTGTGGGGACCTAACACGGTGAAGCATGGGGTTAGAATGAGCCCTGAAGTCATTGAGACAAAACAATCTGGACCCCTCTGTGTGTGTGTGTGTGTGTGTGTGTGTGTGTGTGTGTGTGTGTGTGTGTGTGTGTGTGTGTGTGTGTGTGTGTGTGTGTGTGTGTGTGTGTGTGTGAACCTACTCACCCACAGCCTTCAGCGAGGTGTACTTGTTGAAACCGATTCCCAGGTTGTTGTGAGGGTGAGACAAGGCCATGGCTGGACCCAGGGGAGACAACGCTGCGTTGTTCAAATGGTTGTGATCTATGAGAGAGAGAGAGAGAGAAACACATATGAAAAGTCAGTCAAAGAGAATAAAAATCAGTTCATATTTCATTTGGTTTTCTTGTGAAAATCTTCTCATGAAGCCACAGTAAAACATCACAAGTAAATGAGCACCAGTGAGTCCTCTGTAGCTCTGGTGCCTCTTGTTCTTTCAGCAATGTAACGTTCCTGTAGATCAGCTGGATGTGTAAATTGCAGGTTTAGTTAATCCTTTTACATAAATATGTAAAGGAATTTTGAAAACCGACTCCATAGTTTTGATGTTGTTAAACAAGGGTTAAGTTAATAAACTATGCACCAATGTGGGAAAATGTTCCAAGTTGCTTCTTTAAGAATAAAAACCTCAGAGCTCTGAAGAAACAAGGTCAGGACCGGATTACTTCACTTCTCTAACATGTCGTCTTTCCAGAATTCCAAAAGTTAAACCATTTCCACAGGAGAGTACAAGCGCACACACACATACACACACACACACACACACATGCACGCAGAAACAAACACACAAACCTGACACCCGCGTCCACCAGCCCCACGGTGACTGAGACGCATCAGTAAGAATCAAGCGAGGAGAAAATGGGAGAGTGAGGCGGGGAGAAAGCCGGAGAGCGAGGGATGTGACACCAGCGCTGACTGATTGAATTAGAAATAGATCTTCACTTCCCCGTGTAATTGATATGCAGTGGTGACACGCTGTGGGCTGCGTGGAGCGCGGGGACCCACAACTGTGCGTTTGTAATTTTATTCCTGTGTAGATGCATGTGTGTGTAAAATTGTTATTGTCTTATGTGAAGCTCTGGTCCCACCTGCTCTCCTCACTCACTCATCACCACCAGGACAATGGAAATGTGGCGGTGCACAACCTCCAATCAACCACACAAACACACACACACACACACACACACACACACACACACACACACACACACACACACACACACACACACACACACACGAGACGTATTGAAAACTCCCTGTAAGCACTTCATGAGTTTTTTAGAAATAATAAAATGCAAAGATGTTGCTCTTTCATCTGCCCTGTGTTTGGATGCTGTGATCTCAAGCGTGATCAACTCGAGTGAGAGAGTTAAAGGCAGAGATACACAGACAGGGGGGAAAGAAATCATTTAATTGATGGAAAGATCTCTGGCCATTCTCCAGTTTGACCACAGGGCTGTTCCTGCCCATCAGAGAGAGAGAGAGAGAGAGAGAGAGAGAGAGAGAGAGAGAGAGAGAGAGAGAGAGAGAGATTTTGTAATGTTGTGTTATTATAGTGTTGTCTTTTTTATACTTGACCAGAATGTCACTCAGCAGAGCGCCTAACTCGGCCAAGGCCCACAAGTCCCTTCAAATTCAGTCAACAGGCAACAAATTGAACACTCTCGCAGATATCAGTCCTCCCAGTGTCACTGATTGTGTGTTATTCTTGTGTTGAATTACCTCTCAGAAGTGAAAACTCACTGAGGCTGATACAATATTGTGGCAATTGGTCCAATAGCTGTTGAGATAATGCACAACTCACGCGTAAATGATCAAACATAAGACTTTTTTCCACCTCATACGGACATGAACAGCGTCCCTGCTTCTGTCCACCTGATGAAGAATGAAGGTCCGATATTCATTCTCCCTTTTGATCTCCTCTGAAAACAGCTAAAATGAAATTCAACCACAGTATGAGACAAGTGCGAGTGAAGCAGAGCAGTGAAGCTATGAGCTGGAAATCAAAAACAAGGAGCTGAAAGACACTTAAACCCCCCATAGAGCTGGAGACTGTCTAATTCTATGTGCAACTCACATTTCCCGTTTCTTTTGCACAATGTTTCCATTTTAAGAAATAATATTCACTTGATAAAATCTAAGGTCACTAATGTGTATTTATGTGTGATTCATGGGGCGTTCTGCCTCGGTGCTATTAATCCCAGGGTACTGTCGAATTGGAAGATAGGAGACTGAAAGGGAGAAAGAAAAAAAACCTTCTTGAATAAATTCCCTCTGAATGTCCTACATTTCTCATTCTGTGTGTGTGTCTTTGTGTGTGTGTGTGGTTCAGCGTGTGCATATTTCTTTATTGTGTTGTATAGAGGCCTCAGAGGAGACGCACTCATAAGAATTCAAATTTATGTTTATTAAAGAGAAGCGGAAACGAGGTGTATGAATGTGATTTCAAAATGTGTGTGTGTGTGTGTTTGACAGAAATAGTGATGGGAACTGTGGGACTCAGAACAGGAAATATATGTGGACCTGTTTTTAGTGCATATCATTTAGGGCCCTGCATGTCTGTGTGTGTGTGTGTGTGTGTGTGTGTGTGTGTGTGTGTGTGTGTGTGTGTGTGTGTGTGTGTGTGTGTGTGTGTGTGTGTGTGTGTCTGTGTGTGTGTGTGTGTGTGTGTCCACTATCGCAGTGTGAGAAGCAGCATGTGTACTTTATTTTGCATGTGCATGCTTTCCTGCCAGCATGCATTTGTTTTTGTACGTATGCATGTGTGTGTGTGTGTGTGTTTGCAGGCAGCAGAGCACCGCTGGGTGATGGCCTAATTCAGCAGGGCTCAACATCAAAGAGGCTGACTGCTGCAAGGGCTTCAGCCAGCCTTACTCTGACATGAGTACTGTCTCACACACACACACACACACACACACACACACACAGAAAAAGAGAGAGAGAGAGAGAGAGAGAGAGAGAGAGAGAGAGAGAGAGAGAGAGAGAGAGAGGGAAATAGATGCAGGAGGATGCAGCAGCGTGGGGAGCAGAGGCTTGTGTTGTTTAATGCATGGGGCATAAATCAACTCAACTCAAACTTCTACCTCGACTGTTTGATGCACAGACCATTGCCAGTTTCGAGTCCTGCGAGCCACACCAGGCCAACACGAGTGCACTTATGGAACTGTAGGGCGCGCGGGATGAACGGCCAAGTGGCGTCTATGTCACATCGTTTCATGTGAGTGGAGCGGAGAAGCAGAGGAAGGGAGGAAAAAAAAAACCAAGGACTGAGAGGGCAGGGCAGGTCAGCGGACAAGTTCACTTCATGACACATGTTGGGAAACTGTGCTCTGACTTCTACTCGGGACCGAACATGTTCTATACTGAGCATGTGTAACATAAAATGCACCAGCTGTTTATGCGGCAGGTCTGCGTGCACATTAAACTATTAGAGCAGAAGCTACTGAATCATACACACTCACTGCATCCAACCAGTATTACCCGAAAAGCCTTTTTTTTAAATAAATAATTCTGATTTAGTAATTTATTTGAAAGAAATACACTTGAGGGAATAAGCTTATTATCTTTCGATCAGGAGATCAACTCCACCTTCATGTCTGCACGCTAAATATGCAGATGCTAGAGCCAGCAGCTGGTTAGCGTAGCTTAGCATAAAGACTGACAGCAGTAGTATGTGTAGTTTTTGGTTCCTATAGGTTTTGAAAAACTTTGCCTCCTGTGAGTGTGTAGAAGTATCTATTTAATTTAACACCGTTTCCAAAAGTTTCTCTAATTACAGCGCTTCCACTAACGGATGGTGTTTTGATTTAAGTTTAATCAGAACGTAAAGATGGGAAATGAAGACATGGTTTGTTTGAACTCTGAAAAAAAAGAGGTGTAAAAACAATGTGTACTTAATAAAGTGTTATATGCTGGATTATTGTCTTGTTGTCGTTCAGCTGCAGATGTAACATACAGATGTGAGAGTGGAATTGATCTTTTTGCAGCACATTAAGTCAGCATGAATGTTGTATTATCAGTAGACATCAGTAGTAACACAACTTACTGCCACACACCTGTGATTTTAAAACATCTTCATTGTCTTATCTTTACTTTTAGCTGCTGAGATACCAAACATAATGAAAATGAGTCTTCATCATAGAACATGTGAGGTAAGTGTAGAAGTGTTGCATGTTAAAGCGTTCAGTGGGGGGTGGGGGGGTGTGGCATGTGTGCGACATATGGTCCTCCGTTATTATCGGCCTCAACGTGCTACAGTAGAAGAAAATACACGCCAACATTTGTTTGAGGTGTCGTGGAGCACAACATGCTGTAGCTCCTCTAAATCACACAAACACACGGAGGCTGAGCAGATGCTGTTTCCATCCTCTCTCTTCCCTCCTCCTATTCTCTCTCCATGTGTCTACTTGCCTTTTCCCCCTTTTCAATGTCAACTTTATTTATATAGCACATGTAAAACAACTTGGTTGACCAAGGTAAAACAAGAAAACAGCAATACACAATATATCATAATACTAATGACAAGAAAATCTGCTGGGTTATGAATCGAAATGAAGGCCAAAGAGAAGAGATGTGTCTTTAACAATGATTTGAGTCGTTGGCGAGAGGGGGGGCAGATCTAATATGGAGTTGTGAGCTGTTCCACAAGTTTGGGGCGGCTGCTGCGAAGGCTCGATCGCCTCTGGTTATGAGTTTCAGGCAGATCCAGGAGCAGCTGAGTGTCTGACCTCAGCTCTCTGACTGCAGTGTGGGGTATAGGGCCCAGAACAGAGCCTTGAAGGACACCACAGGTAGGTGTCACATGCCTCTTCCTGCTTCAGTAGCTGCTCCCTCCCTCCCTCCCTGACTCCCTCCTTCCTTCTCTGTGACCTGCTTCTTCCTGTTACTCTCCTCGTCTTACTCTTTTGTTCTCTCTCAGTCAGGACGAGGCCGGCCATCTGTTGTCTCGTAATGAAACAATGAAAGTGTGGGAAGAACTCACTCACCTTTGAATGTTTCAAGTTATTTTTTTCCTACTTTGACTTTTACTAGAGTGGATGCACATCAGATGAGGATGACAAGTGCCCAGTGTAATTTTTACAATTTTGGTGATGAGAGTATCTTAGTGTACAGGATCTGTAGAATCGTATCAGAGTGTTTGGACCAATGACTTTCCTCTTTCAGGTTGGACGACTTGTTTGTTAAAATGTTGGGTCTACACTTACTGTGGTGTGACTAACAGCAACTTACCACTAAACTGTTAACAGTAGATTTATGATTATTTTTTACAATAACGTTTGAAAAGTAGTAAAACAAAAGTAGGAGTATGTATTTGCAAAGTACTTTTATCAGAGAAGTGTCTGGATTAGCAGATTAAACATCCAGTGATTATATTATTATTTAATGCCAACAGGCACATTAAGAAAGATGAATGATGAAATGACCAGAAAGAGTAACTGCACCCGGCTCGCCTGCTCATTTAATAATCTCCCTCTTACATGCTTCTCTCTCTCACTTAAGTCTCTCTTGTCTGTGTGTGTTAAATGGAGTCATTTCAGTACACTGCGTCCAGTGTGGACGTCCCCCCCCCCCCTCCCCTCTTTCTGCCTCACACACTCTATTTGCAGGGTAAACGAAGGCTTATCCCAGGATGACACCATTATTTTCTGCCTTTAGCCCTCACATTGAATGCATTGAACTCTGGCTCCCTGTCTGCTCAGCACTTTACATAATTCAGTGGACGGCCATACATCTACACACATGCACACGCACACACACATGCATGCACGCACACTAAGTTCACGCGGGTGATAAACATTGGAATGACAGATCCTTTTACTTTTAAAACATTCCCACGGGAGAGATGAAAGAGGAGGCCGTGTGGAAGAGAGCCGGGAAGAAACAGACTAATAAATAGAGTTAAGACAAATAAGGAAGGAGAAGAAATGAAGAATTGTACGATGACCTTAACACCAGCAAGGTCACAGAAATAATGCGTAGAAAGTGAATTATGATTAGGAGTGCTTTTTCTGAAGGACATTCTCTAAACACCCAAAACCATCTCAATAAAATCAAAACAGTGAAGTTGCGATGACCTGAAAGAGTTGACGCTCTCAGAGCTGATGGGAACAGAGTCAGAGGATAGTGACAACTTTCATATTACATGTTGTGATATTTATTGATACATAAAAGACATTGATCACTGCCTGTTGCTGCCAATGAGATCAGTCAGACTGAATTCAAGTCATTGTTAACATCAAAATATTGATTATTTCACCTTTAACTACATTTCTTAAGGTTAAAGGAAAAACAAGAACTCAGTAGAACAACCAGGAAACTGTAGTTCATGTAGACAAGGATAATGGTCTCTAGTAAAAGCTGATGGAATACAGTTACAGGGGAGACGGAGGGAGAGATGAACAGATGGAAGACAGATAAAGGAAAGATAGAGAGAGATCATACAGCAGCTGAGAACGTCCCTCTTGGTTCGGATCGTTCCCTGAGTGTAGATCAGCTGTTTTCAGCACCATGGACAGAGTCATTCTGCTGGGTATCAAACCCACGACTGTGTACACACTTTACGGGACAGTTTTTACTGTACAAAGCGACACTAAACAAGTGGGGAGCCTATTATTACATTGTAATCTGTCCTCTTTTCATACGATACATATTTTTTGGTTTGTTTCCACACTCCTTTTTCTCGATTCTATCCATCCTTCATTCGCTAATGTGTTTTGGAAACACTGTCAAGATATTCAGCAAATTATATCCTCATTTGTGTAAATGTCATATAGTCTGAGGGTTAAAAACAGGGGAATATTAATTGGAATATTCTAACATTGTTTATACAAACCCAGACTTTCTGTACACACTGAAAAACATGTTTTTACAAAATTTCATTATGTCAAGTGTTTGCACAAAATAAATTGAGATATATATATATTTAAAGTTTAGTGTGTTTATTTTTTTAAGTTGATTGCACTTATTTTTCTGTAATTTAACATTTAAAAATACATGAAAGTTTCAGTAACACATTAAAATCAGTTGAAAAAGCCAGATTCAAATGTGCAACAATTAAAATATGTCAGAATCCATTTTTTCAGTGTAGTTATAATGTGTAAGTGATTAGTGTTTGTCTGTGCAAGCGTGAATGAGGGTGTGTGCATTTGTGTGTATGTGTGTGTGTGTCTGTGTGTGTCTGTGTGTGTGTGTGTGTGTGTGTGTGTGTGTGTGTGTGTGTGTGTGTGTGTGTGTGTGTGTGTGTGTGTGTGTGTGTGTGTGTGTGTGCAAAATAGTGAGTGAATGCCTCATTTTTCATTATCTACAAAGAAGCTGTTTTAACTCTGACAGGCGCCTCACATCCCACCGGCCGCCCTCAAAGTCACCATGACTCATTCTCTCTCTCCCTCCTCCTTCCCTCCATCTAATTTCTCTTCAAGGGACAACAAAGCAAACCCCTGGCCAGCGCTTCTCAACTTCTGAGGATTCAATTATTCAAAAGCGTTAATTGTGCTGCACAGTCATCTAGAACTCACTCGCTAACCCACAGACATTTACTGATGGTTTCTGTGTGTCCTTTTTTCTTGTTCCTTATGTTTGTGTCTGTGAACAATCTGCAGTTTGTGTGTCTGAGTGTGTGTCTGAAAGTGTGTGTGTGTGTTGCATAATCATCTGCAGCTCCCCCTAACAGCTGCAGATATTTGGAGAGGTAAAAACCCTGTTATGCAATAGGACTCAAACTGGGTCTCATGCAGTGGATTCAGCTAGTTTGCCTGAATTAATCTTTCATGAAAAAGAAAAAAATCACAACACAATCCAACTTTTTCAGGCCTGAAACTGATACGTGGGTGATACAGTGCACGTTATCTGCAGGTGTTGTACATGTGTGCATTACCCATGTACAACCCATGAAGATACCATGACCTGGATGACGGAGCATCTTTAAACATGTGGTGCACATCACCTGTAATGCAGGTGATGACTAAGGCTGGTGTAGTGATATGGTGGTTTACCAGTTGCTGAGGTGTGACAAGCTAACCACCTGTGCTGGACTGCTCCTGCTACAAGGCAATGACTTCATTTTTATGTTTTAATAAAAGCCATTTAACCACAATTAAAACCTAAACTTTAACTAAATTGTTTATGTTGACTTAAACTCAATTAAACGGGCTTGTGTTGCTTTCAATGGCACCACTGTTACACCTTTTTTTTAAATCTGACATCTTTGGCTTTCTCCTTGTTATACTCACTGAAACCTCAACAGATTCAAAGATATTCTGAAATCTCCACTCAGTCCCTGAAAAAAAACTGTTTCTAAATAGATTGAAAGAAACTTCTCCCCCCTAAACAGCCTTATCGCTTTTTACCAATAATGAATTCTACCTCTGTTTAGCTCTGTGAAGGGTCCAGATATTACAGTGGCTCTACCTGCAGGGATAATAAAAACCAGTCTGTAGATGTGTGTACCTGTATTTGTGTCTCTTCAGCGTGTGCACACAGACACACACTCTCTTTCCCCCTGTACTTGGTTAACTAGAGAATTATTGAGCTAATCTGGGTGTTGAACAAGCCCTTTCATGACAGAGGCCGAGCGTCTCCCAAGGCTTCACTTCCGCACTCACAAATCTCTCAAACTCCTCTCACAGGCTTACGGCGAGAGGATCAAACCATAAGGGCTCTTCAGTGCTCAAATGACACTTGATTTACTCTTCTGAAAATTTGCAATTCATGCATTGCTGCTGCGTTGCTGCCGCACACACACACACACACACACACACACACACACACACACACACACACACACACACACACACACACACACACACACACACACACACACACACTCCTCTGTAAACAGTGACCTCAGACTGTTCGGCTGCCTCCATCCAGGTGATGCGAGTAGATAACAGACACTCAATCTGAGTCAACTTGTGTGAAATCAGAAGAAACGAGCAGCACAGGAAACTGCTTTGAAGACCCCCCCCCCCCCCCCCCCCTCAGGTTTGCCATTCACTCTGCATACAGTCTGCTTTACCTGCTGGAGGTTTGTATATACGCAGCCTGAGGATTATCCTCATCAATCATTTATCACCTTTAATGGAAATTTAACCTTTTTACTGTTCTTTTTTTTTTTAACTCTAATTAAGTTTGAATCTCTTCCCCACCTTCTCTTAACCCTCCTCTGTTTTCTGAAAGAGACACAACTTGTTCTATTTATTGTTCTGTGATCTTCTGTACAGGAGCATGAATCACAGCCGGCGTCAGGCCTGATAAAAGGAGATTCAAAGCTTATTCCTCCTCATCCATAAAAGCACTTTACTCGCAGCCTGGGGCTAATGTTGTATCCGTAACAGAGGTGAGGGGGGAAAATGATTTAATATGTTTTACATTAAATCATTAAATCTAATTTCGTAAAATGTTTTTGTGACTGTGGGGGCCACGTCTCCTTCTCATTGATTTACCCAGTTTCCAAGGGCAATAAAACTGTAAACCCTTTGTTTCACGAGGTCAGGACATGTGACCAGTTTCACTCTCATCACATTAATATAAGTGTCGGGGAATGTGTCATACATTCAACATATTCAGGCAAAAATATATGAAGACACAATATTAAAGGTGTCAAAAGATTATAGATACTACTGAGATTACTGTGACTCAATTTTAAAAAGTTTATTATAAGTTTCTTCTTACGGTTATATCATATCGTGGTGTAAAAGGTATTGATGATGAATACTTAATGAACGTCTTCATGTGTGAACACGACCACAGCATGACGCTATTACTTGTAGATGCAGGTTGAAAGAGGAAGCGGATGAAGGTCAGTGAGAACCCCCACACACACACACAGACACACACAGAAACACACAATTTGACATATGGACGCACACTCTCCCTCCAATCACGTCCACGTTGTGTGAAAGAAGAGCATCAAGGGTGGACTTCATCATTAATGTATGCATCGGGACAGGAAGTCAGGGCACGGGGGTTTGCATATTAGCTTCTCTGTGACATATTACTGAATAGAGCTTTGATGCAGCCGAAGGGACGAGAGAGCACAGGAGCTACAGAGGAGAAGAGGGCAAGTCATGTGAAAGTAAGAAGAAAAGAGCATATCCACGTGTGTGTGTGTGTGTGTGTGAGTGTGTGTGTGTGTGTGTGTGTGTGTGTGTGTGTGTGTGTGTGTGTGTGTGTGTGTGTGTGTGTGTGTGTGTGTGTGTGTGTGTGTGTGTGTGTGTGTGTGTATGGATGCTGTACATGTTTGAAGGCCATTATTACACAAGAGCTCCTTTGCTCAGTGTCACTTTAATAGTTTTGGTTCCTGAAGTGAATGTAATCTCTTGTGATGTAATTGGATGTGAAACTCTTGATGATAGTGATACTCAATGATGTGTGTGTGTGTGTGTGTGTGTGTGTGTGTGTGTGTGTGTGTGTATGTGTGTGTTTAGGGTTTAACACAGAGTTGACTGACTCTCTACTTGTTAGCGGGTAACTCCTCATTTACTGGACAACCATCGACACAGAGCAAATAGGTTTACACACAGGCACACACACACACACACACACACACACACACACACACACACACACACACACACACACACACACACACACACACACACATTGATCTTCTGTATTTAATGGAAATGGACAATAAAATGAAGTTGATAAAAAGATAGAAGTAAAAATGTAAAGTACAACATTTCTGATTATTTTATTTTTCCTCAACAACAATGATTAACTAATTGTAAAAATGATTAACAATAACCTTGTAGAATTGCAAATGCATCTGTATCTCATGCACATGTCCGACCTCTTTACACCTTCATGTTGTGCCTGTGAGGCTATAAGAGCATCTATATATACACACACACATGCACATATATATGTGCATGTGTGTGTGTGTGTGTGTGTGTGTGTGTGTGTGTGTGTGTGTGGGCCTCCTCTCAGCTCTGGTGCCTCCTGACTAATTGTGGCAGGCCTGTGATGTGATTGTAGAGGAGAGATGCCTGGCTACTCTCTATAGGCTCACAGGCACATACATCATGGTAATCCCCTGTGTGTGTGTGTGTGTGTGTGTGTGTGTGTGTGTGTGTGTGTGTGTGTGTGTGTGTGTGTGTGTGTGTGTAAAGGCCAAACACTTTCCGCAATGTGCTTGTATGTACACACATTAATATACAGGTATGTCTCAGCCCTTTGGTTTGTGTGTGTGTGTGTTTGTGGGAATGATCTCATCCATATTCTCCAGGCAGCCGCAGCAGCGCTGGAGTCGCTCAGCTCACTTCACACCATAAACACGCAGCCGCCGCCCAGTGCTGTCCTTCACTCAACTGCTCCCATTACACCACTTGGCAAGGGGCGACTGATCAAGAATATTAACTGGGGGAGAAAGATGCTGCAGAATTATACTCGTGTGAAGACATGTGGATATGAGGGGCATCGTTTTTCATCTCCTCACAGACGCAACCATCAGAGACAAACCAACCCAGCGTTTATCCTGCACCTGTTCTGCACGTTTCTCACTAACTCTACAAAGAGCAGGAAAAATTAAGCGTCGATGCTGAAAGTACAAAAATACTTGACTTGGCTGATGAAGACGAAAGGAACCATCCAACGTTTATAATGTCTGAGGATTAGAGTATTTACTGGGAAACACTGACTAGATTAAGATGCAAATTTATCTATACTTCAGATAGAAAATCATCAGTTTAACTTGCTGTATTCACTTTAATCACAAACCATTGCATAGGTATAGTTAGAATTATTAAAAATGTGAGTTTAATAGTGTCTATCAACATAACATTGATAATGTACACGTGTAGTTAAGGAGCTAAGTTAGACGTGAGGAAGTAACAGAGGAAGAAAATGTCAAATAAGTCCAGAGAAAGAATTTCAGTTTTTTGCAACACAATGAATAAGATTACAACTAAAGATTTGGAATAGTCTAACGACACAAGACAACACAACGGCCGCAGTCGCGAGAAATACTTTGCGCTTGAACAAGCTTGTTTTCGTACAGTGGGTTTTCCTCCTCGGCCTCAGACTTCAGAAGCAACTAAACACAAACACCTCGGTCACGTGGCGTGCCGGAGAGGAACGCACAACACACACAAGTTGCGCATAATCAGTATGTGCATTCACGCACACACACGCACGCACACAGACACACACACACACACACACACACACACTGAGCCACTCGTGCTCTCGGTCCCTTTGTCTTGTCGTATCAGGAGCCAGCTCCTCTCTTGTGTTTCCTAAAGCGTGAATCTCTTGCTGGTGTGCCCACCCACCATGTCTAACGGTGATTGATGCTCCACAGACGCACTACCCGACAGACCCTGAGCGTGCACGTGTTGCTGCGTGCACTCTTGTGTTTGACCTTCAAATCACCCTCCATCCAAACTAACCCACATTACCACCACGGCCATCACCTCCCAACCTCCCAGCCTCCCTGTTTGTGCCTCCATCTTGGTGATTCTCACCAATACCTGATTAACATGGTGGACTGGGTCAGTGCGGCAAAGGCCACCTGGGATGCAGAGCTGGGATGTGGAGCTGGGGGGGGGGGGGGTGAGAGGGCTGTTAGCACTTTCCGCACAGACTGCTAATTGGCTGCTATGTACCCTGCGGAGAGGGTGGAACAAAGGGAGGAAAGGATGCAGAGAGGAGGTGGGAAGAAAATGATGGAGTGAGCAGCTAAGATAAGATGGAAAGAAAAAGGAAGAGAAGGTCCATGATTTATGCTGGGATGGAGGTGTGATGGCGTGAGGGAGACAGAAAGATAAAAGGAGAGAGAGAGAGAGAGAGGGAGAGAGGCGGCACATGAAGAGAAACGGAGGGAGCAGATGGCTCGGGAAGAGAAACGGATGACACGAGTGTGACAAAAGAAAAGAAATCGACATTGCTGCATCCAGCTGCTGTTTTGTGTCGCAGAGAAGCAATCTGCCCCCTTTTTAAATGTTGGACGCACGTTCAGTCAACTTCACGTCCACTCGTCCTCTCGTCGCTTGAGAAAGTTAGAAAACAATCCCTTAAGCATCACTTATTTTTCAAACACTCTCCAGAAAAGCTCCCCATTATATTCAATGTTCCACCTTTTATTTAAAAACGCTATCCATGATATCAGTTGCTCACCTCCCCTCTTCCTCCCTCTATCCGTCCCTACCCCACTTTTTGCTCCCCCAGGCCAGTGATTTGTGAATTCTGTCACAGCTGGATCCTGATCCCCTCGGAGGGAGAGGGGAGGGGAGCGGAATGGGAGGAAATGGAGATAAGAGACGGAGAGAGGGAGAGAGAGAGAAGGAGAAATGAGAGAGAGGATGAGAGGACGCGAGGGTCTCGCCACCTCCGAATAATTACACGTCCACTCTCTCTGTGCGCTGTCATCCTTTAGGTGGTGTGAAATGTAGGCCACCAAACTAAAAATAAGCCTGACTGCTTTCTCACCCTTTTATGAATGACTTCCTCCATTCTTCAGAGGACCAGGTGAAACAAACACGTAGTTATGATTCCAGGTGTTGCGCATGTGTGACTGTGCCTGTTATCTGGATCAACATCTGGATCAACATCTGGATCATGCACTGTCCGGAGTAATACAGATTCTTTTTGCAGAATACTTTGCAACTTTTTCCTCTGTGGTCCGGCCTCTTGTCCAGATGCAAAACAGCTTTTTACTCATTAAAACAGATATTTTCACAAATGCCTTCCAACGTGCAGATGTTCAAAAGCTCTGGATTCTGTGAATCTGTGTGAACATGTAAAACAGAGCATCTGGTGCCAGAAACCACAGCAGCAATGGCAGCTATATACGTTTCCCTATACCTTTGGTTAACACTGCTATAGGTGTGATTACAAGTTTGCAGCTAGATTTAGCATCACTGCACCACATTAACAACAATCACAGCTTTCTGCCTCGCTCAATATTAGAGCGGTTCTTCTCTGGTATCTGACGGATGATTGATGAAGACTCTTTCTCCACCTACTGGTCTAACAGGCTTGTTTGAGCGTTTGTAGTTGTTTTTGTTTTCTCAAGATATTTTTTCAAAACGAAGGTTTGTAAGAATTTAGAAAAAACATATTTAAACAGAAGGGAAAATATTCATCCAAAAAACATCTGCACTAGTGAAGACGAGGCCTAAATTTAGCTCAAACGATTCACCACTTAGTGTAGATGCAGTTAGTTTGTGGCTCTAATTATCTCACAGGTGAATGAAACCATTAAGGAAGAATAGGGAGTAATGAGGTGAGGTAATTAAAAGAGCACCAGTCAAAGCTTGAATGAAAACAAAGCAGGGAATAGACCTGATGGACATATGTGTGTCGCCCCCGTCTCCTCGTCGCTCCACACACACCTGATGGTTGTTTCTCTTTTACAGCCGCCATCTTATGTCTCCTCAGAGGAGCAGAGGCTTGAGTGACACATACGCAGCACGTGTTTCCTGCTGTGTCGAGTCAAAATGTGAATAACATGTTTAATCAGGCCAAAGACCCATTGTCCTCATTATTAATTACACCTGTTCCTTCACTGCAATGGGACGTCAGAGTGTCTTTTGTCCTTTTGGTCAGAGGTTTGTAAACCTGTCATTCTGTCAGACTCCCTGAGCTAAAACTGGACTTTGCTCTTTGCTCAAAACAATTAACCTTCGTTATGAATTTCAAGAAGCGTCACTTCAGACCCCAGAAAATCCCCAGTTTACATTTTAAAAGCTACACTTTTCAAACAGCTGCAAGTTACTGATGAATGCCAGAGTGTCTTGATCGCCACCTGGTGTCTGGCTACAGGTCATAAACCCCAACTCCTCCATGTTAGTGAAGGGGACGTGGACAAGAAGAAAAGTTCACCCCAAATAGTTTTTCCTCAAAGATGGTTTCTCTCATTGTAGGTCGATCTTATTCTTATCACACTGATCACGCTGCTCATTTGTCTGGTATGATTATATTTAGTCATTTGATGAAAATAAACATGAGGTGAGACGTCACATGGCTACGGCTCAGACTCTGGATCCAAATGTGCGACATGGCAGCGTTCCTATCTGGGACATTCTGGCTTTCTGGATAGAAAGTCGTCCTTCTTTATTCACATTATAAACATAAATCCTTGGACATGGAGTCGGTCCTTTTCTGTAGTTGATCTAATCTATGTCCTTCCCTTCAAGTGACTGACAGGCGACCTCTGACTTCATCTTTCCCTTCAAGTGACTGACAGGCGTCCTCTGACTTCTTACAGCAGCCATGCTCCCTTGTAAACCGTCACACTGAGCCAGTGTTCACACCACATGAGAAAATCCTCCGCAGACAGAGCTTTATTTGAAACCGACATGTTACTTGTTAAAAGCTCATGCACTGCATCAACTTCAGTGTCAATCCACGTCGACACGATTCAAACAGAGCTCGCCGACCTGATTCCGACGTCGCCGACCTCTGTGCCACCTTTATTTGCTGAGGGGCGGCTGTGACCATCTTTTTCCTGCTTCCTGCTCATTTTCATTCATAAGGTTTGGTGCAGTCTCTCCTGAGAGCCGGCGAGCACAAACAGTGTGGGCAGAGATCAGCGGCGGCGGAACGAGTGGAGGTCAAGTGACTCGGGTTTCTCCTGCTGCAGCCGTACTTTCACTGGCCTCACTTTCCCCACTGCTCTGAGTGTTGATACTTCTCACATGTTGCTTCCTTTATGTGCAAATAGAATAATAACAGTACTGATTTATCGTCCGTCCCACGGTCACAGCATCAGAACTACGACGTTCTGCAACAGCACATTGTGTTTTTACCTTTGTTATCGTTTCCTTTTTGCACATTGGCCTGTGAGAAACGTCATTTCGTTCGGCCGCACCCTGTGCATGTGGATGAATAACAATAAAGTTGACTTGACGTGACTAATGACAATAATAAAATCCCGTGTTTGCTGAACCACACCCCTCAAAATCTCCCAGCGAGTCCACGAGGAGGAGAAGTGACTTCATATGCCAAGGTCAGGACGCTGACATTTGTGATTCAGCCTGTCATTGGTGGAGACAGGCTGGGTGAAGTGTACCACCGCAGGGTGTGCTATAAAACACACTTGCGCTGGGCCACGTGGCTGCGCTGAGCTCAGATGTACACACACACAAACACACACACATCAAAACAACAAATTACACATGCATGACATGTGAGGACTTTTGGCCCTTTTACAAACCCATTCATTTAACTGTCTGCTACTTGGCTAACCTCAACGCTATAACCCCAAATTCAAACTACACAATGTTAATCTAACCTCTATCTCCTCATGTTGCTCATATTCCAACCCTGAGCCATATGACACTGTAATTACACCATGGATTTTACATAGATGCTGCTTGTAATAATGTGCATCAGCAGTTTTGTCATGCTTGACATTTCTCTCACTCTGCAGCCAGCACATGGAAGCTGTCCAGTGACATTTCACACAGTGCATGGAGGGACAGAGAGAGACAGAGCAGAATATACGGATGGAAATGAGAACAATAGATGGAGGAGGAAGAAGAAGAAGAAGAAGAAGAAGAAGAAGAAGGATGTGATGGAGACGTTTAAACAGGTTTTACTTCTGTGCATGAAAACACTCAGCCTGTGGTTTCTTGGAAGCAACTGCACTCACATCCTTCTCACTCTCTCTTTCAGGTTTCACTCCCCGAGTCCCACCATGTTTCTCACCTCATCGTCACCCTATTGCCTCCATCTGTCGCACACGCTCAGACGCTCGCACACGCTCAAACACTCTCTCTCTCTCTCTCTCTCAGATATCTCTTTATTTTTGAAATCTTTTGATATCACTCCTTTTTATTCTTTGCTTGGGCCCTGATTCTCTCTCCCCTCTCATGTTTACCCCGTTCGCCACCTCTAATCCTCCTTCCCCTCCGTCCCTCCTGCGCCACGCTGAACGATTGAGATGCCACAGCGAATGACAGGCGGTGATTGAAAATCCTGTTTAGCAGAGTGCGTTTCCTCCTCCTGTTTTTTCCCCCTCTCCCTCTCTTTCTTCCTCTCTCCTCCTCGCCCTCAGGCGTCAGCTCCTGCACAGTGGCCAACAGTGGCCCCTCTTTGATCCCCCATAATGCATTGTGATGGCTGTGTCAGCACTCACCCTGGTCGCAAAGAAACTCTCTCTGCAACAAGCTCAGATCAATATCGCTGTGTCACCAGGGAACTGTTTTCTCTGTTTGTCTTTCTCCTCTCTCTCTCTCTCTCTCTCCGTCTGTCTGATTATCTCATTCCCTCACTCTTCTCTAACATCCTCTTCTCTTTTTTTCCCAACCTCTGTTATCTCTCTGTCACTTCCTGCAACCTTTTCCACCCTGTGCACTGCGCCTTCTCTTGCTATCTTGTCATCTGTCTTTCTGTGATTTATTTATTGTCTTTTTTCTTTCTGCCTCCCTCCCTCTCTCTCTCCCTGTCACACACACGCACACAGGCAGGAAAACGCCTCAATGCACATTAAAAAGGTCGTATAATAAAAAATTAACAAATATTCTGTCACAGTGCTCCAGCAGCAACAGGGTTGTTTTTCTTTTGTGTGACTGCTGCGGGTAAGTGCGACGATTACAGAGTTCAATTGGATAAGTGTGTGTTTACAGGTTGTTTTCTCCTCCCCTCAAATGCTACCACCTATTTTGTGGCAGCACAAACAAAGCCACGGGTATTTGATGCTATAAGAGCAGGGTGAGGCATCGTGATTGACAGCTGAGACTGACGGTCGAGCGTGTGTATCGGCAGGATCTCACTACCGCGGCTCCATCCCCCGATCACTTCTGTGCAGACTACAAATGCCCGGGATGCCAGTGTTTGTTTGTGTCCTGGATATTTTGGCTTCCTCTCTTGAAAGCGGGAGGAAATGGAGATGTGTTGTCCATCTTTTCACAGTGTATGATCAAGCACCTCTGCAAAGGTAAAAGAGACGATCCTCTCTGACTCTCCTCTCTGACTCTCCTCTCCGACCCAGACACTCATTGCTCCGCCGCCTACTAGTCACTTCTGTATAGTGGCCCAGAATCCGCGTGGCTGTGGTCTGGGGTTGTGATTGGATTATTGACTTATTGTGGGTGTGTCTGTGGAAAACATGAATGATAAAAAACTCTCTGATATGTGAGCGGTGATAAAAACCCAAAACAAAAGGGGGTTAATTGATGGTCACTGCCTCTGCTCACAACACAATGGAGCAACTCTTGTCCCTGGAGCTGCAACACGTAGGGTGACAGATACAGATGTACCACGGGACAGAAAACCACCACTACAAGTTCGTTCAAGAATGACCAGAATAGCAGCATTAAGTTTGTCATTTCCAGGTGTGAACACAAAGACCCTCTCAAATAGCTACTTATCCAGACAGCATCCAAACACAGATCAGTTTAACGTGAGGTACAAACGATGTTTTGATTCGTCCTTGCGTCGCAGATCTGTAATTGGCGAGCTGGGATCGAAAGCAGCGCCGCTCAACATATGGCGAGAGTGTTGGAATGAGGATGACTTCCCCCGGCCCACCGAGTTGAATGACACCCAACGTGGGATTATGTTAATGTTTGTGGATTAATGATTCAATTAAGAGAGAAATTTGTTATTAATAGTGACAGTGTGTGTGTGTGAGTGAGTGTGAGAGAGAGAGACAGCGAGAGAGAGAGAGAGAGAGAGAGAGAGAGAGAGGGAGCACTTCTCTCCTTCCGCTGTTGCTAGATAAATGTTACCTGTCACCTACGCAGCAGTATACTGGCAGTAGTGTATGGCTTCACTTTGTTACATGACAATCTCACCTTTGTCTGACACACACAGACACACACACACTAACACACACACACACACACACAGATTGATGTAACTACTATAGCATCTATGACACTGCTGATGAAAACTCAGTGTTGCTTTTTACAAGCAGAGAACACAGACACATGGTTTTCAAAGTTTGAAGCATCTCTTGGTCAAACTGCAGAAACCTTTTAATGCGGCGTATTAATCAAAGTCAGAAATCATACATAAAACCTAATAAAAAAAACAATGAACTTTCTCCATGTTTAGGACAATGCAGTGTAATAAGCTTTAGCTGACCAGACGAACTTAAGTAGCTGTAAAACATTCTTTAGAATAAGAAAGAGGTCTTTTTTATTGTTGAAATTAAACATTTTTGTGGTGTTTTTATGGGAAGACATCAAACATGTATTTTCTATCTATTCGAAGCCGGATCAAATCCTCAGAATCTAGGGTTACAGGTTTAATGGGACAAATCTGATGGGACGTCGGAGCTGCAGCTCTGATCTGCGTCTGCACACAGGTTAGTGATATGGAAATGAACCATACAGTTAGTCACCGCCTCGCAGTGTCGTCTGTTTGGCCTCCTCCCCGTCTGTCCACATGTCCTCCTCACATCCTGCACAGGTCTTTGTCATACATGTGTGTGTGTGTGTGTGTGTGTGTTAAAAGCAGACTGCTGGTCGGTGCTCTCCAAACCCCCATGGCCGTCACACAGCACATCGGCTGTCATAACAGACCTGACTCTCCCTCTGAGGCTCACGCATGGTTGAGTGTGATTAGGTTAAACACGCTCTCTGAAGTGACGTGATGTGATGTGGCATGGTATGGTGTGTGTGTGTGTGTGTGTGTGTGTGTGTGTGTGTGTGTGTGTGTGTGTGTGTGTGTGTGTGTGTGTGTGTGTGTGTGTGTGTGTGTGTGTGTGTGTGTGTGTGTGTGTGTGTGTGTGTGTGTGTGTGTGTGTGTGTGTGTGTGTGGACAGAAAGGGAAAAAAGAAAGTGAATGTACTGTATGTGTGTCATTTTTACGTGTTGTCATTTTTTTTGTGCCGTGTGCAGCCGAGAGTTTGTGTGTCTGTGACTCTTGAGGTGAGTGGCTCCTCGTTCTTCTATGTATATGTGTGTATATGTGTGTGTGTGTGTGTGTGTGTATATGTGTGTATCTGTGTGTGTCTGTGTGTTATCCTTCAATTCTGCTTTCCAAGACTGATTTTAATCAGATACACTATTGTTTGGCTTAGTTTAGACACGTGCACGCCCACACGCACAGTAGCTGTTTCTTTAGTGCTCACTACTGTCACAGTGGGTTCAACCTTCACAGGCACAAGGACACATTGCTATCAAAGGTAAATCCTCGTCCGTGTACTTCATATTTGTTTCCTTTGTGAAGCTAATGACTCACTCGTGTCCTGTGAAAACCTGCCACCTTCAATCTGCTGGTAGAGCTTTAACAGAACTCTTCCCCCGACTGCAGGACGAAGCCTCGTGATGTGTTCTTCACTTACAACCCGTCACTTTAGATCCATCATGGAGGAAACAAGATGTTTCCTCGATCTGATCTCATCGTGAAAACCTGTAACTCTGAGACCGAGCCTGTGCTGGTTCGACTGTAGGACGTGGTTCCAGCTGACAGAGAACATGACAGGACACGTGTACAGAGCGTCAGGGCGAGCGTGTGAGCAGAAGGCGTCACTGTTACACTGAGCTGCATCTTCATCCTATATTTATCTTACACAGTAAAAATCACTGAGCCAACGAGAGTCAATATAACACAATCACAAAAATGGATTTACCCAGCACCGTTCACACCCAGTGTTGTTATCCTTTATTACTGTGGGGTTATTTGTAAAAATTACAACATAGAATAAACCACAGCTCTTAAACTTGTCACTTTGTGTATATATTGTGAATATGTGTATTCTCTGCAGTTATGCACACATTTTGTAGAACTAACAATTACAGTTTTAACGGTTCCCTGTAGAATTGTTGACGTTAGAGCGACACGACTCTGGATTGAGAATCACGATTCTCTCTCACATATTTATTTTCCAGTATAGATGTTGGCTCAGTTAGTTTCCTCTGGGGCTCGGACAGAGAGACAAACTCTCCTCTGCCTCTTCCTGTCACCAGTTCTGTTTCACTGCCAAACTGGAACTCGTCTAACTTCACACACACGTTTAATTGGGGGTCAATAACCCAACAACAGATACAAAATAAACAATATTAACAATAGCCAGAAACAAACTCTCTATTAAAACATTATCTATAAAACTATTTGTCATATTATATCATATTAATTTGACCTTAGAGGCAGGGAAATGTTTGAAGTTGTAAAAATAATATTCTGCTAATGGGGAGAAGTTAGTTTGCTTCTGCGGAAGATTTGTTTTTCCTCATATATTTAAAACCTTCACGCTCTCCAGCTCCCTCTCCTAAAGCCTCCACATCTCCCACCCTGCTAGTCAGCACGAGAGCTCTAACTTTGGCCTGACGCTTTAACCTGGAAACCACTTAGTCCTCTGTGAGAGGGGTTATGCCTCATTATGACAGAATAACGGAGCCAAAATGGAGCCCGATCCCTCCCAGTCGCTCCATAACAGTAATACTATCAGCGAGTGTGCAGCAGCCGGGGCTAATCCCGGCCATTTAATGTATAGCCACACACTGCACCTCACTCAGGGGCTGAGCAGCGGCTCATATCAGTATCCAACAGACACACACACACACACACACACACACACACACACACACACACACACACACACACACACACACACACACACACACACACACACACACACACTCTTCACATCCATGGAAATCCACATTCTCCCTTTGAACTACATAATACCATGCTCTCTCATACAGTAGTGCTCGGAATAATACAGGAAATATGGATGATCTTAAATATTTAGGCTACACACACACACACACACACACACACACACACACACACACACACACACACACACACACACACACACACACACACACACACACACACACACACGCCAAAAAATAGTGAACGCGATCAAATCCTCACATGCAGCAGCACGCCCACATTTCCGCTCCCTCTTTCCCACATCTGTATTTTTTTTAAGGTCAAATGCTTAAAAATGTGTCAATCCATACGGGTTGACCCTCGGGGTGGTTGGAGGCCCAGGAGGTGACACACAACAAGCCTCGCACAGCTTCTCTCCACATCTCCGATACATGCGGATCGACAAACAGACACACACAAAGTCGACACAGCGGCAAACGTCTAGCCAACGCGCGCCGTCATTTGTCTCTATTGAGCTGCAATTTATAAGTCGCCTGTCAACACTATCCGCTATGGCTGTCATTGCTCTGTGTGTGTCTGTGTCTGTGTGTGTGTCTGTGTGTAGTGGGGCTGTCATGCTTGATGCGTGGGGCTGCAGAGCCACGTCTGGTGTCCTTCAAATGACTTAGAGAAAATATCCCCCGCACCGCGCAGGATCAATGCACACCCACCCACGCACACGCAAGCACACAAACACACACACATCTAGACACACTACACAATATGCCTGAAGATACTCTGCCCTCCCGTATGCAGGCTGTATACATTTGTCAACAAAAATGTCCTCTGCAGCACCTTGAGGGGTCGACTGTAAGAAAACATTAACTTCACCCCCGACCCGGGCAAAGCAATCCCTGAGATGATCCTGGAAATCCTTCATAAATTATCTGAAGAAATAAGATCAACCAGCAGGAAAAGGTCTGTGTTCATGGGGAATTTTGAAAACTCTGTGTGTTTCACTGGGACAAAATCTTCACGAACACTCCTGTAATGATTTTCGATGGCTTTGCAGGACGGTGAGATGCCCATGTGGCTATTTTTTTTTTTTGTCCAAACACATTTAATTTTTCATTTGTCACTGTCACAGAACACCGACACCAGAATAAAACGCCCACCAGTCAGAAGAGTGGAGAGACGAAAGGGACAGTGACGGACATGTCGGGTTGTCGGATGAATCCTTCTCACTTTTTCCTTTAGTGTCACCATGAGGTGGATATTTATGTTTCTGATGGATATTCATATAATTTATCCCCTCAGAATAAACCGTATCAACTTAAATGATCTCATAATTACCTTCTGGTTATGTTTTAACCCCTATTCATCTGTTTGTAAGCAAGATTACCCCAAAAAACAACTCAACAGATTCACAAATAAATGAATCTGTGAAATAATTGAATGAATTTAAAGAAAATACACGTGGCTGCAGTCAAGACTATTAAAATGTCTTTTAAATATGAAATGCACACAGTATCCTCGTCTGTCTCTCTGAAACATGTGTCACCGACCCTCTTCCTTTTGTGTCCGACTGTTTGTTATCCTCCGTCATTGTTTCGGCGGCTCACTGAAGCTGTAAGCTGCCGCTGCCCCGGCTTATTAACAAGACTATTCTGGATATTTCCCCTCTGCGGAGCCGGCTGACTTTCAGCAGCAACTACAGATCCTCACAGAACTAGGATGAATAGAATTGAACCATCCGTGCTTCTTGTGTTTTAATGTCCGTAAATTGCGGCTTAAAATGTGAATTTCTAGTGTTTACGTATTAATTTTCTTTCTGTCGATACGATATGAGGTTTATTTGCTCTACTAACTCTGAACAATTTCTATTTGGTGCTTTCTCATTGTATCTGCATCATTCTGCCTCCAGGTTTTGTCCCTGTAGCTTGAAAAGTTTGCTTTCCACTCGGCGCAGAACTCAACTCTTGAACTCCTAAAACCACCAAAAGGAACATCAGGTCTATTTGCTGCAGCTCTGTGATCATTTCTGGGTGACTTTAGAGTTCAGTCGGAAACGGGGGGGGATCAGACAGCTCGGTCTGCAGACACTCAGGCTATGATTTAGAGAATGAAAGGGAGATGGAAGAGGAGGGTAGATGGCAGGAAAAAAAAAACGAAGTGGCGAGAGTGACAGAGAGAGAGACCTCGAGGGAGGCAGGGCTGTGAGCAGAAAGAGGGCAGGAGATAAGAGGAGATTGGCGGCTAATGAGAGCGAAGTGGAGAGGGGAAGGATGCGTCGGGAGAGGAGACTGTGATGCGCTGCAGAATTATCAGCAAGGTTTGCACCAGATTTAGCGACTAACAATCAGCGAGGACATCTCCCCGCTGCCGTATATCTGTTACATCTGCTGTATCGGTACATCTGGAGAAGTGAGGGCGACACATTTGTTGCCACTTCAGAGATAACGACAACGTGGAGATCATCACAACAAATGCATGAAAATACTCACTGAGGAAAAGAAAAACACACTTTATAACCTCCTCCAAGGAGACGGGTTTTTCATCTGTGTTTGTTTGTATATTAATTGGCAGGATTACGCAAAAAAACTACTTGACAGTTTACTACAAAAATGGGTTCTGACGCGATTCAGAGCGAATTGCACGTCACTTGCTTGTACGCACACAACTGCAGCGGAAACTATGAGGTCAGTCTGTCTGCGTGGACAGTTACAACTTTATGGGCGATAGCTACACAATGCAGTGACGAAGCCGAACGCCCTGATGTTATTATGAGAAGTGGACATTTCCTTTTCGGTACAACTCTGGCAGGAAGAATTTGTCTTTTATTACAAATGCAGAGCACAGCTTTGACATGCCATGATAGGGCATTTGGGGAATGAGCTCTCAGAATGCCTTTTGAGTCGTGGGTGTGTTGGTTGTGTCGGTAGTTCAGTCAATAGTTACGATGGTGCAGGGAGAATGAGTGAGAGAGAAAGAGAAAGAGAAGTTTGAAGTTGAGGAGGGAAACACACACTCGCATTTCTCCTCTGTTATGAAGGTCGAGAGAAAGGAACGAAAGACCCAGAGGAGGAAACTCAAGTCGACCGGAAAAGAAAGCAAGCGAGAACACACAAAAAGGTCTGCAACATTCAAAACGTGAAATGGAAAGAAAAGGAACCGGAGATTTACGAGAGAGAGAGAGATTTAATAAAACCGTTCAGCGTGTTAGGTTGAGTGAATGTGGTTAAAACATAACAAAACCACAGCAGCTGGTCAGATAAACATCTCACCCCCCCCCCCCCCCCCCCCCCCCCCCCCCTGACATTTGCTCTCCTGCGCCGGCCTCTCTCCCTCGTTGTGGGTGGCTCCGACTTGTTTACACTGACATTAAGGCAAACGCGCGCTGGCACTGCGTCGCCGTCACTGGCATCTGTGTTGACGTGCTGCAGCTGCCAAGTCTGCTTCAGCACATTCCTGTGATCCCCCTGAAATGTGTTACTCTGCAATGTGAAACGTGGTCGGATGAGGCCAGCAGCCGAGGGTCAGTCAAAGGGCACACGGCGTCCGTCACAACGCCACTGACACCATTCCTGGTTCCCACACACACACACACACACACACACACACACACACACACACACACACACACACACACACACACACACACACACACACACACACCATTAAACAACAAGCTGATTGGTGCCGAGTCAATCTGAAGCTGAATTAGAAGACAAGTGGGCCACCTGATGTACAGTACGTTCATGGTTCAGCGCGTGTTTTCATGCTTGTGTGAACACACGCTCATGCACACACACACACACACACACTAACATATTCTTAAGCCGTGTTTTCTCTCTCTCTCTCTCTCTCTCTCTCTCTCTCTCTCTCTCTCTCACCCTCCCTCGTTCTCGCTCGCTCGGTCTCCGGTGGGGTGTCAATGCAGATATAATTGGCACCGGCCCCATGTGGCACTGTAGTGACGAGCCACAGAAATCAAGGGCGCACAGATGTAAACAAACACCCTCTCTCTCACACTCCTGCGCACACACACACACACACACACACACACACACACACACACACACACACACACACAAAAACATACACACACACACACACACACACACCCTGCATGTAGTACGTCTTTTCACTTAACACTCGTCCTGCAGGCTCCCATGATACTCATTTCCTTGTTTTGATTTCAATGTCACACTGATCCTATCTCCCTCCTCTGCTCTCTCTCTCTCTCTCTCTCTCTCTGCACCAAACACACATTTCTTCTCCCTCCCTCTCTCTCTCTCTCTCTCTCTCACTCTTCCTTGTCTCTCTCTTTTTCCTCCCGCTCCACCACTTCCACCTCCCTCCCTCTCAGCCTCCCTTCCTCCCTCTCGTGCTCTGATGTTTTTATTCCTCTCCACTTCTTTTCCCTCTCTCTCTCTCTCTCTCTCTCTCTCTCTCTCTCTTTCTCTCGCAGGCCAGCAACATGCAAATTATGCCCCACAAATGCAAATCCTTCCCTATCAGAGGAGACCTCCGGTGGAGTCCGCCCCGCTCAGATATTTACCCCCCCTCAATCCTTTTCCCTTCCCTGACAGAGGGCCATCGCTTCTTTGAAGGCTACCTGTGACAGCTACTGAAGAAAGTCCTACATTATTGACACAGACCAATGCATTATATCTCAGCGTGTGTGTAAAATGGAGATGTGTGTAGTTGTATTTGCATAATAATCCATGTAGGTGTTTGTTGGTGTACATTTACTGCATGTAGCCATCAGTAGAATGTCCACATTGATATGACTACATGATATTTCTACATGGTCAGAATACAAATTGAACTTCTCTTGCACTTTCTGTGTAAGGAAATATAAGCTATATTGATTTTTTGTTTTGTTTTCCAGAAAAGACAACCCTTTGACTTTCAGCCATCAATTTCCATGTCTACTCACTGGAGACATCACCGTCATGTAGCCTAGAAAAATGGGTACAAGATGGATTTTCCCCCGTAGTCAGCAAACACACAAAGCGTTGATTGTGTTCAGGTTTTGTTCCTTTACAACACGGAGCATTGTGCTGTTGGGTCTGCGTTCCACTTGGAAATCAGGAGCTTACCAGCTCGGCTGCTGAGCTTCTGCATCCTGAGAGGAAACGATTGAGCCGCGCTCGCTAGTGTTAGTGTCCCACTAAACCTCACTTCTTGTTTATGCTGTTTCAACACCCGCTCCGGCACTGTACGCTGCACCCGGCGTGCATTATTCATGTGTGTGTGTGCGCGCGTGTGCATGAATAAGAAGCACAGTTAAAAGGGGGATGACTTTACAGAATTATACTTTGTTAGTATGAAGGTTGCATTAACAGCAGCCTCAATACAATAAATGGACATTTTAGCAGATGCAAGACGCTGCTACTTTCAACTGTTACAGTTTTCCATTCAGTTGTCGGGGGTGTTTTGTGTGCGACTTCCAAAACTCGTCTGTGACTAGAAAATGTGGCTAAAAGTTGCGTCACGTGAACAAGACTTAACACGATGATTTCATCTGATTGGATATTTCAGGCGTCCTCAGAGGATTTTTGTTAAAGTTAACTTGGATTGAGGTTTTCCACTCTGATGCGACGCAGCAGAAGTCAAGTGAGGAAGTCGATTCCCCTGCTGAACTCACCTGACGGAGACTTGACTGAACAGAGACAGTTTCCGTGTCGCTCTGTGTCGCTCTGTGTCGCTCTGTGTCGCTCTGTGTCGCTCTGTGTCGCTCTGTGTCGCTCTGTGTCGCTCTGTGCTGCAGTCGGTGCCTCAATTAGATGCAATGTTTGCACGTCTGACATCAGCGGTAATATATCTCACACATACCACTTTATGAAAACTCCCCCCAGTCCCTGCTCTCTATCCTTGTTCCCCAGCCCGTGTTGAACTCAGGTGACACAGGCAATTTTTCATACATGCAACCATCTGCATACTGGTTTGTGTGTGTGTGTGTGTGAGTGTGTGTGTGTGTGTGTGTGTGTGTGTGTGTGTGTGTGTGTGTGTGTGTGTGTGTGTGTGTGTGTGTGTGTGTGTGTGTGTGTGTGGCGCCCTGACTGTCCTCAGGCCAGCTCTCCACACCAGAACGGAGCCGAGCAGCATCTGACCAGCTGTCCCCCTCACAGCTAGCAGCATGTTATCTCCTCTATCCATTCTCTCTATTCCCGTCTTACTTTAATATATCCAGCTCTCTCTCACCCTTTTATTCTTTGGTCGTTCCCTCTCTCTGACACACATTTGTCCCTCTTTTTCTCTTTCCTCCCCCTTTTCCTCAGACTCCCTTCTCGTATTCCTCAATCACCTCATCATCTCAGCTGGGACGGACCCTCCCTCCATAGACCATCACCATCATCATCATTCTCCATCTTCACAGTCTCCCCCCCGCCTCACTTGCTCCACCTCCCATTCCCCACATCCCTGTTGTCACTTGTCTAATTTAACCTCATCTCCATCTCATCTCCTCCCTCCTGTCTCCCTCCTCTCCCCCGTAAACCTCGTCCTACGACTGTCCTCAAGAATGTCCGTCCACCAACCCCTCTTCCTCCCTCTTCTCTCCACATCACCCGTCTTGTGTAACCACAAAGAAATCCCTTGTCTTCCCGTCTCACTGATTGAGTCATTGTAACTGTCATATGACCTCAATACTTCTCCTTCTTCCCTTTTTCTCCCTTTTTCCAGCTTTAGACTTTACATCAAACCACGTTTTTCTTTTTTTGTGCCTCGGTTCATACATACTCTTACATGGAATTAAAAATATATCTGCCTTGGAAATCAGAGCAGGAGAGAAGTGGGAAGGCAGATCACTCTTTTCCCAGAGAGGAAACATGAGGATTTGGCTGCTGTCTTCATTAGGGAAAGGGCTCAGAACTTGTTCGGTCTATTTTCATCCTAATCAGCTCACGCCTCTCACTGCTCTCTAACTTTGTGCAGCGACAGCCACAGAGCAGCGAAGACAGCGTGTGGACAAACGAAGAAGATAAGTGGGAGAAAACTGTTAAATATGCACGATAACAGTTGCTGTTTAATGCTGTGCTAGAGATTTTTCATTTAGTTTGAAAATCCACTGGATAGGAACAGAAATAAAGAAAATAATGTTATTATCCTGATGATCAGCAGGTAAAGTAAAAGTTACCATCATCTGACTTTATCATATTAGTTTAAGAAGAGATTTATTTTTGTGGACATTTATTTTGTGCAGGACCTTATTTGTCACAGTTTTGTCATAATAGAAAAACGCTGCCTTATTTTAGCATAGTAACGTTTCCAAGTGATGAATGTGAAAGTGAAAGTTTTTGTTAAATCACCTGCTGTTGCCGCTAAAGGGAATAAGTGATCACCACAGTCAGTAGGATCTGTCCTCTGGGAGCCATGATACGCTTTACCACATTTCACTGTAATACATTCAAGTGGTGTTACGGTATATTTCAGGATCTCTAAAACCCGGTGGGATCATCCTGTGGTGACCATGAATCTTTAAAAAAAACAAACGGTATAATAGTTGACATACGTATAAAACTGCTACAGCACAGAATCTATTTCCAAGCTTTTACTTATGTATTTAAATAGTCTCATAGTGTTTTCGCCCATTTACAGGCAGCAACGACATCATTATGCAGACACAATACATTTACTACATATCATTGACTGAAGATGCTGAATGCGAGTTTGAATCCCTGCTTAATGCACCAAGTAGTGAAGCATGAAAGTCTTTTTTGATGAACCCAGAAATTCAACTCACGGAGAAGGAGAATAGATTCAGCCGAGAAATCTCCCCTGAAAAGTTTTTTAATCTAAACTGTGAAGGGATAAAGATTCATCTGCATTTATAACCATCTGTCTGCCGTGCCTTCTTCTTCCTGTCGGTCTCGTTCGCTCTCACTCATCTCCGCTTCTCCTCTCTCTCTCTCTCTCCCTCTCTCTCTCTCTCTCTCTAATTGGCCTGGAGGATTAAATGTGTTTAATTAAGAGGTGATTATGTGTAGACGGCTGACACAGCAGGATCAGGATGGCTTCATCCCATTGTCCCGACTGTCATCGCCCTGTACCCCCATTCCAACCCCCAGCACACACTGAGACCTTCTCCTCCATATGTCTGCCTTGTTTATTCCTAATTTAACACCTCTCCCACTGTCATTTCCTCTTTCTAACGTTACCAACTTATCCTTTTGCAGTTATGACTCTTGCTCCTCACGGATTTAAAGCTCAGGAGTGATTCATTAAATAAAATATGTTTATCCCAACATACAATTTATATTAAAGACCAAGAAAAAACGCTGTTATACTTTTTTCCATATGTACGGAAATGCATGTGTATATTTCAGAGAGTCTGATGATATATATCATTTGGAAGATTTACCAAGACAAAGCAACGTGAGAAAGCAGAGGAGGTAAAAAAATTAAAATAAAAGAAATGGAGGGAGCGAGGGAATGCAGTGCAGAAAACAACAAAGTGCTAATAAGCAGCGCGCAGGGTGAGAAAGAGGCCAAAAACTTGTTTATTGCAATTGGGGGGAAGATGAAAGTGAAGGGATGAGCCTCGGCAATTTCCTCTTTGTGTGTAAATGCTGCACGTGCAAGTGCATGTGTGTGTTTAAGAGCGTGAAATAACAAAAATTGCACTTGAATGAGTCATTCGGGAACCACACGGTAAATGATAATTGATCGACTTTCTGGATACGGCTGCGCTGATGATTAACTTGATCGTAAGTGGTTTACAATGAACTCCTTCATCTGCTACACACAGTCACATGAGTCAACCTGGTTACGGATACAACGGGACCGAAGCAGTTTCCTGTTAAGCCTAATGACGAGGACCAAATTGCGAGGCAACGGGGACCTGTGTCCTTGAAAACATGCCATCGCTCTCAACACAAATGAGCCCCCAGGACATACTGTACGCCCACTAATTTGAGTCTCAATCCACTTAAGACGCACAGGGTTGTGTTGACGTTGTACGTGTGTGTGTGTGTGTGTGTGTGTGTGTGTGTGTGTGTGTGTGTGTGTGTGTGTGTGTGTGTGTGTGTGTGTGTGTGTGTGTGTGTGGTCAGAGCATCCAGAGGAAGAGCGAGACAGATGGGTCACGCAGCGTTTCCCTCAGTGGTTTTGGAGCTGGAGCACGGCTAATTACATCCTGATTAAAAATGACCTGTCTGTCCCTGCGCCTCATGACACATGTGAGCTTGTATGTGTGTGTGTGTGCACATGTGTTTACAGCAAAAGAGAGTTAGACCCATGTGTGTGTGTGTGAGTGTGAATCCGCCGCCTTGTTTCTGACTCGCTCTCAATTCGGAGAAAAGTAATTCAAGTAATTATTGAAGGCTTTAAAAGTTAATAAATAGAATATTAGTAATTACAGTAAATACACTATAAAAACTGGCGTGTAAAGAAAGAAAGACGTGCGCTGAGGACTGACCGTTGTTGGAGCGCAGAGCCCTGGCCGAGATGCCGTTGGTGCCGATCGGATGATGAACCCCGGTTCCGTCCACCACTCCTGCCTCCCCCGGCTGCTTCAGAAGCTCCGTCAGAGTCCTGGAGGGAGAAGAAAACACACATTTACAGCTTCCTGCAAACAAGCTGAGAAGAAAACACGACTTGAAACGTTGTGGATTCTCACATGTGTACTCAGCACACAGGAAGGAGACAATGAAAGTGGAGGAGGGCTGAGGGGGGAGCGTTAGATGTGAGTTCGAGTTGGGACAGAGGGAGAAAGATGATAATAAATGCACATGGAAATTAAATTTTTTATGTACATTAATCATATCCAATCAGCCTTCATCTACCTGAGGATGAAAAACGGGGGTTTGAAACAAAATTGTGATCATTGAAGATCGTGCCCACAAAAACAAACCCAGACAGAGACGCTCGGAGTGAAATCCGAGGCGGTGTCGGAATCGAGGATAAAAAGGAAAAAGTCTCTGGATGTTTCCCAACTGGTCGCGTCAATCATTTATAAAAAGAAAAACGACTTCCCCTCTTGCCATCTTTTTATTGTTTGATGCCTCCTCAAAACTGGAGCAGGGGCAGGAAGCAGCCTTCCAGCAGGAAGACTTAACTCTTCAGGAGCACACAGACCCTGACGCAGGAAACTGGGATTCACACTGTTTTTGGTCGATTTTGTTCAGTTTACTTATTTGCTAGCTCTCATTTCAACATGTTTACAGAACTCAATTAGTAATTGAATGTAAAAAAGGTGGTTTCAGCCATGTTCATCTGATTTTGTCTCATACGAAGCGGCTTCATCGCTGTTTGAGTGATCGCATTTTGTTTGCTGCTATAAACATCCCATGGAAAACACAAGGAAACGACTTCTACTTCTTTTAGAGTGTCAGCTCCGCTCCTAAAAACTAGAAATGCCCTCGGAGAGAGTTTTCCAATCATCACTCACATGTTAAATTGCTCATCAGTGGCGCTGGTCCTGACCCCGCCCCCTACCAACAGGCCAAGATGAATCCACATTGGATTAAACTAACCGACAGACAGACAAATACCACTGATTAAAAACACCCGATACCACAAAGAAAAGCTAAAATAACCACACATCCTGTACACAGCTCCCCCCCCTTGTTTGAAAAGTTTGATTTCATTTCCTCTGTTGACCTCAAACTCTCTAATTGGCTCCGCAAAACTTTGCAGCGTCTGCACATATTAACGAGGAGTAAAAGTGAGGGCTCAGCATCAACACGTCACCGTTGACAAGGAAATTACAGCAACATCGTCAACAAATCAGCCGTGACCCCGAGAGCCGCTATCGAGAGACCCATGAATATTTCCTCACCGTTAATCTCGCTGTGGAAACCTTGGCACAACCTTCGGAAATGCAACGGAGCAATTGTCTTTTTTTATTAGCCCGCTGTGAAACGACTGCCCGTGGTCACGAGAGCAGTGAGCATAAAAAAGCATGAACACCAGCACAATACAAAGCAGTAGATCTGCAACGGGGACAAAGGATTTAATACGTGGGCAAAGTTGTGAGTTTTATTTTATTTTGTTTGTGTCATTTTTCCCAAATGAAGGCACAAAATGTTCAATGGTAATTAGTTCAGCAGCGACTTTTGGCTCATGCCTGTAGTAACTGAACTCTGGATAACCCCCTGACATTCTCTGGAGGGGCTGTGTGTGACAACGCAAATGTCAGTGTCGGAGTTTCACCCGTCTTCTCGTAAAAACTCCAGAAAATGTCTGAATGAGCCCATGTGAGAACACAGCGGGACTCAAAACTTTAAAAAAGGACTAAAGGAATACAGACATCCCAGGATGAAGCGGTGCGATACACGTAGCAGAGACTGATGAAGATGTCAGGAGAGCCTCTGGTGACGAAGGCCAAGGCCAGAGTCGATGTGCTGTAAAGAAAAACACATGATCTCCGCAGCAGGATCAATCGGTCACGTCTTTACCTGCAGCTAAACGCTCCAGAGATTTCTTTGTTCACATGAGAACGTCTGGACCCTCTGGAGCTCATGATTGACGACGGCTGTAGCGATGCCAATTTATCACAATATGACACGTCATTACTTATCAAAACTCATCTACTCAACATGAGTGGCACACCTCACCCCGTGGAAACAGTTGTTCAATATGCTCTGAGGTGATTTGAGTTATCTCATGTTAAATGCAGATGCTGCGATGTGATAGAAACTGGCCATGTGGGCTTTTACCAGCCGGGGAGCAGAGACTTTAAGTAACTGCACAGTGCAGCACAAAATCTAAAGTATCAGACAGGGGGGTGAAAGAAAAAAAATTTAAACTGGTATTTCGTTTTTTCCTCCCTTGACACAGTTCTCGCAGCGAAGGTGCCATTAAGCAATATCCCGCCGCTCCAGTGGAGCTGCACAGCGACATGTCAGTCGTCTGTGGTTGTGCTCTGGGCGGCTCCCTGGTGTCTGTGGGAAACAGGGTGTTGCTGAAAAGCTTTCAGCTCGGCACAAACTCTCCCGGACAAATTAATGTTCGGGAGAAAGTTTATTTGATATTAGTCTCCTGCTGGAATTGATAAATAATCTCATCCGTCCCCCCCCAAAACATGTAAATCTGTGGAAGGTCAGTGATGTAATTTATTTTCATGGTAAAAACACAAACTACGAGATTGGAGAGAATTAATAAATACTAACAGTGGCCCTGAAGTGAAAATCACACACACAGATGGGAAAACTCGACAACAAATTAAAAAATTACACAATCAAGACAAGATCTTTGTCGTCAGCAGGTGCCTCCATTTTTCAATAGAAATGAATGTTGTTGTGTTATGTGACTTGTTATGTGATTTGTTGCGGTCATTTGTAATTTACTGTTGTGTTGTATGATTTGTCATTGTGTTCTGTAATTTACTGTAGTATTATGTGATTGGTTGTTGTGTTGTATGATGTGTTGTGTTATGCGATTGGTTGTTGTGTTGTATGATCTCCTGTTGTGTTATGTGATTGGTTGTTGTGTAATGTGATTGGTTGTTGTGTTGTATCATTTGCTGTTGTGTTGTCTGATTAGTTGTTGTGTTGTCTGATCGGTCAGTGTGTGTTGTGATGTAAACTTCAGGGCCACCGTCCATTGACTGTATAAACATGGAGAGTGTGTGCGGATGAGAAACACACAACCTGGCCACACACATGCATCTCAATTGACCTTTGCATTTTCTGCCTGCTGGCCCAATCCATTTTCTCTCTCTCATCTCATTAATATCTGTCCACATCCAGGGCACCACTTCATTTGTCTTCCACTCCCCCCCCCCCATCTCATTCTGTGGGTAATAAAGTGAGCTGAAGCTGCATCTCCCTCGTCCCCCCCCCCCCCGCCACCCCTCGCTCTGTCTCTCCCCCCCGTCCCCTGCAGAATGTTTAAGAGCGCTATTGTTGCGTACTTGTACTTCTCTCCACCATCCATCTCCCTGAAAACAACTTCTCTTTCTTTCTCTCCTCTTCTGACCCGTCTGTCTTATCTTCTAAACTTTCTGTGCCCCCCCCCCCCCCCCCCCCCCCCCGTTATCTCTTGCCCTTTGTCATTTTCGTTGCTACGAGCCTTTTATCTTTCCCTGTTATCACTTTCTCAACCCTGCGTCTCTGCCTTTCTTCTCCTCTCAGGCCTCCGATTGTGCCTCGCTCGCACTCACTCGCTCATCAGTGCGTCTGGTCCGTCTCTCAGCGTCTCACCCTTTAGCCTAGTTTCTTTCTTTCCCTTTCTTTCTCCTCTCCATAGTATTCTCAGGCCTCCCTCCCTCATTTCTCTTCCCTTCCCGCAGGAAACTGTCACATAAACTATTCCAACTTGCAATATTAGCATTATTGAAATGATGGAGAGCAATATTATGACATCAGAGCACGGCACACACACACACACACACACACACACACACACACACACACACACACACACACACACACACACACACACACACACACACACACACACACACACACACACACACACACACACACAGAGAGAGAGAGAAAGAGAGAGAATACAAATTTCTAACACGTGACAGCCGCAAAACTGAAAAATAAGACGATAAAACATTCCTGCAGCGCAATTTATACGTCATGTCCCTCCTCCTGCTGCTCAGCCCAAACACCACACCTCAATTCAGTCTTCTGGACGTTTTCCTGTGCGACGGAAAGACAAACTGTCTGAAAAATGTTCTGGAATTGTCTCGAAAATGGCTTGAATGACTCAAAACATATGGAAAAAGTCATAAAAGACGACTTCTACCTCCACCGGCTTTGCACCCGATGCTGTGAGCAAAACCTCTACTTTCATTCTGTTGCATGAGGCAAAGGCGCAAACACTATAAGTTGCAGAGAAATTGGAATCCAGTGTGAAACCCACATGAGAATAGCATCTATCCAGTCTATGTGCCGAGGCAAGTCTGGCTCTTTCATGATAGGAGGTGAAGCAGCGAGTGTCGTTTCAAACAAAACATATATGAACGAGGAGAGTACAGAATTCTGTAAACTCGCACAAACGACGATGGCTGCAGTGCACACGACAAAATCCCTCTTTGAATTTACAATTTCCTGCCAGCAGATTCCACTTCAGTCTGCGTCTTAGTGCATTTCCCCACATGTTCCAGGGGCATGAGCGGAAAAAAGTTATACACCGAATGAGCAGGTAAATGGCATCAGGTTTACTGAACAGGCGTCCTATTGTAATCTGTGTTGATGCAGATGTTGATGCTTTCCACCTCCACATTCACATTCGGGCTCGACCGTGTACGGATGAATCGGAGAAGTTGCCATTTCCAAGCAATTACGCTCCTATTGTGTGTAGCTCGACCTCTAAATGACCTGTGTTACACAAACTGTTTCGACCAAACTTGGCTGCAGTACGAAAAAAAAAAAAGCAATTCCCAGCTGTTACCTTATCTGGACAAAAACACATACAAACACAATTGGCTGGACGATAAGAAAGTCCCTCACCTAAAGTGAGAAGTAACTGGAAGTGTGGGTTGGACTATAAGAGCTGTGGTCCTTTCTGGAATAAACAGACCCTTCCTCTTCAATTCTGCCTCCGCGTGTACTTCATTAGAGAATTCTCTTCAAGACTCCATTACTTTAGTTTTCGTCAGTGATTAATGAGTTTTACAATTTGCCTTCAAACAGTCCACACCAGAGAGAGGATGAAGCGGAGCTCGCGGGAGCCGGGTTCCGCTCAGCGGGCGTTCAGATCCTCCGCCAATCAGTTAGAAAGTGGTCTGTTAAGGAGGCCTCTGAAGGCTGGAGCTGGTTTGGCCTCTTTCAGTGCCGGGGCTGCACAACAAGCAGCTCAAGATAAATAGCGGCTGTGAACTGTGAATCAGTGTAAGGAATTTCATGAGGTCTGAATTCACACAAAGCCTTGGATCAGCCTCATTTCCAGTTAAATTACTGCAAACGGAATTTCCCCCCCTTTAATGCAAGGCAGGATATGAATGAAATGATTAATGAAAGTACTTTTCAAAACTCTCAAACAAAACATATTTAAGAGAGGGAAGTAAATAATCCACCACAGAGAGTTTTATTCGTGGAACTTCTGGAAAACTCCTCTCCAGGCGATTTGACGGACGGCTCGCGATCATCTTTATCCCGACTGAACCATCGCAGAGTGAGAAAACACAAAACACGACAAGCGGCTCCTCGTGTCGCACCCACAACTTGATTTGATGAAACATGAAAACTTTTTTAAAAAAGGAGCCAGCAGCCGCGGTGCTGCTCCAACTGATAACAGTGACAAATTAAAAAACCCATGAGCCCACTGACTGAGCACGAGTGCGTTTCCAAAGTGAAGCTGTTTTAATACGTGCGGTAATTGCTTCAAATGGAGTCGGCCATCTACCGCCGCGGAATCTTTTCAGTCGGGCGCAATTAGCGATCGTTCAGACGTCCGTGGGAAAAACAATTAGCCTGTGAAAGCTGCTCTGATAGTCAGTGGGGGGGAACCTGCTTAACATGTGGCGCTCGATTGGACTGTGACAATCCAGGGAAGTCTTTATTACTTTATTTTATTACTTTACTTGACAGGGACGGTGCAGATTAATAACAATTCTGCAAATATGCCAGAGTTAGCCACAGAGGAACTTTCATATTGAGTCCCCATCTCTTATTTAAAACAGACTAAAGCAGAGAGAAGGATAACATTTTTAAATACATGTCTATAAATATAAGTGTGTGGGAATCTGTGGAGTTTATGATGTAAATCATTGTAATTTACTAAAGTTAATTCAACCTCCCTGACAGATTTATTCACTGACATTTAACTGTTTGGTACAGTATAGTTATTTTACTGAAATAATAAAAATTATATACATGAATAATACATTGTTGTATACATTAATAAGACATATTATTATATCCATTCACACATATATATTTAAGAGTCAAAATGTTATTCACATCACGACAGAAAACTAAAAAAAGTGATTTTACATTTACATGTTTTTATGTGTTGTTTACCAAATCATATCTTGGCTCTTTTATTGTGTATCATAGTTATTGTTGTTATGTTTGTATCTTGTTGTATCTTCTAATTGCCTTTAACCAAATTGCCTTCTGGATTAATAAAGTTGTATATGATTGACACAGAGCTCACTGGTTCAGTATCAGACCTTTTGAGGAAGTTGGTTCAAACACATTTTACTTTACCTCGTCCCTAATAGGACGGCCATTTTGTTTCCCTGGTCAAATTTAGCATTGATGCAGTCGAACCCTGAAACCAAACTGCTGCAGCCACCGTTTGTTCTGCGGTGGCAACGTGCACTTTTTGTTTTTCAATTGTCAAAGAGCGTTAAAAGTTAAAGTGAGAAAAAAGACTCCACGGTCACGTTTAAAGACACTCACTATTGTGCTCCACACACACACACACACAAACACACAAACACACAAACACATTCACACCCCTGGGTCTATAACACAGTGCTCTGTAGCTGAATCACTCTTCACTGTCACAGCAGGTTAGTTTACATTACGAGGCACCCCACGGATGATTCTAGGGGCCTGTAACCAAGTGAGGAGCACACAGATACAACCCTGCTGTTTTCAAACACTGATGCTGTATAATTGTGTGTAGCGCTGCTTGTTGCCACCCGAGCAGCCTACACAAACAGAAAAAAAAAAACACACATCACTGCTCGCACATTGCCAAACACAGACACACACACACACACACACACACAGCCGCTGGTCTCCTACCTACAGTTGTGCCTAGAGGGAGATAATTGATGCCACTCGGGTGTGACTCACCCCTTAAATTCTCAGGGGTGGTAATTTGGAGAGGTTACAGTGGGTGGGCGTTGTACGGGTATGGGTGCATGTGTGTGTGTGTGTGTGTGTGTGTGTGTGTGTGTGTGTGTGTGTGTGTGTGTGTGTGTGTGTGTGTGTGTGTGTGTGTGTGTGTGTGTGTTTGCGTGCGGTCCTCCAGGGCAGGGAGCGTGAATTTCAAAATAAGCACATGAGTGAAGCAGCAGGAGGACGTACGAGAGTTTGCGACCACGCAAGGGCTGTTTTTCTCTTTGTCCCTCTTTGATTACAAATGGAAAAAACTGCAAATGAGAAAAACAACAACAGAAATCCATTATCGCCTTATGACCAAATGATCTGATCATCCGCCCACTTAGGGAACGTTACTCACTGTGCTTATGTGTTTAGTTTTTTTACACTTTGCAGGATTAAGTAGGATTTCCGCACTCACTTACATGTCGGCGACAATGAGCAGCTTCTCCAAACTGTGGGATTCTTATGTAAATGAAGCTGAAGTTCAGAGTTATTGTTATAAAGCTGCTGCCTCTGAATGGGATGTTTGAGCCAGAATGTGAAATAAAGCTTTTGTGGGTAAGAGGAGAAACGAGAGAGAGAGAGATGCTTAGATATAGTGTGTGTGTGTGTGTGTGTGTGTGTGTGTGTGTGTGTGTGTGTGTGTGTGTGTGTGTGTGTGTGTGTGTGTGTGTGTGTGTGTGTGTGTGTGTGTGTGTGTGTGTGTGTGTGTGTGTCCGTTCTCTGTTAGTTTATCTGTCTCTTTATCTCTCCCCGCTTCTCTTTGTCTTGTGGCGTTATGAAATGACAGACCCAACACTTGAAGTCTCACTTTATCAGTAATCCACTGCAACACACACACTCACACACACACAAATACACACACACACACACACACACAGATAGTAGGCTAAATGGGCACTGTAGTGGCACAAGTGGTGGCATGCATCTTCTCAGAGGGGATCTGATACACCAGTCTCTCTGACACATAAACATCCGTGCACTGATACATGCGCACACACACACACACAGACACACACACGCGGAGCGGACATGCTGATATGTTTTAGCTGCCAGATAGTGCACCCTTGTAGGCTTGGTACAGAGCCTGGATCTGTCTCCCGCCCTGCCTTACTCCGATTAGAGCTGACAGCTGCCAAATAATGTCCCTTGGCATGGCCGAGTGCCTGCCATGCCAGGGCCTGTGTGTGTTTATTCATAGTCTCATTGTGTGCGTTTGCATGTGTGTAACCGCACATCGGAGGAGTTTCACTTAAAAAATTTGGAACAAAATGGTGTCTCGGTACTTGATATCAAGTTTTGAGGTCACAGGGAACGTTTGAGGTTATTCAGACGGTTCAGTTAAAGTCAGTGTTGATAGTAGGGTCACATGTTTAGGTCGGTCTCTGGCAGCGCGGCACATACAACACGGCAGCAGCCTCGGACTCTGTGGGTCAAACGCTTCTCTCTCGTATTCTGTGAGCCAACAAAAAGCTGCAGTGGATTTATTCTCTGCTGCGTCACAACACTCTTCTGTTCACATTTCACTCTCAGGTCGACTGAGGAGCTTTTTATCCAAACGCGGTTTTCTCCAGGTGAATTAAGAAAATCAGACCCGGTTTCATCTAAACGAAATATAATTCCAGAAGCAACTAAATGAGCAAACTGTTCATATCCACAAAGACGGTGCAGACGATCATGTTACTTCATGCTAAGAACACAAGCTATCACATGAAAGGCCCAGACTCGGATACCATCCTTCAAACTGGTCCTTTATTCATGTGATTTGGAATTTGTTTGTCCCTGAAAATGCTCTGAATAACAAAAATAGACACCAATCCTTCATAATCCAATTTATATGATAAACTGTATAACAAAGAAAAGCAACAAAAATGTACTTGAGAGAAGCAAAAGTCTGTAAATATACACAATTTTGTCATATTTTTCTAGCTGATAAACACACAATTGATTCTCAAATTAGTCGACTGATTATTTTATCTGTTTATTCAACAAATCGCTTTAATCTCTCAATTATATGTATCATGATACGTGGAAGGAGCAATAAACAGGCAACTGAATAGAAAAATTAATTAATTAATTAATTAAAGCCAGCATGTTGGAAGAAGCATAAACCAGTCGCTGGCAGGATCTCAGTGCTAAAGCTGTGGAGCTGCCGCGGATGATGTCACAGAAAAAATACCATATGTCAACCTCTGAGTCACCGCCTGCACTCATTATTTTGGGCTGTCTTTATTTTAGAAACAACGAAACACACACACACACATACAGATTAATTCTCCTCAAGGGATTTGTTCTCAAACAGTCATCAGTGTGACGCACACATAACCCATGCATGAATACACCTACACACAGACACACACACACACACACATACTCGTCTGCTAAGTATCTATCACCCGGTGGAGCCTTGGACGTTATTGATTTCATAAAAGTTCTCAGTATGCTCTTATCTCACCGTCATCCATCACCACACCCAGATGGACAGAAAGGTATCGACCTATTTTTATTAGATATCATTGACTGTCAAAACAGCTGGAGCACCTCTGGGTGCAGGGGAAGTCGTTGGAGCTCCTCGTCAAACGGAATAGAATACAGTAGATCTCATGCTGCTGTGAATTACTCAAGCTTTATGTAACCGAGTGTGCGGAGGTTTTTAACTTTTGTCTCGCATCCGTGTGCTGAAACGTCTTTTATTATGATGTTGGAGTTTTCATGACTCATGGCAGGAGTGTTCCCATTTTAACTTGGACTGGAATTAACTTTACTTCAGAGATATTTCGGATCCTCTTAAAGTATAAGTGTACACATTATTACTATGTTAACACAGATATTCCAATATTAACCAGATTAAGACACATTTAGAAATGTGGAGTATTCCAGCTTTATATAGACATGTAAACGTTTTCATCACATTATGATGACCTGTTGGAGACTTTGCAGCATTTTGCAAATTGGAAACACGTCAGTTACCGACTGCTTGGGGACGAACGACCGAGGTTGTAAACAAGACGTCTGGATCTAAGAAGACGTCACATTTTTGAGATGTGCCTCAAATGTTGCTGCAAGGTGTTTAGTGAGGTGACAGAAGAAAACAGACGTAGTAGCTCAGATGTACAAGGAGACTCCGATGAAGGACAACAAACTGTGGCTGAGAACATTCAGCATCGTTTTCTCTCTGCTTCATTTAGCTCAGATCCTGCACTCGAGTCTTAAAATGTTATTTAAAACCCTGTAAATTAATGTTTTTTTTTACTAATTTGATGCATTTCAGCTCCTCTTTTGTGATGAGTTAATTGCTCCTGTGATGATGATGACGAAAATCCAATTCATCCGTCAGCATATGCAGTGCAACAAATTGACGCGATGCAATGAATGCAACAGAAAGCAACACACACACACACACACACACACACACTCAGAAAAAGGCTTAGCAACGCAGCGCAGCAGAAGTGGGAGCCAGGTGTCAACCTGTGTTTAGCTCACATATACTCACACATGCACAGATAATCCCTTCATGCTGCATTCAGCTCAAAGTTCAGCCTCGTACACAGACACACACATCAAACCTGCGCGCAATATGTAGAGTGTCACAGCGTTTACTTACACACACACACACACACACACACACACACACACTCACACAGAGAGAGTGCAAGGACACACTCGCAGTTTAATATCAGAATGTATAAGCAACTCTGTCATTCAATTCCTCATTTGTCATGAAATCAAACGCACACATGCACACGCACGCACACACACACACACACACACACACACACACACACACACACACACACACACACACACACACACACACACACACACACACACACACACACACACACACACGAGGAGCCTGAGGTCGGCTTTTCCCTTCACGTGAGTGAGTGCATATACCTACAGGATGGATCACATCAATGACTCTAATCTATCAGCCTGTCTGGCTTGACTGCTTCTAATTCCATCCACACACACACTCCTCCCTCTCTTTCCTCCTCTTCCTCCTCTTCCTCCTCTTCCTCCTTCCCATTCTCCTCCTCCACCTGTATCTTCTTCCTCATCATCTTTTTCGTACGTCCGATTTTCCTCGGAGGTTTTGAATCAGTCCGTCCCACTTGTGTCATTTTACTTCTGACCTCAGTCTGCATTCATCCTCTTTTTATAACCTACACTACTTGGTTGACTTTCTCTCCCACCTGTTAAGGTTTCATTACTACACACACACATACATACACTATTCCAGTGGCTACAACATAAATATATGAATACAGTAAATATTCACTTCATATGATATTATCTTGTATATTTGTACCTTGCTATTTGTCCTCCTTTGTCTCCTTTTGTACTCAGGGTTAGTGTACTTGGTGTACTTCTTTGGATTGTATTTACGACAATGATTCATGTTTATCCTTGTGTTCTCGAATCAAAGAAAATAATTCACATTTAAACGTTCAGTCATTTCCAGCGCACTCGCACAATGGTCGCCTACTGAGCGGAGAGAGCGACAGATTAATGGAGTGATGGTTTGAAGAATTAACTTGCCCACTTGTCTATTTTTATTTAAATGCCAATTACTCAATTTCTTTCACCAGTTAATCTGAACTCCTACATTTTCCGAGCTTTCCATTTGACTCAAAGTCACTCCCTCTTTCCGCTGTTTCTTTCTTCTCTTTGTACTCTGACGACTATCTCCCCCAATCCCTCCATTTCTCTTTCTCCCCCCCAACTTCATGTCCATCCCTCTTTCCTCATCTCCCTCTCTCTCTCTCTTTTTTTGGTCTAATGGTCTCTCCTTATCTCCGCTGCCTCCTGACTGCCTCTCCCTCTCTCCCCCCCCTCTCTTTCTCTCTCGCCCTCTGTTACGTGTGCTGTTTAGCTGCGCTTAGCTTCACCTGTCAGCTTGGATCAGGGCTGTGGAGCAGCAACATGACAAACTGCCCTCTGATTCACTTACACGCACACAGACACACACATATAAGCGCACACACACACTTGTAGCATCTTCTCCTCCCGCCTTCACCACCCCACCCCTCTTTCATCCCGCTATCCCCTCTCTCTGGCTTATTGCTTTGTGTCCATGCACACTTGCAGTTACCTGCAGGCCTGTCTTAATACCAACACTTTTAAATGAATGTACTGTTTCCTTCGTGCCAACTTTTGTGCCTTAAGATGTGAACACAGACGACAGAATAAAACACGTGTCCCTGGACTGATTGTAGACGATGTAAATGATCCGGTGGCTCCAGAGGGAACATGAGGAAAATCGATTGTTGAATAGTAAATCATCTTAATTGATATATTACTAATTCTTCATGGCTGTGAAAGAAAAAGTCTCAATTATGATACAAAGATTTTAAAGTTGTTGCATCGGGACACTGGTTTCCGAGGTATTAATTAAATGGGCACTCCACTGAATAAAAATAGGTGCATCATGGGTTATATCACGAGATTAGAAGCGGACTCTCCCTCTGGGTGCGTGTGCAGCACATTTCACTGCAACAAGGTTTTTTTTTGGTATAATCACTGTATTTCCTCTGATAAAAGTTGGATTATTTTCTCAGCTAAACGCCAGGACTCCACGGACTGAAGCATCTTCTGGTCCTGCAACGATAACAATAAAAACCTCGTTAAAACTAATGGATTCAGTCAACAGCAACGCGGGAGCGCTTTTATTTTGAAACGGCAAATATTTAAGTTTGTGAGATATTCGACAGAGAGAGATTATTTTCGCAGAGGAAACAGGCGAGACCCTGGAGACTCTCCAGAAGAGCAGCGAGGCTCACAACCTGAAAACAGCTCACACATCCACCGTAGCCCGGGGGGGGGGGGGGGGAGAGGTCACCTAACTAAATGTAAGTGCAACGTTACAATCGCCACCACAAAGAAACGTGGCTTCGTCTACTGCTGCCTTTCTCTGCTATTGGCTGATATTTGAATCTTACGGAGGTGAAGAAGGTATGAGAAGCAGAAAGGTCCCGTTAATATACCACATCTTCAAATTCAGTTTAACAGTCAGCTGCACAGTAGTATTTAAAAACTGAGTACTTCAAAACGGGTCTTTGCACCATGAAGAACTGTGCACTGTGGAAAACTCTCTGCAAGCTGCTATTATTTTTCCACTCAATCACTGCAAAACATGCAAAATCCCTCAGAGCGACCTTCCTGCGGTTTACATTGCCGTCTGCATTAAATATACATACATTTATTAATGTTGAAAGAAGTATTTAATCTATTGAAGAGATTTATATTGAACCAATATTGCTTTTCTTGCTATGAAACGACCACGATGCTTGTGTGTGCTGTATGTTATTGATACCCCACCCCCCCACCCCCCCTCTCTAATGAAATCAGGTTGGGCCGACATGTAGGGAGAGAGTGCGTATTGATTGGTTGCCTTTGAAAGGTTCCTATAGCGCTCAGAGAAAAGAAGGGGCCATAAATCCACTTAATGACTGGAGATAGGAGCATGAGCTGAGCCGGTGGGATGCTCATCACTTCGAGATGGATGGAAGGCAGAGTACAGACACACTTACAGACGGGATGTAAACAACAGAAAGTAGTTAAATTATATGCAGAGTGCCGATGCGCTTGTGTAAATGAATACTTATGGACATACAGATGAGGTGCATGCACAGACAACCTGTGGTCTCCTGACACATGAAACAGAGGCATAGGAAGAAAATGCAAAGCCCAGGATTTACTGCCCGTCTGTTTTCACTCACTAATTGACTGACTGATAGAGCAGAAGCTGCGAATACCAGACCCTATATACACATCTCATTAAAGCTATAGTATTGTATTTGGTAAAAGACAACGTGCAACAGTTGACTAATGTCCTGCAGGGGGGGTGCCGACTGGCTCTGTACCTGCCAGGTCAATGTCAGGGTGAAGGAAACACAAGCAACATCTTCAGGCAGATGAGGAATGTCATTCTGTTCAAGAGAAATGGACAAGCAATATTTTCTTGTAACCTAGTTTGAAGGGAACGTGATGAAAAATGCAAATCTCAGGCATCGTTACAGCAGGAAACGACTGCGCTGGAAGGACAAATGTGCTCGGATCAACTTAACGCTCTTCGACGGAGTTTGGGGCCCGATAAGCAGCTTTCACCAGATCCCATTCTGACAGACACAAGTTTTGTCGTGACAGAGCTAACAACCGAGAGGCTGAAGCCTCATTTAGGAGGAGGATATATGTGAAGGAGCCTTGTTGCTGCTGCCGAGCTGAGAGAATTCAGAGAGACAAAGGAAAATAGTTCCAAAGTGTCAGTTTGTCTCCAAGGACGGTGGCAGAGAAGATTAATGATCGGGCACAAAGAAAATTCAAGTTTTTCTTCATGACCTCTGATGGAACAGGAGACATAACAACTACTATTTTAACGTGTGATATATATGATCACTAATTTACTACGGGCCTCCAAGAATTTTATAAAAAAATAGTCGCAATGAAGTCGTAATAATGAAGTTGTCCACTGTCGGAGTCCATTTTGGATCATTTCACACATTAAAACACACACAGAATAGGCTGCAGTCAGTTATCTGCCTATGAGCACTCTGCTTACTTATTAGCATGAGGTCTTTGGACTGCCACAGCGTGTAATGACCAACCCTGCCTGATATGCCAACTCTGTGTGTGTGTGTGTGTGTGTGTGTGTGTGTGTGTGTGTGTGTGTGTGTGTGTGTGTGTGTGTGTACATATGCATGCTGGGCTCCATGTGATATCTTCCTCCTCTCACTTCACCGTGGCACATTGAGTTATGCTGCCCGCCCCGTCCCTGCCCTGCTCGCGTTCTGGGCCTTTTTTAAAGTGCGTAACTATCGTCCCCGCTCGCTCACAGCAGCAGGTGTGTTATGTGAGTGGAGTGCAAGTGCAACACTTCAGTTGTGTGGTGTCACGAGCGAATGCGGGATGCTGGATGCTCCTTTCTCTTTAGAGGTGTTGGAGGGCTGTAGACAGGAGAGCGAGTGGAGGGATGAGACGTGTCAGTGAGCAGGAAGAGAGACAGTTGTATTCTTACTGTAGCCAAAGGAGCATTTTCAGTTTTGTGGGATGTCAGCGCTCTGCAATAAAAACGTACAGATGCAAAATAACAAACTGTAACGATAGCGGCTGGAACAGAATGAGAAGTAATGAAGGGATTATCACATGCCAAGCTTAACTGAATATATTTTAGCTCCTGACCTTATAGTGTATATAAAGATAGACGACACGAAAGCTATAGCCAAAGTGTCTTGATCGCCCCCTGGTGGCTGGCTGTCCTAAATCCTGCCTCCTTCATGTTAGTGGAAAGGACATGGATCACACCAAGAAGTCACAACAAATATATCCTCCGATTTTTGTTGTGCTCATCATCATCTTTATTGACAGTCCAGAGTTAGCTTCAGTTTGGATTGTGTGGTCACTTGAGATCTGATCCCTCGAACCACATGTGGGATGTTTGCAGTGAGATCGCAAATGAGTCCTCGGCCACGTCGACAAACCTCCTACTCAACTACAGTTTCAGTTTTAGCTACGGTTTTAGTTTTCTCATAATTTCCCAAAAATCGATTTATTTTATGGCAGCCCGCCACAATATCAACATTGATTGCCTCATATTGATTTTTCTATTTTTATACATTTATTTCAGATGGGTAAAATCTTACTTTATTGTAGAGCTGTTATTGAATCCCCCCCCCCCCTAACACAAACACCCACAGTGACAACAGACCCGTCTTTTATCATCAGAACAAAGTATTTGGTTTTTGCAAAGAGTGAAGTCAAGCCATGAATTTAAAAAAGGACCTAGGAAGAAGTTAAATAATTTCTTAAAAATGAATACACATGCAAAATGTACGTAGGCCTACATGCATCTTATTTCCTTCCTGAGCTCTTATCTTAAAAGCTTGTTATCATGTCATTCCCTCTCTTTCTTTCCCAGTTTTCATCACACTTCCATATAATAGTGCTTATCCTTTTAAGGGTGGTGGTCATGAAACCAATTGGGCAAGAGACAGGGAACGGCCTAGGACACTTTGCTAGTCCATCACAGGACTTATTCTGTGGGAGGAAGCCAGAGAACCCAGAGAAACACATGAAAATGCAAAAGGAACTGGAATTCAAACCAATTACCTTCACCACTGTGCCACCCTCCATCACTCTTCACATAAATATCTATAAATAAGCCACAATTTCATTAGATTGTTCAGCATCCAGTGTGTATTCCATATTAAACTCATGTCGCCACATACGGTCGGTGAGTAAAGTGGCTATTTCAGCGTTAACGGTTGTGAACGGTGCAAAAACACTGAACATCTGGTTTCTCCACTTGCGCCTTCCTACCACATTTATGTATGCAGCACATACAGCGGTCCTCCCCTCCCTTAAGATTTATCGCACTCATTTGTACAAAAGTGTGGAGGAGAGGAACCATGTGGCTGGAATGTAAATGTCCCGTATACATTTCACACTGATCAACACAGCAAGCGGAGGGGGGAGAGGAAACTGACTGAGGAATAGACGAGGTACAATAGAAGTGGGGAGAGGAGAAAAGAAGGTTATGAGCGAGGAAACGAGAGGAGAGAAGAAGAAATAGGATTTATTCAGTGTAGAAAATTGTAATGGATTCTGTTAAGTTCCACAGTGGTGCAGAGGTTTCATCAAGTTCTTGTTGGTGAATGTTTATTTCATATATTTTCTTATATTTTAGTTTAATCTCATGCAAATAAATAGTCGACCCTGCATTTGGACGACACGTCTTCAGTTCTGGTTTCTTACAGGTTTGATTGGTCTCCTGCCTCATTTCCCTTGATCTCTTTTTATATCTGCAAGCTTATCTCACATTTTCATTCCCATCCATTTCTTGCTCTCTGTTTCCCCTCCTCTCTGTTTCTGTTTTTCCCCAAACTGTCTCGCTCTCACACTCTCTTCTCCTGTGCCGCGTTATGTAACCACGGTTCTGCGCCTTCGTGCTCCACTTTCTCGTAGGGGGGTGCGAGGGAGCCTGTGTGGTTAAACAACGCAGATGAACACTGGGAAACAGGGGCCGGGGTTATTGGTTGTAAGGACTAATGGTAACCGGTGTGTTTTTTTTATTCCATCGCTGAGGACAGAGGGAGGGAGGGCAAAGATGAGCAGAGCAGATGAAGTGACCTTGTTTCCTGGAGCGGTAGCTGAACTCTAAAGTGCTTGTTTCACATCAGCCTCTGTAAAAAACCTGAGCGGCTCTTCTGCAGTCATCATACTCCACTTTATATTCTTCAGTGTGTTTACTGCGGCCAAGTTTCCCATAATCACAACCGAGAATGTTTTTTAAAAACCCCAGTAACTGCAGAATGATTTCGCCTGTTTACGAACACAAACAGCAGTTGGAACAGCAGCAGTGGTATTTAAGGCACTTTCAAGACACTTAACACCTGATTGCCACTAATTGCTTCAGAAATCCTGCTCCTGCTCAGAGTCTAATTCCAGATCCTCCCTGAGAATCATCACATTTTGTGTGTTTTACCTCAGTATCACAGTAACTCAGTGATAGCTGCCTGGATACACTGTGGACAGGAGCTGCTGACCACTTACATGGCAAAAAAATTCAATTAGCCAAAGTGTTTCGCTTGAAGTTAACGGCAGAATCCATAGAAACATAAACATTTCCTGCATAAAACCCACAAAGTGTGATGGAAACTTTACTTCAACCCATACAGATTATTACTGAAATGCAGCCAAGCAACCGAACACGACAATCTGCTTCGTATTTGCTGCAGCGTGCACAGTGTACACGGATGAGCGTTTGTTTTTAGGTATTTTAATAAAGACGGACTAAAAAGCTTATTTGTTTTAAAAACGAGAACATGTTCGCGTGGACCGAGGCTGAAAAAAACATTTCCGACTCTACTTGCCAACTCTTTTCAAACGGCTTAATACTCTGCAGCCCGAGTATGTTCCAGACGTGCTCTTTGAAGATTATGTTTCATGTACAGCCCTTCAGTCCTCCGGTGTTGGCCTTTCGAATGTTTTCAGGCGAGGATTTGCAGAAGACGCAGCTTGTAATATCTACGATGGCGACCCTCAGAGCAGCCTGCCAGCGAGCCGGAGGGCGACGGAGAGGGTGGTCTCCCTAATCGGCAGGGTCATCACTTTACTTAGCTGCACACATCTGGATTTAACCATTTCATACCGGCACTCAGACGAGGATATCTGCTAAAAAACACAAGGCCGGTGACTTGGAGCCACAGGGTGTGTCGACATTTGTGGCCGTATGAAAATATTGCTGGATCACAGCTCTGCAGGTTAATAACGAAAAGAACGGGGGAGGAGAAAGGAAGCAGGGGGGGGGGGGGGGGGGGGGGGGTGTTTGACGCTGATGGATGAGGGAGATGGATTGAGAGACTAATGCCTGGAGAGAGGGAGGAATGGATGTGTAAGGTGAGCTGTATTTTGACCATCAGGGCTGTCGTGTAGCGATGAGGAATCTATGTTCCCTCTGTCATTTTCCATCCACTCCGTGTTATTTCACACTCCGGCTCAAGGGCAAGACATCAAACTCTCTTTTTACTCTCTCTGGTTCTTCTCTTGCTCCCTTGCTCATCTATTCTTTCCTTCTTCCTCTCTTCCTCGCAGTGACAGGGTTCCCTCGGCCAGCGTCAGTGTTGCGTCACCCTGACATTGAAACGCTGATACAACATCAGTATAATTAGAACACACATATCGACTGCCTCATGCTGCCAAGTGTGAGTGTGCGTATGTTTGAGTGTGCGTGCGTGTGTGTCTGTGTGTGTGTTTCACATACAAACTAAAGCCGGTTTTCAGCATATGCGACTTCCAGTCATTTAAATGTTAAATCTGATCCAATCCTTTCATTCACAAAAGGACATCCCTGTTTTTTTGTCTTTAAAACACTCTTGAGTGACTCATTATTATTCTGTTTTATTTGGTGTTATTCCAGAATTGCTGGAACGATAACACAACAAAAAGTGCATCATTCACTTGAGTAGTAGACAAACAATAATTGCGGCCAGTGCTTCACACAACATTGGCAACATTGACACAGCAGAAAAATCATTCAAATATAAATTGGAACGAGTTGACAGAGAATTAGAAAAACTGGGTGAGTCTCCAGTGATAATTAGAGGCTTTTCTAAGTACTTAGAAGTCGCAGGTAGGAAAACGTTATTGAATTTAAATTGGGCAGAGCAGCGACATTACAACTCCTCCAGCACAGCAGCTCTCGTGTACTATGATAGTGTCATCATGCGTTTGTAACTGCAGGGCTGAAGCCTGATTGATTTTCATTATAGCTCAAACGCAGTATTATTAATCCTGAGTACAAAGAGCAAACACAATCCTGCTCAGTACACAGATAGTAGAGATACACGCTGCTGCTGCTGCCTCTGTGAAGCACACGGGTTGTTGTCTTAGTCTCTTCGTATCGTAAAACACTTAAAACAGTTACAAGAGTCTGGTGTCATGAGGCAACATAATGAAATACAAATATATTTTGTGGTGAGGTTAAGGTTAAGGGATAAGGGTTTTGGTTAGTGGGTCCACAATGAATGGAAGTCAATGCAGAGTCCTCATATAGGATAGCTGCAGTACGAGTGAGGGAGTGATGGAGAGAGAGACGGGGGACACGGTGGACAGGCATATTTTATCCAGCATAAACAAAAACAAATTATTTTTAAGGCACAGGGAAAGAGCGGGTTTGTTTCTGTGTGTGCATGAGAGAAAGTAGGAGAGAGAGAGAGAGGCCGAGCGCGTGTTAATCAGATACATGTTTGTTATTTTGCCAAAGCATCAATTCCCTGAAAACATCTTGTTCTCTTCCAGTCTGTTCTGAAGCGACGGCCGCCTTTTAGAAAAGTGTAAAAACGTCTATTTTGAGACCGCGAATGTGAAAATTGCGAGCACGGCTCTGTGCTGCTGCTAATGCCGTTAATGCTGGTTTGTTGAATAGGCTGTTTGTGATTCTCAGTGTGTGTGTGTGTGTGTGTGTGTGTGTGTGTGTGTGTGTGTGTGTGTGTGTGTGTGTGTGTGTGTGTGTGTGTGTGTGTGTGGAAGGGTTGGGAGGGGGGAGGTTAATGGGAGTCGAGCAGAAGACAAAATCATACCGTGGTTTTATCGACTATGGGCCTTGTTCCCTCCCCAGAGTCCCGTCTCATCAATTATACGACATGTTACACCACCAACATACAGAATAAACCCCCACTCAGCTGCCGGGGAACAGCAACAACACACTGTGGGAAGAAAAAACTCTCTTTTGTGTCACAGAATTATCATTGAACGGAGCAGGAATCTTGAATGTACGCTTTACAAAGAAGGAAAAATACAAACCAAGGATAGAAACTGGGCTGATGGTATGATAACTTTTAAAGGGTTATAATGAGAAGAGTAGAAATATGGGAGGAACCTTGTAACTGTTGGAGAAGAACCAACTAGAAAAACGTGCACATTTTCTCATTTCCTGCTTGTCTGTCTGTATGAGAGGAAGATAAATAACACAGGTTTTTTGGGCCTCAACAGTGAAAAAGTGCTGCAGAGATTGTTCCCAACGCAGGAACTGCCCAGTGCAGCCTGTCGCAACAAGTTTGAGTGTGTAACCGAGTTCATAGATGAAAGAGAGAGAGAGTCTGTGTGTTGGTGAGGAAACGATTGAAAAGAGGGTGACGATAAAGACCAGCCCCAGAAGAACGTGACCATTGTTTTTAGGATAAATGCAGCGACGCTTTGGTAGCTAGTTCAGCCGCCAACTGGAGCTGCACTGCTCCAATCATGTGACCTGTCTCACTCTCCACAATCCTCCGTCTATTTTCAGCGTCTCTTCCACCCCAGCATCCACCTGTAGGCTCCGACGGGGGGGTAAAGATATTTCCTACAACTTCCTATACTATCAATGGAATGATACGGTATCTGGTCGGAGCCTTGACGCCAAACTAACTATGTTCTGCTGCTCTATAAACATTTAAACTCAAGTTTTCTGACCCAAATGTTGCAAAAAACACATCAAGTAACATGTAAAATGTACTTTGTGACAATCGTGTGATATCAGACGGCTACATCGACGTGTCTCTCGGCTTTGGCGGCATTCTTCACGATACATGTTCTTGTAGCATGCTGATGAATGTGGGGAAATCAGTGGCACTGAGTGGGAGAAAGAGCCACGAGACAGGAAAAGGAACGAGAGGAGCACGAGCCTTCGAATGTAAAATGAACAGTAAGGGATGAAAGTCAAGAGTGCCATCCCCCTCCTCTTCATCAACACTCATCCTCCCCTTTTCGTTTCATCTCTGTTCCACAACACGGAACATGCACGAGGGTTTGGGCAAAACAAGCTAGCAGGTAATTATTTTTTGGACGATAGGGAAAAGGGATAGGGGATAGATTGGGAGGAAAATCCTTCTTCTTCTTGTTTAATCTGCGTGTGAAGTATAAGCTCTCTCTCTCAGATATGATGCTGTGTAGAGATAAGAGCCGAGAGGCACAGCCATGACGGGCAAATGTAGGCGGGGAAGAGAGGGGCAAAGACGACAGGAGAGAGAAACTGGGGAAAACATACGCAGCACGACATATTGGTTTCTGGTTTTGAAAGCTAGAATAAAAAAGGGAGGAAAAGACTGAACTTTGTGCCATCAGTAATATAATGATTTAACTGTATAGACAGATTTTTTAATTTGGCCCACGTCAACTAACATGGAGGAGGCAGGATTGCAATAACAATGGTAAAATGCATGAATGAATACATTAATTTCATGAGACTAGCTTTTTGGATACTCAACATTCTTCAGGTATCAGCTGTTTTACCTGCGGGTGATATATTTCAGTTTCCTTCCCTCCACAGAGTGAAAGATATTAAAAAGCTGAGAAGGAACCAGCGGGTCGAAGGGCAGATAGCAAAGAAATTAAGAGCTGGGTAATAGATGGGAAAGGTGACATGGTGATGAATAAAAATGAGACGGCTGGACAGAAAGACGGACAGACAGGAGACGAGCAGAGAGAGAGAAGACCAGCTACAGTGCACAGACAGCGGTGATGCTTGTTACTCTGCGCGCTCCAGCAAACAGTTACATGTAAGCACTTGATTTTCTGTCAGGGCGACTTGGAGCCTGCGTCACTCTACACTGGGACAAGACCATTACCGCGATCACTGGAGTGAAAATGGAGTCCACGGTGGACGGCGTGTACCCAAACTCCATGTACAGTAGATGCTACACACACAAGCGCACACAACCAAAGTTTACACACTCTTTACACACAGAGAGCCACAAAGCAACACTGACACAATTGTCCCAGGAGACGGCAAAGCTTTGATTGACTGGCGATGCATTTCAACAATGGTTCCGCCCACAAGCCTCCCACAGAGCCTCCACATGACAGAGTCAGAAGAGACACAGATGCTGGTTCACAGCCCACATTGATATTGACGGCTGTGTGTGTGTGTGTGTGTGTGTGTGTGTGTGGGGGGGGGGGGGTTATCAGATTATTAGACAAACTTTTATGCAAGTTTGTTGTGGAACTCGACCCTGAGTCCAGCCTCCTGCTGAGGGGATGATTTATTTATTTTTCAATCAAAGGCTTGAAAGGTAATTCGAATAGAACCCTTGATTGAATGAGTAAATATTAATACGAAGCAAAGATTGGAAATAAGAAATGATGATGGTGGTGAAGAGGAGCCGCGACTTCTGGGAATTTTTTTCCCCTCCTTGGTTTGGTATGAAAATAAATTGCAGGAGCCGAGACACGGAAACTGCGAGTTTGAGCCTCGCTGTTGTATTTTCATTTAAATTTCTTTGAAATAACCGCAGAGAAAGAGAAGATGTGAGGAAGGTTAAAAGAATATATTGTGCTTTTGTTGAAGAAAGCTAATAATAGAGAGACGGAGGACATAATCATTTTTGCTTTGAGGAGTAACAATGACTCTTTGCTTGAAGTTTCTCTTTTCAGGATTTCAACTCGTGAAGCAAATATTGTAAACTCTGAAAACCCTCATGAGCTAAATTCAATACAATATTGACCTTAAAATATCAAAGCAAACAGGAGATGGATGACATCTTCCATCTTCTTTCCTCTCACAATGAGCCATCAGGCTATTATGCATAAATTACATTTAAAATACGTATGATAAACTACATACATTGTGCAGAAATATTGGTATTTATTACCATTGTTACTATTATGATGTGTGAAATAAAAAACTATGATTTTATATATTTTTCCAACAAATGTTCACTGTTTTATTAATGTGCACAAAGTGTCTACAGGGATCATTCAAACACTGAATACATATTTATGATATCAGGCCGTTTTGATTTAATTTTGACCATCTGTCATACTTTTCAGCCTGAGTTTTGGCAGATGCTGTGTCGTCGCGCAATGGAGGTGAATAAAGAGGAGAGGAAAACAACAGGATGTAAGAAAGGAGGAAATAAGGAGGAAATAGAAAAAACAGCGCACAGCGGGAGCGTGAGGAGAAGAAGAGTATGGAGATCAGCTGACGTGGAGCCGCTGCAGCAACAGATGAGCTGAGGAACTCAAACGCTCTGCAGCAATCTGTCTCTCTGAGCTGTGCTGCACTGAGGTGTGGTGCGGAGTTACAATCACAACAACTGGTACCGCCGCCTCTGTGGGACACGCATGTGAAAAGACACGCCTGCAGGACATATTGGGATCCTTTAAACAAGTATATTAGATGTAAAAATACACCAATCTTGCATAAGTATTTGTACTAGTACTAGCGTGTTCAGGTTCAGACGCAAACAACAGAAAGCCTGTGGGGTTCGGGTCAGGTTTGGTAAGTTGGTTAGAAGCACTCTAACGGATTGGCTGTGGCTCACTCTTCCTCGTTCCGTGTGCCGAAGTGTCCTTGGGCAAGAAACTGATGATGAGGCTCCAAGTGCACGAGATGCCAGCGTTCGTATCCTCGATATTTCAGCTTCAAGCCTGGAAAGCGTGTGGAGGTGGAGATGAGTCGTCCGTCTTTCAGTTTGTGTTACAGGATGTCAAATGTTGATTATGTGTGAGGTCATCCTGAGTCAGTCACAGTTCACACGAGAAGCTGTGAAACTGATCAGATTGGCATTGTTTAGCTCGGTGGAGACTAACCCAGGATAAAACACATCCTGACCTGACACCATCCCACAGTGTGCTGCTGCTCCTCCGAGTTGTTTACTTCAAAAACTTTTTTAAATCCTTAATTTGGATGTGTGCGCGATCCAAAAAGTCAATTGCGTGGAAGAAAACTCTCAAGCCTGTTAGCTGGCCGAAATCCAACACCCTGCTTAGTAACCGCAGTGTGTGTGTGTGTGTGTGTGTGTGTGTGTGTGTGTGTGTGTGTGTGTGTGTGTGTGTGTGTGTGTGTGTGTGAGTGTGTGTGTGTGAAAATGTTTTAAATCCCTTTTAAAATCCAAAGTGCCAAAGATCACAGAAAGTTTTTAACAACTCAAATGTGAGAGATGGCACAAAAATAAGGCCCAGGTTTAAAAAAAAAACACTCACAATTATCACTCTAAGCCTGAAATATGCACGGAGACTAACGAACGGCACGACGAGCAACACTGGAGGAATTATAATTACGTGGCGGTTTGAGTTAACGCTGCACTTCGGGAGTCTATTTTCTCGTCCCGCTGCAGCATCAAAGAGTTTATTTTGGGTTCAGATGGAGGAAGTTGAATTAACAGGGCAAATGAGACTCTTGTTGGAGCTCCTGCTGAAGCGAGGGTGAGAGAAGCAACGGCTCGAACAATAGAGGTGAAATCAGCGCTGACGCCCGGAGACACATTTTACATTAGTGATGAGTTTCTTTGTGAAGTGCAAAGTCAATTTGAGGAATAGTTTGATGTTTTGTTTTGGGGGTTATTTGCTTGATTTTTTTATTTGATCGTTTTAATCAGCAGGTCTTGATATTTTCTGTTCTAGATGAAAAAAGAAAATTATTGAAGTTATGACATGGCAGAAACACACACACACACACACACACACACACACACACACACACACACACACACACACGCCTTTATTCTGACTACAAAGCTCCCAACGCAATGTTCATCTGGCCGCCGCTGTAACCGCCCCGCTGCGTGCACATGTTTATCTCTTGGCTCTAAACACACCTGTCAAGGGCGATGATGAAAAGCGCCGCCGCGGTTGAACAATAGCGGAAAGAGGGGAGCGCTGTTGATGAAACACAATACAGTGGAGGAATAGAACGGCCGATGGAAACGGTTGTTTAGATCCCTGGTGGGTCATTCAATCGTTTGTGCCCTTGAGCACATGGCCCTTCAGAGGAATAACTTATGATAAGTGGTGCAATGCTGTTAAGGGGAATGAGAGGGACGTGTGTGTGTGTGTGTGTGTGTGTGTGTGCGTGTGTGTGTGTGTGTGTGTGTGTGTGTGTGTGTGTGTGTGTGTGTGTGTGTGTGTGTGTGTGTGTGTGTGTGTGTGTGTGGGTATCAGATGAAATAGATTTAGGCATGAAGCGGTCGCTCGTTGCACCAAACCCAAAACAAAAGCACTTGATCGGCCAAATGTCTCATCATGATCTGTGTGATGTAACAAACCGTTGTGTTTATAAAGGTCACAGAGGAAGATAACAAACAGAATATTATCATTGATAATCCCTCATATGAGTTGAATAGCTTTAACTTCCACATCTTACGGTTGAGTGAACTTTTGTTTGCCCCCAAATGATGAGCTGCATGTTGCATATTAAATAATATGTGTTATTTACTTGGGTGGCTAAGGGTAGGGAAGGGGAAGTTATACTACCATAGACAATGTGAATATGTTCATAAAAGCAATTCTCTTCTCCGCTCACAAACAATAACATGCAACACTGATCACAAGCAACTTGGATTTGACGAGGCTGGCCAATGATTTCACATATTTTACCCACAACTTACCAATCCTACCTTTAATTTGACATGAAAACCTTCTTACCCTAACTCTACGGCACAGTGTAAAGTACTAGCCTGCAGTAAATATTGGCGAAGGCTTATCCACTGTCCTTGATTATTTAATTGTGCTTGTAGAAAACGTTGCCTGATTATTTATACTCTGCTCACTTGATGCTCACTCTTCTAACCCTGGAATTAATTCATGCCTGGCATTTCAATAATTTGTGTTTTTGGGCTGTTTCATTGTCTTTTAAAGTGCTTAATGCATCAGTAGCTGTGTTTGCAGTAATGCTCTACAACTGTATTCTGCAGAGGTTTATGTGCAGAATATTTATTGACCAACACCTTAATTACTCCGGTTCTGTTTATCACCGCTGCAGCGTGCACGGTTGTTTCACAGCGGGGGCGTCTCGGATCACGCTGGTGCGGCACTGAGATTTAGCGACGTTCACTTCTATACACTTTGCAAAGTCACTGATGCAAAATGTCAGCTTTTAACCGCTGTGCTGTGACGTGCTCCTCTCTGCCTCCTCTTCCTCTCTCCTCCTCCGTCTAAACCTCCACTGAAGCTGCAGTCAACGACGACGACATGAGCCGAGCTCTCGCTCAAATTTAAAAACTTGATTCGTCACATCTATTCCCCCACGGCTGGATCGTGTTTCAAAGGATATAATTCATTTTTAATTTTGCTTTGCAGCGGTTTCCACAGACACAGACTGAAAGCACAACACAAACAGTTACTTGGGAGATGAGCAGCAGTGTGACGGAGGGGGCGTGTGCATGCTCATGTGTGCATGTGCTGCTATGTATCATTGTGCCGCTGCCTGTTGTGATTGCCTGACCCGAGGTTTCAGCGCATTACCACCTTAGCTGCTTTCTGCTTGGATTTATTTGTCGAGTGCACACACACAGACACACACACACACATACGACTGCACGTAGACTCACAATTCATTTTACCGCTCTCAGCCGGGTGAATGTGTCCCGTTGTCAAATGTATGCAGGTTGAGAATGGATTTAAAAAAACGCGATGTCCTTAAATCGATGTGACACACTGTTTCACCTCCTCATCCACAGAGACACAAAGTGGACACACAATACGCAGCTATAGGAAGACATTCCAGATCTCAGCCAAGCCCCAGCAGTCCCCTTAAATTCAATCATCCATACACTCATTTCAGAATGTAGGACAAGATGGTGAATATCCCTTGAGTTTGAAGGTCTTCTGCACAATTTAAGTTACCAACTACCAGTGGATGTTAGGGACATGAGCACCTTAGCGTCATTGAGTGTTTCAGGCTTTTAATCAAAGGTACAGGCCGAACTTGAGGGTGTGCTGAGGCTAAAAGTAAATCTGACTGGCTACTGGCTTGTATGGCAGCACTATGAAAACCATGTGGCGGCTCAGTAGATCAGACGTCATTACCTCTATGTCTTTTTAGTCTAAACACTGTTCCATTTTAGGACATTTGACAAGATGGAGAATGTTCCTTATATGTTCTACCGCACTGACTAATCCAGATGTTAGGGACATGTCTTCAGTTGTGCACCTTAGCATCATCAGGTGTGTCGGCCTTTTATAGATATCAATCCCCTAATTGTTTTCATCAAGATCCACAAATGATTCCTTTGGAAATCTATGAAAATGTCCAAATACAATCTTTAATCTAAGAATCCTGGGTCTGTCCCCTGATCCAGATCCAATCCAAAATAAAAGAGGTCGTCTCCTGACCGAGGTTCGTGGAAATCTGTAGTTTTTGTGTAACCATTGCGACAAACAAACCAACGGACCCGGGGCTGACACACAACTTACTTGTCAGAGGTATTTATCATATTTTGGGGTCGTTTCAGACATTTCAGACAATTAAATAAACACACAATAGACTTGTTCAGACGATCATTATCCACGCAGCGTGATCACAGAGCCGACCAGCCTTCCACGGCTCTCGGTGGACGATTCAGCAGGATTGTAACAGCCCTTCACTCGGCGCCACCTCCTACTCTCTTGTATAACTTTCTCCCTTCATCATCGTCGTTGTATCTCTCGCCTCGTAATGCTTCAGCTGTGCTCTCGTCACATGACCACAGCGGTTAGCTCCCGTGCTGTGGTCTTTGTTTCCTCTCTCACGCAGCCACATCGTGAAACTGTGGGGTTTTCTTTTTTTCTAGGTCTCGACCTTATTATGTAAAGTGCCTTGAGGTAATGTTTGTTATGATTTAGTGGTACACAAATACAATTGTATTGAATTATTGTCACTGCCGTGTTACTGTGCAAACAAAGGAACGTCTCCAAAGCAAACGTTGGATTCAAGTATTTCAATTCACACATTTATTTGATTCAGGGAATAAAATGTCCCAAAAGCAGACAGCTCTCATTGTGCTATGGTTGACTCATGTCCACGGCTATCCTCCTCCTCCTCTTCGTCTTCCTCCTCCTCCTCCTCCTCCTCCTTCCCTGGAAGCGTGAGAGGAGATCCAGCAATGATAGGATTTTAAAGGAGACACCATTTCCGGACTCTTAACACCCAATGATCTGGTCACCCCCCCCTCACTCACACACACCCCCCTGTTCTCTGCACTAGAATTAGCCGTTGGACGCGCTCCAGCGAGATCCACTCGATATCCCACCCTACCAAAAAACCACCCTCTGCCTCCTCATCGTTCACTGGAGGCCGCACATTGCCAAAGTCAGAGTTGTGTCACAGCAGCAATCAATCACCCATCAATGTGAAACAGGCTCCACCAATACAGAGAAAAACACAGCACAACACCGCTGTAGCTCCATTCCCCCGTCACAGACTCTCCTCCCTTACTATCACCTGACATCCACCCATTTGAATCTCCATCCTCCCTCCTGACCTCCATCCGCTCCTCCTCGCTCCTTCTCCTCCTCCTCTCTGTCCCTCCTTCCCTCGTGGTTTCAAACAGACATCACAGCCATTATCACCTCACTGTGATTCAGACACTTGATTCATTATCCAGCCGGTGACCCTCTGGCACATATGCAGACAAGCGCACAAGAGTTCTTGCACACACACACACACACACACACACACACACACACACACACACACACACACACACACACAGAAACACTAACGTGATGTGCACCTGACAAAGCAGACTTCATTTCGTACAGTGCGTACAGTCACTGGGACGGACATGAAGCCTGATGCTTTATGATGAGAGTAATTTAATAAAGTAAGTGGTGAATTACTTTAGATGAGTAATCGAGTTGTTAAGTAACTTGTCCTCCCCTCATCTTCATCATTCAGTAGCTGGTCAGCAGAGTAAAGCTTGAAATCACCTCCATACGTTTGTTTTCAAATGAGCTCATTGAACCGTAGACAACGAGGACTCGTCTTCCTTCTTTTCCAAAATAGACGAGTATTTCTATCCATTCATCTGTTTTCCTAGAGCTCCACTGTGAACAGGGCGATGTCATGTGTCGCCGTACTGCATTGTGGTTCCCTTGTGTCGTGTTGCTCGCGCTACATAAGTTCAGCAGAGCTCAATTGTTTCACGCGGCAACGGAGGCACCAACCAATCAAATCACGTTAATGCGCAAGAGGAGGCAGAGACGGCCGGTGAAGCTGGTTTGTGTTCATCTGGTTGTGGATGTTGTTTTAGCCGTACTTCACCACCGTCAAGTGTTAATGCACACGTGTGAGTCCGATACCACTTTACTATCTGTAGACATGAGGGACATGAAGCTGGAATCAGCAGCCAATTAGCTGATTTTAGGATTATGACTGGAAACAGGGAAACAGCAATGAAAAAAAAAATGAATGGGAAAAATGAAACGTTGCTGTGCTACGTGCAGGAAACCGTCCACAAACATACAAGCACATCTTATAAAACTTTACATTTTGGATTTTTTTTTGTTTAAATTTAGTTTTAGTTACGTAAACAATACAGTACAACTACAGTAATCCTGCTTCCAGTCTTTATGCAAAGCTAAACTATGACAATGACACCCATTATCTTCCAATTAAGGATCCCCCCCCCCCCCAAACCCAAGATCAATATCAGTATCAATATCCTCCACCGCTCTCAGTTCCTACCTGGAGTTGGTCATGTCCGTCTGTCCTCCTTGACTTTTCTCCAGCCCCAGCTTGGTGAAAATCCCGACCAACACCATGATGGCCACCACTCCACAGATAATATACACGATCATGTGGGTCCGATCCCGGTCTGGTTCCTCGTGGACCTCTGTGACGGGTGCCGCCGGTTTCCCGGTGTTAGCCCACACAGGCGTGTCGTAGTTGGAACAGGACGTCTGGTCCAAACTGTGAATTTTGAACTGGCAGCAGAAGCGGTAGAAGCAGGAGCCGCAGCAGAACAGGTAGATGCCCGCGTTACAGTTGAAGGGAGGGTCCCACTGGCCCATGACATCATAGTAACCCCAGCATCTTTTGCCGTCGCTCGGAGCCGTTTGGTCCTCGGTTTCTGGTGTGGGTGTTGCCAGGGCGACCTCTGACAACAAAGAGGACTCAGTCTGGTTGTTGGCGGGGACCTGGGCCATAGCCTGACCAGACGGCCGAGAGCCCAGTCCACCCAGTGAGGTCAAACCCAGCAGAACGGCCAGCAACGCGCTTCTCAAGAGTGGATGCATGGAGGTGGCCATCTTGAACTTACACTTCCAGTGTCTCGCGGCTCAGAGCTGATGTGTAATTGTTAATTAGAGGCCCAAATTAAAGTTCCTAGGTTAGAGAAAACAACAAAGAAGTAGAAAGTTAAATACGCCCGGAGCTTCAAATTATATTCATTTAATCAATCTGTTAGAAAACACTGAAGATAACACTGAGGTCAAATAGAGGGAGTTTAGTCTATATTCATGCCTGGAAGAGAAATAAAACAGCCTTTAATTAGTGCTGTGGGAGTTGTTAATGCACAGTTACAGAAAACTGTCGTCCAAGGGCAGAGAAACAAGTGAGTGAAAGAAATCAATCTCTCATCTCAACATGCTTCTAATGGGGGTGAATGAGTCCCTTGTGGGCAGGAGCTCACATGCACAGACACATCACAGTCCCTGGCAATTTACTCTAGGTGTGTGTGTGTGACTGAATATGTGTGTGTGTGTGTGTGTTACAAAGCAATTAAATATTCTAAAATTCAGGAAATGTCACCTTTCACAAAGCCATATGTCACAAGCAGACAGCGGAGGCGGCTGAAGACAAATCCAAATCCGCTGGCTTGGAGGGAAACGCAGTTTAGGAGGGCGTGTTACCTACGAATGGACTTGCCTCTGGCATTTCTAGCAATAAGCTCCCATGCTGAGTGGATGAGTAATCCGTGAAAGGAGAGAACTCTGGGTTCCTGACGGCGGAGAAAGAAGGCAGATTCCTCTCAAACTCACAGATTGTCACAGGCTCCCACATGAAAGGCTTTTGACTCCGCAGACGGACTCGTATTCCTGAGTGGATCACAACTCTAATGCTCAAGTCTGGAGTCAAATAAGTCCAGGAAAGAAAAAAGAAAACGCCTGAAACCAGTGTGCAGTGTTTTCCTCTTCTCCCTCTCAGAGTTTAACTCGCATCTATCATCCTCCTACTCTCCGTGGCACTGTTCAGAGTAGGCTTTTTTATTTTTGTGGTGGGCATCTTTTCACCGCCACCTTGGTCCACTTTGGTGAACGTGACTCCCTCTTTGAGAAGTTTGGTTCCAAGTCTCTCAGCTCCTGAGGTCTTTTGTGAGGGATATTAAATATTCAGCCTTTATTTTGAAAAGGTTATGTTGGACAGTTCCTTCCTAATTCCAGCCAACAGGTAAAAGCAGCTGCTCTTTAAAACACACCTCCAGACTCCAGAGATCCTATTCCAGTCCAAAAGCGTCTCCTCTTGCACCTTAGGCGTGTTTTCTCTCATGCATGCGCACACACAGACACCACACACACACACACACACACTCACACACAATCAGCTCCAATCCCCCTGATGACAGTGCTCTGTCAGTGTCACTCTGCAGGTTTTAAGCAACACCCAAGGAGTCCAATGGCTTTTTGGTGCTCGGCGTTTGCAGGGCTCCTACTGCTGCCGCCGCCGCCGCTCTCCGTGCACACTCCACTGAAACCCCCTCCTCTCCCCCTGTGGATCCCGGGGTCTCGAGCGGACCCAGGACACCAGCCGGGCACTCTGTCTATCAGCCCTGCTCGGTCCTGCCCTACAAGTGCTCAGAAGACTGAGGGGAGGAGAAAGAGAGAGGAAGGGGAGGGCTGATGTGCTGATACTGAATCTCTAATCTAAATGTCTTGGTGCTGCTGCATCCAACAGAAGCTGTAAAAAAAAAAAAAAAAAGAGAAAAGCGGTGGAATTACTAAACCAGAGTGGAGGGTCCTGTTTAACGGATTGTTCTTTGATGGTTTCTCCTTCTCTTTCCTGGGCTTTGCTTTTGGCTTTTTTTTTTACACTATGATCTCAATCCCTATCTATCCTCTCTTTGAGCTCCCTGCCTCTTTTTCTACTTACCTCACCCTCTGCTCTCATGCCCTGAGGAAATATCAGCTCGGGGGGGTCAGAGTGCCTGTGGATTGCCCTCTGCACTTTCAGCGATGCACTTGCACAAGCCTATAGCGGGGAATAATGCTCCCCCGTGAGCCCGAGCGGACGACAGAGACAAGTGGAGATGCGACAGCCACGCAGCAGCCGTGTGGCACCGAGGGCAGATCAAAAAATGTCCTGTTTTTTCAAGAGAAGCCCCCGTTTGGAAACGTGGGACTGTCTGCAGCAGCTGCTCTTTGTTGTTGTTGTTGTTGTTGATGATGTTGCCTCAACAACTCACTTGCCAGTTTTAGCTTTAAAAAAAAAAAAACCAAGAAAAAAAAATCTCAAAGCATTAATATGCAACAGTTTTTAAGCAAAATGCTGCATATTATCTCCCAATTTTTTTCATGCAATGGATTCACTCTGCTGTCAATTCAGTCCATGTCCGGCTGCAGCTTCTTTGAAAACAGGCATAATTTGATATATATGTATAGGAATTTTATATATATATCATATGTATGTGTTTTCACTGGTGCTCTGCTTGTGGGATGCTCCAAACAGAAGAGGGTGGAAGAAGCAGTAAAATGCTTTTTCAGTTTTTTTGTTTTATTCCATCCTCCCCCTTTGTTGCTGTTGTTCTTCGTCAGTGTGTATTCCTCGTATTCCCTCGCTCTGCTCAGTGCGTCTGAATCTCGTCGGCTCCTGCTGCTGCTGCTGCTCTCGCTGCTGCTGCTGTTCTCCGGCAGGACTGGATGACAATGTCTCTCTCTCACACACACACAAACAGACACACACACACACACTCTCTCTCTCTCTCTCTCTCTCTCTCTCTCTCTCTCTCCTCCCTCTCCCAGCTCACTCCTCCCTCCCTCTCTCGCTCACTCCTCCCTTTCCCCTTCCTCTCACACACTCATCCTTTGTGGGTAAATGAGCACTTGCTGACTCTCGCTTTCACTCTCCTCCTCTCTCCATCATCATGTGTCACTGACACTCTCTCCTCTCAGTTTTGTGTTTTCTGTTTCTGCTCCTCACGATGTCTCCCTGTCCTTTCTCCTTCCTGTTCTCTCCATCTCCGACCCCAGTTCTTACTCTTTTTTTTTTTTATCTGTTCATCTCTGTTTACGTCCTGTCTGTCTAACCTTTTCAGTTTTCTTTGGCTGCCTCCCCCCCACCTGTCTTTTTTCTGCTCTGCCATTATTTTGGAGATTCTATCCTCATCTCATCTCATCTCATCTTCTCATCTTCTCCCTGACTCCCTGCTTCCAGCTCTTCTGTGCTTCAATCCCAAAACGCCAGTCAGCCCCACAAATGAGAGCATTAGTGCTGACAGAGCAGTAGCATGTGTGAGGCATGTTTTTTTTTGTGCATGCACGTGTGTCTCCTATTTCTGCTTGCGTGTAATTACTGAGCTAATTCCCCTGCACATCTTCGTCTTTGTGAGCGTGAGCGTGTCTGGAACATGTGTGGTGCTGCAGTGCTGATTGAGGGAGGGAGGGAAACAGAGAGAGAGAGAGGGAGAGGAAAGGGATGGATGCATGGAGAGGAGGAGGAGGGAAGGAGGAAGAGAGGGAGGGGAGGAGAGGAGAGGAGAGGACAGCGGAGCGGCTGCCAAAGAGAGGGGGAGAAAGAGAGGGAGCTTGACAGAGAGAAGCAGGGAGAGGGAAAGAGGAGAATTATTACAGGGAAGGGAGGGGGGATTAAGAAACATAAGGATAGCAAGTGGAATGGGAAGTGACGGAGGGGTAGTAGGAAGTGCGGGAAAAGAGATAATAAGTAAGTGATGACAATATGGAGGAAAATAAAGAAAAGCTCTCTGAAGGGAAAGTGACATATTAGACCTATAGAGGTTTAACAGAGAGAAAAGGGAGGGATTATTATTCAGAGAGAGAGAGAGAGAGAGAGAGAGAGAGAGAGAGAGAGAGAGAGAGAATTCCAGTGTGACTAGTAGAGCACTCAGTATGAGCACACACCTCCACCAAGAGCAACAGTTCCCCGATGAAACCACATCTAAATTCAGTATTGATCCAGATTTTTAGTTGGATCGGCACCCACTCACATGTATCAGTCCCCGAAACACGGCTTTCTTCATCAAGATCCATGAATTATTCTCTGAGAAATCAACAAGAAACGTTGATGTAACACAACAATGTTCAGTTTTTACATTTCACCTTCTCTACAGATCAAACACCAGGATAACTAGAACATCCCTCAGTGGAGCAGAACTCTGCCAAGGCCCCATCGTCCCGTTAAATTCAATCACGCTGCACCAAATTGTAAACAATCATATCACTCCTGCATCCACGGATCGAGTCGTTTTTTGCATAATCCTGCTGACAATCAAACAAACAAAGTCCTCCTCCTTGGCAACAATAAGGAGTAGTGCCTCCGGGGTCTGACTATGACCTGGGCGCTCATGAGCAAACTGAGCTGCTTTGTTCATATATTTAATTCTGTTTTTTTAAGGGGCTGAAATTATATTCTCATTTTTTCCTTTCCCTGCCACCATCTCTCTTTTTAATCTCTCTGATTCCCCTCTCTCAGTTTTCATTTCCACTCTCTCTCTCTCTCTCTCACACACACACACATACACACACACACACAATATGAACCTGCGTGTGTCTGAGCCACATTTCTTTTGTTGTGGTATTTCTCCTGCGGCTCCTCTTTGCTCACTGTTTGTACTCTGTCCAAACCTCTCAGGCTAAATTCTCTGGCACAGTGCGTCAGGACTTGTGTCAAGAAAAACACATACGTGCACGTTTACAACATGCACACAAACGACCGTGCCAGATACACACTTCACACCAAAGCTATGCGATGTGCCACAAATGAGCTAATCCCCCCCCCCCCCCCCCCCCCCCCCCCCACCCTCCCCCATCTCCTCCCTTTTCACCCAGTCTGACATTAAAGAGGCTTTTTTTTTCTACCAATGGAAAATAGGCCATTCGTTTACAAAAAGAGAAGATATCAAAGTTGCTGTGAATGAAGACAGGTCTATGCAGCATCAAACGCACAAGTCGCCGCATCTCAGCGCTCAGGAAGGCGCGCGGTGCGACATGGGAGCAGAGGGTGTTGGCTGAAAAGCGAAATGGGAAGGAAGGAGGGATGAGAAAAGATGGAGAGGCAGAAAGGGATGGGAGGAGAAGTCCTGGGGGAGAGAACAGATTGAATGGGAGATCTGTCTTAAATCATTTCAATCTCCCCTTTCTCTCGGTGCTTGGCTGTGGTCTAATAGCACACATCATCTCCTCTCCTCTCCTCTCCTCTCCTCTCCTCTCCACTCCTCTCCTCTCCTCTCCTCTCCTCTCCTCTCGCTCTCCTCTCCTCTCCTCTCCTCTCGCTCTCTTTAGCCAAGTGGACTTACATCAGCAGTCTAGACTGAATAGTCTTCTATTACCAATTAGGCCTCTTATCATTTGCTTTTTAAGGGTTTAAATTAATTTTTTTCCCCAATTAGCAGCTCATAATTATAGTAGAAATATGGAGGACTTATCGACACCAGCATTTTATCGTCTGTGGTCATTTAATTAATTTCTAATTACGAATTTCCGTGATTAGTGCTTTTCCTATATGTTTATTTCTTACAATAGTTAAAGTAGGACAGGTGGAGTATTCCAACAATATGTACACATGTATACGTCTTAATCGCATTATACTTTACTACTGGAGTTTTCCCAGCATTCCAGGTGGGGGTTTTAATATTCTGGTGGGAATGTCGGCTGATGACATAGTGGACGTGAGCATAGTCACACTTTGTAACCGGTAACAAGGATATGATTGGAATATTCTATTAGCAGCTGATGTGAGCATTATAATCAGAGTAATGTCTTATTCAGAATAAGGTTAATAGTCTGAATATTAAACTGTTTCACTTAATTACACTGTTCAAATCTGGACATAGTGTCCTCTCCTCTTGCCTCTCTCCGCCTTCCCTGGCACTCGTCTCCTTTCCTTCTGATCTCCGTCTTGCTTTTAACTTTACTAGAAAACCCAAGGAGGGTAAATACGTTTCCTCAAAGTCAGCCTCAATCTTTGTTTTCATCTCTGTCACCTGCCGCCACCTTCAACCGCACCCCCCCTTTACCTCCGCTCCATCCTTTCCTCGGCCTGTCTACATTTCTCCCCTCGTCTTCAAATCCTCTCGTCAAACTATCTCACGTGTCTCTCAGATCGCAGCGTATGGGCCACACCACACCACACCTGTCACTCTCGCTCCAATTTGCCTCGTGGCTTTTTCTCGCTCCCTTTCACTTCCGCTCGCTCTCTACAGCCGCTCGTGGTTCCTGTGCTCTCTGACTGTCACTCACTATAGATGAGTTCAGGGTGGAGAAAGAAGGGTGGAGGTACGTCAGGGTATGTCAGACAAGGCCGTGACAGAACTCAGAGGAAAAAGGGGGTTAAAGGGGGACGTGAAATATGGGATGGAAGCAGCAATAATTTAGGAGAAAGTAAAAACTGCAAAAGAAATAAAATAAATGATGGAATTAGAAGAGAGATGAAATCAAACAAAGCAAGGAGTGAAAGAAAAAGATCAAGTGATTGTAGGATGTCATCTATAAGCTTTCTTTTCTATTCACAATTAGCACAACTGCATCTTACACACACACACACACACACACACACACACACACACACACACACACACACACACACACACACACACACACACACACACACACACACACACACACACACACACACACACACACACACACACACACGCACACACACACACACCCGACCCTGATACGCACCTGGGCACTGCTGCACTGCAGGGACACAGGTTGTTCTTTAACGGCTGAGTTGTTCGCCCTAAAGACGAAACTCTACAGGTGAGCAAGGAACTAGAATTACTGCTCTGAGGTTGTTTACCTTCACCAACCAGAAGCCATATTTGTTTTTACAGAATAGTTTTCCATGACCTTTGACCTTTGACCAGTGAAATCTAATCAGGTCAAAATTTAAACCCTTCAAATTTTGAAGGATTCATCCTTGAGTAAGAATGAACGTTGTCACATTTGGAAAAACTCCATCAATGTGTTGATATTGTGTTTACAAGAATGGGATGGACGGATAAACCAAAAACATAATAACTCAAATGATGCATAATCTAACAAAATATGCCCAAATCTTTTCATAAATTACAAAAGAAAATTCTGAAGTGTCGATTTATTACTAGGTTAAAGATTTTGTTTCATTTTGTTCAGGTATTAGAGTCAAATGTTTTTACAGAGGGGATTCTGCACATTTCTTTAAATCACTCTGTCGAGCAAACAATATCATCGACAGCTATGAAAAACATCAATAATATCATGTTTTAGAAATAACTTGTTATAAAGTATAGATCAGAATATGAATGATATATGAACAAACCCCTCGGTAAAATCTTTCAGCTTATAGAACAGGTATAAACCTTGAAAGTTTGATGTATGTAAGTGCCACTGATTTGTGGCTCAGTGCATTAGGATGAAACTCACATGTAAAGATATGCATCTGACTCAAATCTACAGATGCAGATTTGAGTCTAATCTTTTCAAAAAGGCGAAATATAAAAACTAAAACTTCTCGAAGGTGACACACTCTCCCACCGGTGGATTAAAGATGTCCCCCAGCTGTCGTCGTTTCAGCTCTCTCTTTATACGCAGAGTTTCATTGGCGGATAAAACCTCATCTGGGTCTAATTCCCTTTTCTACACTGTGATCCCTCTTTGTCTGTAACCTTCTCGACTTTCCCTCTTCTCCAGTCAGAAAGTGCCCGGAGAGCTCACCCTGTCTCCTCCTCACATCAGAGCAAAAACAGAACTGGCCCCGTAGTGAAAGGAGAGCCGGGCTCTAACCTCGCTGTAAGACAATGTGGGTCAGTTTGAGTGAGACAGAAAAAGGATAATCTATTGGGAGTCTTGGATTTCCTGTTGGGGACTTTTCAGGTTTATTTTGGAGGGGATAACTTTGGAGTAATGTCATACTCTGTGAATCTACAGGATGCATATTATGTCTGGTCTGTTTTTGCACCCCCACACAAAACACCCTTCCAAGGGCAGATCGATGACTGATGCTAATGTACTTAAGTATTGATGGTTCCTTTTAGCCGATTGTTAACCAGCGGAATCCAGTTTTTCCAGTCAGCGATGCAAACAGACATTTAGTTTGATGACTGTAAACAGGAGACGAAGTTTATCTGCCAACATTTCAGCTCTACCCATCAGCCATTAAGCCCGGAAAAATGTTTTCAAGACTCGGGGCAGCTCATGATCCGATTCTGACTTCTGAAAGTTTGCTCCTGGAAGCTTGACGCTAAATCAAAATGACAAATGTCAACCGGTGATATCTCAACACTTATGGGGGCTTTGGCGTAATCCCATTAAGGACTCAGATGCACCAAAAAGTCAAAAACAGTTCACCTGTATTCGGGCTCTTCCAGACTGACGGTGCAGACGGAGCAACAGGGAGACGTGAGAACCAGGGAAGGCAGCAAAAACCAGTAGAAGTGGAATTGACAGCTGAGACTGACTCGTGATTGGTTGTCTGGCTGGATGCCGCGGCTCCATCCTGCACAGACCCTGGCTCCAAAAGCACAAGATTGTGCATCCAGGATAGTTTGGCTTGATTTCTGGACAGCGGGAGGAAGTGGACATCTGTCAGTTTATGGTCTGTGGTCATTATGGTGCACAGAAGCAAGCTACTAATTCCTGCAGGTGAGAAACTACTCGTTTGGAAATGTGCTACATGTGGAATAACTGCAGAAAATGTTTAGAGACAGCAACCGATCAGCCAACCAGACCGCCATCGGCCCAAGGTGCCACCGGCTAAGTAGTCGTGCAGTCATCCAGTCCACGTCAACAGAGGATTATCCCACTGCGTCTCTGTGGGAGGTCCATGGTTTTATTAACTGTCTGTCTCGGTTTCATCCTGATGCAGCCTCAGTTCCCCCGCAAAGCCATCCACTGTGTGTGTGTCTGTGTGTGTCTGTGTGTGTGTGTGTGTGTGTGTCAACAGGGAACGAGCCGCAGTAACTCAATCAGCCAGTCAGAGATGAGATCTGTCCTCACTTGTGCCTCAGAAAGTGAGACAGGATGGAGAGAGATGTAGGAAGAGTTTGTGTGTGAGAGAGGAAGATAGACAGAAAGGTCGCCCGAAGGTGAACAAGGAAAGGCGGAGGTGGTGATATGGGAAACATAAGAAGTAAGGAGGTGTATAAACATCAGGTGTGGATTCTGAAACAAACCCTCCAGGGGAATTATTGTTATGTCTGTTTTGTGTTGCTCTGCTTTTGTTGTGTGTCTCTTGGTTGTAGTTTTGTGTGTGTTTGTCTCATCTAGAGTCAGATTTCTTGGTGGTTGTTCTTGTATGTTTGTCGCAAATCTTTGCCGTCATTCTTTGTGCCTTTACAGTTTTTTTGAGTCTCATATTGCGTCTGTTCATTTTGCATCTCTTTGTGGTTGTCAGTGTGTGTTTATTCATGTTGCATGTTTTCCTTCAGCTGTTCTGAGTCTTGTTTTTGTGTCTTTATGGTAAATTTTCTGCCCCATTGTCATTTAGCATCTCTATTGTCAGTTCACATTTCTTAGTAGTTGTCTTGCATGTCATTCTGTGTCTCTTTGCAGTCGTTTTGCGTCTCTTTGCAGTCGTTTTGCGTCTCTTTGCAGTCGTTTTGTGTCTCTTTGCAGTCGTTTTGCGTCTCTTTGCAGTCGTTTTGCGTCTCTTTGCAGTCGTTTTGCGTCTCTTTGCAGTCGTTTTGTGTCTCTTTGCAGTCGTTTTGCGTCTCTTTGCAGTCGTTTTGTGTCTCTTTGCAGTCGTTTTGTGTCTGTCCACAGTTATTTTGACACAGGCTCTTGCACAAGGGCCCCCTGACCCATTTGGCCCCTGGAAGGTCTGTAAAATCCAGATCAATGCTGGAGAGGAGCGAGCGACGGAGGACAAACGGAGAAGCAGAGCTGCGTAGCGTTGCACTGAGGGGACCTTCATGCTCAGACACTCCCTGACTAACGCTCGTCTGCTCCTTCTTTCTCCGCCCGCTGAAGTTTTTTGACACAAAGCGGATTTGTTAAATCCAGTCGACTTTTTATTGCAGCTCAGTGATCTGGGCGCGCACACACACACACACACACATGCATGGAAGTGTAGATTCTTAAAGTTTGAGGGTTTAATAAGCTGCACAGTGCACGGTTTATAAACTAACGTGTTTATTAACACATGTAGAGTTTCATCATTCGTTGCATGTTCTTTTTCACTGATTTGTACGTTAAACATGTGTCTGTGTGTGTGTGAGCAGTGTGAATCTGTGGATGTCAGTGGATTAGCCTACTTTAGGGCTGATGTTTTCATCACCGAGGCTCCTAAACTTGTGGATGAGTCATATTTGGTCCAGTAGCGCTGATGACATCACCGTACATCTCAAAGTGCCTCTGCCCGGAGCTGTTTATCCGACTCTATATTTATCTTCGTATCACACTTACAGAAACACATTCGAACTTGTGCAGTTGATTACCTACATGCCATGAAGAGCCCAGGAGCAGCATTTAGCTTCCGCAAAGGGCTGTAAACGGGATAAAAGGCTGTATATTTCATAGCGTGTAAATACGTGACATATATTGGAGAGCAGATTGCTTCGGGGAGGATATTTCTCCTGATCTAATCTAAAATGTTCACGCTGAGATGGCAGTATCAAAGTCAGGGCCTCCTCTTTGATTCTCTAAACTCCTTCAAAGCAAAAGTTGAGTCATGGAGGCTTATGGCGATGCTCGAGTTGCTGAATCCTCCGAGGAGGGAAATGTGAGAATGTTTAATGGTTTATTTTATAATTTGAACGCTGAAATATTCAGAATTAGCCAAAAAATAATTCATAATATCCATTCAAATATTTATTATGAGAGAACCAACATTCATAATTCAGTCGGACAGGCCCTGACTTCGTGACCATATGTGCATAACGGGACATTTTGGACATGCTCCTCAGAGTCAGTGAGCAGCGGGGGCTGAGGCACGGCTGCTTTTTACTGTTCAGGAATGATAAAGAGCAGTCGAAGGCTCAGTGCTGCGAGGACATAAACGCCTTCACACACAAGAATATTAACAAAACTCTTCTTACTGGCACGGATACACATTTCTGACGGTTCCAACACTAAAAGGCTTGGATAGATTTGTGCCAGCTCCTTTTTAAAAAAAAAAAAGACTGATGGATTCACAAAACATCCAGTGATGAAGATCTCGTCTCCCTCCTCACTTGATAAAATAAGAGGAGCTTTTCCCATTTTAGAAGGTGGAGAAGTAGAAGCAGAGATTTACTGCCTCATGCCGGAGAGCGGCCCTGGTTCCATATTGAGGATCTAAAGGGCACATTAAGCTCTGACTGGGGATTCTACTGCAGCGTCTCAGGAGGCAGAGGAGCCTGCCAGGTTCTTATTGACCCACAGCAGCAGTGTGTCTGAGCTGAGTTATCGCACAGCCTCAATTTCTACACTGTATACGATATATACTGTAATATGTAATTTTCACATTCTGGGTAAAGGTATTCAATTAAATTAACTTTTATTTATATAACGCCTGGTCACTACATACCATATCTCACGGCTCTACATTGGAAGTCGGGCCCTTACAGTATAAACTGACTAATCCTGACTAGAATTAATAATCTAAATACTGAGAATGATATTTCTGCAAATAATAATAATGGTAATCATAATTGTGGAGTGGTAGATCTGGATTCTGTGCTTCCATAACAAAAACAAACGTTTAAAAAAGATACTGACGTAAATAGTAAAAAATGGCCTTAAAAAGAGATACTCCAGTAATGGAACCATCCAGGGCGGCGGAGCATCAGAGATTCACTGGATCCACAAATGAGTTTGTTAAATCCCTGATGTAGACATTTACTGTTTCCTCTTCCCTTCCTTTCCCCAACAGATAAGAATCTTTGAAAAGAGACATTAACTGAATTAAACTTCAACAAGAGGTACTCTCCTTTTCTCTTTATGTTCCAAAAGGTGTCAGGCGTCAGAGCTCACCTACAAAAGCCGACAGAGATGTTTTCCTCGCCATCATCAAAGCCCGCCGCAGTTATCTCATTATCCATTTCAAATTTCAAAGAGCTCCTGAAATGAGCTCATCACCGGATCTGTCTCCACCGATCTCAGACGTTCTGAATCCTAAGGAAAATATTTCTGTTGAAGCCGGGAAAGGAAAATAGATCTTTACCACTCTTAGGTTTAGTTCACCAACAATTACTGTCACTTTGAAGGTTACAAGCTCAAAAGTGCCACAATAATTCAGCGATCAGAGATATTATTACATTTCAAACATGATTTTTCTCAGCTTTAGACCATGAGGTGTAATTGTGGTTATTTCTAAGACTTCCAGTGTGAGCAGACGCTTCTTTCAGAGCAGGACTGTGACACTGAACCTTCACCGAGAGGCTGTAATTGACCTGCTCCACAACACGGCTGCACCGGGACATTCAATCTGCCGCCGCCGTCCGTTACCTCACACACAGGTTTGTGTAAGGTTACAGTTCAAGAGTCCATTTACTCTGCTCTATAGGACAAACACCGATCAGGTTCCATTATCGTAGCGGCCGAGGCCATAAAACTCTCTCTCATCAGAGCGGGACATTCGGAGTTGTACAGTCTGGTTCTTCTTTAGTTCCTGTTGCTCGCTCCATTCAAAAAGAAGATCTGCTTTAATGAATAAACAGGTAGTTGTTTCGTTCTGAAATATAAAATAATTACTTTTTTTACCACATCAGGGTGTAAACAGTTTTCTTTCTCTCCAGAGCAGAAAAGTATGATCTGCATAGTTTTTTTTACATTTAATCTAACAACTGATGAGGTGCTGAGCTTCAGTGTTATACTGGTTTGAGAAAGCCTGACTTAATGTGATGTGCTTCATTGAAAGCTTCAGTGCTACAGGTGTAACTTTGGATACCACATGACCTCATGTACTTGACACAGCTTTAAATACCACATCTCATTATCTGACAACACGAGCCGTCTCTCTGTTTTCACACTCGCACGGAGACGCTCAGACACAGCGACGTTTCTATATTTAAAAATATATATATATATATATATATCTACAGTGAAGTATGTGAAGGTGCATTGATGCTGTGAAAAAACACACACACGTCTCTCTATAGTTGTGAGGACACTCATTGACATAATGCATTCCCTTGCCCCTTACCCCTAACCTTAACCATCACAACTAATGCCTAACCTTACCCTAACTTACCCTAACCCCTTAAACCAAGTCTTAACCCTCAAACAGCCCTTTGAATTTGTGACGATTGGCCAAAATGTCCTCAGAACGATGGTATGGAACGAAAATTGTCCCCAATAACTTTAGAAAGACAAGCAGACACTCACACACACACCCTCCCTGTAAGAGTGTTGCATAGATAGGGGGGGGGGGGGCTTACATTTTACACCACCACCGTAAAGGTTTATACCAGCTATAGTCAATAGTGTATGACTTTCATTATCTTTGTCATTGGTAATATAATCACATCGTTGTGCAAGAGAAGTGGGGCACAAACCTCTATCATCATAATCATCATCATAATTGTTGCTGATGTAAGTGGATGGATATTTAAAGCACAGGGAAGCCGTACACACACACACACACACACACACACGCACTGGAAGATCACTTACTTTGAAGATCCGCTCCGAGAACTGTTTCAATTACATGGCTGAACAAACTGTGGCACTGTTGTGTCTTATGTGATTTCTTTGGGTCAAAGAGATGTTAAACGTGTCGGAGCCGAACAAAGAGAAGGAGCTGTCGTGTGAAAATTAGATTTAGTTGGTGCTTATATTTTTAAATTATTGGCTAAATCAATTTTGCAAGTCAAGTCATTTAAGCGTGGAGGACCTACACACGAGTTATAATGGAAATAGGTTTTCATTCCAGTATGTGAAGCATATGTGTACCTTTATCTTCACTTTAGATCTGTGAATATATATTGAATCAAGGCTAACTGCATGTTTCAGTTGGTGAGACACTGCAGCTGTTCTTTGTGGCTCTGTCTAGAGGAAGCTACACCATCACTGGTAAATTGACTCAAGTCAGCGTGAGTTGGGTCAGGGATCGAACCAACAACCTTCTGGTTAGTGCAGCTCCCCCAACACATCTCTAACGGTCACACGTCCCTTCTATACGTTGCCCGTACAGAGCCATCAGGCACAAGTTGGTGTTTAGTATCTATATTTCAAGAGTAAAAGTCCTATAGGTAGTTCTGACGCAGAATAGCTTTCTATTGTTCATTGTAAGAACACATCATGAAAACACATGTGTCCGTGGGAATCGTTCGACCGGAAATGACAGTTAACCATGGATTCATGTCTGTGTGTCAAACACCCTGAGCCAGCCATTAACCCGGGGTTAAGATCCTCAGGCTAATGAGACACTATGGCTGCTCAATATAATGTATATCAATAATTCGTAACTGGTTATAATGGGAACCATGCTGTAGGAAAAAAAAAAGTTCATTTGAGTTGACACGGGATTGAACTGTCGTGCACATTAGTTCCCGGTGTGGACGTGGGGGCCATGGTCGGATTGACATGCAATACATTTCCATGACAGAGTTATGGCGGAGGGGTCACGAGGCCAGTGTGTGCACCCAGGGAACTAAACTCACACTGAGCTCATCCGAGCGAGGCCGGGATCACACATCATTCCCACACATCTGCCTCCTGACTCATCAGTCACCGTGCGGCACAAATCAGCAGCGGCGCTTCAAGGTTTCCTCCGCAAGGTTCTCTCTCTCTCTCTCTCCGTCCGACCCCGCAGTTCAGCGGCAGTGCGGCGCCTCTGACGCAGAGCAAGGCATCCGGCGCTGTGGTCTGACAAAACGATTACAGGCCTGAACGTAAAGCACATTGTGGTTATTTCCTCGGAACCAGCTGTGTATTTTTAAAGCAGGAGATTAGCAGTGTTTCTCATTATTAAGGCCAAAATTAAAAGCATTGCGTGATTATATAAATGCATAATTGTGTGTGGGGGGGGGACCATTTGCCACGAACACTGCAGATGTTGCTGTGTGGGAGACATGGGGTGAATCCCATCAGCCGAATGTGGTGCTGGGATTTAGAGAGTGATTATATTTGACATCCTGCTAACAATCCCCCTGCTGGTGAAACCATTTAAAGGTACAAATAGCAAGATGTTTCACTCTTAGCTCGGGGCATCTAACACAATAATAGCATCAGCTGTCAGCCGTGAAGAGACTGTGGGGAAAGCGAGCGCTCGGCTTGTTGGATGAGGCTGTTGAATCAAGGGAGGCAAGAAAAAAACACAAAAAAAACACAAAGATGGGAGAAACTTGCAAAGAGGAGAGGAGCTGCGGGACGGAGAGGACTGGGTGAAAAGAAGGTGCCTTTCGGTTTAATTAGCGGTGGCAAATTAATTAGCAGCAGGGTGTGAATTAATTAGTGTTCCAGAGGCAGTTTAAAGGCAGCGCCATAAGGAACCACTGTAGAGGTCCCATAAGGCTTTACAGTTTGTTACAGCCCAACCACGATCCTATTAATTAGCAATTAAATGCCTCCTGAATTCCCCATTCTATCAATCTCTCTATTTGTTTTTTCTTCTATCTTTTCTTCGTCTCTGTTCTGTCTCCTCAGCAACATCAAGAGACAGATATGCAAACCCCCCCCCCCCCGCTGGTATTTACAGTAGAAGTCGTCAATGGTCTTGCAGCGGTGTTACACATTTGTTCTTTGTTGTTCTTCCACGCCGTTTTAAAAACTGTTACCCCGAGGCTCTTCCCCCACCCCCCCACCCCGCCCCGTACACCAATAAAAAGTTAGTGGGAGATTCGAGGGTTTTTCGGTATTTCTGTCTTCAGATTGGAGTGCAGAGAAAGAGGCGTCTCTTTGATATCCTCATTGATTTTTAAAAGCCATCTCATTTCCCCCTGCTCTCACTCTGCGGTGCCTTCTCCCGGCTGCTTTACAGCCAACATTACCTGGTCGGTGTGAGTGAACGGGTCAGTGCGCAGGAGACGGGCTCGTTCGGAAAGTGGCTTGTGCTTTAGTTTTCTACAGGCCCTGCAATCACTTCAATTTATGTGCTTGAAAACAGTGCGCTGAACGAGCATCGCGGGGCCCCTCCGCACCGACGGTTATCCCTCATAAAGACAGTGCTGTAAAAATGTGTTGCTTCTTTATCACATCTCGCCCTCCTCTCCTCGTCTCTTCTCTCTTGGCAACACATTGTGCCGCATGGAGCAATGTGGAATCGATCGGACGAGCGGTGCACATTTCAATAAGGAGACATCGAATGGACATATGTGTTTTTTAACCCTGTCAGTGCTACAGACAAAACACGGTGCAGCTGATGGGAATGTGAGGAAGTGAGTAACTAAAGATTATAATTTTGACAGAAAGCAATTGAAAAATACAATGAAGTCAATAATCAGGGTGTTGAATATCATAAATCAATCAGAACGCAGAGTTCCACTTGAAGGTAGCGTGTTCATGGCGGTCAAGATTTCTCTCAAAACTACCAATGCCAAGTTCATGGTGGTGCTACAGGAAAAGTCAGTGGATAACAAAACTTTTAACATCTGGGGAATGTCCATGAACATCCATCCATCCATCCATCCATCCATCCATCCATCTATAATCTATACCCCTTATCCTTTTGAGGGTCCCCGAGGAGCTGGGGCCAATCCCAGCTGACATTAGGTCGCCTGTTTATTTTAGGGTCAACGTATAGAGAGAAGCTATTATACATTCAATTTTGAGTCTCCAGGAATCGTAACCCAAATCTCCATGTCTTTGGACTGCGGAGAAACCCCCCCCCACACACACACAGGGAGAGCATGCAAATTCCACAGAGGGAGAAGCCGGTTGAATCCATAAACAAACCGGGAAGAGTGCAAACCGCCGGAGCACTGTGCCGGTTGCTTATGAAAACTTTTCACCAGTCAATTCTTTATTTGTTGAGATATTTCATTTTGCACAGAGGCTGAGCAATCAACATGGAACATCTGTCAATAACCAATCATCTGACACATGTGGAACTGTAAATGTGGGGACTTTGATATCGTGGGAACGTGGAAGCGACTGGTAGAATTACTGAGAAATTAAACCATGGTAATTTTCCTATAGAAAGCTAAAGTTTTTTGTTCTGAACTTTCACCAGAGCTTAAGTTTCTTTGCTCTGGAATTGTATTCAAAAGGAATTCATGCCAAATAATTTACCATATTATCTTAAATAAACATGTGCATCTGCTGAAGGTGTAGCACTAATATAATATGCCTCTTGTAGAACGAGTGAAGCGTTGCTTTATTCCCTTTGAGGGAACGAGAGAAGCTCCTGTCATCGGATGACCTCAGGGGCAAAGATGTTAGATGTTTATTTTTCCTGAAGATTGAGAACAGAAATACCAAGTTTGATTGATTTTGTGTCATCAGTCAGAAAGTCCTGCTGGATGCAGGAGAAATATACAGAAACTACAGCAGCGAGTTGGCTTCACACTCGGCTGCTCCGCTCTCCGCTGCAGTTACATAATGATGCTTCAGTCAAACTCACGACAGCCTCTAACATTTGGTTATTTGTCAAAGCATGTACATTATTTTGTGTTGCAGCATTTGTCTGACATTTTAAGGTCCACTTACTCTGCGATTTATTCCTCCTCATTCTTTCGCCTTCAGCTCTTCTCCTCTCTAACGGTTTTTTTTTTCCAGGGGTATTTCTTGATGATTATTCTATTTGGCCCAACTTGGCCCCGCAGAGTAAAAAAAGAAAAAAGAGAAAAGCACGTGAAGCATCATCCATGTGAGGGTCGGCGTCATGCTCAGTTTTCTTCTTCTCTTCCTGACTCAACCTGAGGGGGCGGGGCATCCTCTGCCCTTCGCGCCGGGACGTGGTTGGTGGCCCTCAAGTCGCCGTCCAGTCATCTCCATGGAAACCAAGTCAATACAGAAGAGGATGATGTAACCAGCTTTCAAAGATGAAACAAGTAGAATCATGAAACTAGTATTTTCTTTTACTTCAGGGTTTTATTTCCCTTGACTGTTTTTTCTTCTTCAATTTTTGCCATTGACCCAAATTAAATCTGTAGATGATCTGTGTGTGCGGCTTTACTTCGGCCTCAGGCTACAAGTTGTGAACAAGTTGAGGACTTCCAATACACTTCCTGCCTCAGGGCATAAAGCTGCAGTATTCGTGCTTAATAAGTGAAGTTTGTTGTGTATTTTTCCTCTTTATCATAGTCACAATAACCCTGTTCAGACCTGGTATTAACATGAGCAACGTCCATGTATGATCAGATCTCTCAGGATGATTGTTGGATCCAGGTCTGAACGGGTCCTATAGAAAAACCCAACAGGCTTCCTCCCATACATTTGTGTAGCTCATTAGCTGCACAGCTACTTCCTCTGCTTGAAGCTCAAATTTCCAAGAGGAAAGACAATTATAGCAAAGTCAATGGGCTTCAGTTGTCATTGATTCTCTCATCAGAGGCAACTTCCGAGTGCTACGTCGATACACGACACTGATAAAACACACAAAGCCTCCTGGAGCAACACTGGGGAATTCCTCCGAGTCGACCATCACTTCTTCCAGCGGACTGCGTGGAGTCATGCTTGGAGCATCGTCCTCGCACAGTTGCCACACAGACATCAGCACCAGCAGCCTCTGATCAATGCTAATGACACCGCATGTGCAAACACAACCACACTGTAAAAAGCCCAACTTCAAAATCGTTGTTCTAACTTTGTTTTCGGAGTTGAGTGAGCAACTATTTTTGAAAACTGTTGAGCTAACTTAAAGTTCCAAGTTTACAGATAAGTAATGCAGCTCACTGAAAAGTTTAAGTTGAGGAAACTTCAAATAGTGATTAGCCATCTCTTGTTGTAACTAAGGTCACTGAGCAAGATATATATATATATAAAACTTAATTTATATAGCACCTTTCAAAACCAAAGTCACAAAGTGCTTTACAAAACAAGCAAGATATGTTTATATATATATATATAATCATATGTCCTAACACACATACACAGGTTCATATATATCTAGATATATCTAGATATATACAAATTATGTGTGTGTGGGGAGGCGTATGTTCATATTTCTTAGTTTAAGTGTGTTTAGGAGTGCACTTGCGTGACGTGAAGTCACAACCTAGTCAGTATCACCGCGCATGCGCATTTTCAAACACCGGCGCCGTCAGCCCGACGGGGAATGTCCGCACATGTTCCAGTGTTGTTGGCGCTCCGCCTCGCTTTCCTCCAGCTCACGTGAACCAGGTAAGACTCTGTGCTCCAGTTACCGCTTGTTTACTGCTTATTCTGCCACCCGTTGTCTTTTGAATGTAAAGGTTCACAACGTTTACAAAGCTACTTGTAGAAGCTACCTGTGTTAGCTACCTGTTAGCTACCTGTAGAACAACCTCACCGTGCTTAAGTTAATAAACTACCCACGTGTTACGTTATTGTCTTATCGAAGGAGTGTGTGCATTGTTGTGTGTTTTAAAGGTTGTACTATCCATGCACACGCACAACTTTCTGACGACGATTGCAGTGTTAGCTGTTTTGATTAGCATGCTAACATTTAGCGGCAAACTGCTGTGCTAGTTGAAGCGGTGCCACTTCCAGACGATACAGTTAGCCCGTCAGCCCGTGTGCATGTGACGTTGATCTACAGGTACTCTACCCCTCATCTTATTGTGATACACACTTTATTCTCTCAGGTACTAATAAGACCCTAAAGTAATCATTATTTCCTTCCCTTGTGATAAAACACAAAAACCTTGTATATGTATATGATTTTAATTTTAATTAGTATAATGATGTATTGTTTATTAATGAACCCCTCACCCCCTAAATTCTGTCAAGTTTGAGGAGAGGGCTGCAGTGAGGCTTTTGTGTTATATATTATGTATTATGATCAAAACATTATTTCTTGACTTACAAATGGCTAACGATGAAGGTTAAATAAGGGTAACTTTTGATGTTAATTGAGTCATGTTCTTTTTTATGCATGCCAGGGTATGTCATCTTTTAATGTCTTTCCTGTTTTATTCAAAGCTAGGGTGGTATTACTACTTGACAAAATGAATTGCTAAAGTTTTTGTGAAAGTTTTAAAATTGTTTTAAAATTAAAATAGTTAAATTGATCTTCGAGTTGTATGCATTTTGATCTTTGTCATGTAATGTGTGCCGAGAAAGTGATCAGAACGTCTGTCTTGACCACCGCAGCAACCATATTTAACATATCTTTGAACACTGTCTCCTCTCTTTTTTAGAATTACTTAAGTGGAACTGGGAAATGTTCTTATCATTGGACGCACACTCATCACAGTTGATAAAGCTGTCCGGATCACGTGAAGCACTTGGAAAAGACCTCAGGGCCCTTCTGGACATCTTTGATGACCAGGCAATGTAAGTAGGAGATAAATGCAGGGTTCCCCCTAGGTTCATACATCATATATTTGGTTAACGATGCTTTAATATACAGGTGGTCAAGCAAGCAACAGAATTTTTTTTTTTTTTACACTTCGCTTCGTGCTGTGACTGAACATTATCCTTACCTTTCCTGTGGAATATGATGGTTAGTAATATCAGAAAAAATATGTTGACCATGTTTACAATGGGGAAAACCATTGTTCATGTAGTTGTTGAATATCTTTGCATTAAACACATGCTACCAATGCTGTTGTCTTTATAAAAATTGCTCTAGAAAACAAATAAACATAAGTTGTGCCTAAATGAAAGACTGATTTTATTTTCAGGCCATGTGATATTTTTTTATCTTCATTTTGTATCTTTCAGACAACTGACGTGCTTGCACACAGAAAGGCCACAGATCTCAGAAGTCTGACTTTCTATGTGAGGGAGGAGCCAGACAACTTTCTGAAGACATGTCTGGTAAGACAACTTTGGTTTATGCCATTATGGTTGTTTTCATTTTTGAATGCTGGGCCATTATAAATATACAACGGGCCAGTAAATCTCTGGTTAGAGAGCAAACAGACTAATTTGATAGCAATTTGCCATAAAACAAATCCATGTTTTTATCTTTGAATTTAAAAAGATCGTTCACCAAAAAATGAAAGTTCACTCATTATGTACTCACCACTATGCTGATGGAGGGGTGGGTGAAGTGTTTGAGTCACCAAAACACTTTTGGAGTTTCAGTGGTAAATAGTGCAGCAGCCAAATTCAATGCAACTGAAGTAACTGGCGGACTCCTTCAAATGGAAAAAACCACCCGGAAAAAAAAAAAATCCTCCATGCTGCTCCTGTGGTGTCATCCAAGTGTCCTTCAGCCCAGACATTCAAATTCGACTTGAAACGTCATTTACACCATATTTTAAGTCTAAAAGTCTGCTAGCGGAAGTAGCGATGCTAACACGCACTCCACACGCCCCTCGGGGCGAGAGCTTGTGTGCAGATGTGAATGCGGCAATAGAGGAAGATATCAGAGCACATGTAGTCAAAAAAGTTTTATGGGGCTTACAGATACTTGGATGACACCATAGCAGCAGTAATGAGGTACTTTACATTTTTTTTCTGTTGTTTTGCCAGTTACTTCAATTGTATTGGATTTGCCTGCAACGCTGTTTACCCCTGAAACACTAAAGGTGTTTTGTGGACTCAAACACTTCACCCATCCCTCTATCATAGTGGTGTGTAAATAATAAGTAATTTTTCCTTTTTCGGTGGATCTATCACTTTTAAGAACTAAAATCATTGGTCCACTAGTGAAAGCTGGAAACTGCAGAGCAGCTGAATTTTAAGAACACCTCAAGAAAATAATGTCAAATTTGGCACAAATGTTTACTTAGACCTATTAATGGGGGGGGATGAAAACTTAAAAGAATATTTATTTTAGTCTCTGTTTGTTTTCTGTAGGATACAGACTCGGAGGAAATGTGTGTCAAAGGGGTTGAACTCATCGTCATCTGTGACTTGACAACTGCCTTCATCCTTCTGTTTGGACTTATCTACGCTCTCAACTTGGACTACCCCATAGGATTGCACACTTGAGGCCTTTCATGAACTTTGGTACAGAGTGCTCTGCCCGTGATCAGGTTCTAAAGAACAGTTTGTTGTAGTAGCCAGCCATGAAAACACACGCACACACCCATACATTCATGTCAGTGTGTTTTAACCATCCTATCTGTATTCAGTGTTTCTTCACTGCTGGATTTTTTTTCTCAAAAGAGTTAATACATAAATGGTAGGTATGAGGTAATGATCCTTTGCTAAAAGGGATAGTTAACAGAAAATGACGCTGTTTCTAGTCGAATGTGAATGTTGGGGCTTCTGGACACTTCGATGACACCACAGGAGCAGTATGGAGGCATGTTATGTTTAAAAAAAAACAAAAAAACACTGAAGGTTTTGTGGACTCTGGACACTTTATCCACCCCTCTATCAGCATAGTGGTGGGTAGATAATGACTGAATTTTCATATTTCTGCGAACTATCACTTTAAGTTGTAATGTGTTATTCTGTTACATATACAGTGTGACTTGCATTTTCATTTGCTTTGTTTTGAAAAGAATTGTGCAATGGAACCATTAGGTTAACATAAGGATGAATAATGACACTCAAAATGTCTGCTGTTACTATTGCAATGTTGGCAGTTAAGTTATTGATTTTATAATGGTTTGCACCAAATGTTTAGCAATTGTTCATAATAAATAGATCATGTTTGAAGAATTATGCTGTCTTTTAGTATTGAATTTTCACAACAAATGTCTAATCCTTTTTAAAAGTAAGGCAAAAAAGTAAAAAAATTTTTTTAGTACCCTCAACTTATGGGCAGTAAAGTTGAAGTAATACAACATTTTAAGTTTAAACTATAGTTCTCTCAACTAAAACTATGCAGTGCCATCAACTTATGTTTTCAATTTATAAGAATACACACATGCCAGTTTACCATATTTAATATTTGAAGTACTTTTAACTTAGATACATGAGTAGACCTGAATAGTAATGTTAAGTTAGACAAACTTAAGATAGCACTTTGGGCAAACTTCATACTTTAAGTTGACACAACTCATAAGCCCTTAAGTTGAGCAAACTCAAAAAAGCGTTGCAGCTGGTTGCTTTACTGTTTTAAGTTGGCTCAACTTTTTTTTTTTTACAGTGCACAACACGTCAGGGGAGGAGTCCAGGGAATCCATCTTAGAAGTCTCCTGATCCCTGGACGCTGTTAAACTCTGTGCGTTTCACTCTGAGACAACACACAGACTCATGTTCTTTAAAGTGTCAGGGCGGAATATCGGGTCGCAAACTGTGGCACTATTGGTCAATGTAGTTAGTGCAAGAAACGCTTGCATAAAAGTAATTGAGTTATATATAAAACTTTTGCTACTTAAGCCGTTTTCAGACATGACCTCCGGGGAAACATCTGCTTCTTCTGGATTTCTACGAACTTTATTCTATGAGGTCAGGTGGACAAAGTTCGTACAAACTGCAAAGCGTCTCACTCGGACATTTACGTACACACATTCATTTCCTCCGGGGAAAATACAGAAGAACTGCGGAATCCAGTGCAATGTCTGAAGGCAGCTTTACAGTGTTTGTTTACAATGATACCTGCTCAGGGTACCATTTACTGCAGACACACACACACACACACACACACAGACACACTCCCTCTCCAATATCCCATTCCAATGTTGTTTATATGCAGTCTGGGGATCCTCATTAAATACGGCTGAAGAGATACAGAGGTGCCAGGACACCAAATCTGTGAGATTGGGGGGCGATGATAATAATACTGTGTCGGAGTCAGCAATAAATCACACACTGATAAGGTCATCGCCTGAATAATGATCATAATAATGTGATGAGTTCCAGCCATGAGACAGAGCCAGCGGACATTGCTTGGGCGTAAAATGGTTAGAGGGGTGCTCTCTCTCTCTCTCTCTCTCTCTCTCTCTCTCTCTCTCTCTCTCTCTCTCTCTCTCTCTCTCTCTCTCTCTCTCTCTCTCTCACACATACATACATATTCCTAATTTATATACTGTGCATGTTTGTGTGTGTGTGGAGGGTCCGATCCGTCTGTATAAATAAAAGTGCTGTTTGGTTTACCAGGAGAGATTCTGCCTCGCACACCTCAACCCCCACAAGCCAGTAAACAATACCTCCTCTGCTAATTATAGAGAGTCTGCTCCTCGCCCCTTCTCCCCCACCTCCTCCCGAACACACCAAACTCACTCTCTCCTCTCTCACGTGTTACACGGCTCCTCCTGACGCTTCCTCGCAGTCTCATCTTTCTAGAGAAGCCGGCTCAGGGTTTGTGGATCCATCGCTTTCATCCTTCGGGTTGCCGTGAAATTTGGGTCAACGTCTGCGGTATCACAACAGGATAAATCCTAATGACTTCTGGGATTCGCCGACTTATCGTTTCACATATACGTCGCTTTGGTTCACGATGATGAGACACCACGGAAACTGCAAACGCTAACGGGGAATATTAACCATCAAAATGTGTTCATGGTCATTCAATCTTTCGTCGTTTTATAAAAACAACCATACATTAAGTCACATCGCTCAACTTCTGAAGTTCTATATAAGTTCTAATCTTACCAACTACTTTAATCAGCATACAATATTTTATTTCATCTCTATTTAACAAGCATGCAGCGGCCATGCTAACATGTTACTTGCATGTTAGCACGTGTGCCCTGGTTTCCTATCTTCCGTCTTTGTGCCGTTGCGGAGCTGAGATCATTGCAAGCTCAGCTTTTGTTGTCACAGCAGCCGATGGGGTCACACTGATGCTAATAGCTTTGATGAGTGTTTCCACGTTGCTACACACTAACCCCCCCCACACACACACACACACACACTCCCTCACTACCACACACTGTGTCAGCAGTTTCCTCCGCCTGTGTGCCGCATCGGCATCTGCAGGTGAAATGCGTGTGTGTGTGTGTGTGTGTGATCAGTTTTATTGCTTATCTTTGTGCAGTGATTCACCTGCTTATCAGTAGCATTGTGCTTTGTGTCTGTTGAATCTGTGTCTGTTGAATCTGTGTCTGTTGTGCAGAAGTGTTCAGTGCTCGTTATCGCTCATAGAGACATTAAGAGCAACCAATTACAAAACAAGGGCAGTGTCTTTTCTCATCGGTGGAGTCTCATTGCCTCAGTTCCTTTGTGCAACCATGGACTGATTAGCAGGAGTTAATGGCAACAACTTAATTAATTGATAGTCACCGCTGGACGAGTCAATCCCAGCTGACATTAGTGTACAAGACCATGAATCATGTCGATGATGCAACCAGGGTTTGAGTCGGATTCAACAAGTTCAATTTAAGACTCTTCAAGACCTAATATATTTAATTTTAGACCCTTGTCAAGTACGACGATATAAATGAATATGGGAGTCTCAGAATTACTTACACTTAATTGAAGATAATTATCTTATAAACTACAGTCATAGGTTTCCATAATGTCTCCCACAGACGTGCTAAATGTACTTAGATCAGCTCCAAGTAAGACCTACTTAAACGTATTTAAGACCTGGTACCTAACACTTTGACACATTACAGACTTTTTAACGCCTACAATTCAGATAATTAATTGTTAAGACCCCTGGGAACAGAGTGAAACAGGTGCAGGCCCAAAGATCAATACCAGTTCTTGCAGATTCAAGTTGCTGTTTTTACCTCCACGTGATAATAATAGAAGCTGCTGCACAATTCACTGATTCCTGAAGGGCGTTATGTTGTCAGTCATTTGTGGGATTCCTCTATTATGATAGTATTGTTGCAGAAAGTAATGGTTTGGTTGTCGTTCTGCCGTCCGGCCCAAACTACTTTATAAGCTGCTGCCAGCTCGACTGACTCGATGCCCTCATCGCATTGTTCAGATGTTTTGGTGGGAAATGGATGTCATCATCCCGTCGCCATATTTATCTACTCAGCGGAGATTCCTCAAGAATAACAGCATCCTGCGTCCGCAAGGCAATTACCACATGTCGGTAAACAGCTCTAACATCGTACTTTTTCTATTAACGTGAACAAAGGGACAAGGAGTGAAACCAGGACAGATTGTCAGGCTCCATTAAAATGTGATATTTTTTGTTAAGTACGAAACAGGAACTTTTTCTTTGCCGTCAAGTGGCTTTGGATGCGCTTCATGTTGTGGACGGAGCGTAGCAGAGAGAGAGGGGATGTGTTTAAATGGTGAAATAAAAAGCTCAACCTAGAGAGACATGATATCAACACGTCGTATTTTTTGCACGAATGAGGTAAAACCAACACTGAGATGCTGACGGGTCATGTTTATTCATTGGGTTTTTATCTCCTTCCTCGTAGGCATAAACTTCCCCCATTTATAACATGACTGCAGCAGTTTTTTAAGGACAGTACATTCGCAGTATTTCGAAGTCATGGAGGTAATCAGGATAACGAGCAAAGGAGAAAAGCAGAGGGGGGGGGGGGGGTAAACGCATCTGAGGCCAAACTGTGGGTGACTTCAAAGAGAGAGGTGCCACAGCAGGAGATATAAAAGAATAACGCCGTGATAATTGATGTTTAAACCCTGTGAAACACACTGTGCTCAAACCAGCCGCTATATTTCATCTCCTGCTGATGTGCAGCATCATATTCACACGCTCTTACTGTATGTATCGGTCGTATAGAGCGGACAATGTGCTGGCTGCCTGGCACACATCCCCCCCCCCACCGCTCTGCTGACGCATGTATTGGAAATCAATTCTGTGCAGGCGAAGCACACAGACAGACAGACAGACAGCACTGCAGTGGGGCTTTCCAGTGTCTCTGCCTCATGTGCGGAGGAGGCAAAGGCTGCGGCTGGAATTGGAAATCATTATAATTTCTGCGTGAATCAATAGACTTAAATAATTCACTGTATTTCTGGTAAGTGAAGCACATTGCGTTGCGGGGGGATGTTACTTTATCTCCACATTACAAAACTGAAGCTTGAAGAAAACGATCTCTCCTCGTTCTTCTTCCCTCAGAAAATTGAGATATGCAGCCGAATGATGGGAGTTTTTTTCCCCCCGATCTTTATTGAAGAGCCAGGTTTTTCGGTCGCAGAGCAGGATTTATTGATTTCACTTTCAGATTTCATAATGCTCTCACTCAAAACCCAGCGCTCCTTCTCGAGTGTATTCTCCTCCCGTCAAAACTACACCTGGCATTGGAGAATTTCAACAGACTTGTTGCAAAAAAAATCCCAAAAGACAGAGGAATAAAAATCTGAGAGCAAAGAACTTACATTTTTTAAAGTTTTATCTCATACTGGGTCCTATGTTTATAATTGTGGGTGTGTGAATGAATAGCAGTGGCTCCGAGGTCATCTTATGGGGTAACTGGGACAGTCCAGTCCACATTGCTTTTGCCAAGAGTCTGGAAGCCTCATCTTAAATCTATGATGGCCTGCAGGCATATTTAACTACAAGCCTTGGATGGATCATTAGAAAAGTCCGTTCTTTGTGTCCTTGACATTTGGGAAAGTTTGGGTGCAGTGAGGTTATGTCGCAGCTGCAGTTGCTGTTTTCATCTCTACTGGTCCAAACTGAAGAGGAGCTGAGAGATGAAGAGTCTGACTTTCTGGCAGCTGACAGCTGGATGTCTGTCTTTTCCATCGTCTTTATTTCCATCTCAATTGCCTTCCTGTCCTCAGTGAAGACTCATTCCCTCTCCAGCTGGACAGTATCTCCGTTGTTTCTCCGATGTCCGTTGTTTCTACAGCGAAGGCCATCCTCATCTTCTCCACTTCCATCTTCTTCTCACACGTTGCAGCATTTAAGTTTCTTCTCCATTTCCTGCATTTTCTTTCCTGTAGGCTTCCATAAACATTGGCATCCCTTTCTTCTTTATCTGGAAACACTCACTGTCAAAACCAATGTGAGTAGATCTGTGTGTGTGTGTGTGTGTGTGTGTGTGTGTGTGTGTGTGTGTGTGTGTGTGTGTGTGTGTGTGTGTGTGTACAAGAGGCCTCTGTATTAGGTGATTCTCACTCATTTCCTGATTAGTGCTCGCTCTAAGCGCTTGCTCTGGCGTGATCCGGCGCCATTAAACTGACCCCGCTTAGTTTTGATTCGCTAATGCCCCCCATCAAACCGGCCGCTCTTTCCCAGCACTGTTATTCTGTCTGATCTCCATCTGAAGGATTTGAATTAGCGACACTGAGTGGGACTTTCGATGACCCCCCCCTACCTGTTAACGTCACGTGTGAAAACATACAACTGTGCAAAAATATGATAAAGGCAGCTGCAAAAAAAAGTGACTACACACTATAATTATAATTCTCTGTCTTTTCTCTCTCTCATTTCTTCTCATCGCTCTGATCCTTGCAATTTGCAATACACCTCATATTGTTTCACTTATTAATAATATGTTTTCAGTGTGTTGTTGTGGAACCTGCCTGATGGCTATGAATTTATTTTACTTTTTTTTTAATAACAGGAACGGGTGCTGGGTGAGTGTAAATGAGAGAGACGTATACAAAGTGACCGTTGAAGCCTCGGAGTTGAACTGTTGTGTTTCCTTTTGGTGTTTACGTGTGAAGCTGACCTCATTACTCCGCTGCTTGACCTTTTGCTTTCCCTTTTCCCCCGAGAGGACAAACTCACACACCCGCGCCAAAAAACGATGTTGTTGGCCTCAGTCTCTTGAAGGGAATTTCCAAACGTAGCTTCCACCTTATCCTACTTTGTGCAGGATAATCCTCACCCTTGCCCTGAAGCCTTGAGTTGATACCTCAACATCCTGCTGACCACATCCTCACTTTCTCCCGCGGCAGCACCTCCGCCGTTTCCCCGGGAGTCCGCCATTGGAAAATAATCACAGAAGCCGGACCCGTCTGCCCACACAGTTTGAAAACCCTGCGGCACGATCAATGAGTCAGTTACTTTCCTCGTGTATCCTCAGTCGAGCACATTAGGAGGCCTCTGTGATATTCCCAAAGAAGGATGAAGATCAAGGCGGACAGCTCGTCCTCCTCCTGTTCAGCAACCGCACATTTCCCCTGACGACAGACGGGGGGGTGGAGTTCAAATCTTCATATTGTCTGATCTCCTCCAGCTCCCACAGGCCAAAGTTTGATGTCCTGCCTGCATCACCAATAGCTGAACGATTACTGGCGGCATGGCGAGGGGTAGCACTGTGGCCTCACGGCGTAAGGTTGTTGGTTCGAATCCCAGTTTGCTGCAGCCTTTCTGTGTGGAAGGTGTATGTTCCTCAGCTTAGGAAAGACATTCGATTTGGGGTTCAGTTTATTGGAGTCTCTGAATTATGTGTGAAGCCACCATGAGTTTATGAAACATTGCACTTGTAGTTGGGATGTTTGAAGAAAGAATAAATGGACTGTCACAATGTAGTGCTATTTACCTCTCCTCTGGTAAAGTGTGAATAAATCCACCACTCTGCCTGTTGTATTAACTTTCCTCTCTTTTCCTCCTCCGCCCTCCTTCTGCCTCTTGTTAATTTGGGGACATGTGTTCTTCTCAACTAAAGTCAGGTCAGGAAACACCTGCATCGGAGTCGTACATCTTACAACTGTCGTCCCAGTACAGATTGGGAGGAGGAGGGAATACACAGTGGCTCAGAAAGGAGGACTGTGTATCTGCATAATCTAATAAAGTCTAATAAAGTTAAATTTAAAGCTGCTTTGGGCAGGATTACCACAGAGAAATGCACCTGCTCAAAGAAACATTCATCACAAGGTGGAGCTCCCGGGGACGTCCCAGCTCACACACGGCTGCACTGGAGATTGTTTGTTGTGTTTCCAATGTGCAAATTGCTCTCATAACTCATTTAAGTCAAGTATATTCAGTCTTAAATATTAAAACTCCACATTGCGCAAGGTCAGTTGTGATAACGTAGGATGTCGAATGCGGGACTTTCACTCATAAATGTAGTATTTTAAATGTATTTATTGGTTCTTTCGACTACTACCTGAAGCCACAGGACAGATGGACGCACCGATTTATGAGTTTAAACACACGTATGTGACAGAGACCGTGGCAGGGAAAATTGGGCATCATCGTAAACAGATGGGAAATCTGGGAGCTGCCCGTCTCTGTTTCTCTCGCTCGCTCGTTCTCTCTGGCAACGGTTCAGCTGGGGAAGAAAGTATGGAAGCTGTCAGGGGCCATATGATGCTGCCTCTGCAGTTTACACACAGAGATGGAGAGGGAGATTGACGGCAAGGACATGTGGACGAAAGGAGCTCTGCTGGAGGACGCTTGAGGGTTGAAGGCAAACATGAAAACACAAACCGCAGGTGAAACTGGATTTGACTCATCTTTAAACTCCACGTGGATCTTTTTCATACCTGTTGTATTTGTCAGGTAACGTGTTCGCTGGGGAAGGTCAGGCCTGTCTCCAACACTGACCTAGATTTAAAAGACCCTTTACGTGTTTGTGTGCATGTTAATACGTGTGAGTGTGTGTGTGTGTGTGTGTGTGTGTGTGTGTGTGTGTGTGTGTGTGTGTGTGTGTGTGCTGCTTGCCACAGTCTCTGTATAATCCCCGCGGTAGCATTTGGTTTCAAGCATAAGTCAGGGAACAGTCAGACACTCAGTTTGCAATGTGCCTGACCTACATCGGCTGCTCGCAGTTTGCTTAAGACGACACATGAAGTCACACCGACTGTGTCTTCCTGCCAAACGTCTGCGTTCAACAGCGTGTGTGTGTGTGTGTGTGTGTGTGTGTGTGTGTCTGCGTGCGTTGAGTCTGCTTAAACACACCTACACACACACACACACACACACACACACACTGAGGCTAACCAGTTTAAATAATGATGGTAGTTTCACAGAAAATGCTGCTGTCACATTAAGGCAAGGATTAGATTCTCCTTAAGCTTCCCTCACCAGGCTGCCTCTCTCCAGGTGGTTAACAGGAGAGGTTTAATCCCCACACACATGCATGTACGGACACACACACACACACACACACAGCAACACACACACACAAGAACACAGCTATAGGCAAGGAAACATAGCAACTCGTGCAGAAACAGTCTCGTAACGGCAAAAAAACTGGGGGGAAAAAAACCTCATATGAATATATACTGTACACATTACATCTACACAAGGACACACACATGCACGCACACACAAGATTCTCTCATTGTGTGTTATCTGCAGCAATGTGGCAGCAGTAATTAGAGGTGCAACAGCCAGACAGGTAGAGGTGATGATAATGGGGTGCAGCTATTTCTGTTCTCCATTCTCTAACTCTTCACCTCTCTGTCTTCTTCCTCTCGCTCTCTCTTCCCCTGTCTCCTGCTCACATATTTCTTCTAGCTCTGGTCCAGGTGGGAAAAAAAGCACACACACACACACACACACACACACACACACACACACACACACACACACACAGAGACACACACACGCCTGCTTCCTCACAACACACCCTCCGCTCTCTTCCCCTCTCACCTCCTCCTGAATGCTCTCACACCTTATCTCTCGCTGTTCCACTGTTCTTAACTACATTTTCTTTGTTCCCTTTGTGTGTTGAATTTGTCGCGATGTCAGCGTTTCCTCCGGCGTTGTTCTATTATTCAGTCCGTTCCTCCGAGTGGCGGAGGGAGGAAGGCAGACACGAGGTAAAAACATCGTCTCTTCAGGGTTTGAGGGAGAGGTTACACTCCGGGATCTGTTGCCTTATCACAGCCTTTACTTGCTATTCTGGCAGGCAGAAAACAAGTTAGTGTCCGTGCTACTCGTATATTACCGACTGCAAGTAGGTGAAAAACAGATTCCACATGTGAATCTGAAGAGTCTGTCGACGAGGGACAAGAATTTGGGGACAGGGGCCTTCTGGTTGTTTCCATTTCTAGTTTGACCAATCACGTTTGAGCAGGCATTGGTTGGACGCAGATAAACAGTCAGTATCTGCATCGATATGGAGACAGACGTTGGTAGAGATTGGCCAAAATGTCGGACTGTTAGACATGAGAGTGATCTGGGATGAATGGCGGCTGGAAGTCTGAACGGCCAGCTGGGTTTTTTGGGGGTTTCTGAAGTGGTGCAAAGGCCTTGAAGGGAAAACACTGGAACCAGTTTAGGATTTGGCGATGGCGGCGGAGCAGAAGTGGTCTGAATGTGGTTCAAAGCAGACAACAAATGAGGACTGAGCTGGACGAGGCAGCAGAGACACACAGACGGAAACAAACTGAGGATGAAGGATTCAGTAAAACAAAAAGAAAAGCACAGAAAACAACCAAACTCCTTACAGGTCGAGTGAATGCTGCTTTGTTAAGGGCTCAGAAACAGACTCCGAAAGTTTCAGGTTATTTTCTGTAAAAACTTACAAATGATGTGAGGGCGGACTGGCAGAGGTGCTGGGCTGCAGACAGGGATTTGACTGGCGGAGCTCAGCAGGCAGATGGCGGAGCGAGGACTTAGCAGGATGTGGCAGTTTACAAGGAAGGCTGGGTAATAAACCACAGGCAGACAGAGCAAACAGGCAAACAGGAAACTTCAAGCAGCGTGTGGTCATAACGTCTGAACCACCGAGGGGACGGAATCCACCGAACAAAGACTGGAGGGAAAATCCAGAAGCCACTGAGAGACAACACACAAGAAGGGCACCTCCGTCAAAGCAGTCCCCTCAAATCTTGCTGACTAACAAACGAACCCAATCCAAACTTACACTGGTATCGTAGAACGACCAAACCCAGTGTTTGACTGGATCACATTTATAGACATAACAAATTAAAAGCTCCAAGAAGAGTTCAAGGTGAAAAACCTGAGTAAATAGTTGAATCCATGAAAAGGCACTAAATCAGCAAATTGTGTTAATGATCCCAGTGCATAGATTCTGCCCTTGAACATGTGGTGCCTTGCTAAACGGCAACATCACCTCAGGACCCTTGAGGTAGCCAATAATAATGCATTAGATATATATATATATATATATATATATATATATATATAAATGTGTCTTACAGTTTCTCTCTTTCGCTCTGTGTGTGGGTGTCCATGTTCTTCCAGGCATGTTTTTGAAATTCACATGTGTATCTGACAGCTACTGTCAGCATTTAGTGTGTGTGCAGCTGGAGCTGAAGTCTGTCGTGTGTGTGTGTGTGTGTGTGTGTGTCAGTTTAAACATTTCATCACAGCAGGTTTCCATTAGAATGCTCCAGATTTAGAATATTATCTGTCATCTGGAGTGAAGCTGCTTTGACCTTGTGGATTTCTCTAAGAATATATGTTGTAGGCTCCTCTCCACTGCTCTTCCACTGCTCTTCCTCTTCCTCCTCTTCCTCCTCTCATCCTACATGTGTTTCTTCTCTCAGCTTGAAAGGAGGCTGCTTCAGAAGCCAGATATTCTCTCCCCCCCCCCCCCCATTGCTAACCACGAATTAATTTCACTCTCTCATCCACGGCGGAGGTGTCATGATGTTTGGTCTGAAATAACCCGAGCTTTCAAAAGACTGTCACATCTAATCAGGAGCAGCGGCGGCAACACAGCCGATGTCACACACCACGGCTCCGTGGGCGCTTTCACATCCGAGCTTTTCCCGGCCTAGTCATCACCACAGATGGAGAATGTGGTTGTTGTGTGTTTTAAGGTGGACTCGGTTGTTTTGAGTCTGAATGACAGCACATTACATCACATCAGTGAAAATGTATTGGACCAACCAGGTGAGTTTGTTATATAATTGGTCACTGCAGCAACAAGACGCCGGTGAGGTACTTCTCCTCAGAGCCGGCTCCTGAGGAAGTCAACTCCGATGTGGAGATAACAGAGGAAAAGAAATAAGTATGAAGAAGTAAAGTCACGTTTTTACAATATTATACTGAACGTACGAACTGGCAAAAGCTTTTGGAGTTATACGCTCGCATGTGGGCATGTGTGCACTTTTATAAATCCCTGTTTACTTCTGTTTTTTTTCATTGTGCATACTTATGTTTCTTTGTGTTGCTATTTGCTTCCACACCAAAGGCAGGACCCCCCCCCCCCCACTGTTCAGCTCAGATGCATCAAAGTTTCTCCAGAATGACTTCAGGCTGTCGAAATGTAAATGCGATTTATTTTGTGTGTGTGTGTGTGTGTGTGTGTGTGTGTGTGTGTGTGTGTGTGTGTGTGTGTGTAGATCAATGAACAAGTGAGCGCTTGCATGCGACTCTTTGTAGCCTTTATCTTACACTTGAGATTTGATCAGAATAGCATGACAGCTGATTTAAGCCGTGGACGTTTCTAAGCACTTATGCGGCAAATGTGGCGTAATTAACTGGACTGAGGAGGATTAGTGCTTTTACATTGATATCAGAAGATATTATATCTGTGCTCATGACTGTCATCATCATGCACACACACACAACACACACAAAACACACACCATGCCTGGCACCAGCATGCACTGACTAACGGGGCTGTTAAAGATTGCGAGGGAGCAATTTTGTTGTCGTAAAATTAAAATCATAGATTTAACCGTGTGACGCCCTCAAAGCTAAATAACAGCATCATGAGAATCAAATGAAGAAGAAGCAGGGCCGTCCCGCTGGTCGTTTGAATTCATGAACGAATCACTGTCAAAACCAGCAGGCGGCGGCTCGTGGCCGTGTCCTAACCAGAAGGGGCAGAAATACAACTGAGGGAGCGGAGTCCTCCAACGACCCCTCGTGATACTGGGTCTGACACTGACACACAGACACACAGACACACACACACACACACACACATTTGTTTTCAGGTTCAGTGGAGTAGATGTCTGTCTGGCATCCTCCGCTCCCCCATTAACAGCTTCAGATCAGCCAAACATGTCCTGGTTTGACAAAGAACAGTGTTTTGCTTGTTATATGTAGAAACATGTTTGTGTTGAGTCGTGTGTGTGTGTGTGTGTGTGTGTGTGTTTTGCTCCCTCGCCCCAGAGCTGTAACCGTGTCGTCATCTCTGTCATCCTCCTGCTCAAAGCACATTTTACCCACCCAAATGTGTCTGTGTGTGTCTCTGTGTGTGTGCGTGTGTGTGTGTGTGTGTGTGGTTGCATTACTCATGTTGTGAGGCCATGAATAAGTTTACACAGTCACCAGATTAAAAAGTCCCCATAGGATAAGTCATTACACTTTAATGTGAGGACTTGGTTGAAGGTTAGGCTGAGATTAGGTTGAGGTCAATGTTGAAGGAAACGTTTGTAAATCAATGTGACAGCGTTGCAGTACTTGCTCCTATGTGGGTTTATAACAGCGTCGGGTTGTGTGTCTTTGTGTGTTTGTTCTTTTTATATACATCTTCAAAGATAAGCAGCGAGGTTGAAGATGTGACCGTTAGACAAAACACACAAGCATATAGTGATGTTCAGCTTTGTAGTTCAATGTCGTCAGCTTCTTCAGCATCAAACACAACAAAGGCCTCGAGAGACATTATTCAGTTTTATTTTATAAATGAAAAGTTTTCCCGCTTTATCGCCAGTTCCAAGACGTCAGAGTCTCATTATCATTTCAATCAGTAGATCTGTAAAACAGCCATTTACACATGTTCACAAAACCAGTAACAACCAGTGTCTAATCATATGATGATACAATTACTGCCCTGAGGTTGTATGCCTCCCCTCCAACAACCAGTAGTTTCATTTGCCATATTTAGACTAACTGTATATGACCTTTGACCTTTGCCCAATGAAATCTAATCATTTCCTCTTTGAGTCCAAGTGACAACTGAGGAAATTCTCTAAAGGCACATTTGAGATATCGTGTTCAAGAGGCTAAAAGCATTTTTTGTCTGGCTGAAAATAGTAGTCACAGTTCACACCAACCTATACACAGAGTGTTACACTCTGGTGTATAGATTTTATAAAACGATACAAACAAACGTGTCTTATAATAAATCTTTAGTGCCTAAACATCAGTGTAAAATCTCAGAGGGAAATAAAAACCTCAGTGGCCACAGTACTGATACAGTACAGGACAGCCAGTTTCACCATTAAAACTAAAAATATGACAAATGCCTTAACATGAAGGCATTTTATCCAACTGTATACAGTCCCTTCTCTTTTATATGATACTGTTTGTTCATTAAGAGCAAACAGAACGGGAGAGAAACGACAGTGAGGCTGTTTCTAAAGCAGTAACACGCAGTATTGTGAATATAGATGTAGAGTCTACACCAGGTGCACAAACCTTAGTCCCACATGTTTACATTCAGAGGTCGTCATAGCAAAGACATTCATACATAACATATATAAATACAAAATGTGTGTACGTGTTTATAATGTTCATAGAATACAGAAGAATTACATCAATTAAGAAATTAAGACATTTGGCTTCACGTGACATTAAAGGGTCATTCTCTGACAAATACTCGAAAAACACCCCAATATTTTAAATATCAATGTAATGTTCTCTCTGTAATCCTGGAAATAAACTTAAATAAGATAAATCAAGTTTATTTTGTTGCGCTCATCTGCAGGAGTCACCATCTCTCACCTCAGTACCTGATGCAGTAACTTGCTTCACTGGTGACAGTTGCATAAAAAACCTTTTGCATAAGAGTTGTTTGGAGGAAGTTGTGTTGTGAATGAAACAAGAACCGACTCTGATTAGATCACATCTTTAAATACTTCATGTCTTTTGTCCTCCAGAATGACGTCAAATCAATTAATTAGCTTAATTTCTCCCACTGTTCATATGTTTTTTAATATTTTTAAATTATGGAGGACAGCTCGTCTACAAACAACCTATTTACACAGTCGTGTTGCTGGGAAATCCGTCTTTGACCCAATCTCATCGATTACCTATATCTTTTTCCTGCAGTGGTCAAATATGGATTATGTTTACTACGAAAGGCCGCTAAGGAAGAGCTCGCATTCTAATTAGACAAAGGTCAAATAAACCGATTGACCTTTCCTCATCAACATGGCGTCTGCGTCCTCAGGTAGATTCGTCTGTCTGCACGCAACAGGCACATGACCCAGTTCAAAGAGCCTCAGCACAGATTGGGTCCAGATATATATCTGAGTAGATATACTATGTAAGTGAGTACATATGTAGGACCTGCCTAATACGTGTATGCAGTCAATACTGCAGTGTGTAAGTACAATAAAGGTCAAAGTGCTTGAGGATTCAATAAAGCAAACGTGTGTGAAGATGCAGAGAAAAGTGCTCTCATCAAAAACTGAAGCCTCAGCAATCAGTTCCATGTTTGTGTATGTGTACTAACCGCTGCACATACATCCTACAGGCAGGAGTCCCAGTGTATCTGCAGGTCACAACTGTCCAGGAAGTCTGTGGAGAAGATACTAGCGGGAGTGTGGGGGCCGAGCGGGGCGAGCGTGGTGCTTTCCTCCCCCGTCTCTACTCCCATTGTGAGGTCCAACCAATCCATACTGTCCAGGCCGCGCTCCTCCTCTGGTGCCATGTTGAAGGTGTCCATGGGAGACGGGGGGTGGTCCAGGATGCTGGGGGTGCACAGCATGTGGCTGTGGAGGTCGTCGATCAGCGTCAGCAGGCCTCCAGGCTCCACCCCCAGGAGAGGCTTGCCCGTGGTGCTCTCCAGGAAGTCCTCCAGGCGTCCGCTCCCAGTGTTGAAGTGCTGTTCCTCTCCTGTGGCGTCGACCAGAGTCTGAAGCTCGGAGCGCTCTGAGACGGAGGGCGGGGGGGTGTCGCAGCTGGGTGCGACGGGAGGAGATAGCATCAGCTGGAATGGGGAGGAGGCAGGGGAGGAGGCAGGGGAGTTTGGATTGAGACGGTCCAGGGACGAGTCTGATGCTGTGTTGAAGGGGGTCGGCTTTTCTATAAAGAGAAACACAGAGAATGTTAATGTTTCAAAGTGATGTGTCGACCTGAGGGTGACGGATCAGTAGGAGAACAAACAGAGCGGACGATGTCTCACCTCCTGTCTGCAAAATGATGTCGATAAAATCATCTTCATGCTCTGTAGGCTGAGGACACGGACACACACACACACACACACACACACACACACACACACAGACACACACACAGACACACACACAGTGTTACTGCATGACAAGAGCACTTGATGTGTCATGTTGTGATAAAATGCGCGATACAAAGGATACTAAAGCAAAAACTAGAACTAGCTCTCTGTGGTTGGATGCCTCCACTGACCAGAGCTGTTTCAGTTACATGACCTTTGACCTCTGACTTTTTTGGGATGAGGTCACAGTTACTTTGACCTTTGGCCCTAATCAGTTTATCCTGGAGTCCAACTGTGCGTTAAACAAATGTAAATCCTGTGATATTTTGCTCAGAAGAATGAGACGGACAGTGACAGCAGTAAAACCTGACACCTGTGGGCCAATGGCAGCGGGGGGGGGCGGAGCCATGAATATAAAAACAAACTGGCAAAGGTCATTAAAATCATGATTATGAACATTTGCAGCCTGGTGTGTAAAGGTTTACATAAAACAGCTGATTTGTGCAATGACACATTGGGAGCATGCGGTGCGTCATACTTTGTTATCCGGTGAGGAGGCGGCCGTCTGAACAGAAGCTGGAGACAGACGACTAAATAAAACATCCAGACTGGAGCCGAGCTGGAAACAGAAACAGGAAACAAGGTTTCACTTTCCAAGGACAAGATAATGGGAAAAGTTGGATTTTTGGGAAAAGTTAGAAATCCCCTTGAAGGATTATCCATGTGGTAGATTACTTACAGTGTGAGAGGGAGGTGATGGGATGTTTTCCCCCGAGGGAGCGGCCTCCTGGTTCTGGAGGAGGGGCTGCAGACTGGGGGGGGCGGACACACACTGAGCGGCTCCCTGCTGTGGTCGGTCCCCTGACACCTGGGGTCCCCTGTTCTCTACCTGCTTTTACATGTCAAGAAAAAACAAGACATTTGTTCACATTTGTTTCCCAATGGTTCACAGTGATGATATTTGTCAGGTGCACCCCCCCCCCCCCCCCAATAAACTGATTTACCCTAGAATCAACACCACTATTTCAATGTATCTATTGCGTAATTATATATTTACCATACATTTCAACCACTCAACCATTACCTTTAGTAATTTCAGCATCTATCACATTATCCAATATTTAGGTTAATTCTAATTCATCAATTATGTCATTATCTCATTATCAGATTTAAACTAGTCATCCATTACTTTTACCTTCTGCTAAATGTTTCAACATTTATACTCATCCAGTTCTTTATCTTCACCCATTATTTTTATATATACCATTTATCAGATACTGTATTTCACAATTTATCCATTACACAAATACATTTTTACACACTGTCAGAATGTGGGGATCAGGTGTTACAGCTGACTCAATATGTTTATGTAAGTTTTCTTCTCCATGAACCCCGAAGCGACCCCGTGACACACGTACCCTGGGTTGGGATTCACCCCCCCCCCCACACACGTGCAGCTCTCTCCCGCAGAGAATATCTTATGCCGGTGCTAAACCTACGCCAACCACCAGGAGCGATATGCGCAGTCAACAAATCTGTTCATGTTTTGAGGTCGGGCTTCACCCCGCAGACAAAGAGAGCGAGCACACCTGCGCTCCACGAGAAAAGACTCCACATCTCAATTAGCCGAGATGCGACGGAGTCTTTGTTCCTCCCCCATTAACAACATGAATCATAGTAATGGAGGATGTCGTTAGAGTAATTAGCAAAGCAATAATAATCAGCATCTGGCTGGAGTCAGACACTCTTATCAAGGACTGCTGTCGTTGTGTGAAACAGCGTAAGTCATTAATTTCCACAGACTCACTGGAGCAGTTCTTTCACTCATGTTTCTGTCTGTATTTTAGTGACACATTAACAGAGCAGCCTGATGCTGCACTTCTGACGAGGAAGGAGGCTCCGGGCTTTGGTTGAGGATGAGGAGTATCACAGGGATCCATGCAATATGCTAACGTGATTCTAGTGGAGACTCATACGTCCAGATCATCTTCCTCCCACTACTTTGGACCTAATCCCCAATCTGCATGACTTTGGACTGCGGGAGGAGGCCGGAGTACCCAGAGAAAACCCACGCAGACACGGGAAGAACAAACAAACACCACAAAATTGATGCGATGTACCTGGAGAGTGATGTGATTGGTCGCTTTTCCCTCGGGTGCGTCAGTGATGCGATTGCTCAGTGCGATCAGGAAGTGGTTTCCTTCCCCGTCTGTGACCAGGGCCGCGGTGGAGTCTGACCAGGTCGGGAGAGAGGGGACCGATCCTGACTGCTCCTTCACGTACTCCTGAGACACCTGCACATAAAAAAAACTTTTAGAGGAAGAAGCACAAGGTGCAGGTGTCCGAAATATTATTTACAGCTTCAACCCTGACCCCCTTCCTCACCTGTGGGGCCTGCTGCTGCACCTGTTGTTTCTTCTGTATTAGCACCTGTTGTTGCTTCAAATGTATCTTGGTGTGTATCTGGATTTGCTGTGGCTGTTTAGTCGGCTGCTGCTGAAACAGCGGCTTCAGTTGTTGTTTCATTAGAATCTGTTGCTTCTGCTGCTGTTTGTGAGATTTCTTCTTTTTCTGCAGAGAAAGTTTCTGCTGATTCTCCAGCGCCTGGTTACAGTTGTGGATGTTTTGCTGCTGCAGCAGGAGTTTGTGTACGACGTGCCGCTGGGCCAGCTGCAGAGCGTTCTGCTGCAGACAGTCATGATGCTGCTGTTTGTTCTGTGGCTCGATGTGCAGCTGAACTTGCTCCTGTGCTTCCTGAGTTTGCAAGTAAGATCCACGGGAGTCTAGGGATTGCACTTCCTCCGTCTCAGGGGCTTCCTGTTTGACTGTGACTTTAGTGTCACATGAAACAGATGATGTGGGAGGGGGGAATGGAGGATGGACAGACGTGAGGGTGACAGCAGGCTTATCAGGAGGTTCTTGTTTTACTCTTACAAGAACCACAGGCTCAGAAACCTGCGCTCCTCGGTTCCCATGCTGCAGCTGCATCCTCAGCACCTCCACCAGCCTCTGCTTCTGCCTCAGCATCCTGGTCAACTCCTCTATCTGCTGGTCTTTCTCCTTCAGCATCTTGTCTTTGTCCAGAGTCCGTACTGGAGCTGTGGGGACAGCTGACGGGAGCGGGCGGTGTGTCTGCAGAGACGCTGGCTTTAGAGAGAACTGACACGGAGCTGGGGCGGAACATGGGAACTCTTGTTTAATATTCATTGGAAGCCGAGGAGCTGAACGTGGCTGAAGACCCGACTGGGAGAGAGGTGACCTCATCTAGACAGAAAATAAGAATATAATAAATAAAGGCTGACATTGACATCCATGGTTCTAGCAAGGTCATGGCACGGTTAAGTCATAACCAGTTTACATTTTTCAATATTCAAACGTGTAAGATGAGTAACGAATGTGAAGATGCTTCTGTGGTTACACAAGATTAATTCAACAGATCACATGTGAAGCTTATTCCCACCATTTCCTCCAAAGCATCACTGTTGCCGCTGGACTCCTCTGGACTGCTGGTGGCCGGTGGGTGGTCAGAGAGGGTGATGGAGACGGGGGGTGGTGGTGACACCGCACCACTGGAGGTCACAAGCTGCTGAGGAGCGGCTGCAGGGGGAGAGGAAGTGTTACATGGGTCAGTCACACAGAGATCATGAATGGGGGATTTGACAGACAACACACTCTGTCATTATTGTTTGCTACATTTAATTTCTAAGAATTTTGTCTATCCACAGAAACACCCCCCCCCCCCCACTGACTAATACATAATAGATAAAACTAAAAACCACACAGACATGCAGTGACTGTGAGTGTGGCACAGTGGAAATCCTCTGCAGTCACCTAGCTGACTCGTCAGGGAGGATGCCCGGCAGCACTGGATCTGTTGCCGCTGTGATGCGCTGTCGGCGACGGCTGCAGCAGGATGGGAGGATCTTCCTGCTCCTTCCGCCCCCGGCCCTGTGTTACCCCCTGCTGTTGGAGCGGAGGTAGTGCCACTGCCTCCGTTCAGCTCCTGGTAGGCCTTCAGCCTCTCGATGAGGCCTGTTTTGGTGCCGGAGACGGGCAAGCTACGCAGCTTCAGCTGGCACTTCAGCTCCACGACCTGACGGGAGATGGAGTGAAAGAGAAATGGAGAACGAGGGACGAGAGCGATAAGAAGTGAAGAGATGAGGATGAAACATGAGAAGAAAATTGAAAAGGATTAAAGGAGAAGGAGGAGAGGATATAAAATAAAGACAGAATAATCTGTTACTGTCTCTCTCTTTGTCGGCTCTGAGCTAACGGCTCACTTTGCTATGTCAACAAGAATATTTCACAAAATCAAGTTCTATCCACCTGTAGAAGCCTGTTGATTCTACACATGTTTTATAGTTTGGGTGATGTCCACCCCTGAGGAGAAATATGATCTAACCTTCATCTCATCCAGGTTTAGAGGTAGAGACCCTGCTTGTGTCCCATCTAAAGGAGCTGAGCTGTGACGGCCCTGGACAGAGGGGGGGGGCAGCGAGAGGCGACGGTGGGGAGGAGGTGGTCCTGGAGTTGGAGGAGGAAGACAGATTTTTCAGAGGTCTGTCGGGGGGACAGGCAGAGGTAGGAAGACGATAATGATCTTTTCAGCCTTTAAACAATTACAGCAAATGCAAAATAAAACCTTTGCACCAGCTCAGATTCTGAGTTCTGAGATGATATTAAACTAAAGAGCAGAACAGAGTGGCTCTTTTTCTTTTTCCAACGCCACACTCACTTGGGTGGAGCCGGCAGGATGGCCTGGTAGTTGTAGTGCTGCTGCTGCTGACTGAGGATCTGGAGATGCAGGAAAAGCTGCTGCTGCTGCAGGATCTTGGCATAAGACGAGTCCAGCAGAGGAGGAGGCTCTTTTTCTCCCTTCTGGTCAGGAGGGACGTACTGATGGTACTTTAACTTCTTTATCTGGATTAAACACATCACGAACAACGTCACAAATCATTATTCAAGCATTACATTGCTGATTCAACGGCTAATGTCGGGTCCCTCTTAGGTTTAGATAAATTGGTTCATCAGAAAGCTATCGTTAGTTTACTTCCTCTTCTAGTCTAAACCATAAACTGAAAATAAAGATGAAGGACTCATCTCCACCTCCTCCCACTGCCAAGAAATGAAGCCAAAACATCCCATCTCAGCTGTCAATCGAGACATTTCACCATCAAACATGAACACTTGAACATACATCATTAGAATGACCTAAACTGACACAAACCGTCTTTGAGAAAACTTTATATGACGGGTACTTTGACATTTGAGTTTGGCCCATGTCCCACCTGCTGACATGGAGGAGGCAGGACATGCTGTCATGTCGTCCATCTTTATATAAACTCTATGGTCTAAACACAGGAACAGAAATCTACCTTTGGCTGGTTGTCCTTTGGTTTCTTGTGTCTCTGGGCGGAGCGGTCAGAGTTTGGTTTCGTCTGGAACAAGAAAAGAAGCAGTGATGTTGATCATTGTAAACATAAACTTTTGTTTGTAATATGACACAGTGCAGCGGTATTAATTACTTTTCTACCACTTGGGGCATTTGCAGCAGGCTGTTAACACAAATAACACAATCCAACCTCTAAAAGTTTGGAAGGTGAATGCATTTAGAGTCATGCGTGTGGCAACCTGATAAATGTCTCATTACTATTTAATGTCTCTTGACTCTAAAGAAAGATTCCTGTCTCTTCAGCTGCAGCTGGAAACGAGTTGACAGTAAAACCATGACAATGGGCCCATGGTGCTAACGGGAGCAGCAGCTGTTCATGTTCTGTAGCTGATGCAAATGTTTCATGCTCTGCTTCACACGTTTCAGGTTGTGCAACAACCGTCACATCACACTTCATCTGTTCTGTTAGCAACACAAACACCATCTTTAGATCTGAGCACCGACAGTTTACTGAGAGGTGAGGCCTTTTTAAACCTGTGAGGTTTGGTGCGTCACTTACCCTGATCAGAGAGGCCACACCCATCCTCTGGGCAGATGGTGCTGTCACCCCATTGGTCAGCTTCAGTGAGGGTCGGTGTCCAGAGAGCAGAGGTACACGAGGAGCTGAAGGAGGGTCCTGATGGACAAGATGAAAACAGACGTGGACTGAGCTCCACCTTCTACTACTACTTCATCATGGCCTCACAAACAGGCACGGCACCCTTCTACAGAGACTGGCAGTCAGAAAGGTCCCCAACAGCCCCCTGAATTCAATCAAGCCAAACCACTCATCACAAAATAGCTAAAGATCTCTGCCGTATAAGAGAGTGAAGAAATTATAATAATCCTGTACCCCCCCCCCCCCCCCCCCCCCCTTCAGCTGAATCTGCTCCAAAAGTTAATTCTTCCTCGACTTCACTTTGTCCTCTGAATTCACTCTATTTTTACACTCTTGCAGCTATGACACACGACATGTCAATCACATCACCGTCTTCCCTCCAGAGGATTCGTACCTGTGTAGGAGAGGGGATGCAGCTCTCGGTGTCTTGTGGAGAGGGCGGGGGTCCCACGGCCGCAGGCAACTCCTGTCCTACTGGCTGTTCTGGGGACAAACTGTCATTGCTGTCCACGTCACAGGATGAGTTATCACCTGCAGCCTTTGGAAACTGTGTCTCTGAGGGAGGGGAGAGGGAGACAGGGAAGAACATATATCTTGGTGGATGGAGAGTTTTTCAAAATGGAGGTCCATAAAGGGGCCAATTATATTTATATGTCCTACATCCATGCACGTTATTCCATGTTTACTGTCAGCTCCAAACGAATTGGCATATTGATTGTTAGTACTAATAGTAAGTGACTCGTTTATTTCATTTTAAAGAATACTGACAGGACAGTGGCACTTCAGGGATCAATCAGATTTCAGCTGAGGCCGGTGTCCCCCCTGGTGTCCCCCCTGGTGTCCCCCCTGGCCCAATAGTCCCCTTAAACTCAATCAAGTTGCATCAAAGTGCACACACTAGATATCAGATTCAGATCCATGTATTATTCCCTGGGATATCTGTGGAGACGTGAAAAAGCCATATCTCACAATCCCACACCAAAATGTAAAATCTTCTTCTTTGACCTAAACCACGTCCGTCGGAAATCGTGGTCGACCCAACAGGTGTCGATCCAGAATCCAAACCGTCACTGTGCCAATGAACTAATGCACTGTGAGGAGAAATGATCCCGAGCACCTCCTCTGTTAGAACCAGCGACACGTCCCTGCACGTGTGTGTTAATGCTCCTCTGACTGTGTGAAATACTACAACGAGCTCCTCGCACCACAAGCTTATTCTCCAGTGTCTGCTCCAGAAACGTCACCCGGAGCGTTTATCCCTGAACAGAGTGTGACGGCAGCTGCAGAGCGACTTAAAAACTTCTTGTGTCTGCATTCACATCATGGCCCATGGAAGTCAGCGTGCGCAGGATGAGATGATATCTTCTCTGTCGTCCACGCTGCGGCCCGGATAAGCTCAGCTCTATCTCAGTGGTCGCTAGCATTCATCTGCATTCACTCTCCATCTGCAGCCACATAAATCCCGCCGCCTCATTCACACGAGGTTTTTAACGTGACAGATGGCGTCTCCCTGACGAACGACGAGGACGGGTCGTGTCATTTGTGCTGCGACTGCATTAACTCTTCATTAAGTCATTGTTCTTTCTACTTCATCCAGCCGCGCCTCCTGTGCTACTAATGATTCTCTTTCTACAAAATGTTCGGAGCTGAAAAACTGAAATATACATTATATGAAAAATATGCGAGAAAAACTAAATATGCATGGAAACGAATCAAAGCACGGTTTCTCCTGATAATTTCCCCCCCGAAGGGATCTGATATAATCAATTCATTACTATGCAGACTTATGAGTCTTTACAGGGATTAGGGAGTAAAGCTACCTGCTAGGATCCCCTGGACTGGAATAAAGACTTCACTTCCTCTGTTGGATGCTGGAGCTGCTATGGGCCACAGCAGACAGTTATGCAAAGTACACCACTGGCCATTAATGTACCATCAGCAGGCGATGATGAAAAGACAACATGGGGGCAGATTTAATTCCCTCTGATCTAATACTGTGATGACTTCCCGACTGATGCGCTGCGCCAGTGTGTGTCTGCATGTGTGTGTCACTGCGTGTTAACTCTGTGTAGCTCCCGTGTCCCCAGAGCTCCTGCTGCAACTTGTGATAATGCAATTGTGTTTATTGAGACACGCTGACAGTGACGGATAATCCACTGACTCTGTATCTTATTGAATCTCAGCAACCTTCCCCCCCGAACATCGATCAAGCAGCTGGACTCAACGTCTCGGATCTCATCCTCGGATGTGCGACTAGTTTTCACACCTGAAAGTTCCGACCGAGATTCAGGTCTTCGTTGTTCACGTTTGATTTGTGGTTAGTTTTGATTTCACGTTACAATTTAGGAATTTAGGACTTTTGTTGTACGACATACGTATGTTCTGTCGTCATCACCTGTTCTTAACAAAGAGAAAGTGATGAGCACTGAGACCATCTCTTCTGGTCGCTTCTGAGGCACCTTTCACCCCTTTTATTTAGGTTCAGACTAAACTGTAAAGTCTGAAGCTCTGGACCAAGCAAGGTGGATGTGAAAGCCTCCTAAGTACTGCCCCTACGTTTCTTTTATCATTAAAGTGTAAATGATGTCATTATACCTGTCACAATATTACATCCGAGAGAAATCACCTCTCATTCAGACTCTCAACTCTTCAATTAGAATGTAATTCTCCTAATAAAAGATAATGTGTTCCGGTAGCAGCCAGCGTGGCTATTTAAAGCTGACAGCAGAGGAGGGGGAGACGTCTTAACTTTGCATCTGTCAAGCAGAGATGAGAGGGCATGCATGATTTACTTTATCCTACTTTAACCTTTCCAAACCCACAGCAGCGGCTGTTCTGAAGCAGGAAGAGTCGCACTGCAGTGTATGTTGGATGTAAATATGTGTGTGTTTGTGTTATCTGTGTGTGACGAGGCATCTGTGTGGGTGCATGTTTGTGTGTGTGTGTGTGTTTGTGTGGGTGCACAGCTGAGGCATCAGAGAGGAAACATCAGTGTGTTCATAAAAGCTGGAGGAGAGGACCAAGAGGGACATCCTGTCAGGAGCCTCACAGTGTAGGTGTGCTGTGATATATTTCACATTTGAATTGGATTATTTATTTTGTTTACCCTCCTCTGCAGAATATACAGAGGGTATTTTATTTAAAGGTGAATTCAGAATTTATTGGCGACTAGAGGGCAGAAAAAGCAACAAGCAAGCTGTCAACTATGAAATGAAGGTTGTTACAGGTGACACACGTTGACGGGAGGATTTTAACTGGGTTCTGTGTGCAGCCACCTAAAAAACATGCATATGAGTAACGCAGACAGCTGAGAGAAACTCAGACTGTTGCTATATGTAAGGTTTGAATCTCATGTTGAGTAGGAGACAATGCAAACATGACTCAAGATGCAGAGGTCTGGATACCTGACAGTAGCTTTGTTATAATAGCTGAGGTTTTGTTTTTCTGGCACCTGAAGCCTAACAAGCTGGTGATGAAGGCAGCACTAACCTATGGCCTGTTTAATGATGGAATGAACAGGCAGGATGTTTTTGTGAATCAGCTCCATGGGCCCCGGCCGATGGGAGATCTTAACGTTCAAATCGTCGGCGAGGCGAGCTTTCTTCAGCTGCAGCTGCTTGACCTGCAGTGACGGCTCCGCTGACGTCTCTGGAAGCCAAACACACAAATGGTAGAAATGTTTAACATCATGTTTAACATCATTAGAAGTTGTTAGTCAAACTGACCCAATGCTCCAAACAAGCAGGGGGCGCTCTGCATCTCTTACCCTCCAGGATGTGCATCCTGATCAGTTCTGTTCGCTCCGGTCGACTCCTGATCTTCCTCTTGAGATAGTCCTCAGTCTGGAGAAAGAGAGAAATAGATGGTTACATATACACATACTACATTGTTATCTTTCCATAATCTGTTTTCTCATGAACATTTAATCTGGTTCATCACACCTGGTTTTCTTTTGGTATATCGAAAAATGATATTTATCTAAACTCATTCATTACTTTTGTCTGGGGGTTAAATTGGGATTTATTATGTAAGAAGGTGGATTAGGGAAATTCAATTTGAAATTAGACAATACAAAGTCTGTTAGCTGGTTTCTTTATATTAATTAATGACCTATTTTTCTCCCTGACATCCACCTGGCTCTCTGCCATCTGTCTGTCTGACGAGTGACTGACTGATCGGCTCGTGTGGAAGAAAACCCCTTGACAGAAAAAAGGGAAAGCCCTCGACAGCTCTGATGTTTTCAAGCTCTGATGTTCACTCTCTCTGCCTCTTGTGTGACGGGCGAGCGCAGTGTGTGCTGTAATATGCAGCCGGGCCCCAGAGGGAGAGGACGGACGATCAGAGCAAACGATCAACACAAGACTTGTGTTAAAATATGATCTGTGCTGGGAGAACATAGGCCTACGTGCTGGGGGGGGGTGTCCTAAACAACACTGGACCAATTTAAACCCTGCTTTTAGCCAACCTTGTCCATTTATTTTAGCTGACGAACAACAATGTATAATCCCCGTTTATCCATTTAACTATTCACGTTGACCTTTTACTCATGATGTGTAGTTGTCTTAAGCATGAATCTATCACTCGTAACTAACTATTTCAACGATTTATAACTAATCATTTCAACTATTCAACTTATCCATAACTTTAGCCATCTTATGTTTTATCCATTTCATTTAGCTATGTCCTTTAACCCTTGATCTGCACGTTTAACTAAATATTTAAAGGTTTATCCATTTGTTAGCTATATTCAACCTTTTTCAATTATTCATTACTTTTGAATGTGTTTTTAGCTGCATATTTCCACAGTTTAACTCTAATATTTACCAATTTTTAAAGCTAATATTTATCCGTTAGTCTCTGGGTAATACTTGTTCTATATATTTATCCAATCTTGTATATTTGTCCTTTAGTTTTAGCAAACTATTTCAATTAGTTCAACCTTTACTATTATCATTTTTTATCTCATGGTTCTTTTTTCAACCGCTTATCGCTTGTTTTTACAAAAGTTCATCCATAAAGGCAAGTACAGTACGAGTACAAGTACCCCGTGTTAGGAATCCCTGGTGTAGTTAATACTTTTACACGTGACCTAACAGTCCAATAAGAGTATTCATCCTCAGTGCATGTCTTTAGTTCAGTTCTTATTTCTCTTTTCCAGTCTTTCTCTCTAATGCTGTGACATGAGGACCTGGACAGACAACTGTCGGCTGAAGCTCCGTGATCGACTCGAGGATGACAAACTCACCCGTGCTCGTTCCAAGTTCCGTCTCTGTTCATGGAAGGCAGCTGAACTTTTCAGTGCTTGAGGAATAAAGATGGAGAGAGAGAGAGAGAGAGCATTAATGGCTGGTGTGTACATTCATTCCACTGAAGGGAGATGGAGAGCAAACAGGCTTTGAATGGCTCTTTGCTTCTACAGTTCAGGTTCGGTTCAGTTTGAATAGGTTTACTGATCGTGAGGATTATTGCTCTTTTATCGCCAAATCTTTTCCTTTCTCACATTTGAGAAACAGTCCAGTGAACTATCTGTCACACGCTCATAGGTCTTAGAATAAAGTGCATAATGGCCTGGGCAGTGGTCCCATACCAGACACTTCAAAAGGGTCAAAGCTCAGAAGGTCAAGGAAGAAGACTAACGAGATGTACGCCCGTCCAATGAGCCTCTCTAGAGCAGAGGCATTTATGGAATATGCTCCTGTAGCCCTATGATTATGCAAAAGCCCAGGAATTACACAGATACTGCACATGCCTAATGTTCACATCCATACTGGGTGATCACTGTATGATTCATAACCACAACTTCAGCTCAGTGTAATCCTCTTAAACCTACAGACGGGAAAAGTAAGAAACCTTTGGACACACGCTGGATATCTATTCCTGAAGTTACTTACTGAATGTCAAACTAGATGCATGTTTTAATTGCTGAACATCAGGTCACAAATTAAAGCGATGCAGTGAAACACTGACCAGTGCTGATATGAGTCGCAGGCTTAATACTTTTACTGCACTGCAATGCACGTACATGTACACACACACATGCACATACAGGCTGCACATACACATCTGTGGTGTGACTAGGTTAGCAACCCCCGGGGGCAAGACTGCTGGTACCTGCTCAAGCCTCAGTTCACGTCGCTGAGCACTGTCACACCGCTGGTACACACTCTCTCGTGCACACCCCGGGGACATCGACCCCCCCCCCCCCCAAGACCTCTCACCCGTCCACAGTGGGGTCGTGTGGCCTCCTTGTGGGTGTGAGAACCTGCCCATCATTCAGCTACACAGGAAACGATCAGTGGAACGGAGGGGCAGCGTGGACGGGTGGATGAGCACGGAGTAAGGTTTTTCGAAAGCTGGGGCGAAAGTGAAAATGATTGAAATGGATCGGAAGAGGACGGAGAATCATAAAAACGAATTTAAGGAAGACGGGGAGTGGAGATAAATGGAGAGAGGCAGCTGGAAGAAAAATGGAAACAACAGGCCGAAGGGCAAATGAAGGGGAGGAAATAGAGATTGGTGGGATGAGGTCAGGGAGAAAAGACCCCATTATGTGCATGAGTGGCTCCATCATGGCTTCTTGCCATCCAGCTAAAGTTAACCAGCATGGCCGGCCTTTAAACTCGGGGAACAGCATCACTTCCTCCAGTGGTGCTCGTCTTTTTAAGTTTAGTAAGTCCTCCACTGAAAAGTGTTTTTACATCGAGGGGTAACTGACTTACTTGTGTTTAAAATACTCTGCTCTGCTTAAAGTACATTTTTGGAGCTTTTAAAAAACATTTCTTTTAAGTAAAGGCAAAAAACGTTTGTGCCTTAAAGTTTGACCACCTGTTTAAAGTGATGAATCTATTTTTTTCTTTATGCATTGTGTTTTTCTGAGAAGTGTATATAGGCAGGGAATCACACTTCACAATCACACGCCACAGCCTCGCGAAACCAAACACGCGTGCAGACAGTCGACAGCGAGCCAGTTTTCATTATGAATAATTATCATGGCGAACAAATAAAGCTCCTCAGCTCTATCAGTGTCATCTGAGAAGAAGAATCAGAGGCTCCAATGAAGCAGGAATTGTGCTGAGCAGATTAGAGAAGGGAAAGAAAAGAGCAAATACGTGTGAAAGAGACACAGAGCACAAACAGATGAAGAGAGGTTGCGGCAGAGACAGAGAGAGAAATGGTGACGGTTTGTGAGACGCTTCAAAACTAGAGCGGCAGGAGTTTCCTCTGAGGTGTAGTGTGAAGTTTTATGAAAGGAATGAAGAGGATGTGGGTTCATGAGACGTACTCTGATGAACCCTAACCCTAAAATGCACAATGAAGTGCAAGATGGACAAAAGTTGAAAGAGACAGCGAGAGGAATGGAGAGAGTTCAAAGTTGAAGGAGCGTTACTTTTACTAAAGTCATCAGAGAATGAGAAGAATAGGAGGAAAGTTATTGAGTAAAGAAACAGGGAGGTAAGAGAATATAGAATAAAAAGAGAGGAGTGGACGGTCAATGAAAGGAGGAGTGAGGACCAGACACATATGGAAGACAGAATATAGACTGAAGCCAACAGTAAAGAGGAGGAAAGAAAACTTAAACACGAGGAAATGCCGTTTGTTATATGTGCTCTTAGACCTCAAAAAGATTTTTTACTATAAATAACAATGAAAATAACACTGATCAGCAGTTGAAGTAGTTTTACTTCATGAAAGCAACTTGCTTCCTGCTCTCAGTGCCCCTCTCTCTCTCTCTCTCTCTCTCCCACAGAAGGGACTCAATGGGAGAGTTTGCCTCTTTGTTGACGAGGTAGATTTCATTTTGCATCTTTTCACACTAACGTGGCTCTGTGGCCAGATGAGGTCTGAGCCGAGCTCATTATTCATGCTGCCTGTGTACAAAGATAAGAGCTGGTTCTTGTATTGCAATGGTTATATATATATATATATATATACCCACATATAGGAAAGGGGAAGTATGCATTTGTGATGCAGAGTGGAAAATACCCTGGTGTGGGCAGCTTATTAAAGCATTCAGCACAAGAACAGATCTTATACCTGCAGATAAGACGCCCGGGACAGAACAGTGACTGTGTGTGGACATGAGAACAAATGAATGAAAACAGAGTCGTGTGAGATTAACTATGAACTTTGTGCTGGTGCCGTGATGAGTTGCCCCAAGCTTCAGACAACATGGGATCACTGGCGTTGATTGTGTAGGTCGTTTAAACTCAGATATTATCTTACACAGAAAATCACGTTCTTGGTGTGATGTGCTGTGTGATGAAGAGTTTGTGGAAAAGCATGTTACACCGACTTAATTCATGTTGGGCCACTGGAATATAAAACACAACTAAAACAGTCTGACGGTACAATGGAAAATCTCTGAATCAGATAAAACGCAGTAAACGGATGTTGACGGTGGCCTATGACCTCGCTTCACTTTACTATGCAGACTGAAACTCTCTGTCTCGAGACGATGGCACCGTCTTAACCACAAATCCTTTCTGTAACTGCTGTGTGGCAAACGATGAAGCTAAAGCTAAAGAGAGACGACAGATTCTCACTGACGATGTGAGAAAAACCAAAAACCTCAGTTTCTCCACCAGCTTACTTTACAGGTGCATCTGTTCACAGCAGCTCTGCAAACACATCCTCTCCTCAGGAAGGAAACATGTTCCGTCTTTATTCAAACAACCTCCGGAGGTTTGGGGTTTATTGTTGTTTTGCAGAATACTGAATTGCATCTCATTATACTGAGAGATGCTTATAATATTATGTCGTTGCTATTGAGGCTAAGACTTAGTTATTATCTCAAAGAGCTAAACCACAAATCCTCATCTGCAATACACACAATTAAGTTTGAATATTTTATCAGGAGTGTGCTCTGTACTTATATGTTCTTTACAGTTGGTACTTGTTTAACATGTTGAATATTCTTCTGTTCTTTAATCTTGAATAAAACTATTATTATAATTCCAGGGTTTGAATCCTGATTTATTTCTTTGTCATTGTAACCTGGAACTCCTTTGGAATAGTTAGTTGGTTGCATAAAACCAATTATTTCAATACATCACTGTGTAGTGTTGATGGTATTTTTATAATTTACGAACATTTTTTAAATAATTGCTTTATGTTGTGCAACGGCTGGAAAAGCCAACTTAACTTTTTCTAAATTTACACTTCATGTGCTAAAACATGTAAATGTGACCCCCCCTTAATTTTGGAATAAATATTGGTTTAAACAACTTCAACCGTAAACTGCATGTTCTATGTCAAAGTCTTGTTAAGGGACAAACTTTTGTCATCATGCTGTATTACACATTACACATCGTCTTCAAGTTGTGCAGATCTGAACTGGTGAGTACTTGGGGTAAATATAGATTTTAAATGTTGACATACATTTCACATTACAACATGTTTCTTCATAATACTTTGCTGTGGACTTACGTGGCATGATTCCCTGGTTGATCAAATCTGCTCTCGTCCTCCTCTGTTGCAGCTTCAGCTGGAGAACTGAACGCAGACACAGAATGAAGAAGAAGAAGAAAGAAGTCGGTCACTGCAGAACGAACGGAGAGGATCATTACATCATCAAATCAAACCCACAATACATCGTCCCTCTGTCGGTTCCCAGGCACAGGAAGCCACACAAACAACGCTCGTAACTTAGATGCAAGTTTAACAAAAAGGAAAAAACGTCAAATAAAAATGTCTGCGAATGAAATATTGAGGCAATAAAAGTAAGTAATAATGGTGAAGGGTTACAGTGAAGCCGCTCTGCAGGGAGGATGTTATCTGCACCGTTTGCTGCTGGTGATCAAATCTGTGGTCCTCTGCGAGAAGACGCTCACAAGTTATGTGACATTCTACGAAGGGAAGTGAAACGCACGCAGAGACGGACACACCAACAGCTTCCTGTGTCGAGGAGCTGATAGAGTCACACTGCAAATACAACTGAATTCATCACAGCTCATCACTGCAGGGACACATCGGAAAAGTTTGAGATAACAGAACGACATTCACACGCATATTTGAAGGAGGACGTTAATTATCCTGCTTTTCATTCATTTTCATTATTCAGCACAAAACCTTAAACTCCTTCAGGTTCCTGACATTTACATTTTTGGAGTCTGCTCAGAAAAGGCCACACGATTTGTTCTGCTTGTTCTTTATGGAAACCACACACGTATATATATATATGTTTTTTTATCTTAGGGAAGAAAAAGTGTGAGGCCTGAACCTCCAGTTCTATCTGCGTCATGTAATCAGCATTGAAGTCGATAAGTTAAGTGACAAGACAGTTCCTAATAAAACAGTTCAAGTGTTCAAACCTCTCTAGTATTAACTTAAGTCTCGTATGAACCAAGGTACAAACTCCCCCCCCCCCGTTGCCGGGTCATTATGTTTAATCAGAGCTGATGTGAAAAAGGACAAATCCATAAAGTCAGAATTAACTGCTGGACCCTCTGGCCTGAAGTCATCCACCCAAATGACATTCAAACTGGAGCTCGTCTTTCCTCAGCGCAGCGTTCCTGCCACATGTTGTCACCCGATCAGAAGACAGGTTCAGTTCATTGAGCCAACAAACTCATATTTCACATGATTATTCTCAGGAATTGAACCCGAAAATCAGCATCATGGACAAGAAATAGCAAATAATTGATAAAATAACTTTGATACACAAACAACTTCCAGGACAAGCTATAATTAATAATAATAATTAGATCTAAAACTACATCTTAATAAGACAAAAACACTAGTATTCATTTGCATGTTTCTGTTTTTCTCTCACCTGGTAGAATATGTGACTCTTTACTTTCTTAATGCTTCACTATGTTCTCCAGCCAGTCGTTAACTTTGTCTGTCTGCGAACACGTTTAAATCTCAGGCCCGAAAACCAAAACAATGAGCTGAAAGACGCCCAAACTCTCCTGCAGAGCTGCACCTGCAAAGATGTGCAATCTTTTCCGTGTACGTTTGTCACTAAGAACAACTCCTTTCACTTTATGTAGGAAGGTTTGGTCGATAAAAAGCTGATTTCCGTTGCTTTGACATCATATTGTTTGATAGTTTAGCTACTAACAGCTAAGAGAGGGTTACGTTTCAGCAGAGTAGCCGGTGTCGATTTCTTCTACACATCAAGAAAGAAGGTGATTCAGTGACTCAGAGGCTTGAGATCACATGAAATGGAATAAATTCACTATGAGGTGTCAGACAGAATAAAAATCTGTATCCCCCCCCCCCGATTTAGTTTCAATCTTTCCTCAAACTTCTTCATCCTTTTAAGCTGCTTTCTCTCCCTCAACTGAAAACAATGTGTGTGACCCAGTGTTTTGAGCGTTGCCCACATTTCCATTGGAAATGTTGAGAGCAGGCTCTGGTGCAGAATCTGCAGACAGCCCCTCTCTGTGTCCTACAGAAGCCTGAGATAAAAACATTCCCATTCCTTTGATATTGGCGACGGCGATGCGGCTGACGCAGGATGGTGCAGTTTCACGCCTTGGCTTCTGCAGGCGGATAAACAAAACAAACACTAACGCAGATACCGATTACAAAGCATGAGTAACCTAATATTTGCAAACACGGGGAATATACACGGGAGCGCACGGTGAATAAGCATTTTAATAACCTGCACTTACGGCTGCTGGGTGTGATAATACGCACATAATCATGAAACACGCGCCGGCACACAAACAAAACACTTGTTTTCGGGGGGGTGAGTGATGTGTGCCAGGAGATGACAGGCTAGTGATGCAATGTGCTGATACACAATCTATTCTGGGAGCGTGTGCTCATTGCTACAGCAAGTGTGGCTTCACTCAGCAGCAGTGCAATGCAAATGAAGAGCGACTGTAACGATCGTACAATATGCAAAACATGCTGCATTTGAAATAAATGTCGGACTGCTGGTAAACTGTTCTGTATTTGTGTCCACGTTGTTCCTGCTTGGATCTGAATCTCTCCGGCTAGTGGGATGAATTAAAAAGGATCATGACTGTAAATTGCTGACATGCAAAGACAGGACAGTTCAAAAGAGTGTGCTGCAGGGGGGGGGGGGGGGGGGTGCAGAAATTAATGAGACTCGTTGTGTATGGACGGCACGTCGATAGATCTAACAAGTCCCAGTTCGTTACGGTCAAAAGTCACTGTGGGAATTTATCCAATTTAATTTCCCTCTCGAGGCGGAGGATCCGCTTCTGATTTGTCTGTGACGCCTGAACAAACCAACATGGACAAGGAGCGTTGCACTCTGGGTCATTGTCAGCAGATCAATTCATTTAGGGCCATTTCACAACTACCTTGTTTGGTGAGGAACCTTTGGACTTTTCAGTTTAGACTGTAGCAAATCAACAGGTGTGAAAGGTTCCTCTGACCACAGACCGGACCAATGGACCAAAATTTAGTCCGGCCAAAAGAGCTGGTCTGGGTCCAGAGTGGGAAGGACGAGGACGTTCATTGGGTGCATTCAAACTTGTGCTGTTGATGCTGCCGCTCTCTGAATTACAATGTGAAACCAAAACAATGGAGCAAAGACCTGAAGCTTGGTTCAGACCTTCAGGTGTGAAACCCTCAATGGCTTCGAAAGTCACATCTCCAGATCCGGCTGCTGCCCGTCGTTCTCAGGAAGATTTTAAAAAATCATGTTTGCAGACCGCTGATGTTGGTAAATAAACAGCTTTACCTGACGTCAGCTTCATTTTACAAAGTTCATTCATCTTCTTTTCCCTCTGTACACTGTTGTTGACAGTTACACTTTCCATCCTTCACCTCATCAGAACTCGAAGCTTCTGCATCTACAACTTTTGACCTTTGCAGCACAAATGTCGCTGCATATAAGCTGTGCACGCTGCAGGTTCCCGTCCGTGTTTGTTTGGTCACAAATACATGCAACAGTTTGTTTTTTTCACAGGATTCGTTTACTGGCAGAACTTCAGTCATTGCTGAACATTAGTTGAGTCTCTCCTGCCTTCAGAAGCCACTGTGCATAATCTTTATTCGGTTTGACCGTTTAAACTCGTCTTCAGGTTTGTACCAATCCTGTGATAAGGTTTTCATTACATTTGTAAGATCTCTCTATGAAATCGATTTGAAGTTTTTAAAACATTATAATAAAGAATTACTTTTAGACTTCTTCCCTTTGTTTCCAAAACTCTCGAGCGCGCTATCTTTAATCAACTCTCCTCCTATCTTAACCACAATAACCTTCTTGACCCTCACCAGTCTGGTTTCAAGGCAGGCCACTCAACTGAGACGGCCCTCCTTGCTGTCTCTGAGCAACTTCACACTGCTAGAGCAGCCTCTCTCTCCTCTGTCCTTATCTTTCTAGACCTCTCTGCTGCATTTGACACAGTGAACCACCAGATCCTTACTTCCTCCCTTCAGGACCTGGGTGTCTCAGGCTCTGCTCTCTCCCTGCTCTCATCCTACCTCAACGACCGCACTTATCGGGTAACTTGGAGAGGATCTGTGTCTGAACCTTGTCCTTTCACTACTGGGGTCCCTCAAGGTTCCGTCCTGGGTCCCCTCCTCTTCTCTCTGTACACCAACTCTCTCGGCTCTGTCATTCACTCACATGGCTTTTCCTACCATAGCTATGCTGATGACACCCAACTAATCCTCTCTTTTCCCCAATCTGAAACACAGGTAGCAGCACGAATCTCTGCCTGTCTGACTGACATCTCTCAGTGGATGTCTGCACACCACCTGAAAATTAACCTTGACAAGACTGAACTATTTTTCCTTCCAGGGAAAGACTCTCCCACCCACAACCTGACTATTAACTTTGACAACTCCGTGCTAACCCCCACTCAGACTGCTAGGAACCTGGGTGTGACACTCGACAGCCAACTCTCCCTCACTGCCAACATTACTGTAACAACACGTTCCTGTCGATTCATGCTGTACAACATCAGGAGAATACGCCACCTTCTCACCCAGAAGGCGGTGCAGGTTCTGGTCCAGGCCCTGGTCATCTCACGCCTAGACTATTGTAACTCCCTCCTGGCTCGTCTACCTGCTAGTGCCATCCGACCTCTGCAGCTCATCCAGAATGCAGCAGCTCGACTGGTCTTTAACCTGAATTCACTCACACTACTCCGCTCCTCCGCTCCCTTCACTGGTTACCGGTGGCTGCCCGCATCCGTTTCAAAACATTAGTACTTGCGTACCGTGCTGCGAACGGATCGGGTTCAGTCTACATCCAGGACATGGTCAAACGTTACAGCCCAGCCCGTTCACTCCGCTCTGCTTCGGCCAATCGGCTTGTTGCTCCCTCACTGCGAGCTAAACACTCATCAAAATCACGACTGTTTGCTGTCCTGGCTCCTAAATGGTGGAATGAGCTCCCCATTGACATCCAGACATCAGAAAGTTTACACATCTTCCGCCGCAAACTAAAAACACACCTCTTCCGACTATACCTTGAATAACATTTTTAAAAATAACAATTTAGTAGCACTTAAAATGGCACTTACTTATAGCACTTTGTAGTTTTGCTTTTTTGAAGAAATTGTACTTTCTCTATTCTTGTTGTTCTGGGTTTGTACCCTCATGGTTGAATGCACTTATTGTAAGTCGCTTTGGATAAAAGCGTCAGCTAAATGAAATGTAATGTAATTGGTTGGCTCAAACTGCTTCATTACACTTCAGACTCCGTGTGAAGCGTCTTTGAGTTCGCAGAGTTTGACGTCTCCTAAATCTGCCCGGCTGCTTTGGTGCAAGGTCCCCGGCGCTGCAGTCAACAGGTTGGTGGGTTCATGTGTGTGTGCCCAGGCTGGCCGAGCCCCAACTGTACTGCAGCCATTTACACAGAATATGATCCACTTAACACCTCAGCCCAGAAAATAAACCTTTACACTAAAACACAGTAACCGGAGTGTGAAATATAGACCTTTTGTTAAATGGACAAAAGCATATAAATATCACCTGCACGTACATTTCTCTAAATTAGTGCATTTTTGCTTTAAACTACCAATGTGTCCACACAGTGACGTATATACGTGTTCATGTGTGCAGGTACCCCACCTTGTCTGAGGCTCTGACAGGCCTGTCGCTCTAACTCAAACCGAATGGCCCTCTCATCCATGCTGCTGCTGATTGGCTGAGGCCTGAACGGGGCAGGCTTGATGCAGACGCAGGGCAGCTGCTCCAGCATGGCGAGCGCGGTCCAGCTAGTATTCTGAACAAGACGTTGATGAAATAGCGACGAGAACGAGACGCCGGTGGTCGGCCGCAGCTGTCACCAGTCGGTACATCCCCAAAACAGAGCGAGGAATTCCTCTTTGACGGCAGGAGAGTGGCTGGATTCTGTTATATTGAAATAAATAAAAGGAATATTCTTCAAGGGTTCTGCAAAGTTTGTAAAAATCAAAGACCCTTAAAGGAAAGTTCTCTCTTTCATCAGAACAGACGTGTCCACTCCTTCATTAGTAAAACAAGCAAGTGTCACATCGTCAAATGAAAAACGCTGTGTGACCACAAAGCTGTCAGAGCTGCTGCTCAGCTTTTACAAGACTGGCCGACACGCGTGTGTGTGTGTGTGTGTGTGTGTGTGTGTGTGTGTGTGTGTGTGTGTGTGTGTGTGTGTGTGTGTGTGTGTGTGTGTGTTCATGTGTGTTTCCAGTGTCGATGAATCCGTGATCAGGCAAGTCCGTCACACCTGCTGCTGCACTCAGTCGTTCTGCTGTTGACAGACACAAACAGGCGCACACACGGAACACACACACACACACACACACACACACACACACACACGTAACACACACATAACACACACACACACACGTAACACACACACATAACACACACACACACGTTCAGAGCCAAATTCTTCTCACTTTACACCACTGATCTGAGCTCAGCGTGGTGTGGTTGATATGCACCTGTGTGAGCAGCTCTCCACCATCCTGCCCTCAGGCATACCCCCCCCCACCCCACACACACACACACACCCACCCACACCCACACACACAGACAGACACACACACACACACACGCAGAAACACCTGCTGACTCTCTGCACGCCAGCTGTCACCGGGTCCGTGTGGCTTTTTCCCGCCTGTCCAACTTTTTGTCCCAAGTCTGATGCTGTCAATTAAAGATCCTAATTTGTTAACTGTGACATCAAGGAACAACTTGGGAAGCGTCTGAAATGAACACGGCTCGATTCAGCAACATGATATTAGAGTTACGAGTTTTATGGCGGTACAGAGATAGATGTTGATATTTGATCGGCAGCAGCTACTTGTGCATGAACAGCTCAGCATTACAATGAACTGAGGGCAATGGAGTGAAAGTTTCTTCTTCTTGGACTTGTACCAGTTCATGTAGAATCCACGCTCACGTTCATGAGGCCTGATCATAGACTCATAGATCATTTCACCCTGGTTTTTATAGCATCAAATAACTAATTGATGAACTAACATCAGCGTGATAAGAACCTAAATTGACAGAAACCATATTAATTTGACGGACAGTGAAATCTTTATATGCAGTGAATGTGCTGGCGTAGCTGTAAACAAGTTTAATTCTGATTCTTCCATTGATTCTTAAGATTAACAGTCAGTATTTATTTACAGCTTTAATGTATTTTCGTACGTTTGTCTTTGTCACAATCGACCTGTTGGATGTCAGTGAGTTGTAGCCACCTCTCTGACTTTCAACAGCCTTTATCTCTCTCTCTCAGCTCGACTGTCTCCTCCTCCCGCTGCCGCCTGCACGTCAGTGTCAGACACCCGCACTCGTCCACACACACACTTTCATTCATCTCCATTATTGCGGCTGCGTTCCTGGCTGACATCAGATAATGTGACGTGACGTTAAAAGGTGAGCGAGGGCCCTTTCAAGGTGAACAAATCCCAGCGCCCTCATCTCGGCTGTCAGTTAGTGTCACAGTGAACCGATGGCGCTTGTCACGTTCGAGTTAAGTTGATGACGGCAGTGCTCTAACAACCGAGGGTCTCAGTGACTGTGTGTCGGTGTTGAATGTGTGGGATGACGTGTCCTCGGTCCCGAGTGTGTTAATATGCAAGATGTGGTGTCCCCGGGCAAATCACGCCTCGGTCTGACGAGAGAGAGAGGAAGACGAATCAGCAGTCTGATCCACCATTACTGCAGATAACCAGAGCGCTGGCAGGGATAATCCTGCTCTGCTGCATGTGTGTGTGTGTGTGCGATTGTTTCTTCTCAGAAAGTGTGTATCTCTGTACGAGAACTTTGTGAAGCTAGCATGGCTTCTGGAACGTTCTGTTTGAGCTGTTGATATCAAGAGATTTCTGCCGTGACGCAGCTTTAACCCTCGTGTTTAACCTCGTTATTCTACATGTTTGGCTCCGTCAATATTCACTTTCCTGCGTTGTGTTGTGGCCATAGCTCACGGATCTATTAAAAGGATTCTCTGTTATGTCACATGATGAGAGCGGAGGTCGAGAAAGGTCGCGGCCAAATGCAGCTGCTTTAAACTATGTGTCAGCGTGCGTTCATTAAAAAAAAAACCTGACTCAACAACCCTCTGCTCAATACTGAGAGGAAATTACAGTTTGGCTCCGAGGCAGCAGAGGATTAGTTTCCCTTACTTCAAGACATTATGCTGCCGGCTGCTGGACACAGATGATCTCTAATATTAAGGACATGGGTCTGATATCATGTGTGGTTGTTGTAGAGAAGCCGTTTTGACGACTTCTTGCAGATTTTCATAGAAGCGTGGGTCATGGAAAGGTGCATCAGGGTTTACAAACTGTCGCCTGTAACTTCTTACAGTGATGAGGAATGAAAATTAGCCGGAGAATATTTAGATATGTTGTAAATTAAATATTATCTTTATATTTCCCACTGTTACATAACTGCCCCTTCTCTAGTTTCATCACTTCCTAAAACAAGAGGAAGCTGTAAACAAGTGTCAAATTATCTCACACTCTTACTCCTACGCCCCCTGGTGGAGATGTTGAGCACTTACCGTTATTTTTGTTCTACATATTTCTGCATTTTATATGAAGAAAAGTTAATTTTAAAATGAACTTGGACCATAGCATTCATATTGTAAATAGCATTTCTTTTCTTAATTAGCTGTTGATTGAAATATATCTATTAACTCTGTCTCAACATGCCACTAAAGAATAATTCACTCCAAAAGGAAGTTATGCTATTGATCCTTCAAAATAAGGTCTCTGCATATTAAAAAACAAAAACCTCCTTTGACCTCTTTAATGCTCCGGACTTTAAAAACTTTAAAGTTTCCTCCATTTCTCCAGCCAACAGTTGTTCTTTACCTCCCTCACCCCGACCAACCTCTCCCTGGATATTAAATCTCTCTTTCCTCTTAACTCCTCACTCTTCCTGGTTTAAATAGCAGGACCAGCTGGCTGCGTCGCTATATTCAGAACCTCTTGATGTGAGCACACTGGGTCTAGGGTTGCAAACACACATGAACACACACATGGACACACACAGTGCTGTGTATAGAAGGGTTATTCAAGGCTGATTGATGGGGTTTGATATTGGATAAAACAAATCAGATGCTATTCTGTCTTGAACTGTTTGACCTGAAATCATGGATTCACATTTGTTTCCATCTTATTTCAAGATAAAAGTACTTGTAATGGTCAGCAGGTGGGGACATGCACCTTTAAAACTTTCTCACAAGTGGTTTTAAAATGACGCACATCCATCCATGTGTGTGAATTCTTGTCCACACAAGTATAAAGAAAAACCAGGACCAACAAATTTAAACATTGCTCCAGTTTACCTCAGTTTACACGACTTTGCATGAAAAATGTTTTAGATAAAAATTGTTTCCCGTTGTGTCTCGATCAGTCTCTTGATTGACAGGTTCAGTCTGTACAGGCAGTTTGTTTAATTTAAAGCAAAGCATCATACTTTATAAACTCTTCTGAACTTTTGAGTGCAAAAACAAGTGTCAAATGAATGGAGCCGAGGGAAAAATCAACATTTTCCTTCAAAGTATAACGAAGAAAAAGAAGGAGGAGGAAAAGGGAAGCAGCACTAAAAGTAAAACTTGTACTAGTTATTGTTGAGTCTGGTAAATGTTGTTATTCCACATACGCACTGAAACATAGTGAGTGAATTATGTCTCTGAGTGGAGTCGGTGCCTGGAGAAGACGGAGCTCAATGTTTACAATGAGGTAATGTGAGGGGAGACCTAGTATCTCTGAAATGTAAACTCTCCGCCAGCAGCGCTACTCATACTGGAAAAACCTTCACTCCCTCACTCCTCTCACAGTTTTCCCGAAATACAGAGACACTGAGTCAGAGGCAACTGTGCGTCATCGTGGTATCTTCATCCACGACGATGTTTCATCTTCTTAAAGGTTCAGTGTGTAGAATTTAGTGACATCTAGTGGTTGAGTTGAATGTTGCAGCTGTATACCCCTCACCTCACCTCACCCTCCCCTTCCAAACATGAGAGAGAACAAAAACTTTGTACAGTCTGGGCTACTGTAAAAAAAAAAACATGGTGGCCGACATAGATCTTAAACACCGGACCTTTAAGCAACAGCATTTTTACTTTTGGTCCTCGTGGGAAAAACAAACTCACCGCTCCTCCTCTCGGTGAGTGGCAGCGGGCTGGGGGCGGGCCGCAGGGACAACTCTTGCAGCTCATTGGCTACAGCTTCACTCTGAGGAGTGGAGGCATCTGGTCTCTCTCCAAACTTGGTCTCCATGGTTACCCGAGTGTTAGAGACAGACCTAGAAAGATGAAAGAAAACAATTCTCAAGGCAAAATGTACCAAAAAACCCATAATATACATGATGTTAGCTCATCCTATTTAATGTATTACCCCATTTTACCTCTCCCTCTCTCTCTCTCTCCCTCTCTCTCACTGCTCCATCACGCACTTTATACATTTCCCCCCCAACTCTCTCCCTCCGTCTGTCTGAATGACTCACTACAGTTATGTGAGTCCTGAGTAAACAGTGAAGCCATAAAACACACACACACACACAAAAAACCCACACCAACGCGAGAAGGCAATCCCTAGATGGGTGAACACACAAACACACACACAGAAAAAACATAACACACAAACAGTTAAACATGAGGACATGACAGTTCCCTAAAAGTGAAGCCAAAGTGTCTCGATCGCCACCTGGTGACAGGCTGCGGTATAGGTGCCTCCTCCATGTAAGTAGATGGGACATGGACCAAACTAAAAAGTCAAAGTAGGCGTCAAATATTTATTCTTTTATAATATATATATTTAAGTTTGGTTTTAATTAGTTCTTTGACGTCATGATTGACAGCTGAGACTGACTCATGATTGGTCGAGCGCATGTATCGGCGGGACCTCGCTACCACGGCTCCATCCCCGGATCACTACCGCACAGACTCTGACTCCAAGTGAAAAACGTACAAATATTTTGTCTTTCTTTCTGGATGGTGGGAGGAAGTGGAGACATCTTTATTTACAGTCTATGGCTGTGTCTAGTTTCTGATTCAGAACACGACTCTGCTAATCCTCCCAAATGAATCCTAACATTAACATTTTTGTACTTGGTTAGAGAAGGTAAATAAACAGGTCTGTCTCGAGTCTTCCACCATTTCTCTCACCTGAGGATAAGTTTGGATCTGACACAGGATAGCGTGTCTCAGCCCAGAGTTCCCTCGGGGAAGACTTTGTTTGCCCACAACATGGTGCAGCTAATGATCCAAATTAGAAACAGTCTCACGCTTTAAGCGACAGTATCATTAAGAAGCTGCTGCAGTTATTTTGGGTCCAGCAGAGCAGGTCAGTGACTCACTTCACGTCCTCACTGCTTGTGGTGGTGGTGATATAAACGTGGCCACAGCTCAGTCATGAGTCTGATTTCAGCACAGATGAACACACCAACACAAACAGGGACTCCTCACAGGGAATTGTACTTTAATCTACATCTATATGACATTATGCTGCAGGACTGGAGGGGAGACGTTGGTTTAATGCAGCTGCAGAATATCCCAGCGTGTTTGTGTTGGAATGTAAACAACGTATTGAGGGGCTGCCTGTTCAAACTGAAGGAAAGACTTTCTGCAGCTTCGTCAGGAGCAAAGCAAAGACTCACCAGCAGGAAGGCAACAACCTCACACACACACACATACACAGACACACACGTAAGTAAAAGTGGAAATCCATCATGATTTCAGTCACATACCTGCTCTTTATCTGCTGTTAAACAACCTCCGGCTGGATTCCATCTCACTGGATCCACGTGATGCTCTAAGAAGGAAACAACAGGACAAGACATCAGAAGCAGAGATGAGAAAACTCACAGGTTCACAAGTTCATCCTCCGGTTCGAGTTCCTGAATGAGAACAAGGCTCTGAGCAAACAGGAGGAGTTTTGTTTTAAATAATGAGCTGCTGGAAATAAAAAAGTCAATGAGACATTTCAAAATAAAATGTCAATAAAGCATTTCAAAATAAAGGAAATAAAGCATCTCAAACTAAAGTGTCATGAGTATTTCAAAATAAAAAGTCAATAAAGCAGTTTAAAAAAAAAAAAAAAGCCAAAGGTGAGTCCTCTGCGGTTTCCCTCCAAAAGTGACTTCCTGTTTTACTTCCTCGTTTCATAAAAATGTATTTCCAGAGAAGTTGAATGCCTCACAGTGAAATATGTAAACTACATGAGTCCCCTTCTCCAACAAAGGTTGTTCACTTCTCACTGACTTTAAAACACCGTCGGCCTCCTCACACGATATTTACTACAAGTTACTTCAATGTAAAAAAAACACGACCCTCAGTGAGTCAGTGGCTCTTTCTCAACACGTTAATTGTGACTCTGTGAAAACTTATATTTAATGTTTAATCAACTTCCAACCACACAGAAACTTTTCACGTTGAATCAACAAACATTGCTGTCTGTAAACACACGGAATTACAACATAAAGTAGTGAGAGAAGAAAAAGTCTGAATGATACTCAACAACAATAAAGAGTTCAGAGGTAAACAAACAAGAAAGCAACAACAAACAAGAAAACAATAACAACAACAAACCAGAAAACAACAACAACAAACTGATCAGCTGATTCTACCTCAATCACAAAACCCATCGAGGATCTCAGCTCATGTTTCACTCCTGAACCATCATCTCTGACACACGTGTAGTAGAAGAAGAAGAAGAAGAAGAAGTGACGTGAGAACCTGAGACCGAGCTGGACTCACCTCGTGTTCACAGGAGAGTCACAGATCAGCTGCTTGTTTGGAGACTGTGCTGTGTGGCACACTCCTCTCCACCAGGAGGCGCCATCACGACTTTAGCTCTTCCGTGTTTAAAGGAGGAAATGAACAGGACTCAATCTGATACTCTCAACATTCTACCACTAGAGGGCGACAAACTCACGCGCACAGGCGAGTGGGCGGAACCGTTGTTCCGGGTGCGGAGAAGCAGGGGACTCCAACTCGTGACGGACCAACATGGCGGCGGCGAAATATTAAGCTAAACAACTCAGATGTAAAGTAATTTATTACATCATTGTCACGCGAGAACGTTCATGTTAAATCTGCAAAGTCCTTCATTGTCACTATTAACAACAAATTAAACGTAAAGGAAACGTGACACCGGATATAAACGTTAGCTAAGCTTGAAAATAACTGTTATTTACCGGGAGCCGCTGGAAACACGTTAGCTAAAGAAGCATGTGGGGGGAAATCGAACCTCCGGTGAGAACACAACAACAACAACAACGACCACAACAACAACAACAACAACAGAGTCCGCGTGACAGCGAAGAAGAACGGAGCGGATCACCGGAGGAGCCGGAGACACCGACCTGGAGATATGACCCAATCCGCCGCACTGACACCGAGCAGCCGCCGCCGGACATCCCGGTGAGACCAGCAGATACAAACCTGTGTGTGTGTGTTTGTGTGTGTGTGTGTGTTATTCTCTGTTACCAACATGTCTTCACCTCTCAGTTCTCGAGTCGGGCTGAGTCCACCTGTGTGAACGCCATGTTAGACGCGGTGGCCTCCAGCGGGAGCCTGGTGAAGAGCCAGCAGGTGGGGGAGGCTGAGCTGAGCCTGGAGCAGCGGAGACGGGAGCTGCAGCTCCAGTACACACACAGACCCCTGGTGTTCCTGGAGAGGTATCATGTATGTGCACACGGCAAACTTTATTTACACAGCACCTTTTCACACACACACTCGTCACAAAGTGCGTCTCAACTTGTAAATAGATCACATTTATACACAAGTTGCGTTCTCTCATTTATACACAGCTCTTTCTCTGTGACGCACCATTTGTGGTTCACAATGCAGACTTAAACCCATAAATGAAAATTCAGTCACTTACTCATCACTGTGCCGATGGAGGTGGTGGGTGAAGTGTTTGAGTCCACGAAACACTTGTGGAGTTTCAGGGGTTAAACAACGTTGCAGCCAAATCTAAACAATTTAAGTAAATAGTGTTTACTGTGCTTAACACTTTTAACTCTCTGTTTCCAGGCGTGTCTGAAGCCTCAGGATCTGTCGGCGTTTGCCCACGTCTGCTCAGACCCACGAGCTCTGCACTACAGCTGCGTGATACAGAAACGAGATGAAGAGTGGACGAACAGAACCCGGGTCAGGAACCAGCGCTACGCAGCCCTCAGGGCCCTGCAGACGGGTAGGGGCTCCACTCGCCTACAGTGGTTTCATACAGACTCTCTACTCCACCAACCCACTGGTAGTGATACATACTGTGTGACTGATGATGTACATGAACTGAAACTGTTTTCCTCTCTTCTTCTGCTCTACCTTCTCTCCCAGAGGGTCAGTATTTCAGTGAAGAGCAGATGCGGATCAGGGAGCCGCTGCTGTATGAACAGTATATTGGCCAGTACCTGACGGATGAGGAGGTGAGTTTCATTCTGTAAAATGTTAGGTTTCTCTCTCATGCTTTGGGTTATTTTCTAACAAATCATGCTTCAGGTGCTGGAGCGCTCCCAGGAAGCCATGCTGGACGGTGCACCGGGGGGACCAGGGGCCCCAGCAGGAGGCCCCGGAGGGCTCGCCCACCTCCTCCTCAACTCCTACCAGGAGCGTCTCATCCAGAATCGACTGCAGGAGGAGCAGGAGAGAGAGGAGGGCGCACTGGAGGAGGATGAAGATGACGAAGATGATGGTGAGAGGGGGTTATGGTGGGCACTGAAGTTAATACTTTTATCTCTGTGGTTTTTGTCAGCATGTGTTTGTCTCTGTGTTCAAACTGAAGATAACAGAGTCCAGGAGAAGGAAAAGGAGCCCACAGCGGAGGAGAAGGCTCTGCTCAGGGAGGAGTTCATCAGTCAGATGCACCAGCGCTTCTTAGACGGCAAAGACAAGGATTTCAACTACAGGTCAGACACACCTCCACAGACTGGGCCTTTATACTTGGACATAAAAGAGTAGCTGCTGGTTTTCATGGTAATCAATCCAGTAGTTGTTGTGTGATCCAGTATTGTAATTGTACTGTTTTTGTTTTTGTCCTTTTATAGTGAAGTGGATGAAAACCCGGACTATGACAACTTGGACATTGTCAGCAGAGATGCTGAGGAAAAGTACTTTGATGAAGATGAGGAGGAAGAGGATGAAGAGGATATGATGGACTAGCTGCTGCAGTCGTGTGTCACCTCTCGGACTGACCTGTAAATACACATGTACAAAATAAGGATTCTGTTTTTGGATGTTTCACCTGAATGCAAACACAGCTGGTAATAAACACAGCTTGTAGCTCTCTTGCATTTGGAGAAATTCATTGGCGGCACACAGCGCCTAGTTTCAGCCTGGAGACAGAAGGACACACGTGGTGTTTTGCTCCGGGAATCAGACACTATCTGATAACATGTAAATACAAGGAGCTGAACTAAGCTGCATTACCGTTAATAACTGCGTCGGCCAAGTGTATCGGCTCAATGTCAAAAGATAACTTAATTTCATAACTTGATCGCGTGTTGACTGTGCAATGCATTTCTCTTATAATCTTCAATTATCAACCGAAGCAGAACAAACAACTAAGATCGTATCACAATTTATTTCAATCATTTTAGATCAGAAAGATACATTTCCTCTCCAAAATGTAAAAAAAGTTTGAGCCTTATATATATATATTATATCTGGATCTATTGATAATAAACCAGTATAACACATTACCAATATTAATATTTTTATCTTCCATTTCAAACCCAAGATATTGGCCTTTTTTACAGGTTGTGGATTACGTTCTAATCGTGAGTATAAAATAAAGTTATTTCTATTTTCCAATTAAGGACCAAGGACTTCTTGTGTAAATTAAAATCCATAATATCCCTCACAGACTTGAATAGCTGGCCACTTGTGAAATATCTCAAAGCACACCTACCTACTTAGTCTTCTTAGAAACCTGCAGTGTTCGAAATGCAGGTTAGGAAATGTGAAGCCAAATGAACGACAGTGGCAGCAGCCAAATAAATAATGCCTCAAAAGTCGAGGCAATCAGCAAAACAACGAGCAGGGTCAGTAACTTCAAGAGATCCTTCCACTTCTGTGGCTCTGCCTTCTCCACAGTTTCGTCATCTCCTTCTCCAGATCATCCCCCTTGTCGCGCTGCTTCAGCTGCTTCTCCTCTTCTCCTCTTCTCCAATCGCTTTCATTCTCTCCGTCAGGATGCTTCGTGGGACACAGCTTCGTTTCATAGTGTTCCCCCCCCCCCCTTCAGGGACACCAGCGTTTGGATCTTCGACACGAAGCTCATCACCTGCTCCTCATCATCTGCCTTTTGGTTGTTGAAGACATTGGAAGCCTCCACCACACCTGCGCAGGAAGTTGCGGAGGTTGCTATCGCTCTTGGTTTTGATTTCAGACGATCCCCATGGGTATTATATTTTCACAGCACCAAATCATAACATACATCATCTGTATGGAAGAGAAAAACTTTCATTAACTGTAAAGAAACATCTAGAACCAGACAGAGAGGGGGGAGAGGGGGGTGAGAGTTGTGTAAGCATACTTTTTAAACTGTCAGACTGGTTGTGATAATTAAAATAACAAAGTGATATTTATAGATGTAATCATGTAAATAAATGACAGCAGCTCCAGACCAAGTGAGAGTTTCTTCTGAGAACTCTGGACAGTGTCTGGATGAGCCGATGAGACAACACAGCAGCAGGACAGAGTCTCTCTAGTCGACACTGTGTTCACTCAACCACGTTCCACTGTCAGGCCCTGTTTACCTTTAATAAACCTAAGGAGATTGATCACAAAATACAGAAAATTCCCTGAAGCTTCAGACTATGACTATGACGACCTTATCAGGGTTTTCTGAGGAGAACGTTAGATCCCAGACTGTTAAACCCAGAGCAAGGGGACGGTGTCGGGTCGGCACTGAGTCGAGGTCCAGTTCTGACTGTAAAGTTAAAAAGCAGAGTAAAGAGCAATATTCTAATGTGCAAAGACACAGACGTGAACTGGGTTTTCAGTTCTCTCCCCAGCTCTGCTCTTCCTGCTGCTCCACACTGATGTTATATCACATGAGCAGAATGAAACTGAAACTATGAGTAAGAAATGTCAGGTGACTGGTTAAAGTTTCACAAGCTGAAGGGTCCGTGGCCTTTGCTCACTGATTTAAAGTAGAAAGACAGTGCTCTGAAACAGGAATAAAGTAATTTACAGTGGGCATACAGTGATTTAAAGTAGTAAAATTTTGATTTTAAGTAAAAGTACAGTGATTTAAAGTATTATGTTTATTTAAAGTAGGAAGGCAGTGCTTAAAATAGGAATAAAGTAATTTGCAGTGGGCATACCGCGATTTAAAGTATTAACATGTTGATTTTAAGTAAAATCACAATGAGTTAAAGTAGGAATGAAGTAACTTAAAGTAGTAATATGTGGATTTAAGTAAAAATACAGTGATTTAAAGTAGGAATGCAGGGCTTAAAGCAGGGATTTGGAGATTTCAAGTAGGAACGCGGTGATTTAGAGTAAGAATATGGTAATTTAAAGTAGGAATACACTGATTTAAATTTTAATTTCTTCTACCACTGCTCATTTTGTCCTGAAATGTCTGATGTTCTCTATAGAAATATGTGGTAAACATGGTAATAAATCCTAAATCTTAATAACTGTATTTGAGGAGAATGTTTTTATTGGATGTTAGTGCACTGTCATTAATGCACTAAAAATCAAAACATGTCACAACGACGTAACATTTCACTTAATTTACAAAAGTGGGCAGTTCAAATGTTTGTCTTTTTCAATTCTTGTTTTTCCATCATGTCCGAGTACGAGGCCGTTCGATACAAAAGGTTTTTTAGAGAGCTTCTGTTTTCTGGCCTTTCCCCTGACGTCACTTCCTGTCAGCCAGTCGCTGCAGGAGCGCGATGACTGTGTCCTGTTTGGAGGAGAGCAGCTCCAGGGCCGTGGCTATCCTCCCGAGGGACTCCGCCATCCGCACCTCCCTCCTCTCACGCCTCTTCTCTCTGGCGTCAACCTTGCGGCGAGCCACTCGATCCATGTGCGCCTGCTCCTCCTGCCGCTTCAGGATCTCTTGGAGCAAAGTTACGCTGCTTGGCTCCTCGTGTCCTTTCTGGTTCTGTGCTTCGCTTTCCGACAGGCTTGTTGCAGACAGCGAGGTGGCGGCGGAGGACGTGAGGCAGGAGGACATTGGGGAGAAAGACGACGAGAGGCCGAGGAGATTCTGACTGTTGCTAACTGGCACCGCACTGATACGAAAAGGAAGGACGCCTGACGAGAAGGAGGGAGCTTTACGGCTTGCGTGGTGTGTTGCGTTGAGGTCTGTGCTACCGGGCGAGCCGAGGGAGGGGGATGTCGAGGCCGTTTCTGTAAAACGAGGCGAGGAGATAAAAGATGGAGACGGCACCATGGTGGCGGGATGAATAGTGGTCGTAACAATGTCACCGTTGAGGACAATCAGGGGCTTGACCTCTGGAGCATTTGCCGGGCTGATGGTCGCTGTACCCACTGAGGTCATGGCGGCCGTGCTGCTGATGATTTGACTGGTGGCTGCTCCGTGACCCACTGACTCCAAACCACCAGGCAGAGCAAAGTCACCGTTCGGCCGGACAACGGTGGGGGGCTGAGGTTTTGCAGCGATTTTTGCCAAAGGACAGGGAAGCGTAGAGGCCGCGCTGCCACCTTTGTGTCTTTTGTTGTTGCTGATCTGAGTGCCGACGGTGTCGCAGAGCGTGGCATCCATCAACTGGAGAAAAGAAAGAAAGAAGGAGAAGAGGATATAAATCATTTGTTGAACAACATTTTTCTAACATAAAACCCAGTAAAGTAATTAGCTAATGGCACAATCCTTACTGTTGGAATGACCTAGTAGTGCAACGATAGCTCGATAATTTCTAACCTGGTGATGTGGAGGACACTAGAGACAGTCCTGCGGTACCTTGCTAAACTGGGACTGGACAATACCTGTTTATAAAGTTGAGATATATCGGGCAATGCTCAAAGAAATGAGGGTTGTGGACTTGGGAAGACGAGATCAGAAAGTGGAGAGGAAGACGTAAAGAGTAAGAGAAGTTTCATCCAACTAATTCAACTCCTCCTGGTCAGAGATGAACCTGATCCAGTTGTTTGAAGCATTCAAGCACCTCATCCCCAGTTTTCTCTTTTGTTAGACTCACATCAAAGAACTCCCAGGACGTTTTCGCGTGTCCCGTCTCCCGGCTGCGGTCTTTCACCCTCTTGTACGTGACAATGAGGTTATTCCACTTGCGACGGATCTTCTCAACAGGAAGCAGGTGCCCCTTGGAGGCCATCTCCTCCTGGACGCTCTGGAAGAGCTGTGAGCGCTCCCGGGTCTCGTAGAGGCCCCAGCGCCGCCCGACGGCCTCGATCAGACACAGGACTGCTTTGGAGGAGAAATCTGAGCCCGAGGGAAGCGTCTTGTCTGACGGAGCCGGAGGCATCACTGAAGCTGGGGGGGGGGGGGGGGACACAATTGATTCTGGTTAAATAATCATCTCAGAGAAGAACGACACATTAATACCACATTAATAATCTTAACTGGTTTAAGATGGCACTTCTCCACCTTCTCCTATTGTACAGAAAATGAAGCCAAAATATCCCAGACACGGGAGCCGCCATCTTAGTGATCAGGAAGTGAAGTTGTGGTATTGAGGTCCCGCTGAGACTTTAAAGATAAATAACTGCAGCTATACAAAGTTGTGCATTAGACTGACACGGCTTGAAACTATTATGGTGCAGCAAAGCAAGTGTATTTAAAAAAAAAGTGAAAACTGTGCAAGAGTAAAACTTAAAATACAAGACTAGAGATATAATATGAATGAAGATAAACACAGGCAGTAATAGTGACAGTCTAGTGACACGGTTAATGCATCACAATGGTGAAATGATGCTTTATTACCTGGAGCTATCTTCAGGTACGTTTTTCCATCTCCTGCTGTGGTGAAGAACCGCTCAGTGCTCAAAGGATCTGAAGATCACACAACATCACTCATTTTTAATATGTTTTCAAACATAACAAACTAACATTTGTGACATGTTATTCAGACATGTGGAGCCACGTCCACATGCGGATGCTCCTCACTCACACAGCAGCACAGAGGTTTTAGAGGCGGCTGCCTGCTGCAGCTCCTCCGCAGTCTGATCCTCTCCTCCTCCCTCTCCTCCCCCTGCTGCTCCTCCGCAGACAGGCGGCTCCTGGCTGCTCGGCACCGGCGCAGACGTGTGTTCATCCAGCGCCTCAGTTTTCACCTGCGTCGTGGCGAGGCCTCCCTGCAGGTTCCCCTCCATGACTGCTGCTGCTGCTGCGGACAGACGGGCACCGACATGGGCCTCAGCGCTGGAGGAGCCGCGTGCTTCGTCTGCGCAGGCGTTGGTCTGTGGAGAAAGTTCGGAGGCCGCGGGTCTCAAGGCAGCTGAAGCCGATTTCTGCACCGATACGCGCCGCTACGAGGATCGAGTCCCGCACGGCGGAGTGGTCTCGTGCGCGATGGACTCGCGCCAGCCGAGTCCGCTGCGTGTTTTCATGCGGAGCAGAGAAATGGCTGCGCTGTTCACCGCAGCTGACGGATGCGCAGGGCGACTGCGCAGTTACACGGGCTGATAGGCTGTGTGGCAACTGTGACGTCAACGCGCACACGGTACATACATACATAAAGTACATACAAATATAAAATACACACACACACACAGTACATACATACTACTTAGTACATACTGTACTGTTACATTTAGTTATTTTGAATAAATCATGTCTACATCATTTCAGATGTGCACAAATAAAATAAATAGACATACTATATATTTGTATAAAACATGTCAATGCTTTAATTATGTATAGTGACATGGAAATCCAGATATTTTGCATGATGCAAATGCTTTGGAGGAAATACATTTTAAAATACATATATTTAAATTATATTAGGAGAAGTCACTAAGTTTTGTAGACAAGGAAAACACATAAATATTAAAACATTGGTCATTACAGTGAAGGTGAAATGGTAAAAAGTACTGAATTGAGTTGTCACATGGTAAGAACTATCCCATAATAACCACTGTTCACAAGTAGTGGTATAACCGTGGGTTCACTGAAACTTCAATTACACTGATAAAAAATACAGTTTACACTCAAAATGCTTTCTCCAGTTAAGTTGGATAAAGTCGGACGCCTGAGTTATTTTAATTAATACAACGGAAAAAAGTCACAAAATCCAACTAAACTGCATCTCTGTAACTTTCAAGCCTTTTTTTCCAACTGAGTATCGAGTTTGAAAACGTAACACTGCTCATCAGTCACCACTCGGTTCACCGATGTTAAACACTTCTTTGAACTGCGAGTGAAATAACTGCTTCAGTCTGTCCCCCAGGGCGAGGAGCTCCGGGTTAGCCTGGAACACAACAGAACAGTCCTGGTCACTAAAACACTGATGAATCTTAATGTTAGATAAGAGTTCTTCCATGTTTCTTACCTGGTTGTACGAGGCACAGTTGGTGAATATGAGTTCGACGTCAGACACAAAATCTCCAACCGTTTCGTATTCCATCCCCTGGAGTTTCTCTGCTACTTTTTCCAGCCACATCGGAGTCTGGACATGTGTGGAGTAACTTTCCAACTGTGGATGTCAAGCAGAAACGAAAGAAATGCTCAACACAGTCAGCTGTAGACGTAGGACCAGATTCCTCCAGAAGCCAGTTAATAACGTAGTTATTGGCACTACTTTTTCATGTAGGACGACATCACGCAGCTTACTTACGTCGGGGCATGGGTCTAAAGCAAAGGTTTGTTTGTCATCAGCACTGAACAGACGCAGGACGAGATACTGACATTCCTGTTGATGAAGAAAAGCATGAGTGACGGTAGAGACACAGGCGATGAAGATGGACGTGGACAGAGAGTCGTTCGGTGAGCTCACCAGTATGTGTCCTGAGATCCGGCGGGTGAGGGCTGCTGTCATTTCCCGCTTATCACCGTACCGCCAGTCCTGAGTGGTTACACAGAACGTACACATCCACGGCCTGTCGTCCCTGTACACACCCACACAAACACACACACACACACACACACACACACCACATCAAAACCTAGGAGTCTAAATAGAAAATAAAGCCCAATGAGCTGGAAGATGCAAAATTATTCAGTAAAGCTCAAGAAATGTTCTGAATTTGGTGAAATCTTTCTGTTGGTCACTGAGAACCACAGACTGTAGATAAACATAAACCCCACGTCCTCCATGTTAATGGATGGGACATGGACCAAACTAAAAAGTAAAAGGTACACATCAAACTATTTTTTCTCAAAAATTGTCATTTTAGGTAATTCTTGTTTTTTCTGGTTATTTGATGCCATAAAACTGTAATACTTCAAATGGGTGTTTATCTCTTGATTGGCTCCTACTTCGGTCAAAGCTCACCCCAAAAGGTTGTCATCTACATGTGGCAGGTGACATTTCTGGTGGAAGGAATAAGGGCAAGAGTCACACACCACCAGGACAGCTCCTCCTCTTCTACACACACAGCACTGATCGTCGTTTTTCTGATTCTCCTGCCGGGACACACAGCACGTGACGGAAAGTTTGTTAACACGCAGCACAACCAATGAATCAATGGAGAAATTGTACGGATGAATAAAACTTACCAGATCTTTTTCATTTGGTTTGCACAGTCTGCACGTACACAGCAGGGAGTGGATCTTCAAGACGTTCGCCTGAAACGAGACAAATCTACATCGTCTTCCTCTTTGTTTCATAGTTCAGGTGTTTCAAGCTTAAAACTTCCTGTTGCTCTCTCACTACCTCCCTGTCTCCATCCATCCATCATCCGTCCATCCATCCATCATCCATCCATCCATCCATCCATCCATCCATCCATGCATCCAAATTGCTTGTCCCAAGATACACACACACACACACACACACACACTATACCTCTATGAGAGCACAGAGTGGTTTTCCTTCACACACGATGTTTTTCTTCCACAAGCCTGTCTGACTTGATGCCTCCTTTAAAAACTCCATGGGGGTCAACCAGCTCTTCTCTGTTCGAATACACTTTCCACGAGTCCCTGGTGGAGAAAGAGAAGATCGGATGGGACGTGTTGGTTTGGGCGGTTTAGTTCACAGCGTTACACTTGTCACATTATTGCAAAAAACAAAGATACGACAACTAATATTCGACAACTTCTGCGATCGCCTGACTTTTCCTCAAGCGCCACATTCAATGGTGAACGTTACCTGAGGAAAATCGTTTTTGGTGTAAAGTACCAGCTTCAGCTCCACATGTCACTTTGAAGACTTTGCCCACTTCTGGCTCCGTCTGGTTCTCAGTCGCTCCCTCTTGATCTGCAACGGACACATGCTGAGAGTTTGAGAAACTTGAACTCTTCTTAGCATAAATGTATCTTCATATAAACAAGCACCTGTGACATCCGTAGAATTTTCTTTGTTGCTATCAGAAACCCGGTCCTCCTGGTTTTCCAGATCATCCTCCTCATTTTCATCATCATCATCATCATCATCCTCTTCCTCAGACACTAAAAAAGGACGAAGCGAATTTGAGGATATTTCACCTTTTCATGTACAAATCAGTCATAATTTATGCCCAGGTAAAAATACACTGCCTATTATAACATTATGACATTTTAATCTTTTACCTGAGATTAGCAGATGCTTTGGTATCTAAAACAAATACTACATTTTTCAATAATCAGTGTTTAGCACTAATACAAACCTGTGATTGCACCATCAGATGAAAACAAGGATCTCTTGGCCTGCAGAGAAGAAAGAGGAAGAAATAGCCCAGATAAGAACAAGTGATAACAAGATGATACTGAGTCTGACTTTAGTTATTTTTCTATTCAAGATGTTTCCACCCGTCTTGATACCGTTTTATGGCCTCTTTTGAATGTTGCTGATTTCAGGTGCCCGTCCTGAAGAGAAATTGAAAAACAAAGAAAACAATCTTAACCACAAATAGCGTTTGAAGTGATTTGTGTATATTATAGAATAAGAATTGCTTTTCAACAAACCTCTATAAGTCTTGCCAGTGGGGAACCCATACACCTAATGCTCAACTTCCAGTTCTTTGAGCTTCCCTTCCCTGCAAACTTCTCAAATTCACTGGGAGTAAACCACCGTTTCTGGAACATAATGCACGTCTCCCCTGAAACACACAGAGGGAAGGAAATGTGTCATCGTCACAGTCATATCAGTTATATCTAAAATCCCAGCGGATTAAATGAAATCATGTCCTCAATCAACTCGTCCTCCATTTTTAAATCAAGTAATGAAACAATTATTCCTTTTGAACCTCTGACCTTTCGCCAGGCGCTCCCTGCTCAGAATCCCCTCCTGGGATCCACAGGTCACAGGAAGCTGAGTCTTATAAAGTGGCCAAGTCCAAATGGGGGGTTTCTCTCCTTTCTTAAACGGAGAATCTGGGAAATTTGAACACAACGTTTAGTTAAGATTTCCTTGTTCCAACAGATTTGTGTTAACTTGCCGTTCAGGGTTCATCAGGTCATTTCACACACTTTTCTGGAGATAGAAGCCTTTGTTGAATCTGCATGTTCGTACAAACTCACCGTAGGAAAATAATGTAGGAGAAATTTAGGATGAGAAAATGAACATGTTCTTGCAGGAGGTGTAAAGTGCACTTTACAGCAGCCAAACTTTCAGGTGCTTTAAGTAAGGCTACATGAGAGGTGACTTACAGAAGCACAGTTTCTCTGACTTTTTCCTCTGACGCGGAGTCAGCTGAGAGGAAGGACCGGGCTGCTGCTCCTCATCATCCTCGCACATTCTCCTCCTCAACAGCTTCCTCTTCTTTTTCACTGAGCTCACCTTCTCCTCCTCTTCCTCCTCAACTTCGGAGAGCTCCTTCCTTTTCCTTTCATCTGTCTCTTCCTTCTCCTTCTCGGGCAGTTGCGTGTAAAACTGGAAAGATCCTGCAATTACATGAAAGGTCGGATGTGTAATGAAAACAAGGTTCACATTAAAACAAAGAAACTACTTTTTTGTAGGTGTCGGTAAGAGAATGTACTCATCTCAGGACTTTACTCTTCTTAACATCTTTAATTCTGCTTTGCATTTATGTTTGAATCCATAGTGACTGTTCAGATTGTTGCAAATTATTTAAAGCTAATGTGGAAACAAGCAGAATTACTAATTACTATGATAACTTTATTTATAGAGCGTTCAACAAAAAGTACAAAGTTCTTCGCCAGAAAACAACTGGTTCATTTATAGAGGTACATAAATAATCATGGTCATAAAAACCACAATAATAACCTGGCACCCCAAGTAAAGTCAGGAATATGCCTTCTGAAAAAAGTATGTTTATAGAAGACACCGTGAAAAGCCAAGAAACGAATCAATAAATTATTAAAATCAATCCTAAAACAGACAAGGAGCCAGTGTTGAAACAACTAAAGAGGTGTGATGAGATAAACGTCTGACCGTCCATGAGGCTGTTACGCAGCAGTCGCAGGGTTGGGTAGAGGTTCAGGATGGTGTCTTTGAAAACACATCTCCAGAACAGGTGGATGTGCTGGGATCGCTCCTGCTCCACCCAGTCCAGCACGTCATACAGGGCTTTCTTTATGTTTTCTTTTTTCCTCATGTGACTCACTCTCTACACACAACACACAACACACAACACGCACACGCACACGCACACGCACACACACACACACACCATTATATAATTCAATCATGATAGTCTTTGAAATGCATCAGCTCATATTTCATACACAATAAATAATTGGACATTTTTTTTTAATTTCAATCTTTTCAATAGCTTCAATGTCATGTGACCCAATGACTATAAATCTATCACAAATTATAAAAGTGCACAAGACAAATAAAACAAACCTCCTCTTTAAATGGATTTTATTATTATTTATCTTCAGTTTTATATAATATTTCCCGCTCTCACACGTGGGCGCGCGTTTCATCCAATAAGGACCCGTATGAGGAGTGTGTGTGTGTGTGTGTATGCGTGTGTGTGTGTGTTTGTGTCTGTATGTGTGTGTGTGTGTGTGTGTGTGTGTGTGTGTGTGCAAGCGCGCAGCCTCTCTCACCTTGTACGTGTCCTCCGGGATCAGGTCGTGGTCCCGCAGTTGGCTGAGGAACGTGCGCGGGCTCTCCATGCAGGACATCTCTGTTTTGTGACAGTGGAAGAAGCGCAGCAGCTCCTCCGGCTCCAGGAAGTCCAGCGGGTCCATCGCGGAGGGACTCAACGAGTCCAGATGTGCAGCCAGATGTGAGACAGAGGATCTGACAGGTCAACAGTCTGTGGGGATTCCAGGTGTGGAGATTGAGTCCAGTGGTTCATATTGCTTCCTGACGATCTGCCCACAAATGCTTTCTCACTTCCTCCTTCCAGTGACGTTGGGAAAGTGAAACTACTTTGAAATGTTTTTGTGAAGTCGCAGTTCCTGTCAGAGGCGCCAGGGGGCACCACTGCACAGCACACCTCAAAGGCTTTCATCAAAGGGAAGTTTGTTTGTGTAGCAAAGTTTATTCAACTTTATTCAACCAGGAAGGTTCCATTGAGGTTATTTTTCAGTGGACACAGGACAAGACAGGCAGCCCAGAGAGAAACAGAGCTACGGATAAGAAACAGCACAAAGCAAGATGTGAAGAACCAAAGAATCGCCTCCACATTCCAGGATTCAGGCAACGCAGCCACAAACATCGACATCCAGTTCCTTCATTCTGGTTCTAAAGGCGTTCATTCACTGAGCTTTCTGTCCTTCTGCAGGTGCAAGACAAGCAAAAAGCCCCTTTTCCAGTTTCTGTTTGGGATTTGGAGCAGAAAGTAAAAAGAAGTTCTGAGAACTATATATATATAATACTGCTAATATTTCACCACGTAACTTCTCGTGTGGAGTTATTGGGGTTTGACCTTGACAACAGAAGTCTTTGGTTTAAATAGGGTAACAATCTTTATAGCTATAAATAATGAGTCACCACAGATATGATACAGATATATAATTTATTGTTGTTCTTTTTCCTCAGTCAGGCTGTTGATCCTATTCTCCATCGTATCCTTCCAAGTCGTTGTAAAGGACATCGCTGTGCTGATCCTGACAGGTCCGCACCCCCCGCAGGACGGTTGCAAGGCGGCGGTCCAAAGCAGAAAGGTGCGGCTCGGACAGGAGCGGGGCCCTGCCGGCCAGGGGATCCTGAGCCAGCGACTCCTGCATGACGTCACTCAGACGGAAGGCGGGAAGGGACAAGAGACGCAAGCGGAGGAGGGTGGAGCGACGAATCCTACGAAGTGAGGAGGAGAAGAAGGTCACAAAGAGAAACTGAAGAGATGCTGAATCGAAACAGTGAGGAAGAACTTGAAATGGTAATTCACGCCCACAACCTCCCCGGGTCCTTTAATTGTGTTCACTTCCCACCAGGCTTAAGTTTTCTGCATCACACTTTGAAACGTTCATACTATTTGTGTGTTTGTCTATTTGTGTTGTTGTTGTTTTTACCTGCAACACTGTCGCAATGGAGCGAGAATAGACGGCTCATCCCGAGAGTGACGCCCAAACCTGTGAGAGAACATTGTGTAACTTCAGTTCGTCACTAGAATGTGACTTCAATGTAGTTGCTGCCTCAACAAAGGCAGGAATGAAAGAGATGTTGCTGTTGCCCGCTGCAGAGAATCTTCTGCGTAGTTTTTCGGCTGACAGACGTAACTTGTTCATTGATACTCGATAAACCTGATCACTCACGCCCGCCCATTATCCAGATGCAGCACAAAAGTCTCATTGCCGAATTTCTCAAACGTCTCGTAGTGATGTCTGTCCATGTTGCCTTTGAGAAATAAAACATTCACTATTAAAAATCCATTTTACATAAACAAAAATACATATACAAATGTTGTAATAAGTCATATGTTGTGTGACATGTACAGTGGGTCAGTTATCCCCTGCTGGGACTCATCATGCTGCCAACCAGTTGACTGCTGGGTTGAGTTTATAATCTAGAGACTGACCCATGAGGAAGTCCAGCACAGCCATGTCTATGACGTCCACCAGTCTGGTGCCATGGTTGTAAGGCGGCGTCTTTTTGACTTTGTCACAGTAGTTCGGGTCCTTCTCCCACCTGGGAACAACAGTGAGCTTCACCAGGACAAAGTAAACGTGTATATGTACTTAGGAGTCAAGTTCGTTCTACCTACCTACCTACCTACCTACCTACCTACCTACCTACCTACCTACCTACCTACCTACCTACCTACCTACCTCTCTATCTCTCTATCTACTCATTTAGTGTACTGATGCCTTCAGGCCACTAGAGTGCAGTAAAAACACACGATTCCCAGCTTCAAGTAAGACACAATACAAGATACTTAAAAAAATGACTTTTTATATTCTGTCCACTGTCACATGTATAAAAGTAAGTAGTATTTATCCTTTAAAGTAATATTTTAATATATAGTAAAGTATAAAGTAAGCTTTATGGAAGGGAACCCACTGTGCCAGCTTGGTGCGGCTGTACGATCGTCTCCACGGTGACCTCCAGGACCTGCGGGGAGCGAGGGTGAGGTCAGGCAGCATCGCAGCCAGGGACACCTCCAGTGCATGAGGCTGACCGCATACCGGGTGCTCTGTGGAACAGTAGTACTCACACTGGCCATAGAAACACACGTTCCCTACTAGAGGGGGTCAGAGAGGTACAGTCAGTCACATGTCTCTACACTGGTTTGTGAGGGTGACATAAGAAATGTGTGCAGCCTTGACCCACACACACACACACACACACACACACACACACACACACACACACACACACACACACACACACACACACCCGGGGAAGAGAAGAAGGTCCTGGACAGCTTGCGGTCGGTGGTTATCTCTCTGATCTCCGTGGTCACATTGATGAGTCGACCGACCACTGGAGGGATCCTGTTGAAGCCCAGCAGCCTGGACAAGATGGAGACACGGAAACAGAGACAAACTTTAACACGAGAAAGACACCCTGAAAATAATCAGGATAAAACACAGAGTAATAATCTCAGTCCTCAGCCCAGTTTGTGGAGTGGCGAGCAGACCCCCTGGATGAGGAGGTCAGGGAGCAGCAGGGGAACATGTGATGTCTGAAGATCAGTGATGTGCTCTGGTGCAGTTTCAGAGGCGGGGGAGTGAAGCCAAAGTCAGAGTAATGTGTTCTCTCTCTTTGTGTTTCGGTGAGGACGAGTCTGGCTCGGCTGTAACTTATGTAAATGTTGCTGACTCAGGCAGGTGTGCAGTGAGTGAATGAGAAATAAAACAAGTGCAGGAGTCGTCTGTACCTTATGGCTCAGTGTCTACACTTCCTATTGATTTCCTCAGCAGAACTTTACTACCACATTAATTTTGTTTTACTCTTTACTCGTATCGCTGAAAGACAAGCAGCCCTCATGAATAAATGATTCCGGTGTCTGAGCGGTGACCTGCTGGTAACAGAGTGGTCTGTCTACCTGCCGCCGGCTGAGGGAGCGAGCAAACATCTGTACCTGTCAAGGTGGAAGGCAGCGATCTCCGCGTTGTGTCTCTCAAAGTCTGAGAAGTAGAAGAGGTTCACGTCCGTCTCTGTGTCTCTGGACTGTCTGTGCAAAACAGAAACGCACAGGGAAGCAGAAGCGCTCGAGGCTATTTGCTGACGTATGTGTAAGTGTGCTGCACTGGGTTGTCTTATTAATACAAAGACTTTGTGTTTCGGCCTGATGGTCAGTCAGTCAGTGTTTGGACAGCGTGGTCTTACTTCATCGGTTTGAGCAGAGCTTGTCCGTAGTTTGGGAACGATATGAGCAGTTTGAGCTGGGTGCCTCCTGTCTTCTGAACTGAGAGCGTTTAGAAAACAAAGAGGATAACTTACAGATATCATTTATAATATCATGAGCATTCATAACAAATACACATATTCACAGTTAATCAGTTTAATAACCGCAAATTGTTTTCTCTCATTTACCTCGGCTGAGATCTGTAAGTCAGACACACACAGTAGGAATGAATGGATTTTATATATTGTGCATTGTCATTATTATTTATTATTTCTCGTTATTTCAAGTGAGCGAGTCAAATTTCAAGACGTCCAGAAAAATTAACTCCTTTCTTTGCAGGAATCAATCAATCAAAACACATAAATCCTGAGATATAAATTGATTCCTCCCATATTTATTTAGGCTGTAACCTCTGTTTCTAACTGATGGATTTAAACATTTAAATTTGCAAATGTGAAAAAAGGGACGACAGTGACAAAAAGCCGCCCGTAGCTGAGATTAGAACTTGATTTGCAACGTATAACACAAACCCCGATACAATATTCATTCTGCAGCTGAAGACGGAGACAGGGAGTCTGAGCAAACACACAATGAGAGCGTGCATGTGTCGATGCTAGGAGAGATGTGTGCCTGTGTGTTTGTGTGTGTGCACGCAGCAAGCGTGTGTACTCGTGTACCTGTGTGTGTGTGTAGGTGTTGAGATAATACAAGTCTGTGGGTGGATTATATTTATGACCCTACTACGAAAACATAATTTGAGTTACACATTTGCCTGCTGTCACACAACTATAATTGTGTTTAACTTTGTATTTGTGTAATTTGTACTGTGTAAGCAGAGGTGTCTGAGTGTGTAATAGCATCCTCTCCATGTTGTTACATCCATGCAGTAGATGGGCTGTAATATAAATTGCACTCACTCATGAAAAATTGATTCATGGTCCACATGCCTCCCACTGTTTGCCCTGTTTGCTTTTCTACCTCTTTCAAGCTCTCACTCTGCGACCCAAAGGGATTGTGGGTCATCGCACATCGTGCCGAATCCTTCTGGGTTTGTTCTTTCATTCTGTGGAACTTCACGTATGTATTCATCGCTTCACCGGCGCCGTGGATGTGTTTCTCGAACACGTGATCCTTCCTGTTCTAAATACGAACCTGATGTCACAGTGGACTGTGTTCGCCGAGTGAAAACCTCAGTAAATACTCTTTGCCTCTGGCTTTCTCTCAGTCCAGCATGTGTTGTGTTGTGTGAATAGATCAGAGTTAAAATGAGAAACCAGCACGATTTGCAACGTTCTGACTGTGTTTAACCAAACAGAAGCTGATGAGTTAAAGTCAGACCAGGGATGCTGTCGTCTGAAATGCATTATTTTAGTGGAAAGCCTAATATGGTGCAGAATACAGATCCGGAGCTTTCATATGTAAACAGGTTTGTTGCTCAGGCTGTTTTGGTTGTTCGGGTCTTGGCAGAACATGCACAGTGAGGCCACTCTCCTACTCTGGGAATGAATAAAGAATGACGTCTGCAGTATATTGTCTGTTTCATTACCCACCACTGTGCCGGTGAGAAGTAATTCTGCTTGGCTGGAAAGCCAAGTCGTATTGTAGGAACAAAAAGATAAAAAGAGTTAATTATCCTTCCTCTCTCTAACGTGTCTCTGTGTACCTTTCCCAGGCCATGTTCTTTCTTCTCTCTGTCCTCTCACCCGTTTTCCCCTGCCTCCCCTCATTTGCTCACCAGCGCCGAGGATACGTTGCGTTGCCAAATAGTGAGTCACTTGGGCCAGGTTGGGATCCTTCCTGTTGTACAGCTCCCAGCGAGAAATGCCCAGGTGAAACCGAAGCCAGGGAGGGTGAGTCTCCGCGTCGCTCGTCCAAGTGACTCTGTCGAAGCCTTCCTCCTGACTGGCACTCTGCCTTAAGGAGAGGAGGTTGTAAACAGGCAGGGTCGGTTGTAAAGCATTTATTAAAATGACATTTACTTCTCTGTTATTTAAATGATCAGAATCCATAGCTGTGTAAATATTTCACTTCAGAAGTTAGACAATCGTGAAATGAAGCTCAAACTTGCACTTCATGTTTCTGAATCCTGCTGCCTGCAGAGGATTGTAGAGAAGAGAGGCATCGGTTGCCATATAGCCCAATATTGTTTATACCTTTGCCTGCAAATAAACACAAGGAACACATTAAACATCTAGCTTTTGAATAGCTTAGAATTTTTATATTCTTATCTCTTAGAAATGATCAAGGTCAGGACCTCATATCTGGCTACAGATATTCAACGACAATGCAGGACAGTGGATGTGTCCATTATTTACACAAAGATATATTTCAATGATGGATCATTTTCACTCACCACTGACTGTCACTGTTAATGTCATCTTCCTGCTCTTCTTCTTCACTTCCTGCATCTTCTGTTGTCTTCACCCTCAGTAGCCAATCATCTTGGTGCGGCTCTGGTCGTGGCAGGTTGTACAGCGGGTGATTGAACAGGGCCTCCAGTGCAGAATGACCCTTCACCTTGGGAATCACTCTCCCAGCTCCAATCAGTTTCTTATCCCTCTCAGCGACTGAGTCTGTCCCTTTCTGGTCTGAAGTGTTGTTCAGTTTGTGCCCCTCGTCATTCCGGGAGCTCGTTGGCAGTTTATGTGAGGAGGAAGAGGAGGAGGAGACAGACTGATGCTGCCGGGTGTCAGTTCTTGGATTGAATGAAGAGGAGGATGAAGAAGAGCTGGGAAGGACGCAGGCTGTCTGGAGGACGGAGAGACAAAAAAATGCCAGAAGGAGATGGAGAGTGAGGGACAAACACGCCAGAGCGAGATAGATGGAGCGAGTGGGTCGGGCCAGGTTCCGTCTCATCGTGCTGCAGGAAAAAGAGAAGCAACAACAGAGTTTAAAATCCAAACAGACCACGGAGCCCTGCCAACACTTCCAACCTCACCATCATGAAACATTTTTTACAAGTTGCATTCCTCCTGTGCACAAAGTAAGACAGTGAAAGAATGTTACTGTGAAATTACATTTCTGTTCGAGCCTGTGCGGTTGAGCAAAGGTGTTTTTTGTGAAGGTTAAATTTTTGATCTGCTGGTGGATATAAATAAAAATTCGCCAACATCAGTGGGATTCAACAATGAAACCGAAGTGGCAAACAACTTACATGACCAAGTACAGAGCTGTGCTAGCATGGTTTCGAAAATCTTCTATAAGTCTTATAAATTAGTTGAGCACAAATGCATCAATATGCTGCGAGGATACCGACAATGTAAATCGCCAACGCTGCAGCCAAACAACACAAGTTTTATCGCTATTACAAGAATGTATATGAGTCTATGTCAAACACATTTATTGATTTAAAGGGTGATCGCGAACGCGGCACAGTGGTGAGTAAATAATGAGTGGATTTTCATTTTTGGGTGAACTGTCCCTTTAAGGTGTCCGACAGGTGGATAGACAGAGACAGGCCTCCACACATGAATTCACAGCGGTGCGTTACCGCAGCAACACACTGTCAGATAATCATTTACATCAAATTCCGAAAGAAAGAAAAAAGCTCGCTGAGAAAAATCAATACATTATTGAACAGCTCGCTGCTCCTATATTCCCTGTGTGGAGCCGCAGGTCGGAGGAATTACTTACATCTCTTTCCCTTCAAGACGTCTGGCGTTCTTCTCCCTCTCGCTCAGCTCCTCTTCCTCCGTTCACGGGACACACTCAGAGTTTACCTCTCTTTCTTGTCATCCGGCTCCTGTCCAGGACGATTGCGTTTGTACGTTTGTTTGTTATCAATCAGTGCAAACAGACGTTAGAGGGCCGGCATGTTGCAGTGACCCAGGTCTGCCTGACCCGCAGTTAAAAAGAAGGGAATCCAAATGTATTTTACTGCCAAGTGACCTTTTAGTCTGGGTCAATGTGGCGTGGGGTTATAGTGCTGATCCTGTACAGAGGCTGATGCGTTTACATGGACACCAACGTTCTGACTGTTGACCTTCTTCTGATCGAGACGTGATATCGATTTGCAGTGTTTACATGAGTTGCTAATAAAATGTGACATTACATTACATTGTGATTAGGACACATTCTTACCTCTGTACATGATGTGACTAAGTTTGACGATTATTCAGACTTTGACATTATTCTGGTTTAGAAAAAGCTGTTTACATGGCTGTGTCTTTTTCACACTTAATCATGTTAATATCAGAATATCACTTTCCGATATTAATCATGTAATAATCTAAATTGTAAGTTTAACTTCTCTTTAATGTCCCTGTCCCCAAATAAAAGTAGTTGTATACATTAATAAATAGTTTAAATTTTATAGATTATTTAATAAGCATTTTGGGAAACGCACTTACCGGTTTTCATGCTGAGAATTAGACGAGAAGATTGACACCACACACAAGGCTACCTCCTGCTAGTTAGCTTAGCATAAACACGTGAAACAGCTTGAAGTTAACAAAATCTGCAACGAGAAAAATGTTAGCTTACTTAGGAGCAAGTAATATGTTTGATGTTTAATTTATACATAAATAAAAGTTTTGCAGGGATGATTTTTAGATTTCGTTTTTTAAAACAAAATCATTGGCGAGTTTTGAAAATGCCGTCACGTGATTTAGTTTCCTTCAGACGTGGACGGGCCTGCTGTTCCTCCCTGTCTCTTGTCTTCACGCTGAACCAACCAGTTGCTCACGGCAGCTTTTATGTTCACCGCTCTGATAGTGTCAGTCCTCTCACCTTGAATTATTCCTTCACCCGTATGCAGAGCTCTTTTATTATTTTCTCCATCTCTCTCTCCTCTTCTTGTTGTGTTCCCTCCCCTGTGTCTCATTCCGGAGACCAAATAATGTCTTCCCCTGGTTTCCAGACGATGTGGCTTGATGTGCTTTTTGTTTCCGTTTGGGAATTCACGGAGGTTTTTATATTTTTATTAACTCCCTGAAAATGAAAGAGATGCCAGAAACGGTGAGCTGCCTCTTCTGTTCTGAAGGGTTTGATACCGGCAGCACATTAAGGTGCACAGAGAGAAATGAATTGATATTCCAAAGGAGTCCAGATTAAATCAAATATTCATCTCTTTAACAAAGTCTCTCTTTCTCTGAACCTGTCTTCTCCTCCTGCTCCCTCTCCCCCTTTTTTTTTTTTACCATAAACCATCCATTATATTTCCTGCTATGACTAAATCCCTGTCTCTGACTCTCACTGTTTTCTCTCCTCCGAGGGCTAAAAATCATTCTCATGCATACTGTTAATTAGCCAACTACACCGTACGTTTCTGTTAATTAGCCAAGTTTGCTCTGAGAGAGAATATATTATGTATGTTGCAGCAGGTCCCAGTAGAATAGGCTGATGATTGCCAATACAGCAGAAAATATGCTGCGGTATGGAAATGTGAGCGTTTCATTACATGTAAACAACTGTTGACTGTCACAAATGAGATCACAATGTAGGTGCGTAAACACACACACACACACACACACACACACACACACACACACACACAGAACGAGTGGGTAAACAGACGACTTGTTAGATTATGCAGACAAATTATTATTTGTCATGTTTGAGTAAACTGAGTAAACATATAAAGTTTTGAGAATCTTCAGAATAACGTTGCAGAACTGAGATGATCTCTGCATGTAACTGGAGCTTCTGTTTAATGATTCATTAAACTCACGGTCTGATGTTGTCATGTATTTTTCAATGCAGCTGAGAATGTGTTTGGATGCAAAGAGTTTTACCACAACTGTGAACTACATGTTCTCTGTACTGCCAATCAGGGCTGGAGACAATCCCAGCTGATATTGGGGCGAGAGGCTACGTAAAGAAAGACCCCTGATCAAAGTGGGATTCAAACCAAGAACCTTATTGCTGTGCAGCAACCGTGCTAACCGCTGTTCCACTGCGCCATCACAAGAAAAATAAAATAAAATAAAATAAATGAAATATAAATAATGAATAAGGAGTCACCAAAGGAATTAAAGTCCTTCCTGTGGGGAACATGACTGTGTGCAACAACTTTCATCGCAATCTCCAGTATGAGTCACTGGAACATTGAAATAGTTGATAAGATAAGATAAGATAAGATAAGATAAGATAAGATAAGATAAGATAAGATGCCCAGACAGGAAACCCGAGTCTATAATAACTCGTTACCTATAATGACAGTTGCTATATTTCTATATGTCGTTTATTAGCCCTTTTTCTGACTTCTCCGTTCTGCCTGTGAAACTCATCCCCAAACTTATTGGCTCCCACTGCAGACATAAAAGTTTAAAGTGGCTCACAGTTATATCGTTACATTTTTAATCAAGGCTAAATGGTTTCTCACAACAGCTTGCGACTGCACATTTTACCAGACATGACCCAAAAAAAGGCAGCAAATAGAGCATTTGTCTGGAACTATTTCCAGCCGTGGATAAATATGCATTAGCGAACAGTTGAGGCAGCAGGATGGTGCGTGGTGCCGTCTGTAAATAAACAGCGTCTGTGGCAGTTGAAGGAACCGAGGTGAAATAATCTTGTGTTGTTTTTGTGTGACGTGTCGCTTCCTGCTGCTCTCCTCGGATGATGGTGTGCATGTAGAAACAAGAGTTGTTGATGTTATAGTGTTTCGCACAGAATAAATCTTCCCTGGACGACAGGGCGGCAGCGACCCTCACCTCATTCTTCATTTTTACACAACGCGGAGGTGGCAGCAGAATGGCGTGTCAGGCCAGAGCGGCTACACTGGGTTTGAACGTGCAGGACGTACTTTCACACACAAGACGTCATGAGAGCTCAGCGTGTGAGACAGAATCACTAACTGCCGTGTGGTGTTATGTAATGTGATATGTTACGGATCCCTCGTGTTTTCTCACCCGAGGTCACTTCAGGTTCAGCCTCTTAACAACAGGCACCAAATGGAAAAGATCGTGTGGCAGATCAGTGACGTCACCATCCTCCAATCAGCTGCATCCGCTCTGTCAGTGCTGATGATCTTTTTGCAGGATGTCAGGAGATAGAAGTATAATAGGATGTTTTAAATATCTGTAGCTTTCTTTTTTTTTACCCATTCACGCGCGCAACAAAACTCGCTCCAACACTCCCAATCAAAGAGTGAAAAACATCCTTCAAAGCTTTGAAGCCCCGTTTCGCTCGCAGCACTCGCGGCTTCATGTAGGTTGCTTGGAAACAACCCAGAGTTTGGCACCTAATTGGAGCGTGTGCTTTATCCAGCGGCAGCGCGGACCCCACTCCGTTGTGCAAACTCAGGATAATGAGACAAAGTGGGTTCCGCATCACATCTGGCACATTAGAGGGTGAACGGGCAGCAGAGGGTCTTTTGGATCCTGGGGAGGGGCTGACCGATGAAAGCCTCTGAGTCCTGGTGTTTGTTTGTGTGTGTGTACTTGGTCCTGATCCTCTATAGCAGCTGAATGCATGTAAAATCAGCATCCACGTGTACTCGTGTGGGTAAAAACAGCTTGAAGTTGCCTGATGAGCACCCTGGAGTTTTCTCCTTTCTCTTTTAGGTGTGTGTGAGTGTGGAATACAAAGAGAGCCAAGTGTTTAATCAAGTGTCGGCCGATGTTTGAAGTGTGAGCGGCGCTGCAGCTCTCTGTGGTTCTCGCTCTCTTTGTGTTTGAGCTACAGTATGTTTGCAGGTGTGTGAAATGCAAAAAAGGCTGTTTCATCATGTGTTGCTCGGTGTTTGATGTAATGGAGTTCCTTCTTCGTCTTTGACTCCCTCTCTTCACCTCTAATCTCTCTGTTGCTCTCTTCCACATGCTCCCTTCTACTTTCACCTCTTCTCTCTCTTCTTCCCGCTCCCTCCCCCTGTCCCTCTCTCCTTCGCTCCCTCTTCTTCTCTCTTTCGCTCTCTCTGTGAGCTCAGAGGCCTTGAAGTCTTTGAAAGCGTTGACTCCTGTGGCTTCGGCTTTCAATGCTGCCGCTGCTGCACTCCCACTATACGGACATGAATATTTCAACGGGTGGGACGGGAGGGTCGAGAGACGTGGGAGACGAAAGGGAGAGAGCGGGTGAGGGGGGGAGGGGTGACGGGAGGGATGGAGGCATAACAGGTGCGAGCAAGAGGCACAAATTAAGACGAAGAGGGGACGGATGCAAATGGAGAACAGAAGGAAACAAGACGGAAAACATGAGGAGGAGAGAGGGAGGGAGGGGAGGAGAGGTGCGATAGATGTTGGAGGAGCGTGAGACCTCAAGGAGGGAACTCGTGTGGAATACCAACTAGAGTTAGAGCTACAATGGGTTTGATACACACACACACACACACACACACACACACACACACACACACACACACACACACACACACACACACACACACACACACACACACACACACACACACACACAGGCAGAGTATAATGCAACAACAAACAACATGTATAAGCAAAGTGGAAAATCATATTAAACCCCTCCGGATTCCAGCCGTCTCGTATTCCCAGCGGATTCATTCTAATCTCACCATCTACATTTCTCCACTCCATCCATCTTTCATAACCTTACGTGTGTCTCTCCCCTTTTCCTCCCCTCCCCCCCCCCCACCCCACACCCCCACACCCCTCTCCTCTTATTGTCTCCCGCTCCTCATCCATTTTCAAGGTGACAGCTTGTGGGATAATCTAATCCTGCATCTCCACATGAGACGATCTGTCATCGGCTGTCGCTGTATATGTGGATCTGTGTTGTATATGAATGTGCACGAGGAGACATTAGGAAGGATGGAGGGATGGAGAGAGAAGAAGGGAAGAAAGGAAGGAAGGAAGGAAGGAAGGGAGGGCAAAGCATTGAGGTAGATATATCAAACAGAGCACAACTCCAGCAAGAATAACATGAAGACTATTCAACAACTTGTTTTTCAAGATTCAAGATCGACTTGAACAGAATTTTTGGTTTTCATAAAGCACTTCACTGACACTGACTTGATGACTAATCCATTAAAAATAAAACATTAAACTGACTTATTTTAACTCTCGCTGGGAGTCTGCTCGAGGAGTTTCTTTTGGATTCTTTGGAAGTTCTTTTCCTTTCCCAAAGTTGGAGAGAAAATGATAAAGTACTATAAACTCAAAAAGGAAATTTATGAAATCATAAACTAACCGTCAACCACAGTATCTTTTATTTTCATTGTTATTATCTACTGGTTTTTATGTCTTTATGTGAAGGGACAAACAGGAGATGTGGGGATGAGGGTTCAGCCGGGATTCAAACCAGAGACTCGCTGCTCAGGGAGTGTGCACCCATTTGTCATGCTAGGCTAACTATTTAGCTATCGGGTCGTCCACAGGTGCTTTTCAGTGTAGACAGTCTTGTCCTTTGTGTCAGCTAACAGCTTTCAGGTTAACTTCCCCTGCTCAACCGAGCCTGCAGGAGTTTCATCCTTCAGCTGTTTTCTGATTCATGTCAAAATTGACTCACAGCCCTGCACTGCTCCTGCAGAGCCCTGTAGGTGTCAGAGCAACAGTGTCACCACAGAGACATGGAAGAGGTCAGAGGTCATCACAGCTCACAAGCACAGCCGCAGGTGGTCGGCCTGTGATGGAGGAATATGTTTGCCTATAAGTGAAAAGCTCCCAGCAGCAGCTCAGTCAGTGTGAGGATAGTGTCCATGGACTGTATGTAAAGATGGAGGACCCGTCTCCATTTCATTCCACTATCCAGAAATTAAGCCAAAGATACAAAGCAGATGGAGCCACGGAGGCGAGGTCCTTCCTTCTGATGCACATGTGAGTCCGTCTCAGTTGTGTGTACAAAAAACCAACACACAGGTAAAGAGAGAGCGTTGGAAGATGGAGCTCATGACTCACAGAGCTGCACCAGTGTAGCTGCTGATGCACGCTCATGATTTCTAATTAATGACTTTCATCAGCGATTGTGGAGAATCCATTACTCATCAAGTCGAGGGCTGAGAGAGAGAGGGAGAGAGGAGAGAGAGAGAGAGAGAGGGAGGGAGAGAGGAGAGAGAGAGAGAGGGAGAGGAGAGAGAGAGAGAGAGTGGGTGAGAGAGAGAGAGAGAGAGAGAGAGAGAGAGAGAGAGAGGAGAGAGTGAGAATAAGGTTGTCGGCAAAAAGTCAAGACTTGAGCCATGAGTAGGTGTGTGTTTGTGTGTGTGTGTTTGTGTGTGTGTCTGTGTTTGTGTCTTTCTAGCAGGCAGAACATCAATTTCCCGCAGATGGCATGAAGAGCCCTCAGAGGACACGGCCTGTGCGCTCACTCAGACAATATTTGGAGGACAAAACACGGAGACAGATACATTTTTAAACCGGTCTATTCTTGAAACCTTGAAATGCAACAAGAAGGTTGAAAGGTTTCTGTGTCTGGAAACACATTTATATTTCAGCAAGGGGCACATGGTACATTTACTTATAGCAAAAAGGCAGAAAGAAAGTTTTAGATGATTGATCACCTTTTAATATTTTAACGAGAGGAGATGATGAACCTAATTTAAGAGCTGAGGTCTCAAGTTTGAATTTCCCTTTTCCTCCTGTGTGTTCTCTGTAGGTGTGGATACCTCTGACTGTTGTGTTGACACTCTGCATTTCTCCCCCTCCTCCCCCCCTCACACTCGTGTCACTCCCCCTCTCATCCTCTGACACTCATTCGTCTCCGTGCCACACTTTTATTTCTCGCCCGTGCAAGAAGGTCTCGTTGGAAAGATGTAAAACCCAAACCAAAATTCGAAATAAGAAGAGTGATAATATAAAACACTTCGTGCCTACAAAAATTAACCACACACACACACACACATACACACAATCATGACAACAGAACCAAAGCCGTCCCTGATTAAACTACATGCTTCAAAAATGATCATGCATCTGCTCACGCCATCGCATAGGAAGGAGTGAGAGACAAAAGGTTGAGAGAGAGAAAGATGTTATGTAAGGAGAGAGAGAGAGAGAGAGAGAGAGAGAGAGAGAGAGAGAGAGATACGGCTGTTTGTGCTTTTGTGATTAATTTATTTTCATTTCATTCATCGAAAAGATATGAAAACACAAACAAATACACACGCAAAATGTACGAAATATACAAATAATTAAAAAATACAAAGCAAAAAGAAAACCCAGACACAGACCATTCCCTGGATCCTGAGGAACTGATTTCTCCGCTCCGAGCGGTCGACATCTCTATTGTCCAGAAACCCACACACGAAAAGAAGTGGGAGTTGCGAAGCTTCCATCGAGTGACACCTTGCTATATTAAACCATCAGTGCAGTTTGGAAATACCTGATCAATCTGGATCCCACAAGATCTGTGTCAGCTGCATATAGAACGTATAGAACTAGATTCAGACTTATTTGAAGTATTATCATTTTCCCCTTTTTACAAATCGACTGGTGCTAAACAAACTTTGAGTTAAAACAACCAAACTTAAATTTAAAATGCACAGTTGTGTGTTTGTACACTGATAATAAAAACATTAATAATCAGGATCCATGAGACTACGTGTTTAATCACTTTCTCAATCAATAATACGCATTGTTACTCAGGTGTCTTAGAGAAGATCGATAAAACAATCAACTGCAGCAAAATGTGTGAAAGAAGGTTTTCTCCAAAGTGCAACAAAATACTGAGATGAATGTAAAGACGCTCAATAAGAAGAACCTGTGTGATTATTGGATTAAAGTATCAAGAGATGAAACAAACAAACAAACGCAGATGTATTTATGATCAGCTCACTCAGGGTGTGGGTGTAGTCAAAGCACCTGAGTGCGTATGTATTCTTAACCGCTGCGGCTGCACAGGAAACAAACCCAACAACTCTGGCTGCGTTGCGTGAGTTACACAAGGCCACCTACATGTGTGTGAATGAGTGCTGCATCGGTAGAGCCGAGCAGGGAGAGAGAAGCGAGGGAGGAATACGAGATGTGAAGAGGGCGACAAAGACGGAGGAAGAGCAAAGCCTGTTCCTGTCCAGATGGAGCCTCTGTGGGCAATTTGGACCGTGAGCGTGTGTGTGTGTGTGTGTGTGTGTGTGTGTGTGTGTGTGTGTGTGTGTGTGTGTGTGTGTGTGTGTGTGTGTTGTAATGATTCTGGTGCTCTGCCATGTGGAGGCTGAGTAGGTGGATCACCGAAAATGGAAAGTGATGAATCGGTTTATTGTGAATAGTGATAACCCTTAAAAAATGTTGAAACTCAGACCTTGCACATGGTTAGGATTTACCATAATTACATAAAGCAGTGGCCCATCTACACACGTCGTTTCCATTAGATTTCTTACTGCTGCTGCTTCACATTCACAAACTAAATGTCATCTTGGGAAAGACGACGAGATTCGAGAGCTTCTGTAGCTGCTGGTGTCAAAGTGCTCGGCCTTTCAGTTCTCTGTGTGTGAATCCTGTGCTGGCAGAGCATGAAAAATATATCAAGCTAAAGTGAAAATATATTACTTAATTTCCGATGGGAAAGTTCAATCAATATTTACTGCGTCTGTAAATGAATCGTTTCTCCCCCTGAAGTCAAATCCCAGCAGAGCGCCACACACACACAGACACACACACACACACACACACACACACACACACACACACACACACACACACACACACACACACACACACACACACAGCTGACGAGTCAAAAGCTGCTTCTCTGTTGCATATCTGCTTGATCATTAAAACAAATATTTATATATCTTTTCGATCTGATTAAAAAACATCTCGATAAAAGAGGCAGCACATTCTGACTCTGATTCCCTGTGAAGGAAGCTCGACAGTCGAAGACAACCAGGACACAGACTGATTCATCTTTTTGAGTTTGTGCTGTCCCACCAGTTCTTCTGCTGTGTTTGTTGGACCATCCATTCCAAGGATTACGGGATTACAATGTGTTCCTAGATGGAACATTATGGATTAGATAGGGAGGAGTAATCCAACGGGGAATATCCTCCTCTGCCTGTGGATGATGTAGTATTGAATGCTAAATATGGCGCGCCCTGGTGATCATAGAGGTTTTTACAGGAACCGGAAGGTCACAGGTTAAATCCCTGCCGCAGCCAGCGTGTCCATTACTGTCAGAGCATCCTGTGTCGTGTTTCCTTTCACACGCCCGATGCTGCCACTGCACTGTAGCTTTTTACGATTCGGCGAGAAAAGCAAAGTTACCAGCCCCTAAGTGTGATGTGCAAAAAGAAATTAACACCCAACGCTCCAAAAGCTGTTACATACCGACTGTGACAGGAAACTTACTTGAGTATCTCCGTCTCCAATCTGTCATCTGTACAGATATGTCAGGAAACTGTGGTCTGACGCTGAAGAGCACAAGCACGCCCGGTTTGTCAGAACAAAGAGACATACGAGTAGGGATTTAAAAGCAAATCCATTTATCACTGCTTCTCCGCCTCGAGACATAAGTCATGTCAACATCATTTTTTGGATTTTCTCTGAGGTCCTTGTTCACACAATGGTGATGAAATGACGAGCCAATCCGGTGACTGACAGTGAAAAAAAGGCAATATCCCAGCACTGAGGGGTAAAGAACGATACAGCAGCAATATCTGTAATCTCCAATTAGCGAGAGTCAATCTGTTCCAACTATTCCAGTGGATAAGACACAACTCAGCACCGTTTGTTCACGCAATCCTCTCTCTCAGTAACGGACATACAACTTAAGTCCATCATTGGCTCTCCTGCTCGTGCCAGACACTCAGTGTCAGCTGGTCGGTGTCACACAACTTAGAAGTAAACTGAGTCAAAGTCCTGCTAACCTCGTTAGTGTGTGTGTGAGAAACTGCTAACACACACTGATTATAACCTGCGTTAAACAGGCCTGAGCCCCGTGCTGGGCAGGGATGTTCCCAGACCAACACCAGCCTCTGATACCGATTAAAACCTGGGTCGTTCATCTGCGAAATCCATGTATCGATCCTTTTACCGGAAACCACCTCTTCTTCTCTACTGCTCCAAAACAGCAGATAGTGCAGCATTAACCAAGAGCTATAGAATGTGGTATTATCTCTCCCCACAAGTAAAATGGTGGTATACTGTTTCAAAGATAAAGATTTTTATTTTATTAGATAAATTATGACTGCACTTTAACAGCTATTTAAAGGAAGCAATTGATCTGCATTCCTGTATTTATTTATTCTTTCAGTTATGACGGTTAAACTAGGTAATAAAAGAAGTTTTCATTCTCTGTACTTGTTTTTTTAAAAGGGTTTAGCAATCATTACTTTCATACAGGTTTAGTAGCGTTAAAATATGTTATATATATATATATAAGTTATGTTTTTAAATGCACAGGTTCTGGGTCGCTGCTCTGCATCAGCCGATATGCAAAGTCCAGGTATCAGAGTGGGTATTAGGAAGAAAAGAATGGTATCAGAACATCTGTGTATGTGTCTTATTTTCGTCGGGAGCTGTGTTAAGAGCGTCCTGGCTGAAGGACCGGATGAGAAAAGCGACATGAGGGATTGAGTGAAGAGCAGGTGGCAGAGAGGGAGGAGGAGAGGGGGGATGCAGGGTCTGCCACTGGGAGGAGGAGGAGGAGAGGAGGAGTGAGAAGAAGAGGAGGGTGAGAACGACACAGACGGGAGAGTGAGAATCAGACGAGTCTATTTTAATACAGATAAAGTGGAGACATGGAGATTACACGCTGATGCTGACACGATTTAATGCAATACAACATAAAACCTGCAGTATTTGAAAGATTACACTGCTGAGAGTTATTTGACTTATTATGGGATTTCATGAAATACTCATTATTCCTCTGCTCCAAGCAACCGGCACAGGCAACAGTGGAGTTAGCGTTTCTGGCCAAGAAATAGTCTGACACATCAAAACCAATGCAAATGCTCCATTTTTATATTACACTTTGATTTTTAATAAAATAACCAAAATATAACATATTAACTCCACCTCTTTTACTCTGAAATTAGCAGATATATGCAGGTTATTTTAACTCCTTTCCCTTTGCTCTGGGGTTCCCCCCCCCCCGGTTAGGGTGAGGATCTCTGACCTCTCGTCGCTGTGACCAGATATAAAACCACCACGACAAACCAGATCGATTAATTTATTTCTCTTTTTTAAATTGTTCTTTAAATCGCAATAATCAATGGAGGTGGGGTCGGCTCAAACTGGTCCAGCTGGTGCAGACTCTGGGCAAAAGGAAACAATAGGATTAATTCACTTCCAGTGTATTTGCCTCCTTTTAAAGAGGGAAAGTGGAACCCACCTCGACAAGTTCGGGTGTGCTTTTGTAATATAACGTAGTTAGGTTTGCACTGTTCGGTCCAGTGGCTCCTGTCCCTGCAGGGTCCTTCATGAGGAAATCAACTGTCCACTCCAAGGAGTTGTTGGACAGATATAATAAAAAGTAAATTTCCCTCTTTTGGTAAAAAAATCTGTCATTTAAAAAAAGCCCAGGCCAGACCCAATGTTCTTTAAAAAAACAAAGAGGTTTACTTTCCTTTTCCACAAGAACGCTCCAGCTCCACAGTCCATGCAGGGATCCTCTCCCTCCACGAAGAGGCTGCTCGGCTCGGCTCGGCTCGGCTCGGCTCGGCTCGGCTCAGCTCTGCTCCCTTTCTGCCAACAGCCATCACTCAGTTTGCTCCAGTTGCAGATTGGGAAACACCTGACACCTGCGCTGGGGAGGAGTCGTGAGCTTCCCTGTGGCAATGTACTGAAGCATGCACTGCACACTGAACCTGATGAAACTCAAACCAAAGAATTAAACATGCAAATTTAAAATGTGGCACAGCAAACACGTCAGATTCAGTAGCGGGTGCTGATCATTTCTCGCTGCAGGTCTCATGACACCCTGTTTCCACATCCGTGCTCCTGCAACATCACTGAGAAACCACACGTTTGTGTTCACTGCACGTAGTACACAGTGTAGTTAGACTTTCATTGAACCTGACGTCCTGAACTCTCTGTGCCTCTGAGACGTGTGCTGCAGAGATACAACCTGTTTTCTATCATCTGGACGAGCGGCTGAGTCACAACACATGACTCACCGGATCTTTAAGATGCTTCATTTACTCGTAACTCATTGTGTTTTCATGCAGCTGCAGCACCGGAGGGAGGAGGCTCTCTGGGCTCCTCTCCTTGAAGTCTCTCCTTTTAATCTGCTCGTAACGTGAATGAACAGAAGCCTCTGACAACCAGTGATGCTTTGTTCTGTCATGGAAATAAGACTGTTTATCTTGTAGAGCCTGGAAAGCTCTTCACTTGGTTTGTGAAGCTCAAAGTCACTGAGAAAAACAACCACGTTCTTTACGTCTAAAAATTAAGACTTTATTAAAGATTTGAGGTTTGCACACGACTCATATTCAGTAACAACACAACACCGTACAAGACACGGACGCACATTATTTATACAAACGACAACATGAAAATAGACAGATTCCGATGCATACAGTAAAAAAAACAAACTGAATAGTCATGTAAGAAAAGACAAACGTTGCCGATAGAGTTAAAAAGCTTCAGTTTCAACAATCATGAACGTAAAAATGCTGCACGACTATCAAAAAGCCCCAAAAAGCTCCGACGCGAGCTGAACAGACACCAGGCATATATATTGATCATAACACTGCAGACTCAGACGAATCATCAAAGCACCGCGAGACGATTTTTTGACCTGATTCAGCATCAGCTCGGCAGATCCGCACACTTTAAGTCCCGCGTCGGTGTTTTCAAATGTTTTGTCAAATCCCTTAAATCCTAAAAAACAAAACCAACGGGGGGGAATCCGCAGAGACACTGATGCTTAATGAGTTCAAAATATCTCGCAGTGTGAATTTTTTCATCGGGAGGATGCGTTTGATGATTTGTTTACATGGGTACAAACACCCTGACAGGCACTTTCCACTAAGGATTATTTTTTATGCTGTGAGAGGGAAATGTTGAAATGAACAATCTGTACCGAACAGCATGTGTCACAGAGCGAGTGAGAATAAGTGTCTGGATGTGTCTGGAGTAAAAAACAACAAAAGATAGATCAGACTGGATGCAAACATACAGTATAACAGTTTGTTGAGTTATAACAACGTATAACTGAGCGGTTGCATCTGTAAAACAAGCGATATTCATAACTGTGGTTGGGTTATGATCATTTATGAAAGCAAAAGTGTGAGTGTTGCATTCAAGGCCGTGAATTTAAAGTTTACTCCAAGAAAAAAGCCGAACGTTTCCTTGCAGAATGACATAAATGGGCCAGAGGCGTGTCAAGAAACGTGTAAATGCATCATTCTGCCAGTGGAGGTGTTTTCCTTAGGGATTACATGTCTTGTTTTGGATTTGTTTTCCGTAGCTCATTTACAGAACAAAAGAGACGCTCAGGCCTTCGCACGAGAACACAAAATACAGGCGTTGATTCATGAGGCACTGTCCTCCTCTGTGAAACTGCTGAGCGACACATCGCAGTGGCGAGACATTACAAGTATATGAATAACTCATGCAGAGGTGAAAACAATGTAGCATCGCTCCAAAACAAGCGTTCGATCCCGTCCGCCTCTTTCCCCCCTGTCCTCCCTCTTTCCTCCCTCTTTCGTCATCTGCTCCTCGCTGCTTAACATTCCCTCCACTTCCTGCAACATTTTTCATCACCTTACCTTGACTCCCCACTCTAAAGCTTTCACAGCCCTTAATTAACTCCAGTCTGCGCCTGCTGGTCATGGGGGGATTTCAGCTGGCTCCACTTCTGGGAGCCGTGGAGGAGGTCAAGAGATCGCGGGGCTGCAACAGCTGGGAGCAGCTCTTTGAATTTATTACAGCTTCAGCTTCTTTTTGCACAGTTTTGATTTTTCAAAAGTTTATTGTCATTAAGAAAAGCTCATTTGCCTTCTTGTCCAGTTGAATACTGCCACCAGGTTATACAGCTATAGCATAATTAGCCTTTAAACACCTTCAGAGCTCACAAATCAACGTGCTGTATCTTGTTTTTTTGATTTTAATTAAAACTAAAAGTGTATAAACATCAATTCTACACTTCACTCTTTCTTGGTGCACGACCAGAAACCCCCTGTTTTCTCTGCTGGTTGAAGAAAGTGGGTTTTTTGGGGGCAGAAATTCAGCACAAAATGGTGAATTGTCATTTTTTACACTTTAAACAAGATAAAGCAAATGAGAAGTATCAAGCTTCATTTTGTCACAGAACCAGGGCAGAAGTGTTTCTCCCCTTTTTGGGTTGTTGCAAGTTCATCTGATGGCAGCTTCAGATTTACTTTGCAGACATCAGAGGGATATTCCTCCTCTGCAAGGAAGTCATTTAGAATCTTAAAATTAGGATATTGCTAATGGAAGCTTCTTAGCTATTTAATCATTCGAGTGCTGGTCAGCGAAGTTTATCCAGCATTAGGCTCATTAGATAACTAGATAACTGCTCTGCCATCAAAAAGCTTTTAATTATAATCGTCTAAATCTGAAACATCTAAAAGTAAATTCTTCAACTCACTTTAAGTACACGTTGCTTTAAAAGTGACAGAAACATCAGCTGTGATCATCAGGAATCCCGTCGTGTTGTGTTGCACAATTCTCCATCGGACCTCCAGGATGATGGATTGTGCAAAGCCTTTACTGTGTCGTGTAGATATTTGCTTTTTCATTTTCCATTATTTAAACTCTCGTCAGTCCGATGCCACAGAGTTGGTTCGAGCGTCGCAGTGCTAACATTGGACAGATGGAATCCTAGTGTTTTCAAATGGCTACAACTTTACCCCCCCCATCCAGGCCTTTCTTTCACATCCCTCTCCTCAAAGCCGCTCCCTGTCGGTCACTGAGAGCTCCTGCTGTGTTTAGCACACGGCTCCCCCGGGTCCTTGCTGGCTCCGCCATAAACCATGACTCCGTTCTCCGTCCAGGGGACAACGCTCCCATGGGCCACTTTGCCGCAGCGAGCCAAGCTGGCCACCTGGCTCGAGGACAGGACCCGGTCCCAAAGGCCCACCTGAGACAGCTCTCCAACCAGGGCCTGGGATGAGTCAAATCCTCCACCGAGGGAATCCTGGAGAGAAAGAAGTGTCGTCAGATGCTTTTAGAAACTTCCACACACTTTCATAAAGGCTCAGCTTCAACTTTTTGCTGCCTCGGGCCAAACTGTGGACGGGTGGGATAAGTGACAGATATTTGACAACTACAAAACAAGAAGCCAGCTTGTTGCCAGTAGTTTCCTGGACGTTTGCTCAATATATATCTCAGTCTCTTACCATCTTAACACTTAGTACTGTGCTCTAAACTAAACTGAATTTGTAGATTTTCAGTGTCTCTTAAAAGCTCAAGCTGTATTGTATTCATTGTATCTACTATATATTTATTAGCTGAAGTGAATGGAGCCACAGCTACAGGTGCTAAGTCACTTCTTGTTTCTAGTGCTGATTAGATTTCTTGTGGAGTAAACAGCTTTATCGACCTCCAACCACTTCAAACTCCTTCCATTCACCTGCTCCTGCCCCAGTATGAGGACTCCCCCGGGTCTGATGTGATGTCCGGCGGCCAGCGCGTGGCCCTCGCCCCTCAGCTTCCCCCCCTGGTACGCCTGCCACACTCCCCCCTTCTGGCTCCAGCTCACACAGATGTGCTGCCAGCTGCCTCTGGTGAGGTTCAGAGGTAACTGCGCCACCTAGGAAAAGAAAGAGCAAAGACAAGGTTTAGATAAAGATTTTTGTATTCTGGTAATTTCAAATGACTGCAACGCATATTATCAGACATGAGTGCAGTGAGATTCTTTTTGCATGTTTTATTGCTCTTGCATGGTTTATACCCAAGATGCTTGATGGACTCATTCTTTATCTCTGTGTGCTTTTCAGATGTTCGGACAAATCAAGCTCACACGATTACAAACGAGTTTGAATCTCCGCTCACACAGCAGACGTCATTAAAGTCTGCAGTTCTTCAGCGTGGCCCTGGACACATAGACACTACAATAAGAACATGCACCAGCCCTGAAGGTTTCCAGAATGATTGGATGTCAACGTGTCCTCGGTGCCTTTTCGGTGCACGCCAGTACTTTCCTTTCGTGATTGGCTCACCCAAGGCAAATGTCAATGGCAGGTGTGAACAGGGCCAAGAGTCTTTCAGGTTTTCCTGGTCCCAAAGACTTTCTGCTGCCTCCAAGGACGCACAGCTTTTCCTTCAGGCATCTATTACCATAATGATTTCATTGAGTTACACCCGCAGCCACAGCGCTGCACTACACCACCCTGCAAAGCTGTCAGGGCCGTACCTTAGTTTGTCATTTAAACGTGCAAATTAGGCTTTTTTTACCTTGTCTGCTAAAGTGGCTGTTTCGGTGATTTGTTCTCTTATTTGTATGCTAATACAAAGCACTTCCTCTCCTGTAATAGACGTGAAATCCTAATCAAGGCTAGAATGGGTTTTAAATGCACTGCGGTTGTTGAAATCTAAAAGAGCGGATGAGCCTCGGACAGTTTGTCTCCCACATATTAGTGCTGCAGCCTCTTAGATTCAGTAGCTGTGTCTTTCAGGAGCTTTATGAACAGATGGTGCTCTGAAATTCCTAATTCAAATGTTTCTGTGGCTGCACGATTGCATCTTCCTGACAAATTCTAAATTAGTTGTGTATTACTGTCATAAACATATTGACACTCATTGAATAATTAGCATTAGTATAAATTTAGTTCATATATGGAATACATGCAAAAGTGTTGGACACAATCAAGCACACACTCACTACATATGGACCTTGTATTTGATACCATGTAATTGAGAATATTTAATATGTATTTCAACATTTTACATTTATTTAAGTAGCAAAAGAAGCAAAAGAAGAGTTATAAATGAATTTAAGGAATTTAACCCCTGAATAATTTTCTTAAGACCCATTTATGTATCGTGAAACACAACAAAAACCTACCACCAAACAGAAAGGTCAGGACAGACACACAGGACAGACACACAGGACAGACACACAGGACAGACACAGTACATGCCCGGTCCCGTGACATTTCAAAGACCCTGCAGCTCAAAGCACATGCAGTACCTTGTCATTGATGAGCAACTCGGTGGGGGTGTGCAGGCCTTGCAGCAGCACCAGTTCGTTGGGCTGCTCGGGGACGGCGTAGGACAGAGGCGTCCCGATGCCTCCCTCCGTGGGCCGCAGCCACAGGCAGAGGGTGAGCGCCCGCAGCTTCGGGATGGAGTGTTTCACAACCGCATACATGTAGTTTGTTCGTGTGGGGAAGGACAGTCTGTAGCCGTCAGGGAAGGAATGTCCAGAGATACCTGGGGAAGGAGAAACAGAGTTATTAATAAGGTGATTTACTGTTATCTGGAAAGATTATCAGATGGACTTTTTGCTTTCATCATTTATTCATCACATTTTTCTTGAGCAGGACATGGATTTTATTGTCTTTCTAAAAATGTCTCTGTACATTAGCCACAAACAAACACATTGTGATTCTGTCTTGGGTGTTTCCTTTCTTTGACTTACCTTCCTCCAGTCCGGAGATCCGGTGCTGCAGTTTGCTGAGGCCTTGGTCGATTTCCTGTCTGTGTTTCTCAGTTTCCAGCCTGAGGGCTTTTCTCTCCTTCTCCAGCAGCTCCACCTTCCTCTCCAGCTCTCCCTCCAAGTCTTCCATCCTCCAGGGCCTGTCGGCACCAGCTCTGTGCCCGGGATCGGCCGACCTCTCCTGGCCGCCAGACAGCCCGCCTTCGTCATGTGCTCCTGAGATACTACCGTCCGTCTGGTTGTGAGGAAACGGGCCAATGTCTGACTGCAGAGGAGGCAGACAAAGGATTTTAAACTGGTGAGCCGTGTGGGTTTTACAGTCTGAGAAAAACACAGAAACGTAGTCGCTGCACTTGCTGCAGTGTTTATCTGCAGTTCACTCTCATTATGTGGCTGGTTGCAAGACTCTGAGAGACAAAATTAGACCCAATTAATAAGTGATTTCTCTAAAAGATTAGATTGAGCCTGGGGACACGACTAGGGGCTAATTTAATAAGGTTTCACTTTGTAACACAATGTTTTACTTCAGGGAATAGTGGTGGGAAGTGACCATTTGAGGTTATTTCTCGGTTTGGTGCAGAAACAGTGACACAAATTAGATACACCATGTTGATTTAGAGATGTGAGTAGGCAGATTTCGTTACCATCGGACCAATATAGGACAGGCTGAGCAGTTTCTCTTGTGTCTGCTGTTAGTGTCCTGTGGGGTTTCACAGGAAATAGCTGCCTGCTGTGGCCGTGATGGAGCTGTGAGAGTGACGAGCGTGACGCAGGACAGTGAAGTTATGGGCTGGACGGCTGATCAATGACCTGAATAAGCTCTGTAAAGCCAAGAGGAGCTGTAGATCCAGTCGGTGGTTCTGTGTCGGTTCATTAGTGAACCTTATCCCGTTGTCACACTGCTTTGTCAACTGTAACATCCTTAGTATAGAAATACAGATTATAGCAACTTTAAAATCTGTTGTGATGAAAATGTTCACAAAGAGAATAAAAGCGAGTACCCAAGTGTTAAATACAGGAGGTTTCGCTTTCTGAGCAGATCTTGATTAAACTGAGTCATCGCATGTCTACAGGGACCTTTTCAATTAAGTGTAACACAACAAATAACTGAAAGTCAGAAAGGCTGCCAAGAAAATGAATAAATTTCCGCCAACAACAAATTGCTCTGCTCCTCCGCACAATACCTCACTGAAAAAAGAAAAACCCACCAGGGAAGAAATGTGGGAAAATACAGACTCTGCGGCAAAATGCCTAAAACCGGCGTGGTCCAGCGTATCCGGCACCAATATTGTTTTCCAGTGTGCAGACGAGACGAATCACAGGGGGATTCAAACTGAGAATATCAGGCACATTACTCTGAACATTAAATAAAAGCTATGTGCACCAACTAGGCCATGATAATGCAAAGAGGTCAGAGGTCAGGTCACCTTTCTCACAAATTAGAAACATGATGGATGGAGCTTTTCCATCGTGAGCTTCACTTCATCCAAAAAACTGAACCCTAAATAATATGCATGCTTCATGTTATGGACTGGAAAATAGAAAAACACAGCAAAATAGAAAATATATGCTCTGTCATGGAGACAGTGTTTTGGCTCCGTAGCAGGTGTGCAAACATTTTTAGAGAAAAAACTGTAGAAACTACAATATCCTCTCTTACATAAAAACATGTCTGTATACAGAATAAACCTCATGTTCACGTGTACATGCATTAGTACCATACAACATAAATATGTGTGTTGATTGTATTTTCATGTGTGATCTTGATTTTTATTCAGATTTGGGGATTTGTTTCAGCTTTTCTGTGATATTTCGGTTAATGCATAATGTTTAGCACCAAATCATTCGTGCGATGTTGAGATAAATATCAGGATAAGTGGAAATGTTGATCGCTGATTCTGCAGGAAAAATGTTGATGATCATCAAAGTCGTTCAGATATTCATCCCCTGGGAACCATTAAATCTTTCTTATCTTCCTCATTACATCACCGTCCGTATCTGCCGTACAGTTCCTAAGTCATCAAATTACATCCTTCTCATTTTTATGCAAATTCTCGGGATATTCTCAGACTGTAATTTATGCATTTTTCCCCGTTTGAGGTGCTAAATAAAACAAAACCTGCACAGTAATTAATTATTGAATTTGAATTGCAGATGCTTCCTGACCCCAAAAGGTGCTGCAGTCACTTAACACCCATTCATGCTTTTATTCCCCTTTAAACCAGTTAAAAAGTCATATTTCATTTGATCGGTTGTAAAGACTATAGTATTGATAAAGGACAATACATTTTTGCTGGAAGATAATGGTCCTGGATGCAGATATCAGCCCATAGGAAGCAGACTGCAGTGGATCAGCACACAGGAGCTGGATCAGCCTTATATCACAGAGAGCTTTCTGTCACTGAGCTGCCGGTGGAAACCATTCTGATGACGCAAGACAAAAAAAAAAGCTTGAAAATGGGAAAACCACTGGCAGCACATTTACACATCTGACTAGATGTTACTGCTAATTGTGAAACAACAGAAAACAGGCAGGAGGCTGGTGTGGAACTGGATTCTCCTGTTTTCTTTCTGTCCTGATGGATGAAGACGGGTTGTGAGTGTAGGTTTTCTGGTTGTGGCTAAATCGGTGGACATCAAGAGAGTGTGCATGACACACGATGAGGAAAACAGACTGAGTCGACCACATGCGAGAACAAAGCCGTGCTATAGTAAGAAACTCAACACAGTTATTTGACCTGACTACTATTCCCAGATGTGCTCTCTTCTTGTATCTTCCCCAGCACACATGCAGGATCTGATGTAAACACCACACTGTGTTTCTGAAGTAGGCCAAGTAGCTCTTGTACACAGAAACGTGACTTGAATGGTAGAAGAGGCAGAGCGAGGGCGAGGGAAAATACTCAGCTTGTACTTTCAAATGTCACACTGAGACCTGTGAAATCCATTCACATCTTACTCCGTCACACACGGACATTGGATTCAGGCATTATTGAGCTTTTCATGTGATGGTGGGGATACGGGGGAAAACGAAGTGGACAGACATGTCCTAGATAAACTCCCGCAGAGCGAGGAGTCACTCTCCTGCGGAGGAGGACGCTGTGGATCTGCGCTTTCAGCTAATATAGGCACCTGGTGAATTATGTATGGAATTTCTTGAGCCAAAAATGAGGTTGTACATCATCGGATTCTGGTCAGATAAGAGGACGATTACTCCACTCTCTCCTCCCCCTCCTCCTTTTTACTGCTGCTGCTGCTGCCCCTCTTCCTCCTCCCCCTTTATCCTCACCTCCCCTCTCCCCCTCCCCTCTACCTGCCTCACTTGTCATCTCGATCTTATCTTGGCTTTGATAGATGAGCAACATTGGAGGAAAAAAAGCAATCAATTCATGCATAATTTAAAGCACTGTTTTGGCGAAGTATTGAAAAGATGCTTTACTTCCTTTTTGTCATATGCCACCGCTGTATTGTGATATTTACAAATGTAATCACTTGCTTTACTTCATGTTGTATCCGGCTGCCAATATCCAACATCACACACAAAGCCTTTCGGGCAACTCCAAATTTTAAATCCTTGTTTTCACAAAGCTCACATTCACAAATCCATAAAGCGGATACAGAGTGAAGAAGAGACAAATACAGCTCGAAGTGCCAACTCTGATCATTACTTCCTACATGTAGCTGGAGAATCTCATCCTCCAGCTCCGGGGGATTAGTGAGGCCCTTGTCAGGTATTGTTTTATGCAGAGGATGATCTGTGTGCTGGGGGGGGGTCTTCTACGCTCTCTACCTACCTCCAGTTTCTCTATGCGGTCTTTGAGCTGGGTGATCGCCTGCTCCAGCTCATCCACAGCCCTGGCGGTGAGCAGGTGGGCACCGTCGGGCGCAGACACCGGGCTGTCCCGCACCATGATCCGCTCCAGGTGCGTCCCCTCCGCCGCGCCTGTGCCGCCCCACAGCCCCGCCGCGCTCCCGCGTCTCTCCACGCCGTCCAGCCCCTTCTCGCACTCGGATAGTTTCCCCGTCAGCTCCCGGATGGTCCTCTGGTCGGTCAGTATCTGGTCTTTCTGCTGCAGGACGGTCTGCCGGAGCTCCTCCGCGGTGGTGCGGAGGTAGCCCCAGTCCTCGCCGGCGTACAGCGACGGGTCGTCCGCTTGTTGCTGAAAGTTTTTCGGGTTGCAGTCCCCGGCGGGGATCGGCGTGCAGATGAGTCTGCTCACCGCCGGGTCGTGTCCCGTGAGCCCGGTGACCCCCCCCGGTCCGCCGAGCCCCATGTTGAACGTGGGCGCCGCCGACTCGGGTGTTTCAGAACCATGGAGAGCGCCCAGAGACCCGGGCCTGGCCGCGGAGCCCCCGGGAGTCTGCGCCACCGCGTCCGGGTACAGCGAGTGGTTGTCGGTCGCGGGCTGCTGCTGAGCCGCGGCAGCCCTGGAGGAGCCGGTGTGGACGGCCGCGATGATGCAGATAACCGCTCCGATGAAGGCCACCATCCCGGCGGCCAAGATGACCACAATGAACTTCAGGGTGGCGGTGGGGGGGGGACTGGGGGGGCGATCGATTACCCGGAAAAAAATCTGAGATTAATGATCCTGATCCAAACTGGAAGAAGCGCTGAAAGCAGCAGGAAAAGTGTCCGATGAGGTGTCTGCGTGAGATCAGGAAAAACAAAGCTCCTCACTTCTCCTCTGTTCCACAACAACAGGCGGTGATTAAACGAGAGTTATGCACCATAATGAAAATATCAGAACATGAGGAGCAGACGGCGCGGTACACCTCCTCCTCCTCCTCCTCCTGTTCAGCGCGCATGTCTCCAGTTATACCAGTTAATACATGGGGGGGGGGAAGAGAGAGAGAGAGAGAGAGAGAGAGAGAGAGAGAGAGAGAGAGAGAGAGTGAGAGAGAGAGAGAGAGAGAGACAGAGGCAGAAACACACTCACACACACACACACACAGAGCCTGATATTTGATTGTGTGGTTTTTATGCAGCAAATATTTTCCCACTTCAATTTATCATTAATAACATCATTACATCTATAACCATCCCTATTATTATTTTCTTTTATTTAATAGAAGTCTCTCTCCCTCTCTCTCTCTTCTCTCCCCTCTTTTCCACCCACTTCTCCCCCCAACCGGTCGAGGCAGATGCTCCTGACTCTCCACAGTCCCAATCTGTTTGCTGGTTGTTGGAACTGTTGGTTTTCTCTTTAGGTCTCAATCTGTAAACTGCCTCGAGATAATCTTTGTTGTGATTTGGCGCAACAGAAATAGAATTGAATTGAATTTGCCTGAATAGAATTTTCGTGTTGTGGAAAAGAAAAACTAATATCAAACCCTTTTGATCTCATCACATCTGATTTCACACGTTGCATCATGAGCCATATGGTCGGCTGTATGTGCAGCTTCATAATAAGAGTAATGTCTTTTTTTATTCTTGAGCTTTTACTGAAAATGCATTTCTGCTTCTGATCTCCACTCGAGTCCCCCCCCCCCCTCCCTCATTGCATAACAAACCATGCAACATCTGAAAATTAGTTTTTCCTTCCTCAGGCTTAATATTTTCTAGCTCAGAAACACATTAGGCATGTAGAGGCGCACTGTAATGAGATGTTCGGCCATAAGTCAGCCTGGAGGCTCCCTGCGGAACAGCTCTACAGCAGCAGAGATGACAGAATGATGGTCCTAGGGTGTGTGTGTGTGTGTGTGTGTGTGTGCGTGTGTGTGTGTGTGTGTGTGTGTGTGTGTGTGTGTGTGTGTGTGTGTGTGTGTGTGTGTGTTGCAGATCATGATAAAGTCCCAGTGCCATTAGTGAGTTTCATTAAACCATGCTCGCCAGTACAAATTTTGATCTCAGTGTGATGCATATTCACACAAGCACACGTAATTGGACAATACATTTATGAGTTTGCATGAGAAGGTGTTAGAGAGAGAAAAATCACACACACACACACACACACACACACACACACAGACACACACTGAGTGACACACGAGCAGATGAGCGTTCTCACACAAGTAACAGAGGGGGGTTTAAGATAAGACCTCTTAAAGTCGCAGGCGCCGAATGCTCTAAATTGAGATGGGTGTGGGAGAAGGCGTGAGACATCCAACATGTCTGCAGCAGAGAATAGCTCAATATCTCAGTCTTCACCAGAGCACCACAGAATAGTTAAGTAGGGGGAAGAGAAGCTGCTGCAGAGACGGACACGAGCAGCAGCAACAACTGAACTCCACATGTTGTCAGCTTGTAACCGAATCTCTCTTGTGGCGTGTTTGGCTGTAAATAGCTGTTCTTCTTCTATACTTTCACTCTAATGGACCTGTTGTTGATGAAACTCAAAGCTTAAAATTGTATTTTAATATTTTACGATGATGGAAGTGTAAACACTGGACCATATATAGTTGACAGTACAAGTACACAGTTTATAAAGTATTTATTTCATTGGAACTAAATGGTTTTCTCAGGACGGCAGCTTGGTCCATTTTCAGTCCCCAGAGCTTTGGCAGCATAAAGGGAACCAGTGCATTAGAAAGGGCGAGTCGTGAGTGAAGCCGTCTGGACTCTGCTGCTCAGTAAAAGATAAAAATACTGCTGGTCTATTAAATCTAAAAGCTTCTGTGACCAGCTGACCTCAATTTATCAGCCGTCACCTTTGACCTGTATGCTGTGTGTTGTGGTGAAGTTAGAGCTGGAAAGTTTTCTGTGGGAGGATTTAATTTTTTGCTGATACCGATTTTCCACAGGATGTTAATCATAATCTGTGCCAGGGGTTCGGTCAGAGCAACTTGAGAGTCAAAAGAATTTGGACAAATTTCACATATTGCACATTTATAAAACAGCCAAATGTTGTAAGTAGTACTAATATTTAAAAATATATAAAATTACAGTCATGTCTCCACTTGGTTTATCTATCTATCTATCTACCTATCTATCTATCTATCTATCTATCTATCTATCTATCTATCTGTCTGTCTATCTATCTGTCTGTCTGTCTGTCTGTCTGTCTGTCTGTCTGTCTGTCTGTCTGTCTGTCTGTCTGTCTGTCTGTCTTCACTGTCTCTGACATGTCAGAGAACAGTGAACTCCAGTGTGATAACAACAGACTCATCAGGTCTGTGGCTCTGCTGCAGCACATCAGTTTGTATATCAGCAATGGGAGGACTGGGTCTTGGGCTGCGTGCCAGAGGTACAGTGGTAGAAGTGAGGAGAGAAATCGATAATCTTTTCTCCACTCGTGGTTCTGATCAGATATGGCAGAGCATCTCTCCCTCTGACTTTCTGTGGAACAGCTGCAGAACTAACACTTTCCTCCCATTTCTTGGATAGTGGTCTTTTCTTGGTGCAGTGTTTCTTATGGTTCAGTGTGTGAGGCTCACTAACAAAGACCAAGACAAACTGAATTCATGTGTTCTTCTTTTTTGCATCGTACAGTTTGTGCAAGTAGGACTGTGACACATCAAATGATTAAAGTATCAGGATTATGGGATTTTTAGCACATTTTTGCAAATTTTGCATTGACCAATGAAAAATGTGGAATATTAGTGACATTAGCGTATTAAAGGATTTGGATTAGTAAAACCGTGGATTTCTGCTTGATTTACAACTGCACTTTGTGACATTTTCATATTTAGTCAAGTCAGTTTCACATTATCCTAAAATCATGAATCAGGAAACTGCTTCACCAGCGAAACGATAATCAACGAACTCGGTCCTGAGATGAACAAAGTCCCTCCCTTACACGGGAAAGAGAAATGTCAGGAGGAGCGACAGAGGAGGGAGCTCTTTACCAAGGCACACAGACCTGCTGCGTGGTGTCTGTACAGGACTGCAACACTAGGTACATAGAGACGGACAGATGGAGTTTAAATGAAGATGGATGACACGTCTTCACTGCCTCCCACTATCCAGAAATGAAGCCAAAATATTCTGGATATACGAACGCAGGCATCTTGGACCAGAGACGTCAGTTGCCAGGTCTCAACCAATTCCTGCAAATCAAAATCAAATAACTTATTAAAAACAAAGTGAACATCAATGTGATAAAAAAAATACTAAAATGACAGAAACCATCTTTTAAAAAAAGTTTATTTGACGTGTGACTTATTATTTTGTTCCGTGTCCCATTCACAAACATGGAGGAGGCTGGTTTATGACTCTTGTTTACTGCAGCCAGCCGGGGGGGGCAATTGAGATGCTTCACTCGTGGGGAGCTGTCCTGTCGTCCATCTTTACACACAGTCGATGGAAAAATGTCACAAATCTTCCTGGTTCCATCAAACCCGGAAGAATCTGAGCTACACAACCGTCTCTTCTATAAAGAGCTGGATAGTCTCAAACACACAGGACACAGTGTTCTTGATATATGAGAAATGTTCTTCTATAGATAAAGTGCATAGTACAAAAGTGGATTGCTCACCTGCTGTGCACATCCATGGAGCCCAAGTGGACTTGCTCTACACTTGATTGTCTTTTTTTAACCTTGGCTCTGTGGCTTCCTGTGCAGATTATGACTTGCAAATAGTGAAACCGAGACACAATGACCCTGTTTGTGCAGGAAGATAATGACGACTAATAAAAGAGAGCAAAGATGACAGCTGTGGTCGAGACACCCTGGATACACATCAGACAATTCAGCCAACACGGACATGAAACCGTTCACCACCATATTCACTGAAAGGAGAGTCCGCTTTTAGAAAAACAAAATCTAATTCATGAGCCATTTCTGAAGCTTTATGAGGCTGAGGACAGGATCGTAGTCTGAAGGTGATTGATTGTCTCTTCCTGTGGTTTTTTTACACTGACACACGTAGAAATACAGAATAATAACACCATTATTCTTTGTAATATTATTGTTTTGTCTGGATGTGTATTTATTTTCAGAATTGAAAAACGTCTCTGTTGTATTCTTGAATAAAACATTCAGTGTAGGAAACTCAGACACACACACGCCCCCAAACAGCAGCCAGGGCTTTACAGCATGTGTCGGTGTGTTTTATGGCCGAGCCACGTTTAATTATTTACCTCAGTCTTTCCCTGGCCTCGGTGGTGTCGATTACCGCCACACCGAGCTGCCTCCTCTCCTGAACTCCACGTCCACATTAATGAGATTAACCCGCCTTTCTCTCAGAGGCTGTGGCGCGTTTGCCGGATGATTTAAGATCCGCAGACCCTCTCGAGGCTCCACTGGATAGAAACATGTCGAGGATGAATAGTGATCAGCTACATTCCTCCACCTTGAGGATTTACTCGGTAAGTAACAGATAGTGCGAGTGGTGTGTGTCGGCCTGTGGCTCAAGTTAGACAACAAAGTGACAGATGGGGCAAAATATAAAGTAGTTTTATGAGTAAAGGCAACAAGTCCTGTGTTGTGATTACTTTCTGGAAACTGGGACGGTTTCCGGATCACGTAGAAACATTTCTCACTCTTCTTACCGAGGCGTTAAGCCCGGTGAAACTTCTCTATGCAATTTCTGCCGAGCAAACGCGGTGTGAATTCACAAAGTCAGTTTGGAATTCAGGGAGTGTTTCGCTGGCTTGATAACAGGAGGGATGTGAGTCTGACTCTGTCTCTGCTCCAGTGTCGAGCTCACGAATACAGATTGAATTAAAGATTAATCCTATTGACTTTTCTAAGGTGTGTCTTAAAATATCTGAGAAAAATATCCGTGGAAAGTATCTGAAAAAATGTTTCTCCCCAACAGAACCTGATGGATGAGTTCAACCCAGGCCTGAAGAAATTGGTTTCACTGGGAAACAGCTATGTCCGAGCTTTCAAGGGTAAGAAAGCGAGAGAGAGAGAGAGAGAGAGAAAGGGAAAAAGGAAAGGGAACCCTGCACTTGGTGTGTTGAAGTCACGCACCTATATCTTTATCAGTGCTGTAACCTAAACAAACAGTAATGACGGTGCATGGTACAGGAGCTGTCAGCCGTCTCTCTCCCTGGACCTCATTCCAAAGTCCGTGTGCTGGGGGAATATCCCGGGGCTGTTACAGCTTTGCTTATGGGCCCAAGACATTGTAATGGCTCCCCTGTCAAACCCGACAACTACACAGGGGCAGAGATTTAGGACGTGGAATACTAGTAAAAACTAGTTCCGCTTAATCACCAGCAGCTGATTCACAGCAGCTCCACTGCACCAAAAGCCGCACAGACATAAAAATATGAAGCGTCTTGTCGCTACCTGATTAGAGACGTAACTCCAGGACACGGTGATGTCAGCCTGTTTAGATTCTCCTTTCTGAGTATTTTATTTTGGGTTTTCAAGTACAAACCATTTTGTCGCTCATCGACGAAACAGAAACCTTTCACATCACCAAGGTCGGATATAATAAATCAGGACGTGGCAATAAAAATAAAATGTAACTACTCAAGATAAAATGAACTCAATTATCTAATCTATTGTTGTGTTAAAGTTACTGAGACACCAGAATTAACTGGGGTCAAACTGTGATTTGGATCCGTTGGACATTTACTGTTCTCCAAAGGCAGATACCAGGAGAAGACGTCATCTGCCCTTGATTAGTAGTTAATTAATTAATGTGTAAGTTAATGTAATAGTATCACTATTGATGGGGAGACATAAATCTCTCAGCACAGTGACACTGAGGGGCCTTTACTTCCTTTTGGGGGTAAGAAGGTTTAAGGTTAGTGTTAGATTTAGAGTATTTCCATGTATAAATCCTTTAAAATGAATTATTCAGTATAAATATGTTATTTAAAAGTAGCTTAGCCACTGTTTGCCTTGTTGTTTTTAACATGATGTTTAACATTTGACTTACAAATTCAAATAGATGTCAACAAACTCAAATTTAGTCAAAAAACCAAATCTTGCTTAATGCTTTTAGTAGTTTTTTGCCTTTTGGCTCTAGAGCAGAAATAAATCAGTGTCAGTGCTCATGTGGTCATGTGACACATTTCCAAATAACTACAGAGTAGAAGAAAGAAGAAGAAAGAAGAAGAAGAAGAAGAAGATCCTTGTGCACAGCGGAGCGTCCCCTGGGTGCCAGCTGGTGCAGGATCAGTCACGATAATAAAATATATTATTCCCGTGCACAGCATGACGCCATGAGAGACGCTATTTATTCAATGAAAACTTAACAAAACGACAGAAGTTCGCTCCTTCTGTCGTTGTTGTTAAATGTTTATTGAGCAAATCGTGTCGATCCAGGCCTCCTGGTGTGTGCTGGGATTTCAGAGGGATGTTTTTGTGTTTGGAAATTTGAACTCTTTCTTTTTTTCCCCATTGAATGACTCTATTTATCTGCTGTTCCAGTATTTCAAGTATTTCAAATGAGTTGTGTGTCATTTTTGTGTGTTTCAGCTCTGGCAGAAACAAGCGAGGCCTACTTCAGTGCACTGTCAAAGATCGGAGAGAAGGCTTTTTACACCGTGTCCTCACGCTCCCTCGGTATGTGCACGCGCACACACTCGTGCGTCTCATGTTTAACAAGTGGGAACACAAAGACTTAATGTACAATCCAGGAAGTGAACATTTATGAAACTAATTAAAGAGCTTTCCTCCGTATCAGAGGAGCAAAGTTTACCCCCGGGTGGCAGTTTATTGTTCCTCCTGTGTGTGTGTGTGTGTGTGTGTGTGTGTGTGTGTGTGTGTGTGTGTGTGTGTGTGTGTGTGTGTGTGTGTGTGTGTGTGATCAACATGCTCTTTGACATTAAAGTGGCTGAATACATATTTTTCACAGTATCTATAACACTAAAGGCTCATAAACATGAAAAGACTTTGACCTGCAGCTCAAACTGAACCAGTATTTGTTCTGGGTTCAGGTCCAGTTCAACAACAAGGCAGAGGTGTTCAAAGTTAAACCGTGGCTTAATGCTTGAGGGTGCTGTGTTGTGTTGTGTTGTGTGCTTGTTGGCAGGGTGGGTATCAGACACCAGCAGAGGATATGAATAATAGATGGTGACAGACAGCGGGTTGTGCTCTGCTCACTTAACCCAGCCACTGGAAAACGATGTCATGTCAGGTTTAACGGGCGGAGCTGGAGATATTTGTCCAAACTGGATCATTAGCAGTGAAACGTCTCCTCAGAGTCTGTTGGAGGTTCCTCATGTTCCTCATGTTCCTCGTGTTCACTGTGTTTGTCTCTATAACACTGTGGAGTCTCAAATATAGTCAGTGCCTCGGGATAATGTCTATTGTGAGTTGGAGATTAATACATACAAATTTAACTGGACTGAATGAATACAAATATAAATGTGTTCACATGCATTCCAATTGTTTACATTGGATGTGATTTCATACAGTCTGATATTTACTGCACATGCACTGGTGCCTTTCATCAGAGCAGCTGTATGATGTGCACAGAAGAGATGAATAGAAGTCATGCGTTCGTCCTCCTTCCATCTCATCTCTGGCGTCTCGGAACATGTTTGGTGATTTTATCAGCGAGAACAAACCAAACACACGGAGCAGAAACAAGGGAATAATGATTCAAATGTAAACAAACCGAATTACCTAATCCTCAGGCAGTGGAGACTCTTTAATCTGCATTTAAAAAGTGAAGGCACCACACTGCATTGGCCCAAGTGTCTGAAATATAGAAACATGCAGTAGTTCATAGCTGCAGCCTCAGTAACCTTAACGTATTAAAACAGTTCAATCAACCAAGGACGGTTTGAGAAGCTTTGTCAAAAGGAAGCAACTTCTTTAAAACTGCTATTTCTTATTGTCTTAATTTCACTCTGTTTATACTGTTTATATTGTATAAATACTATCAACTTTCTTTGCTTTTCAAGTTAAGCTGCTAAACTGTATTTTAGACGCAATGACAACAAAGTTTAATCTAATCTAATCTAATAGTCTAATCTAATCTATTTTAATCTAATCTAATCTAATCTTGTCTAACTACAGTCAACAATTCTAATCAATCCAATGAAAACAATACCTGGATTGAATGGAATAAAGAAATTGGATTTCTATTTTTATTTTGTCAATTACAGAAATGCCACCACATTCATTTTCAATCTCAATTAAACGACGTGTGTTGAGCTTTTCATAGGAACGATTTAAAGGTGTCACAAATCACACCGGAGTCCTCTGCAGTGTGTGAGAGATTGTGACTCATTTTTGCATCATGGGTTAAAAAACAGATACAAAATAAAGATATTATAAGATATTATATTGCAAAATGTCATTATTGTTATTTCTTCTTAGCACTAATGTAAAATGTGACCCACTTGTCTTTAAGGAGATGTCCTGCTTCAGATCTCCGAGAGCCAGAGAAGACTGACGTTGGAGCTGGATGGAGTCGTAAGTTAAATGCATCACAGATCTGTGAGTGGGATCCTCTCGTGTGCTCATGATGTGTTTTTGTTTGTGTCTGGTTCCAGTTCCGCTGGTTCAGTGCGGAGGTTCTGCAGGAGATGGACAACAACGTTAGACTGGACAAAGATTACATCTCAGTGAGTGATGTCGCAGCAACACAAGGTCACGGGGGACTCGATGAGCAGTTGTCTCATAATCAAAATAATATCTGCAGGTTATCGTGGATGGATAATAGTCATGAAACCCACGAGTATGTTGTGTGGGCCTGGAGTGAATTATTTAATGAATGATAATAGGAATATGGCCACCTCACCTCACAGACCTGATGCTGGATGATGACTGAGGTGATTTTACAAGGACGTGATGTAAATTCTGTGTCTCACAGGGCAGCAGGAATCAGTACGAGATGGAAGTCCACAACCAGGAAGCAGCTCTGGAGCGACATCTGAGCAGAGGAAACTACAAGGTCTGTGTCTTTCTCACACTCTGCACCATGTATATGTATGTGTTCCTGTACAGTGTATATATATATATATATATAACTGTAAATATATACGTATCCCCAGGACTGTTCAGAGTACGTGGAGTTCCTCAGGGAGAGCCACGGAGAGGCTCTGAAGGAGGAGGAGAGGAGATACCGCTTCCTGGCTGAGAAACACTGCGCGATGATACAGTCCATCGGCCAGCTCATGGATAAGGTTTGGAATAAGTCACTTTTCTGAAATTTTACAGTTTGACAGTTGGACAACTAAAGGTAGAAATCATTTCCACAGAGGTTTAGTGATTATTTGGGACTTTAAAAAGAAGGTTAGCCACAGATTAGCAGGTACAGATTCAGGGCTGATGACACACATGGACGACATGATCACCTAAAGTGAAGCAAAAGCCTCCTGACTGCATTATTGGTCATAAACCCCGGCTCCTCCATGTTATTGGATGTGACATCGACCAAATTAAAAAGATCAAAGTACACGTTAAACATTTTTCCGGTAAGTTTGTTTTAATATGTCAGACTCTGGCTCCAGATGCGTTTATATCCATGATACTTTAGCTTCATTTTAGGAAGCGAAGGCACATTGTCCATCTTAATATACCGTCTATGTTTTGGACTCTGGGACCATTCTACCGACCTAATTAAACAATTTACTGTGGCTCTGAAGTTTTGTGCAGTGAACCAAATCCAGCTGGGTCTGTTAAACGAATAAAACCCACAGAGAAATGTGTTTATGAGCCGTATCTTCACCCTTTCTGGGGACTTTGGAGAAGCTGGTTCTTTTAATTTACAGTTTTCATAATAAGGCTGTCGTGAAGCCCTTTGAGGCCGGAGCAGTGATTCAGGACTATGGTCATTCACTTACTTACAATTAGTAACAGTTGGCAAATTGTAACCCACGGACCATAAAACCATAAAAAACTTTTTCCATGATGATGGATTGGAAATGGACTTCACTACCTTTCACTCTCAGCAGAAGATGTTGTTTCTCTTTTGTTTAGTTATGGATAATGAGAAATCTATCCTTATGAATGTGTGTGTGTGAATGTGTGTGTGTGTGTGTGTGTGTGTGTGTGTGTGTGTGTGTGTGTGTGTGTGTGTGTGTGTGTGTGTGTGTGGCAGATAGGTGGTTCTCTCCAGCAGAGAGGTGATACCTGGACAGAGGAGGTGAACGCCACCAGACAACCTGAAGCCAGACGTCCAGCTGCCGTGGAGAACACTGTGAGTTCAGGGTTTGTCAAACAGGGTCGGAAGCAGGTTGTGTTTAGATTTTTCAATATTCCAAAAGTGATGATCTACTGAATAATCCTGTTTCTGGAGAAGTAACTGAGACGAGCTCTGTAAGATCTGTTTGGTGAAATAACTTAGAATTGAAAACTGAATTTGTGATGGAAACTGAGTTTTATTCACAGCAGCTTTTTCCCCCCAAATTTCTCTATTATACACAGACACAAAGTAAATCATCCAGAGAATTACTGCAGTAATATTCTTATTACTAGAGCGCCCTCTGGTGGTTGAGCTCGGCCCCAGACTTGATTTGAAACCATCAGAATGAATTGCACCTCAGTCCTGCAGCACATCTCCGAGACAGCAAAGCTTTCTGAGGATTAAACCGCTGAAGTAGTAAAACGGAGATTATAGATTGAAGGAAGAGACGATGTGATTGTCAGCATCTCTCCTCCCAAACACTCACTTCAAGTGAATCCATCGCACAAATGTAAATCTTAGGAATCACCTGAACACACACACACATTATTGTGTTGTTGTAAATGAATCCAGACAGAAATCCATTCTCAGAACAGAGGGATTTCCATGAAGGATGATTAACAAAACAAAACTAATGTTTGATTGTATAAAGGCATCATTCAGGTTGCTCTCAGTCTGTTCCTGGTTGGAAAGTGACACGACAATGAACCCGACACATCCCACATCCTGCGCTAATCAGCAATCAGAGGATTACCATGGATTCTTTGTTTGTTTTGGTTTGACGTGGGATTTATATCCTTGTCTAAAGTGGAGTGAAGCCCGAGAGCCACTGCTGGCAGATGTTGCTACGTACACAACTGTATATCCAACACATCCTACGCTGTCTTTGTGCTAAGCCGAGCTAATCGCCTGCTAACAGCACATGTTGACGTACACAACGATGACAGGCTGGGGAAATTGTGCCAAACAAATCAAAATAGTATCTTCTGATAAGTGTGAATATGAAATCGTGTTCTTTATTTGGGGAAAACCCATTTTCGCCCATGTGCTTGCTTTATCTTTTGCCCTGTTAAATCTCATAATATGGTAAATGGACTGGATTTATATTGTGGATTTCCAGTCTTATCGATCAATCACAGTGCTTTACAGGACATGTCGCATCCGTCCAGTCATGCACACATTCATGCAGCACTTCTATTCACACACTGTCGGGGAAATCTGAATGTGTATTCTCATTCCGTAACTGCCGTAGTATTTCCTGCATGTACATTTACTCTCAATCTCAACAGCTGTTATTATTGTCTGGATGTGTATATAACGTGTGTTCTTGGTTTTATAGGTGAGGCAGGAGGAGACCAGAAGGAGCAGAGAGGAGCCGCCCCTCGGCAGAATACCATCAAGGGGTGAGTTTTTAAAATCAAATCCAACACATCAACCTAACACCCAACAGCAACAGGCCTGAATATAATTTTGCTTTTGTCACATTTAACATATTTGGTTCTGGTTCATCTCCATTTTAAAACAAAGCGCTGTCTGCAACATTAATTTCCCTCTGTGAATCATTTGCAGTCCACAGTGCCTTTGTCTGTGTATCAGTAATTTTGCCTTCACTCTACAGCAGCTGCTTTATCTCGGCCTGAGCTTTTTATCTGTTTCTCTCTCTCTCTTCACATTTTGCTCTCCGTGCACTTCTGTGCCTCCTCTTTTGTACTTCCCTCTGCAGAAAGTCTAATTATTAAACTTGCTTTATCTACAGCAAAAAATAGATTCCGTGAAAATGTATGAAAAACAGAAAATAAATACTGGATAATGTTCCTCCTTATTTGCAACCTTCTCTGGTATAATGCAATAAACGGCATCCTCTGTCATCCAAACCGAAAGAATCATGCACAGTCTGAGCTATTTAGTTATGAGTTATGAACACTGGGGTCATAATGAATAAAGAAAAAAATCATAGCTCGTTATAGTTTTTAATTAATCATCCCACCAGAGATTCTTTTTTGCCATTTAAGTGGGTTCATCAGTCGATGTGAGCTGCAGCAAACTGTTCTCTCTGTTCCCGACGTGTGTGTTTTTCATTTTTCATCTCTCCAGCCCCGTCTCCCCAGGGAAGCATTTATCGCTCTGCGGCAGACTCGGTGGGGGGTGGCGGTGCTGGAGGAAGATCTACAAGGGCCCTGGTTTCCCACCAACCCACTGGCTCCAACCCCACCTTGCTGCCCTTCACCAGGGGAGAGATAATCACTGTGATGGTCCAGCAGCCGAGGAACGGCTGGTTGTACGGACGAGCGGACGACAGCTCGCGGTGAGAGATGTGTGTCTGTGTTTGTGTGTATATCTGTACTCACTGATTATATGTAACAACAAATACTACATGTCTGTGTAACTCTTATAAAAGAAAAGTTAAAAGAAAAATGGTCAGATACTCTGGAACAAACTGTACAAACAAACTAGTACTGTCAATCCCAAAATGAAGACCAAATATCCCGGATACGAACGCCTCCATCACAACACTGTGTTTAACACAAAGTCCAGCTGCAGCAGAAGGGAATGTCTTCATTTGAGCTGATATTTGGACATAAACCAAAGTGTTGTACATAAAAAACAATGTATAGCGTCAGAGGAGGAAATATGAAGTGAGCACCAGTGAAGTCAGAGGCTTCACCCTCCTGGAATCACGAGAAACTGCAAATATCATATTGCAAGTATCATATATGTCATATATGTCTCTTCCATTTTCAGTCAGGGATGGTTTCCAGCTGCTTTTGTGGAACCAGTGGATGATCCTTTCAAGTCAACCAGCTCCAGGTGAAGATCCAGTGAAATGAATGACAACTAAACTACAATAATTCAGAGCAGATTATTGAATAAATGAGTGATTCTACTCTTATTGTGCCTGATATCATAGCAGAGGATAAAATTCCCATTAGATTAGAAGTTCCTCAGCATCTATAGGATTCCACAGTTAATGCAGCCATTCTTTCTTTATGTGCAGCCATTAAGTTTGAGTGGGGAGATACACCGAAGTCTAAACTTACTGCACAGTATTTGCCTGTCAAACCTGATGCACATTGTATTTTGCAGCTCCTTCCTCCAGGCTCCCTATTGTTTTAAATGAGGTCTGCGTTAATAACTTGGACCAGTTAAGATATCTGGGTGACCCGTAGCTTTGAGGAAAAACAGTAAAGGTTTAACAATCATTCAAGATATGACACTCTCCTCCTTTTGTTTAATTTCAGCAACTCAACGCTCCGAAGCAGCAGCAGCATGAGCAACCTGTTCGACCAACGGGGAAGCAGCAGCTACAGCGGAGCCGCGCCCCCTCCCGCTCCACCGCCACCCCCGCCATTGTCACAAATGTCTTCAAATAAACACTCTGACATGCAACTGAACACTCAGAACTGGTCCACTCCCAAAAGGAATGATGAGTCAAACTCACACAACAAAAAGGTACGGCCATCAGTCCATCAGTCTTCAGTCAAAAATCTGTACAAATTAAAAAACAACTTCATCAATTTGACGCGAAAACAACAACAGAAATGTTTCCAGGGGACCCGAAACAGTGATGCACCTCGCTGCAGGTCAATGCTTTGTGAAGGTGCATCACCGCTGACGAGTAGCAGACGTCAATAACTTCACAACTCGTCGCTGTGGAAATTCTCTCCCAAGTTGGAAGAGGCCGAGTGTGAATGAATGTCCTCTGCATTAATGGTTGAATTATGCACTTGTGTTTTTAATCCAGTGATGATGGAGAAATGAGATGTGATGAGAAACGCTGCGTCCACTGTAGTTGTTTGATGGCTGTTGCCCGTCTGTCCAGCAGGGGCACTGTGGCAGGGTGCTGCTCTCAATGACACCACATCCGTCTTTCTGGTGGATGCAGGGTGGAAGCTCCAGCTGCTGACAGTGTGGGGGGGGGCAAGGAGGTTGGGTGCATGTGTGTGTGTGTGTGTGTGTGTTCTTTTACTTATGTATTTGTGAGGACCATGACCCTACAGAGTGACGACATTTTTTGAAAGTGAGGACATTTTTGCCGGTCCTCACTTTTTCAATGGTTTGTTTGAGGGTTAGAATTAGATTTAGGTTAGGGTCAGACATTTGTGTGTGTGTGCATGTTTGTGTGTGTGTGTGTGTGTGTGTGTGTGTGTGTGTGTGTGTGTGTGTGTGTGTGTGTGTGTGTGTGTGTGTGTGTGTGTGTGTGTGTGTGTGTGTGTGCTCTTGCCGTGTATTTTTGCTGCAGTGAGACAAAAGCCTTGTGTCTTTTGTGCTATTTAATTACAGAGTGATTTAAATAGCATTTTTGTTTGTGTCAAGAAGCAGGAAGGAGCTTAATGTGATAAATGACCCTCATAAACTTTAGTTTTATAAATTGATTTATATATTAGCTAATTATTATATTATACAAATAATGTAAACTGTTCTTTTACTGACAACAGCATATGAGCCATGAAACCTGCTCTCAAGTCACCAACGTAAATGATAAAGTAGATTTTCATTAAAACAATTACATAGTTGTGTAATTACTCGAATAATGGCTTCGATGATTCAAACAATGGTGGACACTTATCACTGTGCTGTAGTATTTTAAGATTAAAAGATGAATCCATAATGAAAGTTATAGCTGCAGCCGTAAATAATAATTCTGTGTATCATGTTTTTCATATAGATTCATTTTCCTGGATGTTTGTGTGTGTGTGTGTGATCTCTGCTGCTGATCCCTCGTTCTTCTCTTTGAAAAACAGTGATTTTGCAGTTTGTGTCAAATGGGCACTCACCAATGTGTGTGTGTGTGTGTGTGTGTGTGTGTGTGTGTGTGTGTGTGTGTGTGTGTGTGTGTGTGTGTGTGTGTGTGTGTGTGTGTGTGCCGGGCAGCCTGTGGGAGGACTGGCTGAAAGCAGAGGGGCGAGGGGTCAAGGGCTGAATGTTGCTGAGCCTCCATTAATGCACGTGTCTACATGTAGTGTTTTGGATCGGCCCTCGCTCACCCGTACCTTTCTCATCTTTTTATTTTGCAGAGATCACAGCAACACGCATCACAGCCCGAGCTCTTCCCGAGGTAAGAGTGATGTTACTGCAGCTCTGCTTTAGACGATAAAATGGAGGCCGCTCGTCTTCTCTCACAGAGAAACTAATGGTATTTTTTGAAGTATATCACGGACCCATTAAACTGGAGAACAACACAGACGAGGGCAGTGATCTAAATAGCGCAGAATCGCTCTTTTTCCATCAGGCTTTGAAGTGCAGTTCACTTCTGAAACCATTTCAGTTATGGCCGTTTGGGAACCGTGACTATCGCTCTCACTTCAGGTGAAACAGTTTGCCAGATGATGCTTGTGCACTTTGAAATGCGGCGCTCATTTCTCCTGATATAACCTCTACATCATTGTGGGCCAGAACATTTAGTGATATTGGTTTTCTCAACCCTTGTCTATGTTTTGTTCTCTTCTCTCTCCTGTCCTCTTCTTCCACCTTGAAGGGGAACCAACCCGTTTGCAACGGTGAAGCTGAAGCCCACCACGACCAATGACAGATCCACCCCGCAGCTTAACCGCATGTGACATCTCAATCCTTCACTCTTGTCCTTGGTGTGCATATACGGTAAAAAAAAGCTGGACCTTCAATACTTTGACGTAAAGTCCAACTGCAGACGTGTACACACAAAAAACAGAGAAAGAGGGAAAACGCTTGAATAACAACTTTAGCGTTTTCTTGGATTTGCACAAGGTTGTTAGACATGTATTCCTCAGATCTTTGTAAACTAACAACATAATACTCGAAGCAGGCAGGTTTTCTGCTCTGTGGTTTGTAAAATAATAAGTAAACTAATGATCTAACCTGGTCCTGAATCACCGTTCCTCCTCAGACGTCTGATTTGTTGGCACTGAAATGTTTTCAAATAAAGATATGACATGGGAATGATTTGAATATTGGCCATTTGGCAACAAACAATTAAACTCTGTGATATGATGCTCATAACTTGTTTATGTGCAGCATGAGACGTGTTTTTCTGTATGTGTAGTTTATTGCTCAGTGCTGGATAATTTATTCCATGAAAGATATGAAAAGGTTTTAATGATCTTTTCCATGTTTTATATTTTTGTAATGTTCCCATCATTTATTCCTACATCGGCCACATGTGAATTAAGCTGATTGCTAAATATTAATTGCATGACAAATGTACTAATAAAAAGCTTGGAGGAAAATGATAATGTAACCTGTGGCAGTAAAAATGTGTCTGAGGCAGAGATGTAATGAAAAATGCAACAAAGTCATAGATTATGTAACATCACATTTATAGCATCATATAATTACTTCAGCTAATCTGTTAAATCTGCGGCTTCCATCTTTTTACAGATGGTTAACTGATCATTTTGTTCCGCGATTATGTGTAAAATGTCATAAATGTAAGTTTGTACGTCATAAAAATACTTTCATCATTCTGATATTTAAAAACAAATAAACTCCTCTCTTTACTGCTCCTTCAATGCTCCACCTCTCCACATTCACGCACGTGCATTGCAAAGAGTTCGATTTAACCGCCGCAGACATTAGTATTCTCTACAGAGGAAACACACCCTCTGTATTCACACAAACCACCAGAATGAGTCATGATGTTGTGTGTGTGTGTCTGTCCTTAAAGAACCGTTACCTCTGCACCACCAGAAACACCACGTGTGTAGGCCTGTTATCTCTGAACAGGTGAAATTCGGTGTGGATGTGTAACTGAAACATGTAAAATGCAATATGGTGATAAACTGGCCAATCCTTGGAGGAGTATGTGCGTTTTCCAAATGAATCACACTGACCTCAACGTAACAGCCCGTCGGGAGAAGCGCTCTGCTTTCCCGTGCTACTCTGAACGCCGCGGTTCTGTTCTCGTCACCGTGTAAGTGATCGCCTCCGAGCATTCAGAACTGTGCTTATTTGCTCGGGCAGTAAAATGGCCTACTAAAGAAGATCCCACGTTGCCTGTCTGGATCCTCCGCTGGGGATACTTAACCCAAATTGAACCTCAGTGTGAATCCAATTCTGCTAATGGCCAGACAGCGCGGTCCTGTTAAAGTAGCACAGTGCTTCTGAATAAAGACTCTTATGTATGGATTAACGGCCTCCTCCTCCTTCCTGTCTCTCCCTCAGTGAAGTCAGATTTATGAAGTCATGTGCAGTGCAAAGCAAACACTGGCGGGAGGAGGCAGAGCTTCTTCCCCCGCTAAGACGACACAGCCTCGGCCTGATGAATACGTCTCACAGAAAGTTGACCTTCTTAAAGACAAAAGCCTTTTGAAGTACATGATTAGATGGCTGTCGCGATACGCTTCAGTAGTTGTGCTTGATAAGAGGGACGAGGGAAAGAAGGAGAGCTGCAGTGAAAGTGTGAAATGAGGACTATAAGAGAATCACGTCAAAAGAAGGAATCAACACAGTCGATGTTCTTGAGGCTTTGTTTTCTCCATTTTATTTTATTCTTTCACAGCTTGACCTCTTTCTACTTTTGGTATGTTTTACAACAGCTCATTGCCGGAGGAGGGAGGGATGGGCGGGTATGAATAGATAGATGTGTGCAAGTGACATTGACACAGAGATAAATAGAAAGTAAGAGGGAAAGAGAGGGAAGGTGGAGGTCAAGGAAAAATAGAGATAAGGAAAAGGATGAAATCAAGAATACAGAAGGGGAACGAGGGTCTTTCTCTGTTTTCTTTACTGCTTTATGCTAAATTGTGAGGTTTGTCCCTGCAGGCAAGTCTTTTATCTATATGTAAACACAAGAACAGTTTTTATAAAAAGGATAAAATAAATAGGATGAATGAAGCTCGTGGGGGGGGGGGGTTTGGAGGAAGTGTGTGGGTTAAGGGGGTCGCACACAGGAGCGTGTGTAGCAGGGATCAGCTGCAGTCTAGTGGGCTGGGAGTCAGGGTGCAGGGTGCTGGGGGGTGTAGGTGCTGGGGAGGGAGAGAGGGGACTCAGCGGCTCTCAGGATGCGGCGGAGATTAAGAGGTGATGTCGGAGCTCTGCACCGTCACAGCAGGTTACTCTTTCACCATGGCAGCAAATTCTGCAAGAGAAGGAGAGAACATGAAACTGGAGTTAGCGCCCTGTGGTTTTATGACTCAACCCACCGCTGCAGTTTCAGTCCCTTCATGTTCACGACATGTCGCAGTCACAATAACGTGAGGTTTCTGTGACCTTTCTACCTTTGGAAAAGAATCAGTTCATCTTTGAGTCCAAGTGACAACTGGTTAGGCTGAGACACAATGTTCAAGAGGCTAAAAACACGTTTTGTGAGACTTTGAGCTTTGCAGAAATTCCCTCAAGGCGTTCTTGAGATATCGGATGGACGGATGGACGGATGGACGGATGGACGGACAGATGTTCCAACGTACGGACATACGTACTGATGGACAACTTGAAAACATAAAGCCTCTTGCTTTTGTTTGGGTGGAGGCATAAAAGTTGTGAAAGGTTTCATCCTTTCCCAACTGTTGGCTTTTATGCCCAAATATGTATTTTATTAGGTAAGTCTTTACTGATATTGGCTGAATATATACATCACACACATATTTATCATCGTTTTGCTGTAAGCAGTAAGTTATGAGAGACAGAATATTAACACTTTCAAGGCTGCATCATCTTTTCACAAGCTTAACTTCCCTCTGAACAATCTGTCAATCCACCCTTCATCTATGCTGCTTATCCTCTCCACACCTGCGGTCGATTTAAAGTCTCAGATTAACCTAACCCTGCTCTGTAGCTCTTGGTTCAAGGCAGAGCAGCTGCGTTTAACAGGATGCACCATTTATTATGTGCACTATTATTTTGGGATAAGCTAATTCCACTAAGAGTCTGTCTGCCAGTGTGTCTGAGTAACTGGAGAGACAGATTCAGAATGACCTGCTGCAGACTTTGTGATTCTGTGGTTTATTTTGTTTTGATATTAGTTGAACCTTGATGCCAATTAACTCACTTTTAGCTTCTTTTGATATATCGATCAATAATAATCAATGAAAAAACAATGACTGGACTCTGTGCGGTTCTACATGTGTGTTTCTTGGGTGTTTACCTTCAACTCCGATCTTGCCGTCTCCATCCTTGTCGGCTGCTCTTAAAAATATTTTGGTTTCTTTGTCTGTCAGGTCCCGGCCATTTTTGGCGAAACCCTTCAGGACGAATCTGGTCAGAGACAGAGAAGAGGTGTGGATCAGTGTCACAGAACACTGATGCTTTGTGTGCAGCAGTAAGTGAGAGTTTGTCGTCATGGGGGGGGGGGTTTGTGTGTGTTTGTCTCACTTGAGCTCCTCCTCCTCTATGTAGCCGCTGTTGTCGGCGTCCAGCACCGTGAAGACCTTCTTCACATCGTCAAAGGGCTTGGCCTTCAGACCCACCATCTCGAAAAACTTCTTATGGTCAAAGGAGTCAGCAGCTGCACACAGACACACACACACACACACACACACACACACACACACACACACATACACAGATAAGCTATAGGTTTACAATTGCACTCATGAGGGTAGATGTAAATTCCTATTAACACAAGAAAAGACAATAAACGTCTCTAAAAGTTACTTTAAGTAGCTTTTTCGATCTTGATCTGGGTGATGAGGCACAACCCCCCCCCCAAAAAAACTAATCATAACAAAGCAGCCTTGTAATAAAACAGATTGAGAACGTGTTTTCGCCAGAGGACTCGTCAGTTCTAGGTCACGGAGCTCGAACTACTTACTACTATCTGTCTGCCCTGTACAAGCAGATACACTGAGTTGAACATTCAATTGTCCCTTAATATCAGGTTCTGCATGATTAACGGTATATATATATATATATATATATATATATATATCTGTGGCAAGGACCTTACCTGCAAATGCATCTACAGCTTTCTTGATGTCATCAGAGTTGAGGATGCTGCTCATTGCCATCTTGGCTGCAGAGGAAAAGGAGACAGAGAAGGGGACAAGGGTAAAAACCAAGGACACTAAGGGAGCAAGGCGACAACTCTGAGACATTGAGCAGAGGTCATCGACATTACGGAAAATATGAAAGGATATTTGAGAGGAGCAGCGAGGACAATGCGGTGTCCATATCAGTGTTTTACATTTCATCTGTGTGATGCCATCGAGCTGTTACAGATGGAAGCAGGGCACGGGGCCAGAAGACAAGTCAGCAGGGTGGGGGGGGGGGACAGACCGTCTGAGAGTCCTGCTGTTTCTGAAATATCACCGGAGAATTCAGTTTGTCAGCCCAGTCCGGACGGAGAACCCTGTTGTACTTCACACTGGGAAAGGTGAGCCCTGCTCTGAGACTGAGACAGAACCTGTTTGTGTTTAGGAGGTTGTCGCCTTGTCTTGAGTTTTACTGATGCCCCTCCCTCCGCTGTTGCTATTGCAAACACACACACACACACACACATATATATATATATATATATAGACGTACATAAAGCATCTCTGAGCGAGAGGCAGAGGAAAACAGCTGTGGTGAAGAAGTGAGTGACATTAGAGGTTGTGCTGCTCAGATCTCACTATGCTCTTTGAGGTCTGGTGAACCTTAATGGGGATTTGCTTGGGACGGACATAAATACAAGTGGGCCACACGACACTTCACTCAGACGTTCACTCAAAACACGACTCTGCCTAAATGGATGCACACATCACCAGTAAGGCATTCTTCTTAAATTGTCAACGTCATAGACTGTAAAGTGTCTCAATCGCCCCCTGGTGGCTGGCTGCAGTCATAAATCCCGCCTCCTCTATGTTCGTGGATGGGAACAAATAAAGTGTTAAAGTCGACACAAATCAGTTCACAACTACATTTAAGTTATTATTATTTGCACACTGGGAATTGCGAACGTACGTATCAAATTTCATGGCTCTCCATCCAGCACTTGTCGAGATATTTTCGTGTGGAACAAAATGCATCGACAGAAAGTGACCAGGCTAAAAACAACTATGCTCTTTACTGCAGTGGGCTACAGAGCTGAAATACACACACACACACACACACACACACACACACACACACACACACACACACACACACACACACACACACACACACACACACACAAACAAGGTCAAAGTAATGATACTGTATCACCACAGCCCCGACACCACCACCATCATCATCACCACCGTGTTCCCTGTGTGCAGCAGATAATGCTGAGCTGGCTAAAATCATCACTCTGTCCTTTTCAGTCTGAAAACCCCGTCTGAGCTGATTGAGCATTTCCACTCAAACAAATCACTCACGCTTCAACACTTTGCTGCATCGTACCTTGAACAGTGCAGACGTCCTTCTATCATCTGCCTCATAATCTTTTGCCCCATATGCATCTCTGAATGGTTGTTTCTGTATACTGGCCCTGGGGTAAGCTGGTGATCTGTCCCTCCCTTGAGATAATTTGCATGTAAATGGTAAATAGTTGATGACACACAATTAAGGAATTTATTACACATATATAACATTAATCCAGCTCAGTGTTTTGTAGCTTATGTGTTTTGTGTTACCCACTGGGTGAAGTCGTTCATATATTGCTCTCCACTGGTGTCCCACTCAGCTTCGGTGATGTATGAGCCCGGCGTTATCTACTTCTCTAACATACTGCTGCACATACAGATCAATACTGAACACTGCTTAACGTGTGGGGCCACACATCCAGTCTTTTATCATGATAGAGGTACGCCCCCCCCACTGACCTTTCACCACAAAGGTGTCCGAGGGGAGAAGAAACAATTCCCCACGAAATGAGGAGGATAAGATTGATTCAGGGAGGCGTCTCAGTCGGTGCGCTGCCGGTGGAACTGTATAAAGTAAGCCATATTGATTTAGTTAAGACCGGCGCTGATCTGACGTCAGTCTCTGCAGATGCTGTGTTTTCTGCATCAAATACCTGCATGGAGATTGAGGCTTTAACAGCAGAATATTATTCATCTTAATTTAAGTTACATGTTTTCCTAGAAACTAAATAATTGTTTGATATTTTTGAATGAAATATATTATTTTTCTCACTATTAATATGAAGTTTAATATGACAAATGTTGAACTAATCTTGCATGTAAGAGTCACAGAAGAATTATCAATAAATTATCAATAAATTAACAATTAATTTAATAATTACATTAGAATTAACAATCTGCCTACAGACTTGCTACCACACTGTGAGAATATCACATATGAATTCACGCAAAAGCAGAAACTTGAGCTTTAGCAGCATTTTGAGCTTCAACCCAAGTGATAGCATGTTAACGTGAAAACAAAAACTGTAAATTAATAAATAACTATGTGGTTTGACTGTGTTGACGTGGGTTTGAGTTTGTGCTTTGTGTTTTCAGTCAATAATTAAAGAAACCTAGAGGGACAATGTAGAAAATCTCAACACATCGACAAGGAAAGAAGAGAGAAACCTAGAGAATCGATATGTTTGTGATCAGTTGATAGTAATGCTCTGGAGTAAAGTCTTTGAGTTTTTATTGTTCTCTTATTTGGATGCGTATCAATGTTCAGCCTTCCAGGGTTTCTTCCACTGATCTAATAGATATGAGGTAAACAAACTGCAGTGAATAGTGTAGAAAACCATCATGATTCAACCCTCAGGCATTGTTCTGTCGGTGTAATGCAATGACGTGCAACCAATCATGTTCTTTAACTTTTAAATTTTTTTTTTTAAATCAATATTTTCCCTCGAAATTCCCGTCTGAATACAAGTAGGAGTGATATGAGCATCAAACAGAATCCACCAAGGTCGTCTGCAGTGCTGCTCTGCTGGTGGAATGGACCGATCCATCCCCAGCTGCTTGTCTTTGTCTGTAACCAGACTCTTTGCAAAGGTCTGTTGCCTTGAATTGTGCTGTAAATATATATAAACACAAACATTTGCACAGCTATAGAGGACATTGCATTCGCTGGAACATTGCATTGACCTTTAGAGTCTGCAGTATTTGAGTGTATAGTGTTCAATCAGGGATCGGTTCTGCCAGATAATTTCAAATAGATGTAATTTTCTCCACTGTGAGAAGAAGGAGCTGCAGCGACTATAACCTGAAGTAAAACGAACCACTCTAAGAGGCCATCGAGGGGCCTCAGTGATTCTCCTCTTCTTCAAAAGCTTTCTGTCTGAACTCCCCTGATCTGCGCAGTTGATCTTCAAATAAGCTCGATGGCTGAATGTAGTCGGGAGTTACCTCTTCAGTGTGCATTACACCGTCTGCTGGTTTTATAGAGCTGCCGATGGGGACGAGGAAACACAATGGTGTGCGTTCACAAACAAATGGATGTGTGTGCTCACCGACAGACGAGCAATGACAGGATGGATTTGATAAGAGTAGCGAAGACGCCTGGGAATCATCAGGCTGTTATCACCGCCGTCCACTGTCTGATCCTCTGGCAGGAACACGACAGGACCCACACTGTTACAGCTCGGCAATTACAGCCCTGTGTGTGTGTGTGTGTGTGTGTGTGTGTGTGTGTGTTTACTTGTTTGGTATATTTTTGTGAGGTAAGTGTGTTTAAATCCACTAGATTCAGATTTGCTGTTGTGTTAGACTGTTGTGTGTGTTACTGGACGCCTACATTTCCCTCGGGATCAATAAAGCTCCTATCGATCTATAAATCTATCTATAAATCTATTTTAATTAGGATCTGCACCAAATTTACACACTCAGAGACACCAGTTCCCTAAATATGTCATATTTTTCATGAATCTATGAATCAACTAGATATTCTGTGAAAATACCAAAAGTTAATAATAATAATAATAATAGAGTTTATTTGTACAGCACCTTTCATACAAGAAATGCAGCTCAAAGTGCTTTGGGTACAATATAGATGAAAATAATTTATTTCTTGGCTCCACACCTTCAACTTTCACTAAAATCAATTCTGTAGTTTTTCGATAATCATGGGAACAGACAAACAAACAGCAATGAAAACACAGTGGAGGTAAATAAAGAAAAGAATGATGCATCCACTGGAGACCATGACTATCAAGGCAAGTTAGTCCTTGGAGTCATGTCACTTGCATGGCTTAAACATGTGTGATCATATCATATGCATGGTTCCACACTTCCCACTCCCACCTAACTGGTTTAGATTCACAATATCATAAAGTGAAAAACTCGAATGTGACGACTTTGCAAAAAACACATGAGATTAAAGCGATCCTAAACATTCACAGTCGCTGGATATTTGCATAAAAATATTATCATACAAATTAAAATGTAAATTACGTATTAATCTGCGACCGAACGCACCAGCATTAAGAGTGATAAAAGGAAATGCATCTTTCACTGCGACACACAAACAAATTATAAGGCAGCTTCCTCATTAATTAACTGGCTGCATCCACTTACATATTGTTCTGTCTTTAAATATTTGTGGAAGCATCTCACTTTTCTTTTAAAAAAAAATCTGTGATCAACCCCAGAATCGGTGCATTACCAGGAAGAACTTCAAGTCTTTTACCGCATCAGCATTTTGACAAAGTTGCGTTGCCCTGGAGTACGGACAAGAGACTTTATTGAATCTCTTTCGCTTTAATTAAAGTTTGACCTTGAAAGATATCACAAGTAAGCACTTCAACAGAATTATGCCGGCGCCTCCTGTTTTGGCAGCAAACCGTAGCTTCCAGCGTGTAATTGCCTTGTTGATATACTGTCTCTGTATCTGACTCGGATCTCACTTTAGAAAGGAGCCGGCAGAAGACACATCTATACGCTTTTCTATAAGTCGCATCTATCAAACACATAGCAACAGTCAGATCCACTCTGATATCAATGTCCAACAATCGAGATCGAAATCACAATATCACAGGTAAGATCTTGTGTATTAAAAAAGATAAAACACCCGTTAAAACGTCCATTTCTTTTTTCCCTATACATTCATTCTTCTTCTTACCTGGTTACTGGTGGACGAGAGAAACATCCAGTCAAAAGATCACAGTCTGTGCTCTTTCTGTTTTATATGAACCAACTATTTCAGGATGAAGTTCAGTTCAGTGTGGGCTCGGGGGATGTTCGGCCTCTTGGCCCACGTGTATCGCTTTCACCGCTCTCATGCTAATCAACTTTTACTATAAATAATCTTAAATCTCCACCTCTCAAGACGCCGGACCTCTTTTCTTATCCTTTCACGTGTTCCGGCTCCTCTCCTCTCCATCTTTCCTCCTTCCGGCCATTTGATTTCTTCACCCAATTTGCTCACACCTCCCGCCCACGGGGGCTCAACTGATCCAATCTCTACCTCTCTCTCTCTCTCTGCCTTTCTCTATCTCTCCTCTTTCACACTTTTAATTTACTCTCACCTTTGTTTCTCATCTACTACTCCTTCCCTTTAAGGCATTCTGTATCATCACTGGCTTAATTCTTACAAAGCTTCCAGGTCCACTTGTCGGCACATTTAATGATAACAGCGACACTGTGTCCACCTCAGACTGACACAAGCAGGTTTCTGAGTTCCTGTCAGCCGCTGCAGGTTTTCACACATGAAATGAATTTGCTGAAAATGTAATTTGACTTTAAAATGTTTACAGCTGACTTGTTTTAGAAATAGAATCTTGTAAAAGGGGAATTTGAATGTGCACAAACATTACACTGAGCTAAAAGTCGGCAAACGTCTCTCCAGTTAAAACCCTCGCTGTCACTACCACAAACGTACTGCTACTAATTAATGTCTATTTAAAGTAATGCTGCTAATGTTAGCCTGGACTTGGATAGCATGAGAAACTGTGGTACCCCTCTGGACTCAGACCTGGGAAGGGAGCTCACCAGCAGGAATGAGGTGACTGGTCACATCCTGAAGAAATTGCATGAAGCCCCCACCCACATGAGCACACCACCTGCACCACTTTGGCTCTTAAACCAGGCTCTTGCTGAGGGGGTGGCCTCAATCCTGTTTCAGAGTTGGCTAGAGGTCCTGGCAGATGTGTGGATACTTACAGGCTATAAGTGCTTCTGTGTTGGAGTTCTCTCCGGAGTGTAAGAGGGTTGTCTCTGTGCGACTGGAAGTTGCTAAGGGGAAGAATCTGACTTTGCTTTATACGGTTAACAGCAGGTCCACAGTATCTTCGTGGAGGGTCCTGGAAAGGGCACGATCTGAATACTCTAGAGTTCATCTGGAGCACTTCAACGCTCATGTGCTCAAACTTGTAACTGGAGGGAGGTGAATGGAAGAAACAGCCTGTCCCCTATGATATCCTTGAATCTTAGGGGCATCACATAGCTCAGCCTCTTGGCGAGAGCCCAGGCAGAAGGCTGAAGGAGGTTCGGACAGATTGTGGACCCTCGGATTCAGTGCACGGCTACTTGAGGGATTTGGGGCATTTGCCCACTCTGTCAAACTGTGTTTTGTGGACTTGGAGCACATCTCACATGGACATATGGAGGAAACCAAAGCTTGACAGGCTTCCCATCATATTGTGTTGGCTTTGCAGACAGCCCATTGTTTAGAGGAGGAGTAAAACAAACTCCTCTTGATAGTTTCCCAGTGAAGCTCCATTAGATCAGTTTGCCCAAGAAGATGAGTTAAACAAAACTGTGAGAAATGTGTAAAGTTAATAGCCAGACAAACATAATCAGAGTTCCAGCAAATCTTCTCTCATCAACTATGCAGGACATTGTAACTTTGCAGAGAAAAACCCTGCAACGAGGCCCCATTACTCTTTATTACCATAACCCCGAGAATAAAACACACAGCTATTGGCAGGTTGTACGTCCCATCTGGGAGAGTGCAGCACACCCGGCTCAGGACTCCTCCCCCGAGGCTCACTTCCATATGTGTAGTGATTATAGATCACAGCAAACATCGGCTGCTTCCACCACTGGCATTACTGAAGAGCCTCTTGCATTGACCTTTAGCGAGCTTTAGCTGCCAGAGGCCGATACCAGACTTAAGAGCCTCTGACTGTACGTGGAAAAAACATTTTTTGGGGGGGGGATGGATTTATGCTGTTCTTGAGTTTTCCCGTGCATGTGTTGTGAATGTTTGTGTGTCTGAGAGGGTGTGAAGCAGGGATCAGTGTCCTCTGGTGTGGAAGGACTTTCATCAACAGGTGTTATTATATCAGTTACTGTCTTGGCTTTGTGTTTATGAGAGCGCTACGGGATTTATGACGGACCTTTCATTGATATTGGATGTTTTTTTAGAGACGATCAATTTAAAAGTGTCTAAGATTTACTATGTACGCAACCTAATCATGAAATGTTTTGTAGAAGCTCTGATATTACAATTAAATTACTGTCCTGGGACTGGAATATATTGTCACCAGAGAAACAACGAGACAGGTTATTTGTTTAAAGTTGTGACTTTTCATGTAATAGAAACAAATCTTTGATACTATTTATGGTCGACATTTAGAAAAAGACAGAAAAAGCAAACTTTCTACAGTTGGATTAGCTGTTTCCATGACTACTAGCATGTTGCCTTAAACTCTACAAAATGAATCTACAAGAGGTAACACACTGGTTTTTACGTGAATACAAAATCATTTGCAAAAGACGAATGCAACTTTACTAAATCACAAATTTGAAACTAATGGGTGACTGATATTCATGAGCATGTGCATTTTGAAGCAGCTTGAATTTAATGGGCCTGTCGGAGATGGTTATTGTTCACGATCACGTTGTTCCGTCTAGAATTATGAAACTTTATCTTTCTGTCCTCTGCTCTGAATTCCCCTCGGAAAACCTGTCCTGGAACAGAACTCCCAGTCCAACTGAAGGATCTTCTCCTAATAGTCGTAAATCTTTTTCTAAACCACTTCACGCCGCTCCTCTTTCATCTCTTCTTCAGCCTCTCTTATAATGTGATGCAGCCTCGTGACAAGCGTTGCTCTCCCCCCCGCTGAATCTTCCCTCATCCCTTTCTCCAGCAGCCAAAGGCCTGCTGAGGGGGGTTCCCTTGATCCCATGATGTGTCTCTTGCAGGTCTGACAAGGGGCTCGGCAGGGGGACGGGGGGGGGGAGGGAGAGGTGATGGAGGAATGACAAGCGATGCTGGGAGGGAGATAGATGTGTGTGATGAGGGAGCAGGAATTAACAAGGAATGCAGACAGAGGGAAAGGAGGAAAGTAAGAAGCGAAGGATGAGAGCAGTGACGTGGTAGAGGGCTGGATGAATGTGTTGATGTGAGATGGGGCATGGACACAGGTGGGGGGGAAGGGATAATACACTGAAATGAGGCAGAGACATAAGCCAGCGCACCTCCGGCCTGGGAGAGAAAAACCATCAGGGGTTGCTGCCGCAGACAAAATGGAAACCTGCGTAGACTGGTTTTTTTCTTCTATTCCCTCAGCAAAGGCAACAGCTCATATACTTTATACCCAACACATGCTTCTATTAGTCGAGGAGCATAAGGATTTCAGTCCCAGTCGTCCCACTGCTTCAGATTATCCGTGCATCACTTCCATTATAGAGACTTTGGGTTTGTGTGATTACTTATGAGACTCCGGCTCAGGATGAGGTTTTTAGAGATCGTTTTTAAAGGGTGATGCGAGGTACTTGTCTGCGCTGACTGGAATATGAATGTGGAAGCTCACGCCTTTTGGTTAACTGAGGAATTTACAGTGTAAATGTGTTGATTTTCCGTTGGAGCTGAAGGGAGGATTCACCACATCTATCGTTAATAACACGAATAAGAACTTTCTCACATCTCAAGTACCACACTGTATAAACTTCTTTGTCTCGTTACTTTTGAATTCACGTTGTCTCTTTATGTGTTTGTTTGAGACATCTTGGCCGCCAGTGAACTTTAGATTTAGTAATATTTAAAAGAAATGCATTATATTTAATTTAAAATACTGATATAAGTCCTCCAAAGGCAGTAAGTCCCGAGCAGGTTGTCTCCGCTCAGCAGGGAAGCTTCGTCCTCACATCTGATCAAATTATGCAGCTGGAACAGATCGCCGCCCTCAGCATCTTTCTTCTCCACAGGGTTTTTGCTTTCTGATGGACTCAATCTGTTTGATTTCTTTGGATCGGAGCGGCGTTCGAGTGCGGAGATGTCAGTGAAGTGATAGACTCTGACATGATAGAGGGACATGATAGCAGCGTTGAATAAATGCTGAAGCACACACGAACTTCAGTGTGAGGATATCTCACGGGAACGAACGCCTGGATAGCAAAAAGCATTTAGATGTAACGCGTGCTCTTTGGATGTTGATGTGGTGCTTATACTTCAATGTCAGCGGCCGTTTGGGGGAGCGTTAGCGCGCCAATATTGATACGAGGGGAAACCGTTAAAGCTATAGGGTTGGAAATCCAGGACGAGCGAGCGAGAGCAGGCTAGAACCGATACATCCCTCCCCCTCCCATCAGCCATCTCTTCAAAAGCTACACCCTTAAGATGTACGCACACTGCCTGACAACTGCTATAAGCCGACTTTTCCATTACTCACGTACTTCTGGCCTTCGTCTCTGCTTCAGTTTGTCTCCCTGGCTGAAAATGGACAGGGTGCCTAAAGGTAGGCAAGAGGATTTCAACAAATGAGATAAAAAAAGGGCCGCCTCAGAAACAAATTGCCAAGAAAAATGTATTCCATCAAACCATAAATATGTGAATTTGTAAAAAAGAAAATGTCCAAAAGTTTTAACGACACATAGAAAGAGAGTTATTGCGACGTCATCTTTCTCCCTCCACACGCACCCTTATATCACTGTGTCTCAGCGGTTTTCTTTTTCCATTTGTCTCTCTCACTTTGAAAAAAAAAAACCCGGAGGAGACGGAGATTGGTGAAGGAAACATGAAAAGGCAGAGATTGATGGAAAAAAAGAGAAAATATGAGAATAAAAAGAAAAATGGAAAAGATGGCATGGATAGACAGATGGGGGAGGGGGGGGTGTATCTGCTGACAGCCAAAAGAGAGAGTGAGACGGGAGAGGACTCATTCGCCTGTTATTAGGAAATCCAATCTTCTCTCCTGTCGTTTTTTTGTGTATGTGCGTCCATGTGTGTTTTGTTTACCTGCTTTATCGTTGTTCTTTCTGTGTTTAAAGCAAATCTCTCGCCTCCTACTCTAAATAATCAGATCCTGTGAAGATACAAGGCTTCACACATCAGGCTCATTTTGTTAAATAAAGGAAGCGTCCTCGCTGCAGGGCCTGAGGGTGCTGGGTGGCACACGCCCCTCTGACAGACGCACAAAGATACCGAGAGACTCTGAGGACAGACAGAGGGATTGACTCGAGACGCATCAGAGGAGTGATGTCCTGACACAGAGAAGATAACATGACGGAGGACAAAAAGACAAGTCCAACGGCTGCAAGAGAGGATTTGCAAGAGAGGATTTGTTGTAGGAAGATGTATGAGTGTGGCAGCAGGAGACAGAAGTCATTCATCCATCTCTGCGTCCGCCGACTGCAGAGATCTGTCCGGGTGGCGTCGGATCTCTCTGAGCTTCTTGTTGTTGTCTTTGTCATCATCAGTGGTGTCTTTATCACTTTCATCTCTCTCACTATCATCACTATATCTCCACTGTCATCATCGTCGTTGTGTGGGTTTGTTTCTGCCTGAAGAGTTTCTCTCCATCTCGTTTTGTTTATAGTCTCATCATTACACACTCTGCCGTAGGTTGTTGTAAATAATTGAGACCTACGGGTGTGTAGATACTGGTGCACACACATTTACAACTGACTGCTGAGGAGCACGAGGAGTCTGATCACCCCTGTGGGATGTATGAGGATTTATCACCAGTCGGGGGGGAAAGCAAATAAACACGACTAACATGAAGTGTTTCAGCTGTGGTTTTTTTTGCCATACCGAGACAAGCGTGGGTAAAAACCTAATTTTGATAATTTCTCTCCGGAGAGACAGAGGTATAATCGAATCTCTTCCTTAAACCTTGTTCCGGTTTGCTTACCTCTGGACTAAATTAGGACCTAGCAGATGTAATTTAGATGTAACTAAGATTAGTCAGGATTCGATTTGGACACTGCCCTCACATTGGTTAATACATTTTGGGATGGTGGTGTGGTGAGCATCGTCCTAATTGTATCTTGCAGGGCCGTCAGAAGCCGGCTGCTCCTATTTCCCTGCTTTCCTTTATATCCAGAGAGCACAAACAGATGTCAAAGAACATAACCAGCAGAAAAGAACAGTCACAGATGATGTAGTAACAAGAATACAGACAAGAGACAAACCTACAGATAATGGATGTAAAAATACAAGTTCCTGCATCCAGATATGAGGCTTGATCATGAGTCAGAGACTGAGAGAAAGAGAAGAGGAGGAAAAACTACACTTTTTAACCATATATTTGATAAAGTTTAGAAAGTTTTAAAAGTTAAAAACTAGGATACATCAACAGGAACTGTGGACGACTGGAGGATTCTGAGGGAGGTTGAGCACAACTTCTCCAGAAGAGCGGAGACTCTGGGAGATGTGAGGGCATAATTAAAGTTACAAAAGGAGAAAGATCTAGTGAGTAAATAAAAGTCAAGAGCGTGTCTGTGGTCACTGGCGTCTGTAGAGGATTTACATGTAGTGACAAGCAACCAACCGACCCTGACTCCCAGCTCCATAAAGTGTCTGTATAATGGGAGGAATGATTCAAGTTTGATCTTTTTATCTAAAGGAAGGAAAATGTTTCTGAAAGTTAAGATCTGAAAGCTGGTAGAAGTGAAAGGAGTTTATCAGAAGATATGTGGGACATAAATCTTATAAAAGTTATATGAGTAAAGGAATATACAGGAATCTTTATGCATATTAATACATAGTTTTCACTAACTTTCAATCAATGGGTAGTTTTGATATTTATACATATACCAAATACACACACGCCCTTCACACCATAATATACATGATAATTGATAATTACAAATTCCTACTTTTTATTTTATAATTCAAATCTTATTAGATGTTATAAATTGTAGGTAATTATATGAAAATAGTGCCGTGTCCATTCTGAACCTGCCTGTTTGTTCGGCCTTTGCTGGAGGGATAGAGACCTGCTGCTGGACTCAGATCACAGAACCATGAAGCGGCATCATTGCTGCTGCTGCACAAAGAGCTGCTCACCAGTTATAAGATGAATGGTTCTGGAGATGTGAGAAACCACAGTAGAAGGATGACTGTCCAGTTCACTGTGTATTTACTGGATTCTAATGTGGACTGCCCACATTAAACACAGTGTGAATCATGACTCGTGACATGTGGGCAGGGACAAGTGCTGTAAACACATGAAAGACTGAGTAATGGTTCATACAGCCCATTAAAACTATTTGATGTGGGCAACAATCATCTGTTCCGACTCCAGGATACACACTGATTAGTGGCTTAATTGAACATTTTGTGTAACTGGAAAAATCCTGTTATCTCTACAAGCAGGAGAAGAGTCCGGTCTTTCCACTGAGGAGATTTACAGCAGCGAGAAATTAGGAGGAAATGGCTTCTCACACACGCACATGTGTCTGCATGCATCAGGACACGCTTCAGCATGTATGTTGTATGTAACCCTCCTCCCACTCCCACAGCATATAAACACCTAAACACATTTGCCAATATATATGAGGTTGCACACACACAGTAGCACATGTTCTAACAGCATTTGACCTTGAAGTTCAGCGTACACACAGAAACGTGCTCGCTATGTGAGTGGGGAGTGAAGTCTGTTGAATTCCAACAAATCACCAATGTGAGGCAATAGAAAAATAAATATGTGAAGATAATCCCACATTTTAAATCCTCTCCAGTATCCACTATGATAATAACCAACAAAGTCTGTCTGTCACCGACGGCCTGAGGTTCCCGTGCACCTTCGTTAATCCAAGGGCGACTTGGTAACCTCACACTAAATGCTGCACATCATAAAAACATTATGAAGTCCTGCTCTCCACGCTCATCCTGCAGGTGTCACATTTATTTGCTCTTTAAGGACAGTATAGGTTTGCCACGTGAATGTTCCATTAACACACATCACGCCAACCAGCAACAGTTTGCTGTGCGGTGAAAGCCAGCCGCATTGCAGTTAAAATCTAATTTCAGTCAAGGACTCGCTCGGGTGAGAGATTCTAGACGCTGCCAGTCTGCAGGGCAGCACCTTTATTAGTGTACATGATGCACTATGAGAACAGTTTAGTCTTCAGTCTAATTCTGAGCTCATTCATGTCCAAAACGTGTCTGCACTCGTTGAAGTATCTTCTGTCCTTCATATGTTTTACATGGTTCACCTGCCACATTTAGCCAGTTAGCTCCTGTTAGCCACATCAAAAACAATACAAGCTGTCACAAGCTGTCAGCTGCTGGTAGGTTTCAGGGTGCTCGTCAGTCACCCACCAATCAAAGCCCATTCACACACGACCTCCTCCTCACTGATCCCTGCTCAGCTAAACTCACGTCCTGGTGCCGGCAACTTTCCTCCACCACCCCAGCCTCCACCTTTTAGCAATGGGTCCAAACACGGTTGTGGTAAACAATACTCAGCTTGAACAAATGTATCTTGCCTGCTACGCCCACTTGGGGGGGTTCTGCACATGGTCCCTGTTTTATCACAATAACCTTCATGAGGTGCAGTGTGGTGGTGTGTGTTGCAGAGAGAGAGAGGAGATTGGCATTTGACATCAGAGAGGAATTATAATTAAGTCAAGTTAATGCACTGGCATCTCATGTGCATCGATCCACTCCCAGCTAATGTCCCATGGTAGCATGAGTTGTTAGACCTATTAAGTGCACACCTACAATCATAATATGATCTGATGAGATAAAAGCCCATTCATTCAACCTGCACTTTGAGTCATTGGCTGTCACCACACGTAGCGGCAGCGGCAGCAGCCCTGACGGTAAAGACGGTTTAATTTAAGTCACTGCAGCTCAGAAAAGACTTCTTATCTAATTGCAACAAGAATATGTCAAACCATGTTTAAATTAAAGAGAGAAAATGCTTTCGTCTTAATTCCTGGATCAGAACGAGTTCAGCCACATGACTCCGGCTGCAGTGCATGTCAGAGACGAGATAGTGCAGGGTGTCGTTATAATTGAGCAGTTTGAGTGAGGCGCGGCCGAGTCTTTGAACAAACTGCATCATTCATGACTTCTTAGAGAAACGGGCCTAATAAATCTTCTGAAGAGAGGCTTCTTCTCACCGTCTCCTCTGCGTGACTCGATTACAGAACAACACAAGTCACCTGAATCGTCACGGACTCTCGGATATTTGTTGGTATAATATGTTAATAACAAATATTTGGGGTACTTTTAATTTAATAACATCTTTGCCAACGATACAAAACGATTGAACACTCTCTAAAGCGTTGGCTTACGTCTGATGTCAGATGATGATGATGATGATGCTACTAGCAGATGGTTTTATCCAAAACAACCTGCTCAAACAAATCCTGACCCCTGGTGGCGCCTCCTTCGTATCAAACTCTGCAGTGAATCATCAAAAATGGTTTGTTAGGCAGAAAAGAAACTGAAAACGGTATTCAGTGTCCCTCGACGTTTTCTGGGAAACAAACTGACTCTGGAACTATTTTACTCTCCCTGAGTTGCTTTTGTCTTGCAGGATGTTTACCTCTGTGATCTAGAGAAGAAGTCGTCCAATGTTATTCAGCTAATGAAAGTTTAAAAAGGTTGAGCATTGGGCACTTCAAATATTGATAGGAAGAAAAGAAAAGAGAGTTTTTTCGGAAAGCTATTTTTCAGTCGAGTTCTTCTACATCTAACAGCCTCAGGATCCAGCTTCATCCTCTGGGTTTTTTCCTCATGCCTTCATGCTCGGCTTGCTTTGGATCAAACAGCCTCCACCGAATGTGTCTTTGTCCGCCTCTGGCTCAATTCTTGGCCCGTTGACACTCCTCACCTCCGTTCACACGAAGATCTTATCACAATTTCATGACTCATGATATATCATTCCTCTACATTAACCTCTGACCTGCCACCTGCTACGCTACAATCGTCCCTGTAGACCGACTTGTTAATGTGCATATATAAAATCTGGACCTGATGCTGTTTTGAGCAGTGTAGGGGTCCGATGTAAATGTTTGTGCTGCAGGTGCATATGAGCATGTGCCTGAGTGGGATTTGTTCATGTTGTGGTTCAACAAAGTCTGTGTGTGCAGCCAGAACTGAAAAACAAACACAATTCTAAAGCCTGAAGAGCAACATTAAAGTAGAATTGAACGCAATTCAGTCAGCAGAGGTTTGTCATTTTAAAGCCCCCTTCTCAACCAGCAAGCTCTATAGAGGAAGTGTTTGTGTGTGTGTGTGTGTGTGTGTGTGTGTGTGTGTGTGTGTGTGTGTGTGTGTGTGTGTGTGTGTGTGTGTGTCTCTCTCTCTAACTTGCACAATGATCGATACTTTGACCTTTGTTGTTACCACCTGAAGGGGAGCTGCTGCACCCATGGAGTCAGCGCTCAGCGGCCTGCATCAAAACTTAGACACGCAACTATTGCATGTCAGCGTCCACACAGCCTTCTGTGTGCACGTGTAGTGTGTGTGTGTGTGTGTGTGTGTGTGTGTGTGTGTGTGTGTGTGTGTGTGTGTGTGTGTGTGTGTGTGTGTGTGAGAGAGAGAGAGAGAGTGTGAGTGTGGGTGTGTGTCTGAGCGTTAGGGCAGCACACAGAGCTGCAGGACAAACTTCCTACTGTACAGCGCTCCAGGCATCCTTCACTTCTGCCATTTCTCAGAAGAACAACAGATTAAAAGATGAGAGAGAGAGAGAGAGAGAGAGAGAGAGAGAGAGAGAGAGAGAGAAGGAAAGAGGTGTGATTCTCAAAACCTCTTGTCCCCTCGTTAGGATTCGGTTTATCGATCATTCAAGAGCAGTTTGCCCATTTTCTCTGCCTGCACGCCGACATTAATAGAAGCTGTGGAGGTAACACACACAAACACACACACACACACACAAGGTCACACACACTTTCTCCCTCCTTTCCTTATTCAAATCACCTCACACATACCTACTGACACACACACACACAGAGGAGTGGTAGTAGCTATGGAACTGGGGCCTGCCAATAAACGCTGCTGACATGGAACCAGAGGTGACAGATGAGGCAGGTGAGGAGGGGAGCAGGGAGGGGGGGGGGGGGGCGGAGAGGGAGACAAGGAGATGGACAGGGGGGGTAATTAGGAGAGGCAAGTGATTCTGGTTGGGGGGGATTGCAGGAAGGGTCGGGTGACAGGACTGATGTCCCCTCATCCACTGATGAGATTCAGCTGCTCTGATGGGAGACACTCTCGTCCATTATCTTTCATTCCTCTCCGTTAATCCTGTGGAGCCTGACCTCCTTCCCGAGCGGGTCACGGGGGGGGGAAATTCACACTTCACATTATTAAAGTTAAGAGAAGGAAAAACTTCTTCTCAGTGAGGTAAAATAATCCAGAGCTGACGTTTCATAGGCGGAAAGTTTCCAACTCGCAGCCAATTGTCTTCACGAGGATTCCCCACAGGCTCGGGATTCTGAAATTTGTAAGGAGATTATCTGAGCTCTGTCCTCTTCCCTTTCTTTCCTCTTCCCTTTCCTTCCCTTTCCTTCCCTTTCTTTCTCTCTTTCTTTCTCCCCACCCCCCCACCCCCACCCTCTCTCCCTGGGATAAACATCTCTCTCTGCTGGTTGCAGGCAGCTGTCAGTCTCATCTGGGTCTTTGATGGCTTTCTCATTTCCCTCGTCACGCCGTTCTCTACTCAGGTGAGACGGGACATGATCAGACGTCGCGCCTCGATGAGCACGTGTCGCTTTGCATCTCAAGTAGCTGCTGAACGCTTCATACCGAGCGGTTGTGCATTCAAATGAAGAACAAGGGAAGCTTATTCAACCCCGGTGTTCGACCCAGAACTTGCTGTAGGGACAACATATCCCATCTGGCCGTGGAACACCTCGGGATCCTCCAGGAAGAGCTGGAAAGCTGGGGAGAGGAACGCCTTGGTTTCACTGTCTCCACAACCCGAGCCAGGAGAAGCAGAAGACAATGGATGGATGGATGGATACTGCTACACAAGTTGTTATCTACGAGTTAAATGGTTGAGTAAGGACTTTTATTTCGATTTAATTAATTTAAAATATCCAGGTCTTTTACTTCTCCCCTTGCTTTGTAGTTATCTTATTAATCATCTCCTCTCGGCTCAATCAAGGTGGAGGATAATAAGGAATAATTCCAACCCCTCTTCAGGACGGGAAACACGCGGCAGCAGCATGCAGGTCCTTCACGGCCTCGTGTTGCACACTGCGTCAGGTTATTTGTGCCAGCTACACAATCTGAAAGATAGTTTTCGGGTTGAATGGTTTTGGAAGGGAGGGAAGGAGGGAGGTTTGTCCTTGGGTTTAACTTTTTATCCACTCAATAGCAGAGTGGTGTAAGAGTACTTCCAAATATATTACGCATTAGAACCGGGGCCAGACTGCGCACTGTGAGGCTTTCCTTCCTGTTCCCTCCATGTGTGCTGTTGTTTTTTTGTCTTTCAATTTTTAATTCCGGTTTGGCCTCGTCCTCCACTCTTGGCAGACTTGGTTTTTGCTTCGTTTGTTGTATTTTTGAATTTAATTTCCTTCATTTGTCAGCGTGGCTCCGCTCCATCCTCCTGAAACCACACGGACAATATGTCCCTGCAACCCAAATTAACAGCATCATCTATCGCTCAGCCTCTCCATCCATCCTCTCTCATTTGGCCGTCCTTCCCCGTGTCTCCCCCTCTCTCTCCCCCTCTCTCTCTCTCTCTCCTCTTCCCATTTCCTGCGATTAATTTTACGCTTTCATTTTCCTTTAGCGACACACATCCATAGGCGGTGGCATCAACCTCCCCTCCTGGCACATTTTGATTTCACCCCTAATCCCCTATCCGCTCTCCTCACTGTTATCTCCCCCCTCCAACCCCTCTGGCAGGATCATTTGGCCGCGGCAGAAGGGCTCTTATACTCCAGGTGTGGTTCATTGAATGATCACCATAGGACACACACACACACACACATACACTAAGTCGGCAGCCAATATCCCCATCATTGCACCAACCTTTCCTTCCCTTGCATTTGCTCCTTTTCTCCTCTGTTTTGCCAGTCGGCCTCTGCTATACCTCATTCAGACAATACCCTGCTACTAATAAATGGGGCTGTAAAAACAAACCCCATGCATATACACACTCGGGCGGGAAAAACCCAAATATAGAGAGTTATACTTCACGTGTATACACACGTGCCGTGGTACAATCTAAGGTTTTATGCTCCGTGTGACAAATCTTTATTCCACGCCATCTCCTCATCTACTGCGTCGTCTGCCAAGTCATTACACTCTCCTCTTCTCCTCCTGTCCTCCTCTCCTCCTCTCCTCCTCTTCTTCTCATTCCAAGTAGATTCATTCTTCCGGGCGATTAAAAAGACAGCAGCATCAATACTTTGCCAAACTGCGCTATCATAATTTTGCCTCTGGGCCCAATGAGGTGTAAAAATGGCGATTATAACTTGTTGGGAAAGACAGTGTCTGAATGGGAGGTTGTGAATAGAAGTAATCTTTCATGGTAGAAATCAGTTAAGACTGGAGAATTTATGAATTAATTACTTTTTCTATTGATATTTTTGTGAGCCTGACACAAAATTTATCACAAAATGGAAATGGCCCTATTGTTAATCGTTTCAATTAAGGAAAATCTGATAAAAAAGGGTTTTCAGTGCAGAGGAAACCAGCGAAACAATGAAAACGCCTCGTTTATCTTCCATTTACCAAATAACATATTTACTCATCACACTCGTAATTTGAAGTGTGCAAAGTGTCACAGCTTGGGAATATTAGTTATTCCAGAAAACTGAGCTTTAAGATGGTGGCTCTGGATCCGTGTGTATTTGCAGGAGTATTTTTTCTCCATTGCATGACAGTTGGCGTAATGAAACCAAGTTTTGAGTGAATGGAAACATTGATGTGTCCTCTTCCTCTCGGTTGCTCCACCAAGCACAAAATAGAATGGGGCTCAGGAAATACCGCGTGTCAAGCTGCAAACAAGTTTGAGGTCTTCTGGAGAATAGTAACGGAAACGCCACTTCACGGAAACTGAGACACCGGTGACACAATAAGTTATGTCACCTGCAATCTTCCTGCAGACATAAATAGGAAATCAAAGGTAAACGTGGGGGGGGGGGGGGGTTTGTCAGGAGAATCTGTTGCACTTTTCACCTGTGGTCCGCTCCTCACCTCCTGAGTGTGTGTTTTAACAACAGGAGTGAATCTCAGCTGGTCTCTGCACACACACATCTAAAAGCTGCTTGTTATTAACAGGGGGAGAAACCTCAGAGAGAGTCACATGTGAGGGATCCCTCTCCCAGGACGGACACAAGTGCATCTAATGGCTTCCTCCTTGGGTCGTGCTGCATCCCTAAACAAAATTTCATGGCAATTGGTTGAGTCGTTTTTGCATAATTCTGCTAACGAACAAACTACTAACGTGAAAAGAAGCTTGTACTTCGCCAACAGAATGACTAAAATCACACAGTTGACCAAGACTTTGGCGTTGGAACGTTTGTGTGATCGTGTGTTCTCCGTGAGCGGTGTGGCCGCCCCGCAGGCTGCACGTCACTATTCTTCGGCATTACAAGACAGAGAGCCTGGAGGCCGGGCTGCTGCCAAAACACACACACACACTGCAGGCACTCACACACACACTACACACACACACACACACACACACTGCAGGCACTCTTACAGAGCAGCTACTGCATATGTGCACATTCAAATAGGCAGGATTCAGGCCACTTTCACATCTTCACACATGCAAATGAAAAAAACGACACACATACTGCACACACACATTTACCCACCCACACACACACACACACACACACACACACACACACACACTAGAAGAGTCAAATCACTCACAAATGTAACAGATGCAGATATACTAGAAATCAAATGGCACGTGCATTAACATTTCTCTGTTTGATGGATTCATGCGATGGAAAAAAGAAAAAGAGCATCACAGTGAAATAACTGATGCTCTTACTCATTTTTATTATGCAAACTTTCCAACACTGTAATTTGTCCATGTTATTGAATGTTGTTTGTTGAAGATGCCGTTTGTTAGAGAACGTTAACGAGCTTAAGTGTCTTTAAAGTGCGATGCAGCCACTGTGTGTGTGTGTGTGTGTGTGTGTGTGTGTGTGTGTGTGTGTGTGTGCGTCTGCTGAAAGTACTGCAGTCCTCGTCATGCCCGACCGGCTCACAGCAGTGTGATGTAAGGGCCAATTTTTTCCCTTCAGCTGCTGTAAAGTGATGGGGTTCAGTGTGGCCAGGTTTTGCTTTAGGGGAAGACTCTAAATCAAACGGGACAGACGCTGATGGTGCCACAGAGTGTTTGTGTAAACTGTGACTGCCACACAAAAATGGTTGAGCCCTCGGTAAATGGGGGTCAGAAAGAGTCACGAGAAAAGTTTTCGGTGCAGCGATCGTGAATCCACAATCACGTGCTCTTTTCCGTCTCGTCGCCCGGTGCAGCTCGAGTGAGGCGCTGACAGAGTTTAACCTCCCGTCCACGAGGAGAGTGGCAGGCTGGAGTGTTCCTGTTGATTTTAATGAGGGTTGATGGACTCACGTTCTGTCTGCAGGAGCCACAGGACAAGAAAGAAAGACGTCTTCGTCTGCGCCACAGATCTGCATCACAGCAGGTTTTTTGTGTTTGACATGAACAGCGACAACTTTCTTTGTCCTGCTCGGAGACGCTGCAGACAGATGCTTGTTCCTGCACATTAAGTCTTTCTACTCAATTATAGCTGCTGTCAGATATTCTCTGAATGTTTCCTGAACATTTCTTTTTTACGAGTGTTACCCACACTAGGGAGAAAGATTTTGCTGCTTCTTTTTTCAATCTGCAACTCGTTTCTTTAATTAAGTGCAATGTGAAATTACTGAAGGTCTCAATCAAAAGCTTCCTCAAAGGTTTGCATGGTGATAAGTCGATTTATCTTTGTATTTTTGGCGTGAGATGCTGCAAAACACTGAAAACACTGCAGTCAATGGGTGAAATAAACCTATAAATCAAAACCTACACTGTGTAGCCTGCAGCGAGTGTAACTACAACTTAACAAATCACACATAGGCCAAGGTGACAGGTGGAAATAAGATAAATTAACTACTGGCGACAGGAGACAGCGAATCCAGAGCCCATAGTTGGAGAATTCAATCTGTGGGCATGGTTTTTGATTGACAGTTTGGCCGTAGGTTTTATTTATCAGTTATTTTTTTGTTACATGCAACTCTCATAGCAAGAAGGAGATTTCCTAAAGATGAAGCAAGGTAAAGTATCTGCCCAGTTCACCACATCTGGCAAACTTTTAAAAAATTAATTCCAGCTTTATTACACGTCTTAAAATTCAAATACACCTGCGACCTTATACCTCCTACATCCTACAGATAACAATCAAAGCCTATCTGATCTATATTTTTGATCTGATCATTGACTCGTCGCCGTGTGAGAGGGTCACACACATGCAGTCGATCTCGCTGAGGATCAACTTCCCAATTAGTTCGGTGCAGCTTCTGAGGATAAGTGACATTATTGGTTGGAGCAAAATCATGAATCTTTGAAACGCAGCTCAAGTGCCCCCCCTCCTTTATCTGCATCCTTCCTTTTGTCTTTCTATCTGCTCGTGTATCTCTACATATTCTCTCCCTCTCGGCGTGTCTCTGTTTCCACCTCTCTTTGTCCCCCCTCGTCTTTTTGTCTGCAGAGCAGCTTTACGCCACCTCATTGTCGCCTGGCTTTTCTTTTGGCGGGACACGTTCGCTCCCCGTCTCCTATCCTCCCCCGGCCCTACAGCATTATGGACTTCCCAAATAAAGAAAGGAAAAACTCAATTTGTATTCCAGACCATGTCTGTGATTTGCGAGGAGGGAGGGAGGGAGCGAGAGGGGAGAAAAAGAAGCAGAGAGGAGAGGAGGGGTTGTTAAAGTCACAGTTTGAAGTCTGGTTAAATTCATTAGACGTAAAGGCGGTCGTTTGGGGACATTTGCCAACAGTGTCGGCAGATTTCCTCTTAAGGACGAGAGTTTGACCTTGAGTCAAAAGGGCGAAACACTTCTCATGTGGAGATCTTCACTTCTGCTGCTACTTGTAATTATGCATTCATCTCGTAGCGTGTTATTCATCCGTCTAATTTTGTGCCTCATTACACGAGTGGTTTGTATATTGACACACGATACGTCTGCACTGCGCTTGCTGGTGGTTGTTTAGTACGGTCTAAATATAGTCGCTCAGTGTATCCCCACAGTTGGTTAATGATGCGTTTAGCAGAGTCTGAGACATCGCAACTCGAGTCCTCATCGATACACCCGCGGGAGGCGCTGGTGGCGTGCTGTGTGTGTTTGTGTGTGTGCGCACGTGACTCCGTCTCTGTGTGAGTGAGCAATGAGCACACGCGTGAGTGTGTGCGCTCGGATGCCAGTTTGTGCCAGTATGTGTTCCCTGCCCTGTATCCATAACCCCGGCAGTGATGCCTGGTCAACGGCGGCGGCAACAGCTGATACCCTCTTGTCACTGACAGCGGTTCCCGCAGTGCTGCGAGACAGAGCGAGATGGGAGGATAGCGTCCCACTGACCTTGCAGCAGTGGGAGCTCACACTTGACTGCTCGCACACACTTCGAGAGGGGGCATGCACCACACACACCCGCTCCCCCTCTGTCGCCGATGCCCGGTCCACACTCAAGTGCTCGGGACTGCCCTCGGGCCTGTTTGTCGAGGCCAGGATGGAAAATGGGCTGGAGGCAGGGCGGGGGGGGGGGTGTGTGCTTGAGGACGGAATATGCACATTCACATCGAGGAAAGAAATGTGCAGTCACTCATGAAGCCACAAAGAGAGAGAGAGAGAACTGAGTTACAGCTGCAGAAAGAGAACAGAGAAGTGCTGCACACGTCTATATGAGGGCACTTCCAGAAGATCCAGGTGCAGAGACAGATAGGTGTTAAAGATCCAATCTAATCCAATGAGCATAGATCTTCTGTTCAAGTGAAGTACAGTGTGTCACACTGCTACAGCTTCCTGTTGCCTCCTCGGAATAACAAACAAATTGTACAGAGACATTTTCTCACACGAATTCCAGAAAATGTCCGGACAATGGAGTCCAGACTTTGGAGGTAACGTGTTCATTCCACTGCAGAAATCCCGTGTTTATGTTTTACAGCACATCCACACGGGCGTCGGTTAAAATGTCTCCAATCTGGTTGTCTCTCCAAGTGGACGTCTCCGTCTATGGCTCCTCTATTTAATCCTGAAATGTCTTTATTCTGGATTTTGGTTTTTCAGTTTCGCGTTCGTCCTCATTCGCTCGCTGTGAATCCTCCGGACAAATATCCTGCTGTATTCTCACATGAGCTCATTCGGACATTATCTATTTTGTAGTTTTAACAACGAAGCTGGTAGGAAAAACTCCTGAGATTGGCCGGAGCTTCTGACTTGGACATTTTCATTCTCACGTACAGCAATGTTGACTAAGTAGTATTTATTTTACTTATTTTATTTGTCGTGCATCTCGGCACACACCCCTCAAATAACAGCCAGGGAGGAAAAAACAATGCAAAGTATTTTCACTTCACAGAAACAGTCTGCATTTCGATCTGTGAGGCTGAGACAAAGTGTTTAATGCCTTCAACTCCACCGAGTGTTTGACGGGTCTGTTGTTGCAAATTCACTCTGCGACGCAAAACTCGAGTTTTAATCAGGTACCCACAGGTTTCTAAACATATCAAGCTGCCATGCAGGGAGGGCGGATTATAACTTCAGGGATGCAGCTTGGGAAAATAGCGAACAACATAGTGTGCGCTTGCGAAGACGTTCAGTTTTTTCTGCTAAACTCGCCCGAGCCGGCTTCACCTCAATTTGTGATGCTATTACAGCCGTTTGCATTGTTCCATTAACTTTGAACTATCAATTGAAATCTGTTTGTTTGCACCAATGGGCGAGACAGAGAAGGAGAGAGGAGGTCTTCGGTGTTGGGTCTGTGGATGGAAGGATCCAAATCCTCAGCCCCTCACTCTTTTGGGAAACTTTCATTAAGGAATCAAGTAGCAGAGAGCGGCCGATAATGAAGGGATGGAGGAAGGGAAGAACGGATGAGGGGAAAAGGATTAAATGAAACATAGAGCCTTGGATTGGAAATGAAGGTCATGGGAGTAAGAAAGTGATAAATGGAAGGAAGAGTTCTCCACCATCACCGTCCTGGCCTTTGTTCCTGAGGGGCGGGACGTGGCCTGGGATTTGACACTCAAGAGGGATTGATGGATATTGTTCACAACGAATGCGGCTCTGCGAGACCAAAGCTCCGCGGCTCATCTGGCCTAATCTCTGCCATTCAGATGAGCTGTCATTCACTCCGAGGGGAGGATAATACAGTTCTATCGGACCAGTGACACTTCGTTGCTCCACATTAGCTTGAGCAGTTTTAAGATAACCGTGCTTTGCATACAGGGCACCGCAGGGCTTTTCCCACTTTGTCTCTCCTGTTGCACTGGGAGCCAAGAACCACTCACTCCCTTTGAACAATCCGGATTCAGTCGAATACGTTATTAATGGGAGAAACAGTTGAATATTGGTTGGGATGGTTTGTCATTTTGATGAATAGGTGCGATCAGATGAGAAGATGGATGTAGATCACTCATGTCTGTATGGTTGGGTTCAGTCATGAAGTACAAGAGAGCGGAAAATTGGGTCTGGACATTTTTTCCGTTGCGCACATGAGGGTGTTGTCGCTCAAGTAAAGAAGAAGAAGAAGAAGAAGAAGAAGAAGAAGAAGAAGAAGAAGAAGAAGAAGAAGAGGCCTGCAGAATGCCTCATCTTTACCAACAGCCTCTGCGATCTCCATCCTGGAGCTTTCTGGGAATCTTCAATGTGGACTTCCAACTCACTCATGTTGCACGAGGGACAGGAACAGCAAGAATAAAGTTTACCATACACACCTGAAAGTGGTTTCAGTCTTCTCCTCTGAAAGCGATTCAGCATGTTTCCCAAAATATCTCTAAAAGATATATTCTCTATTCCTTTAATAGACCCCTCTCGTGCTATTTTCCATGTAATGGTGTAGAGTATTAGTGGAATACATTAAGGTGCAGATGTGTAATATTCATAGATCCTCTGCTGTCAGTGATGGGTGGACTGTCTCATTCAGGCTTTTAATGACGTATGTTATTAGACTTTATATTTCTCCTGTGATCTACAAAACCCAACGTTACATTTGTTGACCGAGTAAATTTGACCGTAAGACAATTCGCTGCTTAAGGAGCAGTGTGAATCTATTTATACCATCACTTTGTTCCCTGAAGATAGAGGCTTTAAGTGGCTTTGACAAAATGGGTCACATCATCATCATCCCTTTTTAATCTTACTAAAAAAAAAAACGCCCAAGCTCTAAAATAAGAAAAGTCTTCATCCATTTTTGCTCGTCCTCTCTCCCACCTGACCGGGGCCTCGTTAATGATCTCATTTAAGAGGTCGTGGGTTTCCTAATTGGAAATGGGCTGGCTCCTGTTGCACCGCGCTGACCTCGGTGACAGTCTAAAGTTAGCGTGGACTTATTGACCTCGGTAAAAATACTCACACTTCTGACACCGCTGTGCATAGAAACACGTCCAATCCTTCAAATAGCTCAAACAACCTTTGGACCCAAGTTCTCCCTCCGGGGGAAAGAAGACGTGATTTGCCTACAGAACATTTGCAAAAAAGCTGAGTTACTCTTTAACCATATCCGCTTGTGTGTGTGTGTGTGTGTGTGTGTGTGTGTGTGTGTGTGTGTGTGTGTGTGTGTGTGTGTGTGTGTGTGTGTGTGTGTGTGTGTGTGTGTGTGTGTGCATCTGCTGCATGAGAGAGATAATCTGCAGTGTAAAAAGAAAGAGGAAGAACACCCATAAACCAAAGGCATTTAAACTAATGCGGGTTTTGCAATTTTGGCCGTCCAAGGGCAGCATAACACCTGAGACCTTTTTGTTCATGGTGATAATGGTGATAATAACACCTTCATACGACTTCGCACACGCACACACACACACAAACACACACACACACACACACACACACACACACAATGCTACAGTGCGATCACTTATTACAATATTCGTCAAACCAGAAGATCCGATGCCCCTTGGTCATTGTTGATGCTCATAATTCCACATTAGCAGGACGCTCCACACGCATCCCAACTGTCACATACATATGCACACACGTGTCTGCAGGCATACACACACACACACACACACACACACACACACACACACACACTCACACACACACAATGTTAATAAGCCCTGCTCGGCAGCATCAGGCACGTTGCTCACTGATCAGCCTGCGTATCGGTGAGACCGTCGAGCACTCCCCAGGTGCCGGCCGCCTCACACAACATCTGTCCTTGACCTTGGCAGTGAAGACTCACCAGACACAGAGAACCTGTCTGCCGATCTGCCTTCTGTTTAGGGCCATCACGCCATCAGGGGCATGTGTTAACGTGCGTGTTGTGTGGTTGTGACTGTCTTGTGTTGTTGGGGGAGTGGAAACATGTGCATCATACCCCGTTTGTCCTCTTCTTAACGCTCTTTTATTATACCTTTTAATTAAAGCCTTCTAACAGGGGCCCTGAACGCCGGGTAATTGTGCTTTTCATGACAAAATCTGCGCAAATGCGAGTTCTCTGCGAGTTCTCTGCGAGCGTCCTCTGTCCCGTGGCCTGGAACGATGTTTTAATTATCCAGACAACCTCTCCTCAAGTGCTGGAGAAGCTGTGGAGGGACCATATGCTCAGCAATCCCAACGTATCTCACAGTCGTACGTCAGCTCGCAGGTGGTGGTGGACGTGCAGAATGAGGAGAGGAAGATTAACGCTGACGAAAGATTTAAGTTTAAAGGAAAAAGATAATGGGAGTGATGACTACCAAAGAAAAACAAGTTCCTGATGCTCCCTCACCTACGATCACGGAACCATACAAAACAACCTCACGTCCAAATTTCCTGGCGAAATTGCTTTCCCCATTCCAGTCCACTCACTGGCAGTTTTCCATCCTACTCACGCTCACAATCTCTACACAATAAACAGGAGTGAAAATAGACTGCCAGCGGAGAAAAACAGAAACAGAACAAAAGACAGGCTTCCCAACAATACACACAAACACACTGTGTATATACATATATGAATAACAACCACCGGTGCTGCTATTGTCTTTGTGTTTTGTGTTGCGGTGCGACAATACATGTACAGTTACTGTGTTTGTGTGTGTTTTATATTTATTTTAAAACTTAGGTTGTCCGTTTGGTCGCTGACAACTATTTTCTCCACTTGACACAAACGCAGCATGAATACTCAAGATTTGATACCATGTCAGTGTGGAGGAGACACAGATGAATACTCATTTGCTTCATCTCGGCTGAGAGGCCACAAGAGCCTCCTCAAACCAGAATTTAGCAGCACTCCATCTCCTGCAGTTAATCAGAGGCTTTAATAATCAGCACACATTGTCAATACACACACACACACACACACACACACACTCTCCTCGTCCACTTGTCCCAGTCCCTCTGACACTGGTCCTAAATTCCTCCTTCAAACTTTCTTACGCACAACAGCTTCAATACCGCACAGACCTGCAGAGCACAGCTCCCCCGCCTCGTCTTTATTCTCCCACCTGTCCCTCTTCCTGTCCTCCGTCTTCTGAATCACACACAGACGCGCACAACCATTATCTCTCCCATAGCCACATTGTGCGGTCTCCCCCCCCCCGCAGGGGCACCATATCACACCTGGGTATTTCACGCTCCACGGAGCTCCGCGCTCGTTAAATCACTGAAATCCTGTGAAATCAGGAGAAGTTACGCTACCATGCATCAAGCCTGACTTTTATATCTAATGGGGATTTGGTGCCAGAGTTTATGATGACGTACGATGTGCGGGTTTAACATTGTATGGGCAGAGGTCCAGAGGGGGGTGTAGATGGTTATTCTATAGGCTGCATTATATAGTGTTCTGCTTGTTATTGACCTGGAAAGAAGATGGTTCATATCCAATCTTTCAGACTGGCATTTTTCTGTAGAAAATCATTTTGTGTCCATTAATCTACTTGCGGTGTACCTCAAGGTTTGATTATGGGCCCACAGTTTTTCTCTATTTATATGCTTTCTTTGATAATACACAGATTTATTTGACATTAGTAGTTTTTAACATCTCAACACGGCTTATTTTCATTTATATCATCAATGTATGACACTTTTTCGCTGTCAAGCTTATTCTGCACATTTCTTTTCCCATTTTTCAAGACAATTTATCCTTCCAACCACCTTTATCTGTCTTGGTAACCTGAGACGGTCTCCGAAGTTACCCCCCTCCTCCGCCTCCTCCCTGTCTCACCTCCTTCTCTCTCCCTTCTTCATCACCTCCCTGTCCTTCAACGTGCCCAAACAAATGTCCCTTTCTAATTGACCACCACGGCAGAAGCAGGAGACCGTCGCGGTTTGGACAGCTGTTAATCTAGGAGGGTTGATGGAGGCGGTGAGATTGAGCCGGTGCCGGCGGTGACAATCTGGAACGGCACTGAGGATGACGCAATGAGGGAGAAATGGTTAGGAGGCAAAGGAGATGACTTGAAGTCTGGTGCACAATCACCACTCACACCCCAGACTGTGACCACATCTGTGTGTCGCCGTGACGTTATCCTGAGCCAACGGGAAACTGGACTCACAGATTTCAAATGCACCAAAACCTCATTGTGTGTCTCCGTCCATCACTCAGCGTCTCTGCATCATTGTGTGGCACGGACTGTGTGTTAGAGATAATAACGCGGAAGCAAACGCGCAACCTGCAGTTTCATTCAGGTCCTCTGAAAAGCCTGAGCATGAGCCACACACGAGCACACCGAGCACATGCACCTCTATCTGTATTTCACACACACACACACAGACACACACACACAGAGCGCACGGGGAACCAATCACCATCCCCTGTTTTCAGGTCCTGTTTGTGAATGGGATTTTTACGGGAGAGGAGGAGGAAGAGAAGGAGGAGGAGGAGGAGGAGGCAGCCGCCACAGCAGGAGAACATCAGCATCCAGTTCTCGTTTTTTTTTTTTTTTTCCTCCTCGACTTTGAATATTTCTCTCTCTCTCTCTCTGTCGGCTGTTCATTATTAATGTGATGGTTTGTTTTATCTTTTCTATTCTTCTCTTTTCTTCTTCAACTCTCTCAGACTCCTTTTTTGTCTGGTTTGATGCAGTCGAATGTGACTGCTGCATCTTTTCCATTCTTTTCTCTCACTTTACACCATCATCATCACCACCATCATCATCTTCATCACCATCATCATCTATAACAGTTTGTCCCCCTTTCACATTTTTCATCGTACTGCCACTTTTCCATTTGCTGCAGAACATCTGTCTTATTCAGCTGATGCAGGTAAGGTGAATGTCCAACACACACTTACACACACTCACACACACTCACAGACACACACTCACAGACACACACTCACAGACACTTACCTCCAGCGACAGAGTCTTCGTCCCGAGTGCTTCTGTGTCCTCACTGGTTGAAGGAAGAGCGAAGAGTCTGCGAGCTCCTGGCAGCTGAAGAGAAGAGGAGGACAGACGGGGAGAAAGAGACAGAAAGAGAGATAAAAGACAGGAGACAGTGGAGAGAGTGAGAGGTTTTGAAGAGAGAGTGAGAGAGAGGAAGAAGAGAAAGTGAACGAAAGCAGGCGGGCTGTGTGATCCAAGAGGAGGAAGAGGAGGAGGAGGAGGAGGGAGCTCTGGCTGGCTGGAGGTGAGATGAAGGGGAGAAAGAGAGAGGGAGGGAGAGATAAAGGGAGAGGGAGAGAGAGAGAGCGAGGGTGCGCTGGATTGGGATAGGAGGGGATTGTATGATGTTTGACGGGAGGAGGAGGAGGAGGAAGAGGAGGAGGGGGGACTGCAGGGAATGGAGAGAGAGGAAAGTTGGAGAGAGGGGTGAGGAAGGAAGGAGAAGGATGCAGAGACCGAGAAGAAGGAAGGGAAAGATTGGTGGAGGTGAGGAATGAGGAATAAAGGAGGATGTGACCCGAGGTGAGTGAGAAGAGAAGTAAAGGAGGCAAAGGGGAAGAGAGGAAACCCAGAAACACAGTATGTTCATGATCTGATTCGTTGGGAAAAAAGAAGAAGTGAACCCATCAGATTTCATTCCACTTTCCTCCAGTAGCCTGTTACAGCGTCGACCCCCCCAAAAAATACAAGTACAACTCATGTCAAGCTGTCACAGGCCGGCGGTCCCTGGATACAATCAATTTCAGAGCAGCGAAAATGTCCTTCCGTCCATCAAGTCACACTGTAATCCAATCCTGCGCTGGTGTGTTCCAGCTCAGATACTGCAATTAACTTCGGAGCAATAACTTACCGGAGGTGGCGGACGGACGTCTGCGGGAGAGAGGAGGAGAGGGAGAGTGGCAAGAGGCAAAGAGGAGAGAGGAGCTGAATGATTTCTGTGAGATGCTGGAGACGAAAGGAAACAGGGTGTAGTTCTCTGCACAGCAACACAGACGCAGGTCGAGCGTTTGAGATGGGCAATTGTTGCTCGGGCGTGTCTCGTCTCTCTGGTGCATCTCTCGTCTGCAAACACCATATGAAAACACACGATATGAAGAAACACAGTACAAAGCATCTCTGCAAGCTTTAAGACACGTGGCACGGAAGTGAAAGTGACGCTCAAAGACATTTTATAGATTGGAGAAATACCTCGTTGGCCCAGGTTCAAAGTTCTTGGAAAGTCCCTCAAAAGGTCTCAGGGTTGGTTTTAAAGGTCCCATGACTGTCTGCTTGAATTCCAGACCTGAAGTAACCTATTTTGTTGATGTGCTCTGTACATGTGGTTTATTTTGGTAGTTTTTCTTCACTCGTGTTGAGGGTTAAGAACAAAGGATGTCGCACCTTGTTCAGCCCCACGAGACAAATTGAGATTTGTGAATATGGAGCTACGCAAATAAAACGTGATTGATCGATTTCACCTTAAATCAAATGAATCATTTATATATCAAGAATAATTTATCAATGCATCATGAACTCAGACACGCTTAAGAAAAGATGGAGTGATGGAGACAGGACGCGTGAAGAAGTGAAGAGGGAGGTTGACCTGTGGCTGGAGTCACTCAGGGATGAAAGGATGGCGAAGAGAAGAGCGAAGAAAGACAAGACCGAATGGAGGATGAGGGTATTGTGGAAATCCGCTAATCTTTTAGGAGCCATTCGGGAAAGTGTGTGGTCACATGTACAGTGAAAAACACTTAACGTTGATGTGCGGTTGTGAAGAGGCCTCCACCTCTTCCACACACCCGCACTGCAAGAGACTCACAATGATGGTTGTCATCGTTTTGCTTTTCTCTGTGGTCCTTTGTCGTCTCTTTGTCGTCTTTTTGATGTTGTTTTGTTTCTCTTAGTCGTCGTTTTGTATATTATTCTGCTCATTTTGTCTTTCCCTGCAGAGTTCTGTGTCTCTTTGTTGTTGCTTTGTGTTTGAAAGTATTTGTCGTCCCTTTGGAGCCTTTTCTCTGTGGCGCACAAAAGCTCATACAAGAACGTAAACACGCTCCGTATCCAAAACTGCAACACATAAAACTACACACCCACACACACACACGAATACACAGCAAAGATATGGGACTAGAGCTGTGATGCCAGAAGGGCTCCCAGATGTGATGTGGAATAATGTTCTGGATTTGAATAAGCAGCAACATTACAGATGTAATTTCCACCCATTAAACTTAACGTACCTAACTTTAACCCTTTATCTGTGTGTAAATGTGCTAAGAGGTACAAGATGGAATCCGAGGATCCAGATGTGTAGGTTTATCTCAGCAGCCCCGTTGTCGTGGGAAAATATTCTTCATTTTACCTCCAGCTAAGTGTTTGTTCTACGATTCCTTAGGAAAGATAACATTTTATTTGTTGTTCAATGTTTGTCTGAAGGTTAAAATGAAAACATATATAATATAATAAATACATTTACAATAGTGCTACTGTGGGTTGAGATTAAGATCTCCACATTTCAATAAAAAGAAGTAAGTAAATGACAATTAACAGATTATATATATATTATAATTAACAGTTATATTCTCTCGTTTTGTTTTTGTAGTGATTGTGTGTCTTTGTGCACATCTTGTATCCCTTCTTGTCTCTCTTTGTGGTTGTTTGCATGTTTTTGTCATTAGACTTCCTCTGTGTGATGATGTTTTTCTTTGCAGTTGTGGGTTTTCGGCTTTGTGCTTTTCTCTGTAGTCTCATCTTGTGTCTCTGTGTGGTCATTTAGTGGTTATTTAAGAGTTTGCAGTTGTTTTGTTTGTCCTCTTGTGCATCATCGCTGAATTTTCAAACAAGAACTCAGTCAGTTAAACTAATTAAACTTGTTGAAATGTGGGGAGTTTCTTGTGTATTTTCTTTGTGCATATGTACATGGCTCTGCTGGTGATGAGCAGCGGCTGGTAAAGAACCTTCTGGACATGGTTTAGAAAAGAAGAAGGCAGTGACCTTAGATTAGAGATCAAATCTCATCTTCATCTTCGTTGGCCCTGAGGGTTATTGAAGCAGCCATGATAACCCAGATGTGATGCATCTGAAAACCTCTTTCTGTATTCAGAGTCAGAGGTTTGGATCCGCTGCAGTCGACATGTGTGGAGCTGAAGAGGAAATGATTTTGGCCAAGGCAAAGACACTCCAGCAACATGGAGGCGTGCCAATGCAGAGCTTGATCCCATGTCCTGTTGTCTCCCTGGCAAATGGAGAAAATGAAAAGAGAAAGCTTTACTCAGCTGTTTAAACACATTACTGTCAGTGGCAGTCGCTGCTCACGAGAAAAAAACACACAGAGCTGGAGAGAGAAAACTGTTAAATGCCTCAAGGCCTCGTCTGTAATGTGTTGTTTTCCACATACTAATGTGCTGCACCATGGGAATCACCCCTGTGAGACTCTCAGGGAAATCACTTTGTGTGTGCGTGTGTGTGTGTGTGTACATTGTGTGTGCATGGATTTTGTGTTTGTAAAATAAATGGAGTGCATGAGAGATGGGCAGCAAGAGAGAGAGAGAGAGGGAGGGGGGGAGAGAGAGAGAGAGAGAGAGGGATGCAGGCGCAGCTCTCCCACCTCACACGCTGCTGCATTTCTGTCTCCTCCAGGAGCTGCAGATTTAACAGGCCTGACCAGACCGAGAGACACCACTTCTGTCTCTGAAACCAGGAAGTGAGCGCACTGCAACAAACGATTCAGCCTCTTTGCATCGAAACCTCTCTCCTCTGGGGGAGAATTTGAGGAGCCATAAGGGAAGTGACTGCATCGCTCACATGCACTGACGTGATTCCTGGCTTCACTTTTGCTTCTGTCTGTTCTCAAGTGATACCGGGGAACAAGGAGTATGTGTGTGTGTGTGTGTGTGTGTGTGTGTGTGTGTGTGTGTGTGTGTGTGTGTGTGTGTGTGTGTGGACGGGACAGATATGCCTCCTCTGGCTGTTTATCAGCTCACAGCACTCTGCCCAGATTAAAAGCACATATACTACTTTATAATTACCATAATGTATTCTTATTGGACTTGTATACGTCTCTTAATAAACAGAACCAGTAATTGACTCTCCTCCCGCCCCCCACACCCCCACCCCCCATTCCTCACACACTCACTATTGATCTCATTAATTTACATTACATTCTCATTAGCCTCGGAGAGTATTTCATTGTAAAGCAGCAGGATGATGGCTGTGCGCTGGTGAGCGCTGCACCCTTAGTCAACAACAACTGGTCCAATCATTTGGATCACGCTGCGTATAAATACCATTAGCACCGATTTTTTCTTTCTCCGGGTAATTAAAATCTTATTGTTTTAATTGGGTAATTTATATTTTTTTCCTATCCGGGAAGCACAGCCGAGTCTGTTTGATTTAACATGAGAATAAAAAATCCTTTCCCAAACCAATAATTTTTCCAGATGCTGGGTCCAGTTTGTCTTTTCACTGGGAATCACTCCGCCTGCCTTCAGTTACTGGTTTTCAGCTGCGAGAGCGACGAGTGTTCACAGATGAGATTCCTCTCGCTGAGGGGAAACGTAGAATTCCACCCGAAAAAACAGTATCATGCACATTATGCTCTGAGACCTGAACGTGTGCACGTATGTGAATCAGTCACGTGCACTTTAGTCTCAGTCATCTGTCCCACAACTGTAAAAATCTCATTTGCACCTGTAATGATCACAAATCCGTGTTTAAAGGTGCACATCCATCTTTAGTAAGGCCTCATTACGTGTCTCACTTTTTAAAGTAGCGTAAAAAAATCTATGGGACCAAAATTCTCAATTTCTCGAATCACAATTTAGGATGATGTGGGCTGACGAAGAACTTTTAGATATGAGCAGTGACATGGATTTCTCATGTGACCGAATCAGCGTGAAACATTTCATGCAGATGTGACACGATTTAGACGCAAACTCGGACAGCAGCAGAGGGGGGGCGCCAAATCCTTAATTTAAAATGACCAGACGAAGTTTAAAAGCAATGCACAAACTATTATGTCAGTAAACAGTCTTAACAGCCTCGGATTTCACCAACCGAAAAGCTGTAATGTGAAAAAATGGCCCCTGAGGAGTAAAGACTTCTGCTTAACAAAGGCGAGTGTGAAATGAATTTGCCAACACTGCAGAACAGGATGCCGCTCTGCAGATGTCAGAGGAGGAAAGGAAATATATATGTAAAGTGAGTAAAAGTAAATGTGCCTGAAAATAAATCTACTTAATTAAAGTAAATATATTTGAAAAACGTAGTTAAGTACATTTAACAAGTAATTGTACTTGATTAAATTTGTGCTGTGCATGTAAACCTGAACCCTTTATAATGAAAGAAAAAGCAGAGCGACCCAATGAGACCCATGAGTCACATCTACATGTGATCTGTCCTGAGACGTATCATGGGTCAAAGTCAATTTGATGTTGTTTATATCGCTTGAAACTTTCCTTTGCAAAATAAGAGAACATAAGCTTGTGAGCTGGTTTTGACTTTGACACCAACAAACCTCGAGCAGCTGCTCTGTAGATATCAGCTGACGGTTGATTGGTGAGTTCCTTTTTGTTTCAGAGGAACAAGGGAGGTTTCCTTCTTCTTTTTCATCTGGAAGTCTCTCGAGACAGAAGCTATTCTAGAGTCACCCGCTTCCACTGGACTCACAATAAACCCACTTGTGAAGTGCTGACACCGACAACTTAAAATAATAACACACACAAACACAGAAATGAGGGGCCACTCTTTGTGTTGAGCCACTTGTGCAACAATGTTGGTTCTATCAATGTTTTTTAAGACTGTATCTAGTTTGGGTTTTCTCACACAATTACACACAAATGAATTGCATTTGTTCAACTTAAAGTTAATACGTTATATTATCACAATTGCCAACTTCATTTATGAAAAAACTAACTTTTATTTGTGGGTGAAAATACTTAAAATAATTCTTAAAGTTGTTCCAAAATGTTTAATTGGCAGATCATTGTATCGTCCTTCGTCATAAACTTAGCTCAGATTGAAGTGTTAAGTCTCAGAGCTGCAGAGAAACAGAAAGAGGACGTGATCTCAGAGGTGTGAATAACAATACGTGACAATAATGAGGACGTGAGTCGGCTTTTCAGTTTGAAGTGCAGACAAGTGCAGATGGAGTCAAAGCTCGTTTTCATTCACAAAGTAGCTTTTAATTGTGGAATTTTTTTTTGCTTGAAGATCTGTATTTCGATGCCTGTGTCATTTTTAAAATTAATAATAACCAGCAACACAAAGCTGACAGTTTGAAGAGAGGAAATAAAACCTGTTGAAAATGTAGTGCGTCTCATAAGAGTCAAACCAGGACCAGTCTCAGAGCAGAGAGACCTCTAAAGAGAGTTCTTCCTCTTTTCTAAAATCTAACATGATTTACCGACAGATAAACATCATTTCAAAACTCGTATTTCAACAGCATTAAACTGCAGATGATAGGCTATTGGTGCAGTGACATTTTTAAATAGAATTATTAAATATTACATAACAACATTAAACTGCAGATATGTAACATTAAATAATTCAATTAAAGAAATTGGACAGCACTAATAGCCTATTAAATAGACTAAACTTTAAATCAATTTTAGATTTATAGGTTCACGCTATGATGTGAAATTAAACTTTCTATGCTATAAAATATTTACGGGAACTATCTCAAAAGTAGACTGTACATTCCTGGACACATTGTTTCCGGCCTCTCTAAATGACCCCAGATCTGACCCAGAGTCTGCGCCTCAGCGGTCACTTCAGTATGTAAATGCATTTTCATTGGAAAAGACATTCTGCAGCCTCCGGATGAAAAACGGCTGACGATGCGATAAAGTGACATTTGGTGTCAGTGTGGACAGAAAAGGGGAAACGGACCTCGTCACAGAAGAAACTCCCACTGACTTCTCGACAGCGTTGGCGAGGAGCCGGCTGACGAGAAGGAAGCGGTGGAGGCAGACTGACGGATGGCGAAAGGCAGAGTTGGTTTTTTTCAGGCTGTGGTAAGAGGGAGATTTTCTGATTCTGTGGGTCAGGGCTGAGATCAAGACACGGGTGTTCAAGGGCTGAGAGTTGTGTGGAATTGTTCACGTCTATATTCCTTAAATTAAAAGTGTCCCACAGCTTGGAAATGTGTGTATGTTGTAGTTATCAGGATTTGTCATCGTGATTTTGTTATTCAAAGATTTAAAATGATTCGTTTCGATTGTTCTCTCTGGAATATTAATCCAAACAGCGCTGGACTTGCTGTGTGGTCTTCCATAGAGCTGATGATGAAATGTGTTGAGAGGATGAAATCAAGATGTCTGACACATTGACTTCCTTTGACGCAGATATTACATCAATTACAGCGAATTTCCATGAGCAGATAAACGCAGACGTCATCATAGATATCAGTTTCCTCAATGGTCCATGAGTTATTTCTTTTGCGAAATTTGTAAAAGATGTGCGAAAACCCTAAAAGATTAACTCCCTATTTCGCAATATTTAACCTTTGTCCAGATTCGTAGCACAATGGACTGGATTCGTCCTTGGTCCACGTCCCAGCTTTCCAATACGTTTTATGGGAATCGATTCAGAGGTCGGGCGAAAACATCCCCTCTCTAGCGGAGGTGTTCAGCCAGGACGCCAGGTTGAAAGAAACCAGTTGTGCTCTTTCATGAAACACAGATTTCTTTGTGTCTTCTCGGATGCACACTGTCATTTCGCAGACTTGTGCACAAGTTTGGGAATATCACAGTCAAACCTGCTCGTCGTTTGCTTTCAGTTTTAATGTTGGATTCTCACATTGTTCTGGTGGTGGTTTCCCTACACCTACCGTAAACAGAAGCTAAATGGCAGAAGTGGAGTCAGTTGCACATGAGTGACCCTGAAAATCCCCTTTTGGCTCAGTGCACTGACACAATCTGACCCATTCTTTTACTTTTCTCCTCTTTCCTTTAAACTTATTTGTCTTTTCACGTTAATTTTCACATAATGTCATGAAAATAGAATTTGAGAGATATCAGAAAGTGGCCGTATATTTAAGCGGTGGCGTAAAAAACAAGTGATCACTCAAACTTATTTTATTTAAGGTCATTTGCATGTGTGTGTTTGTGTGTGTGTGTTTTTGTGTTTGTTGTATATATTTTTGTATTTATCAGGGCCAATGACACCTGAGAGAGAAAGATAAGAAGCAGGCGGATGGGGGGGGGTGACCACAACACTCAAAGCAGAAGTTTCTGTTTCTGCTGCCATGACTCATTTCTTCACTGGTCTGAGTCGGTCTCTCTCTCTCTCTGTGTTTACATTGCCTCCCTCTCTCGTCCACAGACGTCTCGTTGATATGAATGCACTCACTTCACTCCTGCTGAGAGCAGCTCGGAAAAGAACGGCCTCTTAACGCTCCCTGTCCCCAAAAACGATGCCTCTCCTCTGGGCCGTGCTGTGGTCGGCGCTCCCTCTTCTGGTTCTCCCCTCTGGTCCAGATCGCTGCAGCGTCCGTGAGAGCAGCAGCTCACCGAACGGTACGTCTCAGCAGGATCCCATTTCAGATGCTTAGTTTGAATATTTCAGATTAAAAACTTCATGGCTCAGATAAATCGGGATGCTTTGGGAGGCAGGAGGCAAAAAAAACAACAGTCTCTGCACGAAAATGAAGCCAAAATATTGCCAGATACTGCGCATTAATAATCGTGGAGGGTTCAAGGTCCCACGCACTTGCTCGACCAATCGTTGTGTTGACCAAGATGTTTTGGCTTCACTTCTGGGGCGCTGTATGATGTCATTCATCTTTATATACAGTCTGTGGTTTGAACATAATGGAATGTAACTAAGTACATTTACTCAAATACTGCAAACTACTTTGAAGTACTTGTAGTTTGCTTGCATTGCTTCTATCTCCCTCAGATTTCAGAGAGGAAGTTATTTAAAGTTATTTTTACTACACTACGTTTATCCAAAATAAAATATTTTGCTATTTATTTTCCAGATATTATGAAGGGAATCATCTTGAAAATAAAACAAATGATCATTTAGCCTCAAATTTTCTTTAAAAACATAGAAAAATGCACATTGAAGGAATATTTCAAAGTTTTTCTACAATCATGTCAAAAGAAAGTGAACTTTTTCGTTTTCAAGTTTGATTTACATTATAAACGTATTAAATAAACACTTTTACTTGAATGCATGACTTTGAAAAGTAATGGATTCTTTTTTACAATGACCAACACAACACCACAGGACTTTAGCCATCGCCCACTAATCTAAATACTAATGTTCTCCCTCTCTGCCCAGAGTCTCCACTGCTGGAATCCTTAAGTTGCCATAACGACTACGAGTCCTTCGTCCACTGCAGATGGAGGAAACACGGAGACACGTCACCGCAGCTTTGGTTCCAAACTGAAAACAAGAGGTAAAATCCAAACAGACCATCTGAGGGAACAAATGGTGAAAAGGATCATTGTGAGACAACGGGAGAGACTCAGTTGTGTGTCCTTGCAGGAAGTTGTGTGAGCCGTACAGTCCGCCAGGCCCAGATGAACCCGGGACCGTCCAGTGTAGATATGAAACTCGTGCGTTTTCCATCGGGGGCAAACACACCGTCTTCTTCCTCGAGAACGAGACGCAGACTGTTTGTTCATCGGTCCCACACAAGCCTCTGGATCTCTCTCAGCACTGTGAGTTTACAGCCTGTCAGAGGTGTGACAAATACATTAGAGTCTGTCGGTACCGTCGCTGCAGCTGAATATATGTGGTTCTGTGTTTGGGTTCGTACAGTGAGAGCTCGTCCACCAGCGGATCTGTCTGCACACGATCCAGGAGACGGAGGCCGATGGCTCAGCTGGTCCAGTCCCTACTCCTCCTCCTCCTCCTCCTCCTGGATCGGAAATCTCAGCTACCAGCTCAGCTACAGACCAGAGCAACACGACCACTGGACTGTGAGCATTAAAAAAACACATCTTTGATTTGAAATTACAAATGTGTGTCCTAATATTTCTGAAACCTTTGATTTCAATTGAAACGTCACACATGAAAGTTGAAATCAGATTGGTCAAAGCTTCTTTTCAACAGGACGATTGTATTCTCTGAACATCTGAAAACGTTGTTTATCGCCAAGATAAGAAATTGCTGGTGTTTCAACTTATTCAAACCTGGATACTCGTGTCGAGTCTGAGCTGCGGTGAAGAACAGAGCAGGAGAAGCAGCGTGTGAAGAGTATTCACACACATCAACGTGTGAGACCGAGCGACACATGAAGTGACACCTGATAAAATGCTGCCTTTGTTAGTTTGTCAACAAGTGAAACAGGATACAAACAGAAACTGTTTAGAAAAAGATGGACGACATGACAGCTCCACAAAAGTGAGGCCAAAGCATCCAAACTGCCACCTGGTGGCCGGCTGCAGCATAGCTCATAAACCCAGCCTCCTCCGTGTTAGCGGACTTGTAACAAACAAAAACACGTCAATTAAATTTTTCTCAAAGATCATTTCTGTCACTTTAGATTCTTATCACACTGATGTTACATTTCCTTCAGATAAGTTTGGTTTTAATTTGAAAGGGGGAAATGTGACCTGCACCTCCATCCCAATTGTTAGCCTACTGCTCAGACTCCGGGTCCAAATGGGCAAGATGGCGGCGTTTGTATCCGGGTTATTTTGGCTTCATTTCTGGATAGTGGGAGGAAGTGGAGATGTGTCGTCCATCTTTCGCTAAAATCAAATACATGTATTTGTTGCCTAATCCACACTTTTAGCTAGTTGCTAAACCATGTGTGATATAAAATGAGTGTTTCACCACACGCGCTGGAAGCAGAAACAATAAAACCATAGACGATTCATCCTTAACCCTGAATTTATTATTTTGTAATCCAGGATTCATCCTTCTTCCCTCTCTCTGCAGACCGAGGAAGTCACAAACACCAGCGTGAAACTCGAGAGGCAACTGTTGCTGCCCGGTCGCAGGTACGACGCCCGGGTGAGGGCCCGGGCCAGCGTGGGCCAGTGGAGCTCCTGGAGTCCGGTGGTGACCTGGAAGACTGAGGAAGGTGAGTCACAGAAAAGAAAACATGCAAAACTATGAATCGTTTCCTGCATGTGCACAAATTAGCCTCAACCGTGACATTCCTGAAAAACCACCGAGGTTTCGCTCCTCATCTCCGTCCCTCACATTTCTAATCTTCCCTCTCTGTGCATTTCTCTCTGGCCTCAGACACTAGGCAGTTTCCCAGTTTGCATTGTGTGCTGCATGGAGAGAAGGAGGTGATGTGCAGCTGGGAGGTGAGCAGAGAGCTGGCTCCCTTCATTAGCTACCAGCTGGCCTGTCGACGCCGCCACACTGCAGTGTAAGTCGAGTGTTGACAACGCCGCCCGGTCGAGGCCGAGCGAGGCCGTCGCTCACTCACTCTAATCCCTGCCTGCAGGTCTGAGAGATGCTGCATGAACACAACAGTCAGCTCGGAGGGCAGCAGCACGGCCCTGAGGTACAGCTGCTCACTGACCAGCACAGACCCTGCACATCTGCTGCTGGAGCTCCTACCAACACACACGGCCAGGACGTTTGAGGCCTACCAGCACAGTGAGTGGACACGAGACAGAGGAGAGGAGGAGAGGAGGAGAGGAGGAGGAGAGGAGGAGAGGAGGATGTTAGAGACACACAGGCTGCAGGAGGACAAACAGAAGAGCTGTGACGCCACCTCCTGTTTAAATGGCAGCACTGCATCACAGTCTGTTTATGACCATGCAAGATAAGATAAAACATGATAGACAGATAGATACATATACATATACATTTATTAGATATGTACATCATATATGAAAATATATATTTAAAAAAGGGCATTATGAATATGAATTAATACTAGTCTTAAATTGATTAAATCCAGTCTGCCCAGTCTATACAGAGTTTATGAGTTTACAAGTGTGACCTTAATCTTAATGTGACCAATGACAAGGTCCCACCTCTTGGTCCTCAGTCCGTCCCAACCCGCCACGGCAGCTGAGAGTGAAAGAGAAAGACAACAAGTGGATCGTGGAATGGACTGAACCGAGCACAGCTTCCAAACTGAAACTGTCCTATCAGGTCTGCTACCACAGAACACAGGATCAGGTAAGAAACCTTTAACACTTGATTCTTACTGTTCAACTGGTCAATAAATTAATGTTTCTCAAGTTTTTCTACGTCGCATGATTTCATGATTCATCATTTATCGTAGAAGTGCATTTAGTTTGCCTTTAAATTTGATTTTATATCTATTAAATCCTCAGAAATGTTCCACCCCGCTGAACATTTCCGAGGGGTCCACGTCCCTCACCATCCAGGGAGCGTCTCTGGCCCCGTCCCAGCTCCACCAGGTCAAAGTCAGGTCCCTGGTCGCCCCCGGAGACGGTTCCAGGTACGAGGGGATCCCGTCTGAATGGACCGATCCCGTAGACTGGACCTCACACGCAGGTACCACTGAGATACACGTTTTATTTCACCTATTTATTGAATTTGAATTATGGTTATTTATTCTGTGTTCTGTTCTCTGGCAGGAACCTGGTCCCTCACCACCTTGATATATGTTCTCATCGGTGTGTTTGCGGTCACGGTCTTCTTCACACTCTACTGCACCATTCCAGCTTGTCAAAGGTATTTTATATACATGTGTCCAGACTGTATTTGTGTTGTGTCCTTTCTCCAACACACTGAGATTACCAGAATGTACAGTCAGTGCAAACAAATACATGTTAAACATAGTCCCGTGAAGCCAGTGAGACTACAAAGGTTTAACTATCCATACCGATCATGGCATTTAATAAAGCATTGAACATTAAATTAATTGTTTCACTTTGAATAAAACTCTCTTGTGTATCCTGCCCAAACAGGAGGGTCATCCTGTGGGTGGAGTCCGTTCCCTCTCCACACAAAAGTAACATCCTGTGTGAGATCAAGGTGAGACTGGTTTAATGAATCTAGTTTAGATCTAATCTCTAATTCCAATTTTTTTGGTGACGTGTGAGTCATTGTGTACTTTTCTGTGAGCCAGTGTGTTACCAGTTGGACGCTGCAGACTGAGGACACGTCCATCTGCAAAGTGCTACTGGACAACACATCGGAATGGTAACAGATGAGATAAGAGATAAGATAAGATAAGATAAGATAAGATGAGATAAGATGAGATAAGATAAGATATGAGATATGAGATGCGATACTGACTCTCTGCTCCTTCTCTCCCTGCAGCTCCTCACTGGATTCCCTGGTGCCGATCACCACAGTTAACGAAAAGCTGCTGGAGCCAGACGAAGGTTTCTGGAACAGTGACGACTTGTCCAGTCCTGCTGAGAAGATGAGTTTCAGTGGACCGTACATCTTCTGCAAGGTCAGCAGCTCAGCAGGCTCATCTCTCAGGTTTCAGTCCTCAACATAAAACAGAAGAAAAAAGAAAAGACGAGACGAAACCTAATTTAATTAAATCTTTATGTCTGGTATCTTCGTCGTTTAGTATCAATTGATCTGATGAAATTCTATCCAATAAATGAAAAGTACTGAAAAGTACTTACTCACAGTTTTGTGAGTTGGATGAGAAGATTTCCTTCTTAATAAGAAACTCCCCATCTCATTTGACACTTTGGTTTTGTATGAACTAAATAAAAAATGTAATAATAATAATAATAATACTTACTTTATTTATATAGTACTTTAACTAAGTGCTTTAATAGGAAGAAATGGTTAAATATTGGAATATGAGCAGAGAAAACCATATATGACAAGATAGTTAATACTATTTAGACATAAATAAATAAATAGGAATATTCAGTGTAAATTAATAGATAAATAAACATGTTACTTAAATTCAACACATATAGATTTGCTGGTAGGAAGAAATCCATACTTTATAGCAACTTACAATTTTTCAAATGACGTCTAGCAAGTGACTGAATGATTTTCCAACTGACCTGTGTCTTTCTGACAGGGATCAGAGCCCGGCCACAAGTCAGAGGAGGTCGAGTGTCTGGAGAAAGACGACAGGACCTCATCAGAGGACTTTCCCCCCCCTGTGAAATTCACCCAGAACGGAGACGGCTACGTGTCTCTACCCAACCGCGGCGTCTCCAGGTCCACACAGGACCTGGTGTCTAACAGCGTTGTCAACACAAGCACACACGGGCAGGACAGCGTGGAGCAGGACCCACAGAGGGCAGACACCACGCCGGGGTCAGATAAGCCTGACCTCAGCGAGGCCACCAGCAAGGAGCCACCTCCGGGCTACACCCGTGGACCTTTCACCCCCTGGCCTCAAGGTGGCAGCGTACAACCCTCGGGGTACTGCCACCTCCCACAGCACACATGAGCAAAGTGACCTGCCACATGTCAGAGGAGCACATGAAGAAGGAGCCATCGGGCTTTAATCTGCAGATAATAACAATTTATCAAGCTGCGGTTTCCTCTGATGTTAAAGGCTTTTAACTTCCAATGCTTCCATGTGAAACAAACAGAATCACATGTGTTGATCATTGGGCTGTTGCACATTAGGGAGGATTTATTTAGATGTGTCTTACTCTGACCTGAGATCAGAGTGTCCAACCAATGGGGGGCAGTAGTGAGCTGAACCTGTAATTAAGGGGTTTGACGTCAGTTTGAAACACAAACTAACTTCAAACAGAGGTCAGGATAAAATAACAGGATCATGTCAAAGCTCGTCATTTTCACTGGGACTGGGTTTGAGATTCTCATTTCCATTTTTGCTATTTATTTGGCAGGTTTTTCGCTCATATGAAGTTACAGTTAAGATCTGTGTTGAAGTGTCATATGTTTTTATTAGTTCCTCAAACGTCATGTCTGTGTCACAGCTGAGATAAGAAGCTAAGTTATGTAAACTGAATGTTTACTGTACAAAATATGCCTGTTTGCACAAAGCTGAGTTTAGCCCTTGTTTTCAATGTGAATGTACATATGTGTTATATCTGCCCTTAAGTTGCACCAGGATCATCACTGTGAGTTTTAAAACACATGTTAAAGCCACCTTAAAGTTAGGAGACTTTCCTTTTGGACCCTTTGAGGAGACGTCTGATGTGTTTGGAACTTTTCGTGGACCGTGTGATTTCTTTGTGGATCTTTTCTTGGACCTCTTGTTGCGTTCACGGACTTCAGCCTCGTTGTCTTCGTTGCATTTGGTGATGTCATGGTATCCATGTTCTCCAAAAGGCAAGCCAAAGCGCCTCGAACGCCCCCCTGGTGGCTGCCTGCAGCATTGCTCATAAACTCTGCGTTTCCCATGCTAGTTGATAGGACATGGACCAAACTAAAATGTGAATGTATGTATCAAATACATTTAACTCATGGATCGTTTCTGTAATTTGCTAAGTTTGGTTTTAATTAGTTATTTGATGCTATAAAAATGCGGTGAAAGGTCATGATTGACAGCTGAGACTGACTCAGGACTGGTCACACACACACACACACACAGTATTTGTTGTGCAGGCATGTATGAGACTGCAAAGCAACATTACTGTAAAACATTTATATCAGGAGAGTATTGTGGCGGGAATGACGCAGAAGTCTTTCTTGTCTCTGCAGCGAGAACACAATGCTGGAATTCCAGGCATGCTGATATTGACTTCCTGTGTTCTCAGCCCATCGCTAGGTACAGCTTCCTGTCTGATGAGGCTGAGGAGCAGTTTGACTCACACACCGACGGAGTCACGACGCCCGCGAAGGCGCACATTTTCTGGTGTTGACTATGGTTGTGGAACTGGAAAGTGATTTAATGGGTTTTCACAGGTTTGTCCAGATGTTCAGCTCCAAAAACAGTCACATTCCGCAGTTTCACATCCACCGTCAGGGAGCGTTTGTTCCCTGAAGGAGGTCGGTGCTTTGGACAGATTCACATCGATCCTGATCAGTGAAAAGGAAAGGACGAGGTTGTGTGTGGACGGACGCAGCAGGGTTAGTGTGTATGTGTCTGCTATCCGGGTGGATGTGTGGTCATCTGTGTACAGCGTGTCCCTGTCCGCTCTCGTACATAAAAACAGGAAAATAAAAGCGCTGGAAGGTGTAGGGAGTGTGCGGAGCCACACGGATGCTTGTGTAACCTCCTGTTCAAAGGCCTCCTGTTTCCTCAGCCCTGTCCAGCAGGGAATCCAGGCCACACTCAAACACACGGTCACGTCAGATACTTGTCGTCTGAGGCTGTCGGGACATTTACGGGCTTTTTGCCATTTCGTTTTCGTTTCTTTTAAAGTTCTGTATTTTCTTATGACTTGCTGGTCAAGTGGTGACAACCTCACATGCCCACATATGTCTATGCATATATTTTACACTTGCTGTCTTCATCATGAGTTTAAATAAATTGTGCTTTTCTTAGCTTTTTGCTGTGCTGGTGTGTGGCTCCCTCCCACTGAGCATCGAGATGAAATAAAATGAGAGAATAGAAGTTAAACAGGCTTTTAGTTAAGTAAGTAACACTAAACCTGCTCCTGCTCTGCATGGATGCACATTCCCAGAGGTCCACCACATGTTTAGATGCCTGGTTGCACACTCACACACACACACACACACACACACACACACACACACACACACACCCTCTTCCACCACTTAGGGGGGCATTGCATTCATTAATTCCCCTGAGACTTCAACCTTTACCAAATCAACTTCACTCTTTACCCCAACCCTGACACCAGCTCTATATCCTAAAACCAAGAATCAGCCCTAAAAAGTAAAAGGTTTGTGTTGTGAGGATTCGTATTTTCAAATGTGACGCGAGCCCCGAAACAACTGAGCAGCTCAAGATTTATCAGAAACATCCTCAAGGTTCCAAATTTCCTGTTTTCCTGTTAACATGAGTGTTGCTGGCACACTTTTGGGACTGCGACACTATGAATGTATTCCAGGAAGGACAGTGTGAGAGTTTGGACAGTTATGTCTTCCTCTGTGGTCAGAGAAAACACTGAAAGCGTATTAAATTCTAGTTTGTCTCCCAGCATGCATTGGAGGAAAATCACAAATCTGTTGCAGGATTAACACAGAGACACAGATCATACATCTACTCTTTAAGTTCTGGGGAATTTGCAATTTCATATTTACTTAACCTGCATGTTTTTGGACCAGACATGAATAAGCAGAACATGAAATTGCAAATAAAAAAGGTTTTCTCACATAGTCTTCCTGCAGCTGCTGCAGGTTCAGTTTCGGCCTTTGCTACGTGTCTCTCTCCCCATTTCACAGCTGCACTGTCCTCTCATGGCTTTGAGGTCCAAAATTATCTTTTAAAAAAGGATCAGAATCCCTATGGTAAATATTTTAAAAAGCACTTTTATCGACCACTCAAAGCACTTTACAGTAAAATCCACATTCGCCCATTCACACCTACACATTCATACGGTGCGTTCATTGAGGTGCAGCATCTAACCCGAGGAGACTTCAGTGTGCAGACTGGAGGATCCCGGGATCAAACCAGCGACGCTCTGATTATTTGACTCACGTTGCCTCCAAAGCCCCAGTAAATATAGGGTTCTTCAGCTGACTGTTGCCTCACTGCTCCATCCCTCAGCTTTCATGATCATGGAAACCCAAGGAAAAGATCACAGATTAATCCCAGTAACAGAATTTGATTGGACGTAACTAATATTAACGGTTGGGTCAGGGTGTTGCTTTGAGTTCGGTGCGTGTTCGATTGCTCCAGCGGTCGTTTGCTGGTGAGGTAACAGTGTTGTTGGGACCCAACAAGCCGTATCGTTCTTTAAGGTCAGTCAGTCAGCTGTGAACCGTCCTGTGTCTTTAGTCACAGCCCCTGGTCCCTCGCAGACACTCCCACACTGTCATGGTGACTGACCCCTGGGTGTTTGAATGAGCGCGAGCATGCCAGTGCATGTGTGTGTGTGTGTGTGTTTGTCACAGACAACAATCCTCCGGGAGCGCATCTCTTCCCCATTCTTGTTTGAAGTCCGCGGGGGGTGGGGAACCTGCTCGGACACCCACGGAAAAAAACAGGGATCCCACCTCGATGCTGAATTTGGAGATAGTCTGCTGTTTAGAAGTAGGACGTCCGTGTGAGATTGACAGTAGGACAACGGGAAGTCATTCACGAAACCCTGAATAAACATGGAGTGTAAGGAGTCCCATGCAGGGGGATTGGAAGGAGCTGGACATTAAAACAAAATCAACCCTGGTTGTTTGTGCGAAAACAACGATCAAGGCCTTTTAAACCCCCCCCCGAAAAAAGACCCTCATCCCATCTACACAATGGTTTGAACGTTGGGAACATTAGCATCTATCACGCTTCAAAGTCATTCCTCGTATGATTCCATTTAGACAGAAGAGCAGACGACTTGTTGACTGGATAATTAGCAGACACAGCTATGTGGCAGGCTGCTGAGCCGGAGCTTTTTTTGCAGCCAAGAGTCAAGTGGGTAAATGTGAAAAACAAACCGCAGAGAGAGAGTGCTGGAGTTCACCTACAGGACACAACCCCCCCCCCCCCATCCCTGCTATTTCTTTTCTGTCTCTATTGTCGGATTGAACAAACCTCACTGCACATCACCGACGTCTAACACTCAATAAAAGGCGGTGAAGTTAGAGAGGAGTCAATATGATGATGTCTCTGGAGAGCTGAAGATGCACTGAGCGGAAACAACACGGCAAACAGGACGAGGGGAATTAATCCACCTGAGCTCACAAGGCGGCGAGAAGGAGTTCATAAAGAAGTGATGTGTTATCCATCGCACTGTCCTCGAAGAGTTTGGTGTTTAAAAAATAAACTTTTTTTGATCATCAGGTATAAACTGGAATAGCACTCAGCCAAGCGATTACCTCAAATTGGGGAAAATGCCTTAATCTTGCAATGTTAAAGAAAGTTTTTTAAAATCTTGGATCCGCCCCCTGATCCAGATCCACACCCAAATGGAATAGGTTCTTTCCCGAACCCCAAACTGCCCCTGACGCTGTGCCTGTGTGATCGATACGTGACAAAGAAAACGCTGCAGATTGAGAAATTTAGCTCGAAACATTGCTGTGACTCACTACACTCACAACACTGGCCACAGACAGTTACGGCCATTTAATGGTTTGCACTCGTGTTGATGCTTCTGTTCATCCCACAGTCAGGTGTATGAGGAACACTAAAAAAACATCATGGTGACCTGCTGACAGCAAGAAGAACGGCTTTGCTTTTTTGTATTTGAACAACATGAAAAAGTACATACATACAGTGCATAGGGTGAATGAATGGAGCGTCCACTTTACTTTGGTGAATGCACAGTTTTGGGTTTTCACACTGACGACCACACAGGAAGCTCGGTGGACGTTAAAATTCAACATCTCATGGACGCGAAAAAAAAAAACACAAACTGGCCTTTGGTCTTCGAACCCATTTTGTTCGAGTTGTCTGTTGTTCACCTTTCACAATAAAATATTGGCCTTTTTAGAAGAAAAGTTTTGAATTTTTAGAAAAAATGTTAAAAGATATAAAAAACACAAAACCAAGTAGATTTAAGCACATTAGCTTCTTATACCCATATGAAAAAATAGCATTAGATGGCAAAGTTATCACAAACATTACTTTTTTCCATCGTATTTCGTAATAAAACAGACAAAATCAGTAACAGTTGTGAATTGACAAAGGACATACAAGCCATGTTTTTCAATAACTTAATAATGTTTGGCTGAAAAAGTGATTATCGGACACCAGTGTGCTTCAGACAGAATTATAAAACAACAATACCTGCAATGGTTCGGCCTTTTTCTGTCCTTCTAGTGGAATTACTTTGACTCTTTGCTTTAAATGAAATCTCAAAAACACTGTGTGCTAGAGTAATACAACAGCTGCAAGAGCAGTTCAATACATTTTTTTAAAGATGGCTGTTTCTTTTTCTCCCAGAGTCATAAAAGAATGAGACTTTTTGTTTCTAGTGCTGCAGGAATGAGCCTGGAAATCAAATCATTTTTTCCACTTCCTGGTTCCCTCCCGAGGTCACGCAGAAGCTAACAAGTGGCTAAATGAGAAGAGCAAGGTCGTCGGGACAATTAACATCATTCAGCCGAACACAACCCCCCCCCCATCACCACCACCACCACCACCAGTCCGCCTCGTTGAATTTAATCTCACGCTCTCCCAAACTATTTTCTACTTTAAAAGGTAAGTGCACTGAATCGAATTACAAGTCCGAGGATCAGTGATGGTGACCATAGACTAAATAGAGATGGACGACACATTTCCACTTCCTCCCACTTTCCAGAAATGAAGCCAAAATATCGGTCTCAGCTGTCAATCAGGACGTTTCACCGCATTTGAATAGCATCAAAAAACTAATTTAAACCAAACTTACTGGAAAATTAGCACTGAGATACCATCTTTGAGATAAATTTATTGGACGTGTAGTTTGACTCTTTGGACGGTCCATGTCTCATCCACTCACACGGAGGAGGTGGGACTTCTAACCTACACCGCAGCCGGCCATTAGAGGGCGATCGAGCCCGTTTGGCTTCACTTTCGGGGGAACTGTCATGTCGTCCATCTTTATACACAGTCTATGACGGCGATGAAAGTGGTGTTATTAGCGAAGATGATGATCTAAAAATCACCCCGTTCCTAAAAAGAAAGACGTCTCTCTATCGGAGAGAGAACCAGATGTTGTAAATGCTTCTACGTGAGTATCGAGGTGCGTCACAGAAGTGTAGCTACAATACACACGTACAAAACAACACATGCACACACTTGTTTCGACAGGTTCAACACTGCATGGTACTGGGAGGTTTTTTCATTGTTTCTGATTAAAAACACCCAAACATCGTGAGTGAGGCTCGACGACAAGTTGTTTGCAGTATTTCCACAGTTGTGGTCGAGACAAATAAATAAGAATCATAGCACACGGTCAGGCCTCAGGTGGGACGCCATCAACTCCCGTTCCTATAGCACCTCAATCTTCTTTCTTTTCACCCGTGATGAGATTTGGAAACACCGGACGGTTCGTTATTTTGTTCTCGAATCACATCTGTGTAAATTCCAGTGTTTGCAGTGAGTTAAATATAATTAAATATGGTTAAAGACAGAGCATCACTGTTTTTTAATGAGCTAATAAATGATATCAGGCCTTAGTACGGTGAATCCACACGGCTTCATCTCCCCAACATGGTCGACACTGAGTCCCAAACATGTGATCACACGTGGAGATATTGGTCATTTTAGTCAGCATTAGTTTGTCATTGCAGTCCGTTGAATGATTGTCTCTTACATTACAATGGATTCTTTCTTGACACGGAAGAGTTTTGTCCATTTTTTTACGTCCAACAAACTTTGTCATCCAAACCCTGCACAGACTCAGCTTCGTCAATCCATAAGTGCAGTTTCTCTCTTTTGATATCAAGACATGGTTCCAAGGAGAGTTCTGAAATTGCACTTTTATCCACAGCGATGCCGTTTCAGTCGTCCAGATGTGTCGCGCTTTCACACAAGTCCTCCGACCTCGGGCGCCACCGGCAACTGTCGTCGTAGAGAGGCAAGTGTTCTCTTCAAAAAAAAACCTTTTTATTTATATTCCATGTTCCTCTTACTCCATCCAGGCGTACTTACAGGTTGACCGGTCAGTCATTAGTAGTGTTACGGAGGAGACCTCACAGGACGAGCAGGTTACTGAATGAAGGAATAAATACTTAAATGGAGGGAGTCACTCTGCGTCCCCTCTGGATTATCCACAAAATACACCAAGTTCACACTGTGTCCCTGGGGGGGGGAGAGAAATACAGGAAACAAGCTTACACCACAGTTTCATTCAATTACTTGCATTGTAGAGTGATTTCATTCATGTTCTGTCAACTCACCTGGGTTTACTGTAGTTCTACATTAGCATCGCTCTCATAGCTGCCTTGCTGATGCGTTTGCGATTCTTCCTCATCCTCCTCTTTGTGTGGTTTGGACGAGCTGGAGGTCTGGGGCCTGCTGGAGCGGAGGGCTGTCGTGTGGTGGTCGTAGACGTTGTCGTCTCTATGAGAATCAAATGTACATGTTACGGAAAACATATTTAAAAAAAAAAAAGAGAAATTAAACAGAAAAACAAAAGAGAAATGTTTCATTACCTGGTTTCTGTGTTGTTGTTTGCAGATGATGCTGATGTTTACCACTCAGGTGATGTCGACTGTCTGTCCCCTTTTCTCTCTGCCTCTCCTCTTCCTCTCGCCTCATCTGCTGCTGTCTCAGGATCTCCTTCTCCTGGTCCAACCTCCTGTGGAGGAGAAGAAGCTCTTTCCTCTCCTCCTCCAGTTTTGCCTCTTCAATCTGCAATATCCTCTCTTCCTCCGGAGTCTCGTTGTCTCTCCGCCTCGCCAGCTCTCGAGGCTCCGGATTTGGCTCCTTCGTCGGCCTCAGCCTGTTCCCACGTCTCTCGCTATTGGTTCCCTCAGTCGGACTGAGTTTGACTCGAGGATTTTCAGTAACAGGTTGTGAGACACCTCCCCTGTGATTCTTTGTAAATTTGGATTTGTCTTCTTGCAATAATGGGACTTGCGTTTGTGTGCCTTTGTCTCTGCTCCCGTTTCCCTCGTTAACTTTTCCCTCAGTGCTGTTGAGCAGTGACCTACTCCCATCTTCTACCGACTTGTTCTTTACCTCAACACCAACGTTATCCACTGAGGAAACTGTCTTGTTGCCGTCTGCGACCCGACCATGCTCCTTCTCCACGTTCTCCGGGTTCTCTTCTGTCCCGTGGAGCCTGCTGGAGTTATGAGTCCAGTGTGGAACCAAGAGAACGGCCTCTCCAGCGGACCGAGACGTGTCGTCCCCAGCCAGACTGTAGCCTTCTCCAGGCTGAGTGAAGGTGTCTCCTCTGGGGCTCCAGTGCTGCTCCAGCAGCTCCTCCAGACGGGCCCTCTGGTTCTGCTTCAGCTCATCCCACTGATGCAGCTCATCCTTGGACTGAGTCTTGACCTTTGACAATAAGATTCAAGGAAATTGAATTTGGGTTAATGGGCTATAGTTTGTCTCGGTTTACAGGATTTTTTTATTTATTTTTAAATCAGGTATATTTAGAGAACAGATATCGATGAGTCTGTGAACTTTGGTGGAACTTGATTGAAGTTAAGGGGACTTGGCGGACGTCTACACTCTAGATATCTAATGTTAACAAAGGAGAATCATGCAACTCTTCTTTCAAAGGAAAATCTTCTCTGTGTTTTAATGTGAGGCAGATTTCAGAAGTGCTAAAGACGTGTTGAGGTGTATTAAGACTGTTTTAGTGTTTGCTCTTTACCTGTCCGTGTTCTTGGCTGAGTGTCTGGTTCCGGTGGCTGTGTTGCCTGCGCGATGATTTTTTCCTGGGCGCTGGGGCACGAGGCACGGGCTGACACCGGCACTCCACATGATCCACCACGGACACCACCGCTTTGGTGTAAGTGGGTCTTTTATTAATGTATTCGATCTTCATCACCTGCAGGAGGAGGAAGAGGGATAATTAGCAGTATAATAAAAACACAGTCCAGGCTCTTTTCTATGCGTGTCTTGACATTCGTGTACAATGAATCTTTGTGCACGTGGTCGTCTACCTGCAAGTATCTGGTGTGCGTGACGACAGGGACGCAGTGCAGGCTCTTGGTGTTGCAGCAGCCGGAGCAGCGCTGCACCTCGACGCAGGGTGGCCATAGCATGAAGTTAGCATTGCTACGATCCAACATGGCCCTGGTAACCTCAACCACCTCTGTACGTACTTTACACAGAGCCTGCTGGGCCGGCTGGGCACCTGAGGGACCAGAGTAGATGATTGTGCATAAGTATGACGGTCAGTACTTGTTTATTAGTATTGAAAACATACTGTTTACAGACTATTAAGAACTACCTGCCTGTTGTGTACGTGTTTGTTAAACCAATAAGTAAAAGACCAAAAATCCTCGTGATAATCGAAACCCTCCAGAGCTGCTGAGAAAGTGTTCCACAAATCTGAGAAGCCTAATTACTTTCAATGCCATTAAACGCGCTCGCTCCTCCGAATCCCTGAGTGCACGTTTATTTATGGGATGGTGCAACGTGAGCTCTGATCACTGAGGCTCGGTTTAGTGTCTGTGACTCAAATACATCCATCGTGCATCAGCAGCACAACATGCAATACGGCCTGATACTGCAGGAAACAAGCAGCCGGGTTATGAAATAAAACTTGGTCTGCTCTCTCTCTCTCTCTCTCTCTCTCTATTATCATTATTAGTAGCAGTATTAAATTAACAATAATAATAATGACAACATTATAACCACCAATCTGACACAGCTGTTCCTGGTCTCTTTTCTCTCCCCCTCTCTTTCTTCTCTCCCCCTTTCCACCCACCCACCTCTCCTCTCTCTCCCCCATTTCTCTCCATTCACCCCAGCCGGTCGAGGCAGATGTCCGCCCACACTGAAATCTGCTACAGGTTTCAAATGGGGGGGGGGGGAATTTGGCACAAGTATAATTTAATTTAAATTGAACAGAAAGTGTTACTCTTCATGTTAAAGAGAATCCAGCAAAGAAATGTAGACATCTGCTTTATCATGAGGCAAAACAAACTAGCTTTAATGGGAAGGATTTCACCGTGACACACAAAGAAAAAACATACTTGTCACATTAATCAACTCTGAGGAAAGCTGCCCTCCATTAATGAGGATAGAGTGTGTGGAGGAAAATCAGGAATCCTCCACGTCTTCTCTACGACTTTCGACTCATCTAGTTCTGGGGATAAACAAACATTCATCCCGACAGACTCATTTTTATCTTAAAGAAAGGAATATCAGCGTCTCTCTCCTTCATGATATACAATAAACACTGTGAGCAGAACAAGACACTGGTAAATAACTGTGGAGGAACAAAGAGGAAGGAGGGGAGGGGGGGGGGGGGGGGGCTCTGCTCACCGAGGCTCCTTGGTAGTCTGTGACCTCCGCTGACTGCAGAGGTCCCGTCCTCCTCATCTGAGACAATTAGACAAACACAGCATTTAAGTAAACTTGGTCACATATTATGCACATAAACTCTAAATTTGGGCACGTGTGGTGTTTTTAATTTCAAGGCCTTTAGCGCCCCCTGCATGTGTGGAGAGGGGGAAACAAAAGCTACCAGAAGAAGGATACGTGCTGGTGGAAGTGGGCAGGGGTCGGGGAAGAACTTGTGTGGATGAAGGAATGTTTCTTTAACATTTGTCATCATTTTCACTGATTTCTCAGAGAATAATTCTTGGATCTTCATGAAAATAACCAGCATGTTTACAGGACTGATGTTTATGAGTTTGTGTATTTTGGTTCAGATCCAAACTTGAATCTGGATCTAGAGAATTAAAATGTGGTTTCATAGGGGACTGTTGGGCCCGGGCGGAGTTATCTCTGCCGAGTCGTCTCTGCTTTATTTACAGAGCTGTTGGGTGGAAACAACACGTAGTGTCTACGCTGCCATGTTTTTATCCCATAAGCAAAAAGGTTCTTCAACTTTTTCCCAAAAGCAATGAGCAGACATTTCTGTTCCTCGTGACATTGATACCTACATATTTTGTGCTTAAGAAATTGTTTCATTGGACCATTTAGTGATTAGTCGGTGTTTGATCAGTAATAGTAGGACGCTGGGATCTTTACCTACGGAGTCAGAGAGCAGCAGCAGCTGGAGGTCCTCTATGGACGAGATGGGGCTGTTTCTAACCAGCTCCACCAGGGCTGCAGGCAGAGGCTCCCCCTGAAACACACACATCCATCAATATACAAGAGGCCAGAGAAATAAGATGTTGTACGTTACAATCATGGGAAAAGAGGAAAGGGAGATGGCACATAAGTGTTTAGAGGCGTCTTCAGGAGTGGATGTGACAATGCCTGAACTCTAAACATAAATGCACATGTTTCTGCATTCGGCTCCTATTGACTGATCTTATTGCCAAACTGATACTGAGTTTTATGGTGTAGAGGCACATATATCATAATACATAATAATGATGTATATATTTTATGTCAGGTTCCCATAAGGTACTTTGTGTTGATAATGACCAAAAAGCCAACAAAATATTGACTTTATCCTTGAACAACCTGCTTTTAACAGAATATATCCACATCACCACAACAAAAAAAACCAAGCAACAGCTCCACATTGTCTTTCTGTGGACTGAATGTGGGTTTAAAGCCCCCCCACCCCACCCCACCCCACCCCCAGCAGCATTACTGGGGTGGAGAGAGAGAGCTGGGGGGGACAGGCGTATTAACCGGAGCCGACACACAATGGTCACTAAGAGCAGGGTGAATGACTATTGGCGTTGTGTCTTCTCATCTGCTAACATTTAGGGGTCAAAGGAGCCAGGAAGGAGTCAGGAAGTGGGGGAAGGAGTGATACGGAGCGGAGGAGAGAGGAGAGGTGCATCTGAGAAAGAGGAGGGATAATGGATGAATAAGAGACGGGCTGAAGTGGACAAGGATCAGACGTGGGTCGACACGCTTCCTCACGGGGACTTCAATGCGGTCGATGTGGTTGATTTGCTTTGAGAAGAAACGGTGAAGACGAGCTCGAGGGAGCGACTGTGATCTTGTGGCTCGTCGTGCACCAGCAAACGCAGAAATACAACCTAACAATTAACGTGTGTCAGCATTGGGGAAATACACAATAAGAAAAAAACAAAACTATATTTCAGTTCGGAGCATTGTACGATTCTATTGAGGAAGAATACCGACAGGAAGTAAGGTTTGGCCAAAGGAAGCAGCCATCCATGCATGAACATGTATTCTCACCCGGCCCGTACTGTACGCCTCCGACTTTCCCCCATTGTTGCTCGGCTTTCCATAGACTCAAACCATCCAGCGGGGAAATGCCTGCTGTATTACACTTACATCTCTGCTGCGGAGCCTTCGATGCCCCCGAGGAGTCATCATGATTATTTCCTCCCCGCGCCAACGCGGCCAACCTGCCCGGCTAATTGTGTCTGATGTTAATTATAGGATGTGTGCCTTTGTTCACGCCGGTGCCTGCTGTCAGGACGATTTGTGTCTAAGCAGGAAATATTAACTAAACACTTTGGTTCCGATAAACAAAACAGATGTAAACAGATTCAAACTGCACAGACAGAAGCTGTAAACACTCAGGGATGATGTTCAGTGTGCGACTCTGAGGTTTTACACATTAAATATATCAAGAGAATCAAATAATGAACGTTCACTGAAACAAAGACGTTTACGGTTATTGAGAACTTTACTGAGACTAGACTGCAACTAATGATTTTCATTTGTCTTATCAATTCATTTAATAGTAATAATGATAACACTAATAGAAATATCAACTTTATTAATATTGCACCTTTCTCAGTGCTTCTAAAGATATTCAGTTAAATAACCAGTAGGACAAAGAAAACCTGCAAATATTCACAACTGAGAAGATGAAGTGATAGAATATTTTCAATTTTGCATAAAAAAGTATTTTCAGCATCAGTGGATGATCAAAATAGTTGGCGATTGTTTTTCTTTCAATCGAATAATTACTTCAGCTCCTCACACAAAACTGTCAGAGGTGGAAAATTGTCAACTCTTGATGACTGATGTCATTCTTCCCTTCAAGAAGCTACAGGGGTATTAACGTGTTTTTTGTGCATTAAACTCACAACCTTGGCCACTAGTGGGTCTCTCTATCACAACAATAACTAAAGACTGTAGTCGGATGATGTCATGAAGCAGCGTGGGATCATGGGAGTTGTTGTCTCTACCACCATCGTCGATGAAAATCTAGCTGATGCGAATCAGATGTTAACCATGTTCACGGATGAGGTAATGTTATTACAGTTATATTTGTGTTACGCAGCAAATGACAACGAAAAACTTAAACAAATAATGATAATAAAAGACGACCAAAATGAAAAAGTTGTTGGAAACATCTTGGATAATGTACGTGCAAAAGTCAATCTAATCGTTTTTAGACATTTTAATGAAGAATCGCCAACAATTACATCTTTAAACTGTAAATGTAAACTGAAGCCAGTGAGTCTGATGCTTCTCCTCAGTCTCATCACTCGGCTGCATCTGGAGCAGTCGGCCTGATTCGTGCTGATGAGGCAGAGACAGCTGTTCCATTAGGTAACATGATGTTGACCTTGTGTGTATCTACATTAACACTGGAGACTTTCTGCAGCACCACTTTCTTATGACCTGCACCAGACACACAACGGCTCCCTGTGATGTCCGATATTTTACATGTTCCCGATAAGTTCTGACATAATCCAGAATTTATCACCTGGAGCAGACGGGGCACGTCCCCTGCAGGCCGGTCGGACACGTTGAGGAATGCCAGGCAGCGGCTGCAGCGGGCAGGGGAGGAGAGGGAACGTCTAATCGTACATAATTAGGGGGTCGAGTTTGCTGCCGGCGCAGCAGCAGCAGTAGCCACAGCACATGTGTGAGTCTCTGGAACTATGCCTGCACGTGCACAATACTGCAGTGTGGGAATAAATGTGACTTCAATTAATCGTCATAATTTATCTCTGAGCTGGAGAGAAGCCTAACGCATGATTAGCAAAAAGTAAATGTGTGGATTCCTCTTTGGTGCTCCCTCTGAACCTGAGTAGTGTTTCATATATAAATATACTTTTAAATTATCCCTCCCTCTCATGACTAGATGTGGTAACAGCATTCTCTCATGCTTTCTTTAGGGACATGATTGTACCAACAGACTTCCTGGTTGTAATTTTAAAATTAGACGCGGGGGGGAATTCCTGCTTGTATACCTCAAAGCCTTTGTAACGCTCTCCGCCTCTAAAACACAAAATTTGAGTTTTCTTTTTTCTACAGAAGCCGTAAAATGAAAATACAGGTTGAAGACAGGAATTTAAAGTCATCCATCAGAGCTGTGTTTCACAAAATCTGTACTTTATGTGAAGTGCTCATGGTGACGGTAGATTTCATGCAGTAAGTTCTCGGATGTGAAGTGAATGAAAGGAGGAGTCCAACCACTTCTACCAGAAGTTACTCCGTCCTCAGGCCAAACCACAGCTTCCACATCTGACTGCACCAGAGCCCGGGCCTCTTTTCTGATTTGTCCAATAGTCCACTTCTCCCTGACTTGACTTGTTAACTGTGTGTGTTTGGTTTTGTGACTCACGGACACATGGTGTCTCATCGTGGAGATGAACTGCGAGGGTCAGAAACGCAGATTCAAAGATAAAAGATAAAAAATCTGATCCACTGCGGCTGAACCCACTTCTACAGATTTAATTTCAGCAGCAGCGAGGATGTGAAGTGTATAAAAACCAGGTCAGATTCACACCGGATCTGATTTTATCTTTCCGACTCTGACCCTGGCAGCATCAAGCCTCACTTGACCTTGAGCAGACCCTGGGTTAAGTTTTGTCTTCCTGTTTGACCTCAGCAGACAATCAGACTTCTCCCCAATGCGTCCACATGGTAATACTGATTGTTCACTTGAACTTCTCATTCAGGCAGATATAATAAACTGTAAAGCGCAGCAGCTGTGTGCATCGTCTGCATGGAAATACAGAAAATCAGCCATAGACGTGATGTACACTGTGCACGATGAATATTCAGCGGCGCATCTCAACTGTCGAGCCCACAGTGCCACCGCAGGAGGCCTTTCCTGTTCCCCAGCTGCAGCGAACATGTGGCCTCCTATAGCGTGATGCTGCGGTCTGACGCCGCTAAACCACTGATTCACCGCCTCGTTCGGCATCTGCAGCCACGAACGCACCAATCATGGCCGCCTCCATTTCCTGTGGCTCATCATCACACTGACAGAGAGGGACCTCCGGATGTGTCTGCCCCTGGGCATCCACTCTCAACACCAGTTAGTTAATGGGAAGAATAACAGTTGTTTTCTGCTGAGGATCCCGACACTGGACTTTATTATGAGAGTAAAGACTGAAGCAGGTGCAGGAGGCCTGAAACTCCGAAGTTATAAAAACCACATGGGTTTGATTATAGTTTTATAAACAGAGATTGATGACTTTGTGCCACCATCTCCATTTCTTTACTTGTTTATTTTATATGTTGTTAGATAGATAGATAGATAGATAGATAGATAGATAGATAGATAGATAGATAGATAGATAGATAGATAGATAGATAGATAGATAGATATGGTTGATTTTACCATATATAAAAACATTTTAATAATAGAAAGATGAATGGAATGATGGATGGATGGATTCTTCATTCACCCCCTTTGGGAAATGCTGGTATCCAGTAGCTCACAAAAAAATGCTCAATAAATACACCATTAATAAAATAAAAGATAGTCTAGAAACTTTAATAATAACATAAATTGCATATTTCTTGATTTTTGATGTTATTCTCAGGAAATAGATGCTTCAATGTTCTTAAGTAGTTTTAAAGTTTAACTTAAGTATTAAAAGTTTATGCTTTGAGTAAATGTTTCTGTAAAACCTGACTCGGTTAAGTTCAGGTTTTACAGGGACATCTGTGTACTGTGGCAGGAACAGGACAAACAGCGGAGACGCACCAGTGGAAGTTGGTGGTGCAGTGATTGGATGAGAGACTCACCTCGGCCACTCCGAACCGCAGACACGCCGCCAGCAACACGAGCTGTACCCACGCGCTCATCCTGCTGCCCAGCCTCGAGCCTCTCTGACGGACCGGGCATTTATGGAGGCGCGAGAGTCTCCCTGTCCTCTGCAGTGCGCGCGCCTTTACGCGTGGATCGTGTCCACCGGCCGGAGGTGTCCGAGGCACGAGGAGGAGAAGGTCGGTCAGAGGCACCTCACGTGTGGGAGACTTCACAAAAAAAAAAGAAAAAAGTTCCTGCGCGCAGAATGATAAGACACTTCCAACTTTCTTTTTTTTCCTCCGACGTGCACCTTGCGCCAAAAAGTGTGCGCTCTCGGCTACAGGCGCAACTCGAGAGAAAGAAATTCAGCAAAGAGAAGACTCACGCACATTTCTACGCGAGCGAGAGGGTCCAGAATTCACAAAGGAAAACCCCACCATCCAGGGAGATGCGTAAAGTGCGTGAGATTGAGATTATTCCAAGGATTGCTTTTCAAACGGAATCGGTTAAAATCCAGTTTCTGGTGCGTCCTCAAAGTGCAGCTGAAGTAACGTGGCAGCTCTGGAGGGTAGTTTGCGCTCCTCTTCTTCCAAGGAGCCTTATCACTGAGCTGCGCGCTGTGTGGCTCGGTGCGCCTCAGCCCTGGAGCCGCCTGATTACACAGCGGCCGCAGTGCTGATGATGATGATGATGATGAGGATGATGATGGTGTTGGAGGAGGTTTTCGCTTTCGCTCTCGCTCTCTCTAGCGCCCCCTGCCTGCGGAACGGGCGTTGCTTTGCGCACAAACACCCGCCTCACACGCAGCAGCAGCCGCTCTGAGCAGCGTTTCCTCCGCCGTGGATCATTTATGCAGATATTCCTGAGACTGAGCCAAGTCCTGGGAGAGTTTGTTTTTTCATCCCCTGTCGATCTGACTCTGGCTTTCGCCCCATGATTGAAATGTTCCAGGAACTCTGAGGGTGTAAGAATCAAAAGTTAGTGTCAGTGTTTAGTGAGATGAAACTAAATGCACTTTTTAACTTAAAGGCAATTTGTAGGTAAACTGCTTTACTTTACTCTCTTCAATTAGTGTTAGTGCATGAAGGCAAAATGCAAGATATAAGAAAATAATCAGATTACATAGACTAGCATAGAATAAATGAAATAGAATACAACATGTTATGATGTGGATATAACAAACTCAAGGACACAAAGGCACTTTATACTGAGTGATTGTTTCTTCAGTGCCGAACCTTCATGGGTTTATAAGACACCGAAAGTAAAGTTGCAGCGTTCTGTCAACAGTTTCAGATTGAGACAACAACAATGGAGTAAAAACGATGCAATAGAATTAATAATCCAGTAATATAATGTTTGAAATAGGCCATTTTCTGCACAGTGACAACTTATAATAAGATTAAGATCGCTGTTTATGAGCACAACCATCTAATATTGTTAATGTCACGGTCAAATAATTCACATTAACGATATTTATGAAGTGTAAGAAACACATATGAATAACCCTGAACTCTAAATTCGGCCCCATTGCATAACAGGCCTTTATGCAGCTACTATTGCTGGAGAGGTCATGGGGATAGTTGCCATGCCAACTGACTCCTCTTATTACCTCAGCATCACCGCGAGCGACGCTCTCGGGAAACAAAAGGTGTTTCTAAATATCACGGGGTGGGGGGGGGGGGGGTTATTCTCAGACTCCTGACCTTTGGCGGTCACCCGTGTTTGGGGAACATTTTTGAACAATGCCCGACGGTGACTCTGCATCTGTAAACTCAGACGACCCCCGGGCCCCGAAATAATAATATCAGCCAGGCCCCGGCAACCAGGTGACTCAGGGACATAATGTAACATGACAGGGGGGGGGGGGGCAAGGACGTGTTCATCATGGAACATGAATCTGAAACCTGAGGCGCAGAGAAGAACTAAAATATGGGAATAAACTGTGTTATTATTATTATTATTATTAGAGTATTATTTGTGGGTTTTCCACAGACCTTCCCAGTTCTTCACACAGCCCTGTACTAAAGCTATGAAGGATGTCCCCTCGCTCTCTTTTCTTCCAGTTCAATCATGGCCCCGTGAATAATAGGACACCATTGTTTTTCTAACAAGAGTCAATGGCGGAAACTGCCGGAGCTATGGAGCTATATTTACACTGCGTTTCATTTTCGCACGTTTGGGCCAAGGCCACTGGTTCTGACTGGGACCTGGGACACTGGTGTGAAGTCAGAAAACAGCGGTGAAGCCAAGTGCAATGAATCATTATGTCCAAACCTTTTGTAGAAGTAGATGTAGAAAAAATAAAACTTTTATTCTATGATAGCAAATGCATTTCAAAGGGAGTAAATAAACTGGACTTGTGATAAATAAAGAGTTTAAAGTTGATTTTCAGACAGTAACAACAAAACGTTTTCCCACTTTACTGACTGTGTGTTATTTTATGTCTGTACACGTCTAAACATATTTTATTTCATGCTCCGGCTGTGGCTCCCAAAACACGAGTGTTTGGTTTCTAAGGAAAAAGGGGAAAGGAGGAGGAGGAGGAGGAGGAGGAGGAGGAGGAGGAGGAGGAAGAGGTGAGGGGGAGCAGGTTCTTGACTAGAGGTAGGGATTTTCCCACCAGGACCTGCATTCGTATCACACTGTATCGGACTTTCTCTTTTCTCACACACCTGCAACTGCAACATCTCACCACAAGTCTGCTGACAAATGGCCATCCGTCATCTCAATAAGCAACAACTTAATAAGAAAGATTCATAAAAATACTCCACATCCACCTGTGTGTGTGTGTGTGAGAGAGAGAGAGAGAGAGAGAGTGTGTGTGTCCCTATAACATTAATCATTACATTTGAGACATATTTTAATATCAGGTCAAGGTTAGCTTTAGGTTTAAGTTAAGATTGGGGTTAAAGTTCAGGTTAGTGTAAGGGTTAGAGTTAGAGAAGTATAGTAACTTTGGTTAAGGTTAGAGTAAGTCTCCAGGAAGTCAATGTGAGTCGATGTGATGTCCTCTGAAGTCATAGAGACACGCGTGCATGTGTGCGTGTGTGCATGTGTGTGTGTTTGTGTGCGTGTGTGCATGTGTGTGTGTGTGTGTTTGTGTGCGTGTGTGCATGTGTGTGTGTGTGTGTTTGTGTGCGTGTGTGCATGTGTGTGTGTGTGTGTTTGTGTGCGTGTGCATCACAGGAAAATCACATTCTTACACAGAGACTGAAATTGCACATGAAGAGCATTCACATATGTTAAAGAATACTTTTGTGAGGGACAAATTACACCCCCTCACACACACACACAACACAACACACACACACACACACACACACACGGTCAGTGTCCCGAGCCGACAACTGTTTTCAACCATGAATGGAGCACAGAGGACCCTCTATGCTTAACAATTGAGTGAGAAATGACAGCAGTCGCTCAAATATTTAGGAGCTTTTCAGAGGATCCGGAGAAGGTCACAGCTCCCTGAACTAATCTTCAATTTGAACAATGATGCCATTTGATTTCCTGCATTTTTCCGTGGACGTCTGAGAAGCTCCAGTGGTTAATTTGACGCAGTAATCGCATAGTTGGGTCCTCTCTTCCCCCCCCCCCCCATCCCCACAGTCAGCTTTTCTGGATAAAAAACATGAATCTACTGTATTCGTGTGAGACAAAGGGGCCGTGGATATGTGCACGTGTGTGATGCTGCGTGTGCAGAAGGTGAACATTGGGCTGCAGTCGAGGGCACGACTGACCCTCGATTAGTCGTGGGGATCGACTCTCCTCAGCGCGTGTCCCTGTGATAATAGACGATCATAGAGACCAAATGGACTAATGGGAAGTCATTAGTCTGCGCCTCCAGCCTCCAGGACGACAGCTCAGCGCGGCTCTCGGGTTTCACCGCCCCAGAGGCAGGAATGTGACTGAACCTCATCCAAAAGGCTGAATGAGGAGATTCAGGTGCAGAGAGGTTGATCTGTTTCTATCCAGCAAAGGACGTCAGCCCAGATTCACACATTCAACTGCTCCTAATCACCTCTGTGTGCTGGTACATCAAAAATAATAACATCGCTTAGATTGGGAACTTTTCCGATTGTCTCTAAAGCCGTTTTCAGCCATGGACTCCCGAAAACATCTGGAAAATTGGGTCCAGACATTTTCTGGTGTTTGTCAGACGCGTTGACAACACAAACAGGAGCATGATGGGATATTCTCCTGTGCAGCCCCTCGGGAAAATGTCTGGAAAATATCCCGAAGTTCAATATATGTCAGAAAGCAGCTTTAATGATTCAGATTACACAACATCATGATCACAGGTGCATTTTGTATTTCTCCATTAACCCAACAGGAATGAGCCGAGTGTGACGGCAGCTCAACGTCTCCGTGTCTCAGCAGAGATCCGTCAACAGCAGCTTACGAATGAGTCTGAAGGAAAAAGAGTGAGACACTGACGGGGGAGAATTGCTGGAATGCTCTCCACTGAAACAAGGACGAGGAGAGAGGGAGAGAGAGAGAGAGAGAGAGAGAGAGAGAGAGAGAGAGAGAGAGAGAGAGAGAGAGAGAGAGAGAGAGAGAGAGAGAGAGAGAGAGAGAGAGAGAGAGAGAGAGAAGATATAAAAAGCAAAAAAGGCAGACACCAAGATTTGCAAATCAGGGTAAAAAGATATTAGGGTAGATGGAAATGTTCTGCACTTTGACCGTTAAAGTAACACATTCTCTCTCTCTTATAACAAAATGGACTCATGCAGGATTAACCTTTAGTCTATTAGACACAGCACTGACTTTTATTGGCTGTCAAACTTATTTTGGACATTTTTTCTTGCTGGACTGAAGATAGTGATTTTGCTTATTGTGCAATTTCATTCTAGAAAAAAATTAATCCACAGGAAAGACTGTTAGAAAAGAAAATTCAACGTTTTTAAAACGCTTTGCCAATTTGATATGTCCTCTTTGCTTTGGGGCCGAGCCAAACTATTCCCAGCATGTCGACATTTATTTTCCTGTTTTATTTCTGTTGGATGAGACGCTGCTGACGGTGACATTATGAAGACACTGACAGATGCGGCGGGGACGGACCACACCACACTGCACAGTATAAACACCTCCGTGAGGAATGCCTGGTTTTGTTCAGCTCCAAGAGGCTGTGTACAGCAGCATTCCTCTGGCAGCCTCCCCTCCCTATCCTGGTTCACAGGGGACTTCCCTGCTCTCCACTGTACTCAACTAAACTCTACTGAATACCACGAAGGCCTAATGTAACGTTAATAACTGTATAATTAATATTACTAATGAATGTCCTTTAAAAGCCACCCTCTACGTGTATTTTTACTCAGTGATCTTAATGATTATCAGAGTGAAAATTGATGCTCTCATGCAGCATTTATTCTAAAACATGCATGTGTCAGCTTGTCAATCACGAGCAACACGCCCTGCGGCACTGAAGCTACTTATTGGCGAGACTTTCACTTTCCAAGAAAACAGAGATAAATCTTAAACGCAAACTTAAAGACTAAATAATGTGATGAAGAATAAAGAGAGTGTTCCTCAGCCGGCATGAATCTCAACTGATGTAACTTTGTTGTTGTTGTTGTTGTTGTTGTTGTTGTTGTTGTTGTTGTTGTTGTTGTTGTTGTTGTTGTGTGTGTGTATATATGAACTAAGAGTATGGCTCCTTGAAAAAGTTGCTGAATTACTTTTATGACTGGATTTTTTATTTCTATTTCCTTTTCCTTTAAATGTCATTTTAACATGTTCTCATGTCTTCTTAAAATCGGTTTCTCTGCTTTCTTTGAATTACATTTTTATCTATATTGTATGTGAAGCACTTTGAAATGCGTTTCTTTAGTTTACTGTCATTATTATTACTAGTATTAATAGTATTATTATCATTATTATGAGTATAGGTCATATGCAGTATAGGTAATAAACCCCACCTCCACCATGTTAGTGGATGAGACACGCTCATGTTAAGTAAATAAGTACATGTAAGTACTCAAAGATGGTTTCTGGATAGTGGGAGGAAGTGGAAACGTGTCGTCCATCTTGAGTCTGTAACGTCAAAGGGGGAGAGAGGAGAAAGAGGGAGGAGACGGTGAACCTGGTACGTGTTCATGTGGTTGTGGTGTTGATTTGATACAAGTGATATTCACCATCTGGTCCTATTTTCCAAAATGATTGTCCTTCATTTTCAGGAAGTTTGAAGGTAAAACTTGCGAGGGAGCGAAGATTTATCGCTTCACAAAAATACAAAGGGAAGCAGAATAAGAGACTGGGACGGGGGAACAGGATCACAGGTGTATTTTTAACAGTCAAATTTAAAAATGAACTCTGTCTCTCTCTCACTGTAAAGACACGGAGCTCCTCCCGGTCGTTCCTGTTTACACGGAGGCTTCCTGATGATGTTGTGCTGCGTGTGTCACGGTCCGTCATCTGGTATTCCTCTCAGAAGTCACAACTCACGTGTGTATCCTGTGTGTGTGTGTGCGTGTGTGTGTGTGTGTGTGTGTGTGTGTGTGTGTGTGTGTGTGTGTGTGTGTGTGTGTGTGGAGCTGTGTGTTTACCTTATTATCTGATTTCGACCTTTATCCAGATTTTAGTTACACACCTTCCTTCTTGTTTATTTACTTCAACTTCTTACTTAGAATCTTTTCCAGTCTCTAAAGTCACCAGGGTCTCAGCGACCTGCCAGCTGTCCTGTGCCCGTTCACATACACGTTCACATCCTGGCAGAGAGGATATTACATCATTCAATCACACACTGCAGAGACACATTTGAAATTGTTGGTTTGTGAGTGGGCTCTCAGTGGAATGACACATAGCCAAAAATAGTTTTTAAAAAGTTCCCAAAGTCCCAGTACAGCCCCAAAGCCATGTAAAAAAAAAATATATATATATTATTAAGATTAGTGGATACAGTTTTTTTCATAGCACTGCTGCTACTGTATTTTGTTTTTATAGATTTGTATCACACCAGCATGGAAGTATCAAATTATACAGATGTGGAAAATTAATTAATGGATGTGTTCGTATCAAGCTGCCTCAAATTTCACACTTTAAATATGCCTGATTTATTTATTTATATATAAAAAAAATGCCTAGACTTGCCCCCTGTTCTGGATCTGCACCAAAACTCAATGAGTTGTTTCCTGACTCATCCCTCATCCTTCAATCAAGTTTCGCGGTCATTTCGTTTGCTATAGTTTTTGCGTAACCATGCAAACTAATAAACACAGATGAATTGGTAATAATGAGCGATAACAACATAATATCTCAGTTTAAACTCTGCTGATTTGTATTTATTTAAAATTCTACATACAGGCTTAGTCACCAGTGACTTTGACCTCAGTTTACATTACGACTCTCCCTCAGGTCTGATGATCAGAAAATAAAGACTCCACAGATCCACTGAAAAAGACACGTGACATAACTCATGTGACCCCCCCCCCCCCCCCCAGACGGGACACCTTTGTAATTTGGTAGCGCTTCTCTTTGTTGCTCTGCCATGCAGCTGTTCACCAAAAGTTGGAAATCCTCAACGGTGCCATAAATTACAGACGTCAAGTCGTCCTCTGTGATTCTTGGAAAGACTTTATACAGAGAGGGAATTTGCACACCTGCAACCCACACACACAATATACTGCACAAACATGCAAGTGCACACACACACACACACACACACACTGCAACAGTCCCTCTGTACGGTGTCTCACACACACTTTGCACAGACTTTTAATGTGTTGTTTGAGGGGAGGACTCTGTAATCAAAGTGAACAATCAGACAGGTCCGGGCAGCACAGACGTGGTGCAGCGGGAACACGGAGCGAATACAAAACCACGTCCAGAAAAGGCCTGAAATAACTCTGCTGTATACCTGCTCATTACATTATAGACGTAATTACTTATCTGATGGATTTGGGCATGGCGAGGGGAGGATGAAACAATGTCGGGATCCTCTCAGCCTGGCAAATACACTTTTATATACAATATCCAAGCATGTAATTATAGGTGCATAGAAATGAAAAAGTGAAAACAAATCATATGAGATGTTGTAAATATCCTGTGCATTTGCCAGTGGGACCGGTTCAGAGATCGGGACACAGAGGAACAACACGGAGGAGAAACCGTGTTGAATTAAAAGGACATAATGGTTTAAAAGGGGAGGAGAGGAAATGAGAGGAGTGGTGCTAAATGAGAGGGTGAGAGCGAGGTGTTAGTTGTTAAAGAGGTAGGGAGAGTGGAAACGGGGAAATCCAGGCTTTACCTCCCAGAAGACGGGGGGGGGGGGGGGGTGGCAGTCGAGGAGACCTGCTGCAACCGACTCTCGACTGCCAGCGAGGGTCACGGAGGACAGAGCTGCTTGGCATCTGCTGCAGCCGTGATTTCCATCCCCTCCTACTCCAGATACAATGAAAATTGTGTCTGAAAACAAAAGACATGTGCAGGAGGGGGGGGGGGGGGGGCGAGGAACTTTGGAGTGGCCCAGTTCAGCTGGGGAACTGTGTCAAGGATGTGATGCCTATTGAATCAGTGCTTCTGTGTGAGGCCTTGTTTGTTGGGAGGGCCCGAAACATAATGCTCGTTCCATGTTGTGAGTTTTTAAACAGAAGATAACAGCAGTCAGTTCATCACACGACAAAACTATCACATCTGTAGTTTCCTGCCCTCAACCAACATTCTTATCTGGAGCTTTTGGGATATGATGGCAGGTCATAGAGGGCTCCAGCAAACACATCTGACAGGACAGATGTGCACCCGTCTGTCTTTATCAATCCAGCTGTTTCGAGGCTGCATGAGAACTCGGGTTTTATTGTTTTAAACCTGTAAACACAACACAAATCAAATCTTTATGTTCCAAGTTTTTTTTCTTGCGTTTTCAGGAAGAAAATAGAGCGATTGGGTTCTGAGCGATTCCAAAATGCAAGTGACAAGTCAGAACTGAACCTGAACGCCTGTGTGAGGTGGCTTTCAGGCTCTGATCTGAACATCTTCCTGAAATTCTGTGGCAGGGCTGAATGTGAGAACTCCAGAAAAATGTTTATAATGTTTCTAAACACGCGACGGACACAAAAGTGGAAAACACAAAAAGAACACTAATTTCCCAGGATGAAGAAGAGGTGCTGCACATGTAGAAGACGCCGACACATTGGACAGACAACAAGATTCAAATTTATAAGTCATGTTCTGCCTCCTGCGAGACTGGTATCATTTATCTCTGCAATCGGGGAGCAGGGGAAGTTGTATTTATTCAGAGGAAGAATCAGATTCTTCAAACTTCTATTCAGCAGCTCAGTCGTAACGATGCTACACTGACGTATAAAGCGGAAGTCTCTTCTCCAACCTTCTTCCTGGACACAGTGTTTTAACAGCAGCTGCTCTGCCGCTCTCTCTCTCTCTCTCTCTCTCTCTCTCTCTCTCTCTCTCTCTCTCTCTCTCTCTCTCTCTCTCTCTCTCTCTCTCTCTCTCTGTTTAATTCCCCCTCCTCATCCTGCCTCTCCTCTCCCTCGTCTTCCTCTTCCCCCCTCCGGGTTTGTTTGTTCTCCCTCAGCTCCCAGGTGTCTTCCTGTACGACTCCGTGTTCCGCTGAGCCGAGGGCCGCTTAAGCTCCTCTTCCGTTCTGACTCAGGTACAGTACACTGACGGCTTCCTCTGGCTGCAATACGCACACAACACACAGATCAACGTGCACACACCTGTGACACAATGTCCACATGTTGAAACGCAGAACCCACATCTATACAGTAAAAGTTAATTCACACACAGACATAAATCGCACAATAAACATGTGAGATTCGTCGTCACACACACACACAGACACACACACACACACACAGACACACACAGACACACACACACACACACAGCTCCTTCTCCCTCATCCAACAATAACAAAACAAACCTTGCTTCCTGTGCGTGGGGGAACAATAGTAGGATAGCTTTGATGGCCAGAGGTAGTTTGTTGCAGACGCTCCCTTATCGGGCCCGACACCAGCAGATCACCGACACATCGTGGCCGGATCCGAGCAGGATATAAAACAGTTCACAGGGATAATATAAAATATGTGAAAGGTTATAATCGTTAACAGATAATAAATCGTTATTAAGACCTTGCTGTTGAAAGTATAGAGCAAAGCAAGATTTTAGCGCTTTCAAAAAACAAAACGAATGACTGTGTAATGTGAGATGAGTCATTAGCAGTGATGAACCCACAGAGAATTAATTAGCACCCAATTATTTCCTCTGTGCTACGAAGCATTGAAGCATCTTTCAGCTCATTGTTTTGGTTTTACAGCCCTCGGACTTTTACAACGTCAGTAACTATCTGGTGAACTCTGTGTTTAGCAGCTGGAGAATAAATAAGTATAAAGAAATAGCAGCTAAAAAGTTTTTTATTTCCCTCAAGAATTGGTGGAGACCAAAAACAGAGGAGAAAGAGAGTAGAGAGTTGTGTGTTAACGTGTCACTGGGTAATTGTCTAACTTGTTTATCTTTTATATCGACAGTGAAAACAGTTGTGATGTTAGTTACACCAGTGTAAAATGAATCAATCCACAGGAGTGTGATTAGTTTAGTTCATAATATTCACACATATGTCCAATATAAGTTCAACACACGTCAGTTTGTGAAGTTAGAGAACACCTGGGCTTGTCTGGTAAATGTAGAGACTCACATGTAAATACACAATGTTTCATCTCGTCAACATATACACACAAACACACATCACACACAATAATGACACATGCATTTTAGCCTCTTGGACACAGTAGTTGCATGATGAATATTTAACAGAAAAGAACAGCACTCAGTAACTAAGCACACACACACACACGCACACAAACTCACACAAACACACAGTCCCCCTCTCATCCCCCCCCTCTGTCGTCTCACTTTCTCCATGTGTATCAATACTCCCATTGATTCAATTAGCCACAGGCGTTAGCAGGGTCAGAGCTGTGTTGGGATATCAGTTGCCGGTGGCAACATCTCCATCAGTCCGCCCCCACATCCTACATGCAGCCCCCCCCCCGTCCCTTTGTCCATTCCCTGTACTGTATACCCAGTGATGCTCTCTGTGTTTGTATGTGTGTATCACTATGGAACTCTGGGTGTCAGCAGCTGTGTATGGCTGTTCAAGCATGTGTGTGAGAGCGACTGCGTGTGTGTCGTGCGTGGGAGAAAGGAGGCGATGAGTCATAGCGCACATACCAGCAGGACACAACAGCTCCCCCTGTTGCCGGGGCAGGGGAAGCCCCGGAGGTGTGGGTGTATTGTCTGGGAGAACAGAGCTAGGCGTGACATCATAGGATGTCTCGCTCCCACACCAGTCAGTGGAGAAGGTCGGGGAGGGGGGGGTGGGTGGTCATCAACAGGTGGAGGCCCTGGTTCTTTCCTTCCTTCTCTCTTTCTTTATGCAGGCGAGTGCAGACTATGACTAGTAAGAGCTCAGCTGAGAGTAGAACCCACAACTCAGCCCTGAGCTCTGGTGAAGACTTGATGACTAAAGCTCTCATCGGATTTTAACTTTTATGAATCAGCCGCACTGTTAAAAGTTTGTTTCTTTGGGATTTAGCAAGAGCTTTGATTGACAGCTGATGCCGAGGTGCTGATTCACAGACATCCACTGTAACACTGTGCAGACACATCTGCGAGGCCACGTTCATGCTCCACATCTGTTCTCCTCTGTAATGTCGGACTTTTGATCGTGCATTTTTTAGAAAAATCTCGGCTCGGAGAGAAAAGGAAAACGTAGACTATGATTTTCCTTTAATTAAAAGGTACGAGCTGTACTGTGACATCTCATGTGGTTGCATCTCTTTTAATTATGTTGCCGCGTTGTGTCAACATGTGTGTTCTCGCCCAGGAAACAGATTAAGCATCGAGAAACCAGAACAGCAGGTAAACTTTTCATCCAAATGTGTGAAATCAGCAACTGTGCGAGCTGAGCAGAGGGATCCACGCAGAGTGAGAGGACATGCAACACTCCTCCAGCCTCTGTACCTTTGTAGTGCGCCGGCCGAGTTCACTAAAAGACACACACACGTACACGGACATGTACACACAAGGGCAAGACGCGCACACATGCATCAACTCATACACTAAATCTCACACATGCACATGTGCACACACGCAGCGGGGAGAGGAAACTGCAACACAATGATAAGGTCTGGGAACACAATGGGCTCAGCAGTGCACAGACAGAAGCCAGGACCAGTTTAGCTCTGAAAGGTCAACAAGCCTCTCCAGGCTTTCATTCAGTTCCCCCAGTTATTATTGTTCAACATTATAATGATTACTCTGATGGCCTTTATTTTGCAAATGTGGGAGCCATCCGGAAATACCAGTGAAATATGAAAATGCAGGCCAGACCGGGGAGGACAGGGGGGGGGGAAGGTTACTTATTTTGGAGGGCGAACTTCTTTGACGTCAAGCTTCCCATGGCCTGGCCCAGCCTCGGAGTGGACTGGTTCTTCAGAGAGCTCTGGTGAGCTGCCAGTTCAGCTGACTCGCGTCCTCACGACGATTCCTATCATCACACTGAACGTGGTGTTGGGCGAATTATACTGAGAGCGCTTCGATGAATTCAATCATAACTTAAAGCTGCACAGTGAGACCTCGCTCTGCTGCATAATTTGTGTCTTAAATTTCTACTTCAAATAATGTTTAATTAAAAACTCTTATAATTCTTGTTGTTTACTGATCAATATACAAAAATAACCTAACGCTAAACATCTGATCGTTTGCGACATGATTTTTTCGCGGTAGTGGTAAATATTTCCACGGTAACAGCGACATCCACCAATCAAAGACATCGCTGTTACACCTGAGGATTGTGGGTAGTGTGGTTTCTCTCTTTGACATTGAGAATAAAATAATCTTGTAAAAAAAAGTGAGTGGGATTTTGACTTTTGCAACCACACTGTTGAGCGAAGCACATTTCTGAGACCAGTGACTCATGATGGATGAAGAATGTCTCACTGTCACTTTGTCGTTTTTAACTATTGTTCGGCGTCGATAAAGACGTCTTTGTCGTCCCACATCGCGCAGAATGAACCTGTGATGAGCCTCGACACTGTAACTGCATCAAGACGTCAATTCAGCCCGTGAGCGGCGCCGACCTCAAGGGGTAAATCTGAGCGAGCGTCTGACTGATCCTCAAAGCAGTGACGGAGCGGAGCGGGTCACATCCCACCGCAGAATGTCACAGCCCTCACATAATCCCTGCATGCATCTTCTGTGGTGACACAACCAGCTGCGGCCCTCTCCTCCTCTCAAGTCTTCCAACGGGCAAAAAGGTCATGACATTAGAGATGAGAGAACGAGGCTGGAAAACTCTCCTCGCATTATGCAGGAAGTCAGTGTGGAGAGTGGGATTACAGACATCAGGAATTTTCTTGAGGCCTCTCCGACCATGATGCTGATTTATTGACTGTGTCCCAGTTGAAAGTGACCTATGAGGTGGAGTTTTCACATCTGAGACTGGCTTTGTTTGACTGTGGCGAGTGGGCACTTGGTCGTTTGGGGCAGAAGCATGTGACCTCAGTCGGTGGCTCAGCTCACTGTCGTGTTAAGAGAATCATTTGTCGTTTTAGTCTTCGGGGGGGATTCGAGCCAATCCCATCGCACACTGGGTGAGAACCACCTCGGACAGGTCGCCAGTATATCTCAGAGACAAACCATTAATTCAAACTCACACAGAAAGAGCCGACCCAGGATTCGAACCATCAAAATAACCCAACATGTCACGCAAAGATATTCTTGCTCCATGCCAATAAACATGAACTCTGGCAAATTATGTTTTTTTTCTTCCCCTCTGGAAAATCACGACCAAAGCTCCAAAGCAATCCAAACCCTCAGGGGACAAACAGACTTTAAGAAATTGTTGCCAACATCTAAAAACAGCACGATTAAAAACAGAGAGACTTGGTTACGGCAGCCATTTTTCTGCGGAGACAGAAGTTTTCTCACGTCTCACAGAACCTCTGCGGCCCCAAAAATAGTTGTGCATCAGCGAGTTACACGTGAATATCTTCTCTAAGCTGGATGAGAAACTGTAATTGAAGAGGGTTGTTTTCTGTTGCCACGAGAGTGAGACTGTCTACGCTTTGTGCAAAAGCAGTAATCTTAAAGAGACAGACAATCGGAGCCTCATAAGTGCTAATGACTGTTTGCTGGTTTTAGGCAAACTGTCGCCTGTGGAGACCAAAAAAAGAAAAATAGACTGTTTCTTATCGTCTTTTGGGAAACGTGCACGTGCCAGACGGACCACATCAGGGAATTTATACATCGTTTAGAAGAAAAGAAAATAACCATATATGTATGAAACAGACGGGGGGCTACATCAAACCAAACCAAACTCCCCCAACTCCAAAGTGCACACTGTGCATGCACATAAATAATCCTGGTCGTAAAGTCGTAAAGTTTAAGTGCAAACCTCCACCACCATCACATCATACACATGCATTTAGACAGAGGCCTTGTTGGGGGGTTTCCAGCCATGGTGTCGTCTCCTGTACAAAGCTGATCCCGGGGGGGGGGGGGGGGTTCTCAAAAAATTGGTGTTGCTACGGACTAATGCAATCGGCCATTCTCTGAGGGCCCCCTCTCAGCTCTGGGGGCCCAAGGCAATTGCTTGCTCAGCCTATACCCTCTTACAACGCCCCCTGCTGGACATGTTCTGGTGTATTCACTTTGGTGCAGACAGGCAGGTTGAGGAAAAGGTGTGGAGCACATGGACATCATGTGGTGAAACATTAAGTATAATGTGGTCTTGTGCTTTGTATGGTTATATGAATTATAATGATTATAATGTCATTAATTGGACATGGGTTATCATTCTGAAGCCGTTCAGTAGTTCAACATGTTGCCAATAATCCAGGATTAGTTTGGAGTCTTATCACAATGAGGGTTCTGGACTTTATGCTCAACCAAGTTCACTGTCTGCAGCTTTAATATCTATCAAACAGACAGTGCCACTAATCTTCTTATTCAATTCTGGGCAAGAAATGTTAGTTGTGTCTCTCTGACTGTGAAGCTCTACACAAAGTTTTACAAGCTGCCTTGTGTGATGCGTTATGTGAAATATAAGATTCCTGGTGTTCCATGTTGGTGTCAATGCAAATATTACAAGTATCTGGACACAATGAAGGAAGGAAACTAGGTCTGTGTGTGTGTGTGTGTGTGTGTGTGTGTGTGTGTTAGTGTACATGTGTGTCCAGTGGCTCTGCATCGGTGCACATGTATGTAAGTGGGAGGGGAGCCCTGCTGCATTGTCCATGAGCTTTTTTGCCCGCTCGTTAAAATCTCATTTCTTCCCCCACCATCTCCAGACCACCACTACCAGCCCTCCTTCCTCCCCTGGTTCTCTGTCTTGTGTGATCAACAATAGCCTATTCTGTGCCGTCCCGTGCGAGTGGAGACACACCCAAAGCCAAGGCCACGGTGCGAGGGGAGATTGTTGGGTGGTGGCCAACCGAGAGGGACACTGGCTCAATTCTCGTCTGGGAGCAGAGATCCTGCCCCGACGAGAGGGCAGAGGAGGTCTTATCTGTTTGGCTATAAACTGAAGTGGTCATTTAGTGTGATTCCCCTGCAGTTGACGGGTATGTGGAAAGATTGTGGAACAGCTCAATACATTTGAAAAAATAACTTTTAATATAGTATGTATGGAGTCAATGGTAACACCTGAACACCACCATGTGTCCAGAGTGAATGAAAACTAGAACAGCTGATTACATTCTATGATCGGCTTTATACAGGAGACGGCAACGAAACCATGGTGGGAAACCGCCTAGTTAGGCCTCATGCCACTAGCTTTCAGCCAAAAGGTTAGTTAAGAGGTTAGGTTGGTGGGTTTGGTAGAATATCTAAATGCATTAGGTTTGGTTGGATGTAAAGGCCGCCCAGGAGGGCCACACTTTGGCCTGGGGCCCCCAAAGTCCCTTGGAACGCCCCTGCCTATATGGTAGTGCAAATGCAATCAAACCAAACCAATCAAAGCACTGACAGTTCGAACACTGTAACTAGATTCACTTTTATTTAACAAATAGCATCAAATATCCAGTTTAACTCATTTAAATGAACACATTTTGAATAAATTGGGGGGTGAGGTATATCAACCCTGACCCTGCTTACATCTGCATGAATGTGAATGAGCACTATACTGTATCTCTGTGGGCTCAGAGTTGTGGGCAGAAAAGATTTCCCCCAAAGTTTCATCTCCGTATGATTGATTTGTGGGAGCCCCGAAAAAGTCCCCACCTCCTCCACGCATATCACAGAATGCAAACACACACACACACACACACACACACACACACACACACACACACACACACACACACACACACACACACACAATACATGCCCTGATCTGAGCCACGGGCTAAAGGTCGCGCTATCGACCCGTCATGACAATCTGAGCCTATAAGTGCCACAGCTGAACCCCCCACACACTCTAATGCCTCGTCTGATAAAGCCCGACTCTCTTCATTGTCCGATAACATAAATATGACACACCAACACACCATCTGAGGGCCCCGTCTGCACCGGCCAGCCTAATTATATAATTATCCCTTGTCTGATTGTGCCTGTGCAGCTGAGACGAGGGAGGGCCTTTGTGTAGCTGGTGGAATGCGGTGTGCTTGGCATTTTTCAGCAAAAGGGCAGCTTTCTGGAAGCCCCTGCCAAAAGGAGGGGAGAGGAGGGTGAGATCACGGCTGCTGGTGCCCACTCCTCTGTCTCTATCGCTCTGTCTATCTCTCTGGGACTCTTTGGCTTGTCTCTAAGATCTGCTCAACAATCCCATCTCTCTTCTGCACCTATCCGTCAAAACCCGACGCGATCCCGACGCGGACAGCCCGACCATTTCTAAGCCTTGTAGAGTTTGCGTTATTGTCTGATTAAGTGGCCTTTCGGAGTGGAATGAACAGGATTTGGCTCTTCGGTGATAAGAGCTGACAGGTCGCGCTGTTGCGGAGAAGCCGAGTGGCTGAAGGCGGCCGCTCCCGATGTCTGATAGCGAACTTGGAGGCGACTGATAGAAAAGCATTGCTATTGTTTCTGTTGAGGGGATAAGAGAGACGAGAGCACGAGCAGGTGTTGGGGGAGATTACAGTATAGGCCTTGAAAGCACGACTGCTCTTACCTCCTTCTTGACTCAAAGTCAAGATCAACAAGGCAAGTGTCACATGAGCCATGTTCTCGTGCTACAATAGAGGATCCAGACCTTTTTCTGACATTTACATCGAGGGCCTCTCAATCTTTGCACGTTGCTCCTGGGGATTTTATGAGTTTTACTGCCTTATCAGAGGCCTTTTATACTCACTAATGAAAACAGCAGGGTTAAGGGTATTTTGGCGCCAAAGCTCGCCTTCTGAATTCCTCTGTATGAGCTGCTATACAATCTGGAAACATATTCTCATTTCAACACTGGCAGACTTACACTTTGACACTGATTTAAAGCTCCAACAGCAGTTAAATCATGTGCCAGATTCCTCAACGTGCCAAAAAGAAAACTATGTTTACAACACATGGCAACCCAAGTTCTCCGGCTCTCAGATCATCATAATGTTGTGAACTTTGTCAAGTCAGAGCAAGCTGAGGTTCATGTCGCCAGTCTGCTGCAGTAAACAAGTTTATCAGAGGGCCGAGACATCATTGTTCAACCACAAGTGTGGGTAGAAGCTCTGCCTGCCGTCTGCAGCAGAAACACTGGTAACTAACGGCACTTGAGAAATTCCCATAGAATTCCGAGCCGTCCGTCTGATCCCTGTGCCCGCTTGTCAAAGCCCCCCTCTGGTGATCACACAGCGTGGAGTATGTGAAAGAATGCTGTCAGGACGGAGCTGGACACTGGGGGCCCAGTATTCCCATCTCAAGCTTCTTTACATGCCCCCAGTGGTTTTTCTAATGACATCAATAAGCAAAGTGAAAAATTTGATCACCAAGTGCGACCAAAGACGCTGCCAACAGGCCCTGAGACAATATGTTTAGATGAGCAGAGAACTTGGATGAGAGAAACGGTCTGAGCGCCGGAGCCAAGACTCGGACCTCGCCCACGATCAGCGTGGCTGTGAGAGCGCCATTATTTTGTTCATCTTAAATAGCCCTGACAAATTGTGCTGAATGTAGAACCTCTGTCTAAACCAGAAGCATCTTCCAAAAACATGCTGGCATGGCACCAGAGCTGCATTTTCCCATCAGTGAAATGACCGCCGGCCAGCATCGCTCCGCCAGGGCGCCCCCGCTGTCCAGTGCAGCTCCTGAAGATGTGAAAGGCATCTTCAGCGCGCAGGTAAGATTTTATAATCACAGAAGAATCTGTATTGTTGCAGAAAGCTGATTTAAAGTCTCAATAAACACATGAAGCTATGATCAGGGATTTTTGCAAAGTGCTTTAAGTGGTTCATGACGTCATGAGGAAACTCTTTCTTTTGCTAACCTAACATTTCCTTCACACCATCCTCCTTTTCTCCTTCCCCTTCCTGTGATGTATGTCCCAGCTGACAGGTGGTGAGCGAGGCTGAAAAACACCTGATTTTCAGTGTCTGGGCACCAATCATGAGATCATTTTACAATTGGAGACAAAAATATATATAATACAGAGTATAAATAAAACTATCAAGGTTTTTTTACTAAAATATCAGAGGAGAGGGAACTACAAATGCATGAATGCTTGACTGGAGCATGAAGTTAACTTCCTCTGACTGAGTTCAAACTGTGCAGAGTGAAGTGCAGTTGAATGGTGCCACCATGTGTTAGCATGTCATCACTACTACATGGGTGAAGTCAAGGTTTAGAAGCTCAGAAGTGTCTGAAGAACCAAGTTGATCGATTCATTAGTCAACTGATTCATATTTTGCTGCTATTTCAATGGATTAGTTCTAATCATTTGTAGAAAGCAACACAACCTCTAGTTCCAGACGTTTTCAGACTGTATATAAAGTTCAATGACTTCATCAAAGGTGATGTCAAATGGTCCCCATTGCCTCCATGTTAGTGGAAGGGACTGGGACCAAACCAAAAAGTCAAATAGATTTTTCTCAAATATCTGTGATATTAGGTAGTTACACATTTGACATTTGGTTCCTGTCAATAAGATATGACAGGAACATTACCATCATAATTTATTACAACATTATAAATCCTCTTTTGTAAGAGATCAATTTAATTACTGAATGAAAACCACAACAAAAGAGATGTTTATTGACCTATTTATCTTTATTGAGGTATAAGGCAGTGTTCACAAAGCCACAGTGGCCTTGTTCACGTCAGTGTGTGTGTGTGTGTTTCAGAGCTCGAGCTCAATCTTGACATCCATCTTTGCTTTGTATGGCTCCAGCAGGGGGCGTACTTCTTCAGACAGGAACCTGGTCACCTAAAAAATAAAAAAATACACATTACAACTTGCCTCCTGCGTGCTCTACCCCTCTTGAATGTTTTCCATAAACACTTACTGCACAGTAAACACACTCTTAATGGCAGAGAAGCAGTGTGGACAAAAGACAGCTGGTGAAAAAAGATGCTGTACCTGCTGCGGAGCGCGGCCGATGAAGGTCTTGGGCTCCAGCAGGGCGTCCAGCTGGCACAGGATGGGGGCGAAGTAGGGGTCTTGCTGAACTCTGGCCAGAAGGTCGTTATCACCGCCCTCCTGTTTGACCACAGCTGCTGCCTCCTGGGACAGAACGCGGATCTTCTCGTGGCAGTCCTGAAGGAGAGAGCACAAAGATGGAGACCTGGGTACAGAGTTGATCTGATGTACACTACATGTGGAGCTGATCGAGGATTAGGTGAGGTTCTTGAATTATTTGGTCCATACAGATATCCCTTGCAGCTTAAACAACTTCCTCCTCCTACCTGTCTGTTTCCACCAGCCTTCACCATGGCCATAATGATGTTCTCTGTGGCCATGAAGGGAAGCTCGTGGCGGATGTGTCTCTCGATGACTTTGGGGTAAACCACCAGTCCCTCTGTGATGTTCTGCAGCGTGGTGAGGATGATGTCTGCTGTGAGGAAGGACTCGGGCAGCGAGATCCTCCTGCAATGAGTTCAGTGTCTCTGCATGAGCCCATATCTGGAAACCTTGAGTTTACTCAGTCACAACCGGCAGCTTGGAGAACACATACAACCGAGGATCTTTGATAAAAGACCAAACTCAGAAGAGTAATCTAAAAAAACTGCAGCATGTAGTAATGCGAAGGTAACTAAGACTGGGGTGAATACACGTCTCAGGTTTGCTGACCTGTTAGCGCTGTCGTCCAGTGTCCTCTCCAGCCACTGCACCGAGGCCGTCTGCAGTGGGTTGGCCAACAGCGCCACCAGGTGTCGAGCCAAGCTGCAGCAACGCTCCGCTCGCATGGGGTTCCTCTTGTACGCCATGGCACTGGAACCTAGGGCGGGGGAAGACAGCGTCATCTCAACATCAACAGGATCAGGAGAGTGAATGATGTTTTCATTATAGGACAGCAGCAACACAATGATTTATTATGCTACTGCTCTATTTTTACGTTATTAGTTATTGCCATAAGACAAATGTAGAGATAACTGTAAAAGGTTCATGCCAGTGAATACGAGGTTACGTAAGAAGTGAACAAACCGATCTGATCTTTCTCAAAAGGCTCCTCGATCTCCTTCAGGTTGGCGAGCAGGCGGATGTCGGTACAGATCTGCAGCAGACACATGCATCAAACGTGAGCTTCAGCAAGTTTACCTGAAATGTTCAAGTCAGCTTTGAAAGTCAGGAGAGAGTTGTAGGTTTTATCACAGTGTTGTAAAAAAAAATGACCCAACCTCCATTTCCACACCACTAGATGGAGACATTTGTTAATGCAGCTTTACCTTGTGAACAGTTGCTCCCAAACTGGCCAGGCTGGACAAACAGTCCACGTCCACCTTCCGACTGTACGTCTGGCCCGTCACCAGGTAGGCTCTGGGTGGGATGGGAACAATATCATGAGGGCAAATAACAAAAGAAATCTCAGTGACCGGGTTAATAATAATAATACCACCCATATTTTATTTCTAAAGCCCTTTTCCACTAGTGATGGAAACATGAACTCCACTTCAGGCAATGGAAAAGGATCCAATCCCCTTTTTTAGCGAGTTCACCTGCTACTTTTGATGTAAAATATGCTAAAATTGTGTGATATGGACGATACTGGAAACAGCAGGAGGCAGAACTAACTTTTTGAAGCCAGCCATCTCCGTCACCATCCTGTCAAGCTCCTCCACCTGAAAAATAATGATTGGTACATTTAGTAGATGGGAAGACAACAATTGCTTTATCAATACATTTCTAATTGAAATGGAATGAATGATGATTTATACTTTGTCGTGGTCCCCCTGAAAGAGCTGCAGGAAGCTGGCCTGGGTCCCGGTGGTCCCCTTCACCCCCCTGAAACGCAGGTCGTCGCGGGCTCTCTGGAGGTTCCGCATGTCCATGGCCAAGTCCTGCAGCCACAGACACGCTCGCTTCCCGACTGTGGTCAACTGGGCGGGCCTGCAGAGAGCGAGAGGCGCAGACTTCAGAGATGGAGCCCAGCAGCAAACGGACACAGAGAGGAATGACCAGAGGAGGGAAGCTGCATTCAGACTCACTGGTAGTGTGTGTAGCCAAGCGTGGGGAGGTCAGCGTATTTCTCTGCAAAGTTCATCAGTCTGTCGATGACTCTGGCCAGCTGTGGAAATCAAAACAGGAGCGTGGCACTGAATCATTGCATAATACACTTAGTGCCCAGGCAGCACTCGCATGTCGAGCTTATGTCTATTTTTTGTGATGAAACATTGCGCAAGCCGAGGTGATTATTTCTACACTGTTGACTTGTTATTAAACAGCTGAGGCACCGAGTCACAATGCCCCTGATTCCACTGATGTCACAGTGGGCCTGCTCTCTGGCAAACAGCTGAGCCTCACCTTAGGCAAGAGGATGTCGAATCCGTCACGCAGCATAATCAGATCCTGAGGAGGAAAAAACACAGCGACTTACAGAAGATGAAAACTTTTAACGAAAAGTAAATACGTAAACAACCCAACTGTGGGGTTGTGTTTTCTCGAGGGGAATTTATCAGACATCTGGGAGAACTTGGAGACTAAATACTGTGATCAGGCGATAGCTATAAAACTCATCGTGATTACAGTGTTGTCTCCGACGTAGCAGGACGTGGCTCCGAGGTGGATGATTGGAGCGGCAGTGGGGCAGCAGTGTGCGAAGGTGTGCACGTGAGCCATGACGTCGTGCCTGAGCTTGCGCTCTTCTTCGGCCGCCATGACAAAGTCAATGTCGTCCGCGTGGCTCTCCATCTCCTGGACCTGGGCGTCGGTGATGGGCAAACCCAAAGTCTGAGGAAGGAGAAGAATAAAGGCTGAGATGGAGTGAGGAGGAAGAAGACGAAGGTCAACAAGGGAAGTTACGATTTAAGTTCAAATTTATTGGGTTGGTATTTCAAATCAAGGGCATGAATTTCAGAACGTGCAGCCAATTATAATCAAGATCCATTAGGAGTGAGTGACTAAATTGTCTAAATTGAAACGTTACCTTGATTAAAATTCTCTGGGTTTGAAAACTGTAGGAAACATTTTGGATGATGTCAGTAGACACGTCAATAAAATATATATATAACATAGGTTGAGTTGTTTTTAGACATTTTAATGAAGAATTGTTACAAATTATATCTGATACAGTTTTCTCCATGAATCATTGAGTAATATACAGATATTCACATCATGTTTTCTGAAATGAAATGCACGTTACTTTAACTGAACTATCACAGATCGCTCTGTGAGGACGGTGAATGGAGGACAAATGAAACAAGATCTGTTCTGTCTTTTTAAACGGTCCTGACAGACATGTGGCGTCCTCGTGAGAAGACGACCAGTGTCCTGATTAGATTGGTGTGTCCTCTATTAGGACACAGCAGTCACGGGACGGGACCACAGAGCAGGGTTGAGGGAGAAATTGGTCCCAACCCCTGGAAATACATCTCTCCGTGCAGGTTACAGCTCAGTTCAAGAGGTCAAACTCTCTGGTGTCAAAGGTCACGACAGCAGGGAGGCTAATTCCAAGGCAGACGATGTAAATGCAGGGTATTTGAAGCCAAACGAACAAACAGGGCTACAGCTTGGCGAGGTTATAGTAAAACGCAGCCTCTCAGGAGGCAGTTTCCAGTTACCGTGACATTTGTGCTCGCTATTTCCACACACCAAGCGCACAGGCCTGACTCTACACAGACAAACTGTAGAGCAGCACCGATCAGTGTGTGCATGTGTGATGTGTGTGTACAACAGATCATGTGGGAGGGTGTGTAAACAGTTTGCTCATCATGGGGGGAGAGGGTGAATAGATGTCTGCTGAAATCATCTGTATCTATGACTTGACTCAGCGTACTTTGTGTCTGTGAGATAAAACCACAGTTTGATCAAAATGGTGAAACAGTTTGAAGGCTACATGTCAACAGAGGATAAACTTCTCTGATAACCTCTGAAGCCACCGTGACAGACTGAGCAGCCGAATGTGGTTTTAATCCCACAAAACCCTGAACGTGACCCAAGGGGAAAGAAAAGAGACGGATCTGAGGTTGGTCACTGCAGGATTTGGACCAATTCTATTTTTTATTGTTATATTCTTTATATTTTGTATAGTTTCTTATACCTTTACATCTTGTTTGGTGTGTTATGTGCCTCATGCATTGCTGCTGCTAACACATTAATTTCCCCAATTTGGGATCAATTAAGTACATCTACCTACCTACCCATCTATACATCTATCTATACATATAAACATATATTAATTCAACTGTTTCTCTCAGTGTGTGTTTTGCTACGTGTGTGTTTTAGTTACATTTGTGTTTCTTAGTTACATGTTATGTGTTTTAGCTACATGTGTGTGTGTTTTTATTTCAGTGTGTGTGTGTATGTGTTTTTAGTTCAGTGTTCCTCTGGGCTGCAGCTGACAAACTAAATTTAGATCAGGGAACATGAGAGGCTCTTAAAGGTCACACTCTACTTCAGGTCCTGGTCTCAGACACACGCGCACACGCGCGCGCGCGCGCACACACACACACACACACACACACACACACACAGTTTTCCCTATGGCGGCTACACACCTTCTCCGCCTGGGCCAGGTAGATCCACAGCTTCCTCCAGGTGCTGAACTTCTTCCGGTCGCTGAAGTTGAAGGCCATCTCCTTGCTGGCGTACCTGGACACCAGAGGAGAGCGGTACTTCATCGTCTCGTCTGCCGCCTCCATGTTCTCTCAGAGCCGGAGGAGAACTCTCGGCACCTTCCTCACAAACACACACACACACACAACGCGGCAGGGCCAGCACACTTCCCGCCTGCTGACATCACGTGGAGGAAGCGGAGCGTCGTTTTACGACACCACGTGGTGACCGTGTGCGCGTTCACGTGGAGTCGGAATAATCCACCCAATTGAAGAAATAGATGATTATGATGACATTTCATGATTCAGACTCCGGGTGTTGATGAAATACACACAACAAATACTCAAGTAAATACAAAACATCAAAATAAATAAAACAGATGAATATTAATATGTTGATATAAGTTATAAGTTCAATAATGTATTATTAATTTATTTATTGTTTCTATTTATAAGTTAATTTCATTCATCGAAACACCCCAAAAATCTCAGGGGACCAAAAATAATATTGACAATGAAAGAATACATGAAATATTGATTCCCTATTTGAATTGCATTATACACAGGCAGGGTCTATATTTAGCTTGAATCTTATCACTTAACATCGTAAATTTTGAGGGATATTTCCTTTACTTAATAACAATAACACTAATAAAACGACTAATAAAACTACTACTAACAATAATAATAGTAATAATAATAATGATATCTTTATTTGTAGCACTTCTTACAGAGAAAGTAAGTTACAGAGTCCTTCACAAATAAAAAAAAAGCACACAAGTAAAAGAAGAAATAAAATAAAAACACTAAAAGCCCAGGATTGAACACAGAACTTCGCTGCAGGAGGTAAAACAAAGTCCACAGCATTTCTGAATTGTTTGCTACTGCAAGGTTTAGTCTGTCGGAAATGTTGACAGGAGCTGCTGACAACATCAATTGAACATGTATTACAATCAGTTCTAAACAGCAGCTCCTAATGTGACAAAAAAGTTTACAAAAATTGTCACTTGCAAACTGCACATTCATTCCCTACCGGCCCTGAACGCCATGCTGTTTAACCAATACAGATGTTTTTATGATTAACATGCATATTATTGTTGATATGCCTGTCACACCTGATTATCTCATTAAACCTTTGTTACTATGTAGATATATATAGGAGAAGGGTGTCAAAGTTTTGTTTAAACGTGGATTCAACACATTTTGTGCACAGCGTCCATGTTTTTCCCCCACATTCTGGGTTCAAAGCACATCAAAGAACACACTGAACATTGACGTCCCAATTTGGGAAATTGCTCCTTCCGGGGAGCAAGTGAACGCACCGTGCGCACGGCCCAGTGGTCGCGGACGTGTCGCGTCCCTTCAGTGATTTTCCTCAAAATAAACCGCAGGTCCAGAGAGAGGAAACTGCGTCATTAAAAAACTGTGCGACAATAGCTTCTACACAACGTTTCAATGTGGTCATTTGATAATTGGAAGATGCAGCCATCAAAATAATCCTCTGTCTTACGTGACTTCCCCCCGTGTCCGTGAACGTATCTCAACACACAGCTAACACAATTAACCTGATCTGGAGCCAAGGATGAGCTCAGACACTCAGGGTGATTTATATAATACTTCTCTTCTGCCTCACATGATGTTTCACTTTTCGAATCCAGTTCAGCTACATTTCATCTCCCGCTATTTATAGGAGCTGTTATGTGTGAAGTGTTGCATGTCTTATATCCATATTTAAATGTATTCATGCAGTATGCATGCCCTCACTGCCTCACATGTTTCTGTGTCTGCAGGCATCATAGAAATGGTTGTGTTTGTGCATGATGCAGCAGCTGGGGAATACATCCAGCTGTAAACAGAGAGAACAGCTCCCCCCTCTCTCCTCCCTCTCCCCCTCTCTGTCTATCCATCTTTCTATCTGTCCTCCTGACTGCAGTCTGCATACAGTGCCACACTGCTGCTGCTGCTGCTGCTGTGTGATACAAGCGAGTGGGAGGAACAGCTTCCTCTGTTTTGCCTCACAAGAAAAAAGGAAAAGAAAATGACGAGACATCTTGCTAGAGCTGCTGCTGCTGCTGCTGCTGCAGGGGAGGATTTGGCTTCCCGGCTCCTGCATTGCACAATCTTTCCCATCTGTTCAGACAGATAAATACGAGAGGAGAAAGGAGCGCTGGAAGACGAGTACAGAAGGGGAGAGAAGAGGAGGGAAGAGAGCCATAGTAGTCTGAGGGGGTGTGTAAGATAGAACAGAAGAAGAGGGAGAGAGGTTGAGTGGCAGAGGGGGTGTGAGGAGAGGAAGGGAGGCAGTAGATAGATAGAGTGAGTCACACCGCAGTAGAATGAGGGTAAGAGTGACGGAGAGAGCCGAGGAGCATTTGAGCTGCCACCCTTCCGCACGCCACCCAGGATCCGTCGCTTTCTGAAGAGGGAAGAAGAGGAATCCACCGTGGAGGCGAGAAGGAGACGGAGGAGGGGGGCAGAGGAGGAGGAAGCCAGAGGTTCTACACACAAGATGGCTGCTGTGTCCTCTGCCTCTGACACTGGTAAGTGGGTTTTTTGGTTCTTTGCAGTGCAGCCTCGCCGCACGTTCCCCCACCATCACCATTCGTCCACTCACTGGCAGCATCCAGGCACAGCCATGCCATGTCTGGACCACATGTCTGCAATAGTGGGGGAACTGTTGCTTGAGACAACTTCCTGTGTTTAGCAGCTCACATGGAAAGTGTCAGCAGCAGCGAGTAACCTCCCACTATCCTGTCCTTCTGTCATCCTCACAGAGCAAACATCTTGTCATTCTTATTTCTCTGTGATGCCAAAGCATTTGTACTCTTACTCGTGATTCCGTCCATGTGCCTTTTCTCTCCGGAAGGAGGTCGAGGTTCCACCTCTCTGACCCGATTCTTCCAAAGGCTAATGACGAAGGAAAACAAAGAGGAGGCATGCTGGGAGCAGGGTTGAGGGGCAGAAAGGGGGATGAGGACACGAATGAATGGAGGAGGCAATGAAAGAGAAGAGGTGTAAGGTAGCAAGGAGCCCGGATAAGATGATGACAAGGGGAAATCAGAGGAGTAAGGGCAGAACAGAGGGATAAGGAGTGCGACATGAGAATATATTGGTGGGGAAAAAAGAGCAGACATATCCTCATCTCTTAAAAGTACATTGGGGACAAGACGAAGGAGGGATTGAAACCGATACGATAAAGATAATTTCCTCTGAGGCCCAACTGTGCTGTGGACATCACTCAACAAACCCATCCTCCTAGAGAACTTCAGTCTCATCTGTCTTTGTTTCAACAGGTGACCCCAGGGGCCGCCACCCCCCTGAGCGCAGACTGCTGATCCTAGGGGGCCCACAGTCCGGTAAGACCTCAACTGCCAACACCATCCTAGGGGACGAGGTCTTTGACGCCGGGACGGAGACAACTCACAGCAACGTGGGCCACACAGAGATCTATGGCAGACGCGTCACCGTGGTTGATACTCCACCATGGGCCATCCCAGCTGACCCAGAGGAAGACACTGAAGCTGAAAACAACAATGACGATGCCGGTGCCGAGTCGGACAGTCAACCGCGGCCACCGCCGAGCCTGGACAGTGAGGGGCCATGCATGGGGGCCATTCTTTGTCCTCCTGGACCCCACGTGATACTGCTGGTGGTGTCGGTCACCCAGCCCTTCACTGACGCCCAGAGGAGGGCCGCAGATGAGCAACTTGGGGCCCTGGGTGGAGGGACCTGGAGGTACTCCATGGTGATCTTCACTGGGGTGGACAAACTGCCAAAAGGTGTCTTCATTGAGGAGCACATATCCAACACTGGAGAGGCCCTGCAGTGGCTGGTGGAGAGATGTGGAAGCAGGTATGACGTCTGTTTCCCCCCCTCTCTCTTCTCTGGTTCCTTTCACAAAAACAAAGGAACATGTGTTGTTGTCTGCGTCGATTCTATGTTTTCTATATAACCAGAAAAAACAGAAGTAATGACTGAGTCTTGTGGTTGTAGCCTCAACAGCAGCAGAAGCAGTTCAGCAGTTCAGCAGAGGGACATTCGTTGAACATAGCAAAGTGTATTTGCAGGTGTTGGGGAATATACCACTGCATATGTGAATAAAGTTGTGTAAGACTACTTGTGACATCAGAGGGAGCTGTACGGAGTCTGATTCACGGCCTCAAGTGACGTCACGAGAGTCAGTGTTGGTTTGGCCTGAAAACGACAAGTTTGCAGCTGCTCTTCCTCTCTGCTGGAGGCTCTCGCTTCAGCTCTACATTAGCTTCTTCCAGCTACTAATTATAGACTGTATATAAAGATGGACGATATGTCTCCTGTTCCTCCCGCTATCAATACATTCAGCCAGAATAATCCCAGATACAGACGCCGGCAGCTTGCACATTAGAAGCCAAACTTACCGTATAAAATTAGCACATGAACACACCCCACCCCCTAATTACCAACCCCTTCCAAACTCCCCTCCCACAGTTCACGACCCTGATGACATCACTACACCTTTAGGGTTTTTTGGAAAGCTCACAGAAGACACTCATGGACTCATGATGAATAACCTGAACCATATGTCTAACAATGGCGAACACTGTGTCTCTCCACCTGTAGGTACCACGCCTTTGACAACACTCAGAAGGAGACGGAGGAGAACACACAGGTACCCGAGCTGATGGAGAAGGTGGAGGAGCTGATCACTGACAACCAAGGTTGGTTTTTCACGTGAAGAATTTGCTTTTTGTGCTGTGATACACAAACGGATAAGACAGTATGTAGAGCAACGTTTCTGCAGCTTCAATCTTATATAATTTCATCATTAATGAATACACCAATTGTGACGTAGAGCCGACTGACGACGGTTTAGTGAATAATTCATTGTTTTTGTTGTGCAGGCTGGTACTTTGAGGTGAACGAGCTGATTTTACTGGAGGAGGAGCAGGCCAGGAGAGCGCTGGAGGAGGAGAGGATGAGGATGGAGGAGCACGCCAGACAGAGGGATCAGATGATCGGAGGACCTCCCAGAGGTGTGTGTGTGTGTTTGTGTGCTTGTTTTTGATACCGCTTTAGGACATTTTCCAGCATAATCACTGACCTTATCATGACCAGTAGACCCCATGGGGACCAAAACCCAGTCCTAATGAGGAAAACTGTCATGTCTGAGATCCTGGTTATAAGGTTAGGCTGTCCTTAATGAGTGGAAGTCAATGCAAAGTCTTAATAAGGTTAGCTGCACGGGCCTGTATGTGTACTAGTACAGATATATTATACCTTTGTGACGACTATCTTGAGCTCATAGACCTTACAGAGTGAGGACATCTTGGGGAAGTTAAGACATTTTGGCCGGTCCTCACTTTCTGACCCACTTTCAAAGGGCTGTTTGAGGATTAAGACTCACTTTTAGGGTTAAGATTAGGTTTAGGTTATGCATAGGGTAAGGATTAGGGTAAGGCATTCAGTTGTGATGGTTGGGGTAAGGGTTAGAGTTATGCCATTGAGTGTCCTCGCTAAGATAGAAGTACAACGTTTTGTGTGTGTGACTGAATGATTAATGGGTTGAAGAAGAAAGGCCACTGCACAAGAATTGGTGTTAGGAAAGAGCTTACTCATGACTGATCAATATCTGCCTCTGTGTTCTGGGCAGAACTGAGGCTGCTGCTGTTGGGCTGGAAGGGCGTTGGAAAGAGCTCGGTGGGGAACGCCATCCTGGGCCGTCGGTACTTTGAGTCGGGCCAGGAGACGGAGCTGTGCCTCAGGAGGCAGGCGCTCGTGTCGGGTCGCCGGATCACCATCGTCGACACCCCAGGGTGGGACTGGTTCTCGGTGAGGCGCACGCCGAAGCGCATCCGCCAGGAGTCCCAGCGTGGAGCGGCCCTGCTGCGACCCGGACCCCACACGCTGCTGCTGGTCCTCCCCGTGGTCTCGTCCCTCACGGCCAGGAAGAGGCGAACCCTCCTGGCCCACATAGAGACTCTGTTCGGGGACAGCGCGTGTCTCCACACCATGGTGCTCTTCAGCTGTGGTGACTGGTTGGGCCGCACGCCCATCGAGGAGCACATCCTCAGAGGCGGGCGGGAGCTGCAGAGACTACTTGAATACTGTGGGAACTATTACCACGTCCTGGACAGTAAGGTCCCCGGGAAGGACAGGAGTGTGTCCGCCCTGCTGGATAAGATAGAGGAGATGATCCGGGAGAATGGAGATAAGGCCTTCCTCCCCATTCAGACTGAGTGGTGTAAGTCATACACTTATTTTCATGTATATTTTGCACATATCTGCACCTGCATGTACAGTATGAAGTTCTAATATGTCTGTGTTGCATTTGACAGTGAGCGAGGAGAGCTCCTACTCCTCAGATAACACCGAGCCTGAGGACGACTGTCGAGGATGCCAGGTCCAGTGATGCAACCTGCACTAAAAAGGAAAGTGACTTTGTCTCCGTGATCCGAGTCTCCGGTAAAGGCCCAAACATCACCTCATGTTAGTCCAACCTCATGTAGAGATCTCTGTCCAAATCTGTGGAGTCTTATGGTGAAATGAAATGAGGAGAAACTCACGGATCACTGGGCAGACTGGTCAACGCGGTCCCCTCAGACCCAGGAGGAGGAGAGGTATTCTACTTTTTTGCTTCAAGGGTCCAGAACAAACATTGACCCCTGCTCATGAGCATGTTCATAGGAATCACCTGCTGCTAAAGAGATCCTGGTTCAACTCTGCAGAGTAAAGAATTACTCATTATTGCAACTCTATGTGTTCAGGCTGCACTGGTAATATTATAAACTGGAAGTGAATAATCAAAACCTAAATCGGTTTGGAGGTTTGCAGCAAGTCAGTCACTTGGTTATTGGAGGAATAAGAGGAATGTGTCTATGGATGTTTCTTCAGTTTTGGATGGATTTTACAGTGTAGTCGTCATCCCATGTTTCAAATGAAAAACCAATCCCATGTATACTGGAATATGTGTGCACCAGTGTCAAACTAAAAAGTCAGGAGGGTCTTGACTTGTTTGTGCACTTCAGTGACACAAAAGTGAAACGTGGTAATTTCCCAATCTCTCATTGGAGCAATATTAAGATTTTCCTGGTTAATATTTGATCCGTTCTGCTCAGGGAGTCGGGGTTTACTTAACTCCTCCCGGGTGAAATCTGGCTCATTTACCGAAACTCTGATTAACGCTGATTGCAAACCTGCTGACGTGAGTCACGTATCAACTCAAATTGGTAGAACAGAGAGCCGGTCTTTGCACTTTGGTAGAAATTTGTCACTTTGGTTCTCTCGTGCCAAAAAGTTAACTGAAACCATCCCAACTAGTCAGTATATATTCTTTATCCCACCTTCGCTGTAGCGTTCATGCTCAATAAGAGCTTAAGCGAGGCTGCCATGAAACTATGTGCAGCCTCAGATCCCCGTGGAGCTGCTCGGGCTGGCTCTGCTTCGCTGTTTGTGGTCGTGCATCTGGTGCATTTATCGACAAGGTAAGATTCAGCTTCGTGCCTCAGCATCAAAACGTAAGAGTGGGAGTGCAGCCCTGCGGCAGGGCACTATCCTAAAGGCTACATCAAGCTTCCGCATGCTGCAGAAAACAACATAACCTCATGAACCATTCGAGCTCACACAGGGCTTTTGCTACCTTTTTCTACATCCTCGAGACATCCTGTCATCTGAAGTGACATTTTGCTAAAAAAAAAAAAAGGATTATATATGAATATATATATAAATTCAGCTCTCAGAGGCATGTTAAGACATCGCATGCAGATAATTGAGTGCCTATAGAGTTGAAGGCAACCTCACTTGTTATTGCTCCGACTCGCGCTTGAGCAGGTCTTTGTGAATTTCTGGTACGACGACATCACAGCCCTCTACCTTTACAACTGCAAAAAAAAATAACTAAAAGAACAAAGTGGATGGGGTAAAAAATGGACTCTGAAAGTTACATCGAGTGAGGTTCTGTCAAGAATGGAAGTATTTGGACAGTTGCACATTCAGGTTCTTCGGGACCTCAGCACATTTGAAGTAAAATAATGAATAAGGCGGTAAAGTGCCAAGTCCCGGCTTTAATTAGATTAGGTTTACATCAATATCGAAGCTGAACCACGCTGAAGCACAGAGCCCGGAAGAACACAGAATGTGCAACTGTCCAAATACACCGAATACAATATGTGACTGATACCACTGCCATGCTGTGAAATGTGATTTTATACAAACGATGTAGCCTATAACAGAAACCCTGACACTGCTTCCTCTGTGCTTTTACTGACTCCGTGCTCCATCTAGTGACGTAGGCTACTGCAGCTGTGACCAGCATGACTTTCTCACACATTCATTCAGAGTCGTAGTCCCACTCCACGTGTGAATATGTTGTATAAGCGGTGTATATTTACTGTGTAAGATATGTTACATATGTCGTAGGCTTGTAGCTGAGCATTTTGCACTGTGTATCACTTTACTGTAGCCAAGGTGGCATTACTTCCTGTGTGGTCCTTCGTACGTGGTGATGGCGTCATCAGTACTTTGTTCATCCCCAGACAACAATAAAAAAAAGATGTGGATATACAGTACTGCTGTGTATTTTTGGCTTTTGTCTCATGATATCAATTCTTTTTTGGGGAGTTGGTTTGGGTTCTAGGCAAGATTACACAAAAACAACTGAACGGATTTCCCCCCCGAAACTGTGGAAGGAAGGATGTGGTTTGTGTCAGGGAAGAAGACGTTAAACTTTGGTGTGGGTCCGGATCAGAGGGGAGGTTCAGGATTTAGTTTTTACTTTCTTTAACATTGTAAGATAGGAACTTTTTCAACATTTTCACTATTATCCCAGGGATATAATTCATGGATCTTGATGAAAATAATCAGGCACATTAAGCTGAACACAAGCCGTGAGTCCTTGTCTCAGGAGGGATGTAGTGATTGTGGAGTGTTGTCACTAGGTGGCACTAGTTCAAGCTAGTTTTTCACTGAGAATAGAGACACTGAGAATGATTATAATAAAAAAAAGAAAAGTAGGATTCAGTATTTTTATCTGCACCATGACAAATATTTTATATCTTTAAGGCTCACACAGCTCAATAAAAGAAACTTTTTAGTGTAATAACAACTTGGTTTTATTTTCAACATGCAAGAATACTACTTCAAGTACACGCAGTAGATGCAAAGTACATTGTTATGTAGCCTCAGTCACATTTTTGTACTTTTGAAATTGAATTAATGCCACAATGTTTGACCCCTCAAAATATAATTTATTTATTTTGAAGGTTTTTTTTAATGTACGCTGCTACCGTATGTCAATATATGAGTGTGTGTGTGTGTGTGTGTGTGTGTGTGTAAAATAAAATTAGGCCCTTCAAGAATACAGTATTCAGAAAGTAAGAGTCATGACTTTTCTTTTTAAGATGGTAGTATAATAGTAGAAGGTAAATCTGAAATTCAATCGTGTCCACGTGTTTCATCCCAACATGAACCCCTCATTGTGTGCGTTTAATATAATGCAGAGTTCTCACCCTCGTAAATCAAATGTTTCCCTTGAAAAATGTGTGTATTTACATGCACAGGGATATGTCCGAGTGTTTTCTGGAGGAAATGTAAGTAGGTCTACACCGTCTTGACTTTGGCCGCCTCCGTAGTTATAGATTGTCCCTAAGCTATCTGGACCAAAGCCTGGACCAATTACCGTGCGTCCATCAGCAGCCAGTTCCAGGCTGAATGTTTTTCCAGGTAATATTATTCAAGCTGTGCCTCGCTCAGCACCAGTCAGCACTCTCTCTCTTCTTCTATTTCTTTTCTCTCATGCTCTTCATTCCTCACACAAACTATGACAAGTACATACTGTTAGTTCCCACACGAAAATACTGTTTCTATCCTTAAATTCTGTATACGTAGTACATGGAAATGACATTTTAAACCTCACATGACTGTGATTTGATTGAAAAGTCATGCGTCTGCAGCACTGTGCTGGTCAGGCGGCCTCCATTATCCTCCTCGCTGTTTGTTTGAGAGAGGCTCCACTCAGATGGAGCATCCACAGGCTCATTGTGAGGCCACCAACAAAATACTCTTTGTGTTTGGAACAAGGTTAGATTACGAACAGATTGAAAAGAGTCTCTCTAAGCAAAGACACTGACTTGTGATTCACTAAACCTGAAATTGACTGCACGGGGACAGTTACATGCACACGTCTGACCGACCCTGTGCAAATACCATGGAACAGAAGTTAAAAGAAATTAATACAACAAGCAGCAAAGAGACATATAAACAAAATACAATGTTAATGCTTGTTCAAAGTATTTCAACCTAGAAAAAAAATCATTTGAAAAGTTTGAGCCCCCTTCACTTCACACATGTTGTGTTGTTTCTCAATTTGTTTTGTATTTTTGTTTGTTTGTTTGACACTCAAACACAGAGGTCGATTCAAAATGCTTTAAAAAAATCGATTTAAAATTAGAAAGCTCAGTTTAAAATAATTAAGGAACATAAAAGAGATAAAAAAGAGAGGAATAAAAGAGGTAAAGAGATTCAAAGAGGCAAAAGAAATAAAAAGGCTAAAATCTGTACATATAAAAAGTAAATAAATGATAAAAACAGAAATAACAAAACAAAACACACACACAACATCTGTGACATTAGACCGAACAGTTTTGTCATTCACCCAGCCACACACACACACACACACACACACACACAGTCATTAAGTGAATCCACGTGCAGAACTGTATTTATCGTACATTACACATTCACTGAGGGCAGAGGGGCAGCGTCAGGGGCAATTTAAGCACGTGGAATGGAGACTGGGATCAAGCCGTGGACGTGTGTGTTAGTGGACGATCCTCTCTTCCTCTTCAGCCACAGCCGGCCCCGAACTCACCACTTCACAAACTAATAATTGTGAATTTAAAACCTCAAATGGTTTTCAAGATAAGCTCCGGAAATTAAATTCTTACAGACGGGATGTGCAAAAACACTTATGACTATATCCCCTCTGCATCATATACCAGGGGAAGGAAGAGCATTTGCAAACTGGAATTGAACCAAACCACTAACATGTCATTGGTTTTTAAGTTGATTAAATCCAATGTAAAGGTGCATTAACATGTGGAGACAGGCTTATTAATAATGCCAGTTTGTGTTCAGTGAGGAATTCACTGTTTAGAAACTTTTCTCAACAGTTTTCTTTCTTTCTCAATTATGCCCACAAATAATCACAAAAACATCGTGAAATAAGGTTCAAAACTCTTTATTAATAGAGTGATAATACAGGTGGATCAGTGACATTATCATATACACATTTTAAAACAGAAAAGACTTACTGGTTTGTTACTGAGGTCCAGATATAGAGGAATTAAAATACAAAGAAACAGCACAAGTCCAGATACTGAGTGGAAAATATCCCAGATGTCCGCAGAACTACTCATTTATCATAAAACTAGTAATACCAGTGTTAGATATTCAGCTTTATTGGATTGTGTTTCAACACATGCTGCGAGGAGAGGACACACATTATACTGATACACGTTTGCATAAAAAATAAAATCTGACACTTCCCGTTAACCACATTCTACTCTGACATACTTAGGTCCAACCACTAAGGGTCAGGACGGAGACCTTTCCTGGTCCTGCCCGTGCGGACCTCCTCCATCAGCTCCTTGAGGTACTCGATCTCCCTGGCCATGGATTCAGCCTTCTCCCTCAGCTCCATGTTCTTCCTCTCCAGGATCGAATGCTCCGAGGAGATCGAGTCCTGCTCAGACCTCTTCTTCTGCCTGTAGCGTGTGGCGGCCGTCTTATTCTGCGCCATCTTCTTCAGCTTCTTCTCCTTCGGCGCCTTCAGAGTTACCCTGTCGTCATCATCATCTTCATCATCATCATCACCACCACAGAGGGACTTGACTTTGACAGTGGTGACACCAGGAGAGGGTGGACTGGTTTTGTATTTGGGCTCAGGGTACGGTCTGCTTCTAAACGACCTTTGTGGGGGGCAGGCGGGAGGGGACGAGTGAACGACCTCTGGTGTGGTGGTTACAGTAGTGGTGGCGATCCCCACCTCATTTTTGGGGGCCAGTACAAGGACAATGCGGGTTGGTGTAAGGGAGAATACAAATCTGTGGACCTGAGGGACCACAGCAGCTAATACTGGCTTCTCCTCTGTCTCCGAGACGTCCACCTCACTGCCCAGGTCCAGGGTGTCGACTGGTGAGGAAGGAGAATCAACCATGGGGGCGGGTGGGTCCGGAGAAGCTGGCTCAGATTTGATTTCGAGCTCCTCTTGTGGCTCTGGGACACACGTGGGAGGAGAGTGGGCGAAGTAGGAGTCAGAGACTTCCACTGTGACGACTGAAGCATCTTCACAGACTGTGGGGAGGGCTGTGGGAGGGGAACTTGGAGGAGAAGCACAGGGGAGACCTGAGAGAACAGGAGTTGAGAGAGTGGGCACTGGGAGGGAGTCGAGCTCCATGGGGCAATCTAGGGAGGCCAGCAGGTCTTCTGTGGAGCTGATGGACTCTTCAGGGGGACTGCAGGAGCCAATCAGAGAATCCAGGTCAAACTCGCTCAGATCCATCTTCTCCGCCATCCAGTCCAGGGCACCGAGCGGATCCTCTGCAGAAGCAAAGGAGAAACTCTGTTACACCGAGAATTTCAAAGATGTTATCAAAAGTGATAAAAGTGAAAGAGATCATTACCTTTCCTGTCATCTGAGATCGTTTGGCATCCCAGCTGATCAGGGTGCTCCAACCAGGGGAGGGAGAGCAGGGCAGACTCATTCCCAGCTTTGTCCCCGTGGAGCAGGACGGCGGGCGGCGAGGAAGGGGGAGAGTAGAAGTTAGGAGGAGAGGGCAGTGACAAGGAGGTGAGGGGCGACACGGGTGAAGTGTCCCCCTCTGGTGAGTTCCCTCCTCCTTCCTGATTCTCTTCTTGGTCAGGGTGAAAGAACAGGGAGCCCATGGCGTCAGCCGTGGGAGAGGAAGGCCCCCAGAGAAGGGCCTCCATGTCTTCCAGGCCAAACTGTGAGTTTGTCATCGTCATGGTCATAGTGGCTGTTGTTGGTCACGAACGGGCTGCGTGATGATGCTAGGAGGGCGGCGAAGTGTTTCGTGCTGTCGAATGCAGCAGAGCTGAGGGTTTCCACAAAGGACCTGAGGAAAGGGGATGAAAGAAAGACGTCTGTGGTGAAAATATGAAACATCACAAACACACAATTTAAACCGACAGGGAGAAATCAGATTCTGATCTCAGGTACGTCGAGGGCTGGGCCACAAATTATATATCAGTAATTATTATTATCTCTTTTATGTTTAAGGAGTCCTGAGTGAAGATATCATTTTATGGACTGACAAATCAAAGGTAGATCAAAGATGTGTTACACCTCTTTTCTGTTCGTACACGATGTATAAGCATTATATGTTGTTGTATTGTGTTTTATATGTTATTGATATTGTCTTATTGCTCACTAGATACATCCTCTCCTGTTTTGACTCAACAGCGCCTCCATCCCTCCAGTGGGGCTCACTGCACATCACGTGTTTCCCCATCAGCTGCTTCATGTCTCATGACTGCGATGAGGTCACCGCGTCCATCCTCCTCCCCCCCCCCCCCCCCCCCCCCCTCCCTTCCTCTTCCTCCCTGACAGCCACTTTGTTCTCCCTGCGCCATTTTAACCCGCTGAACAGACTCTCCTCGCCACGTTGCCACCGAGGACTCAGTCGTCATAACAACACTCCGGTTTGATACAAAGTGTCGCAAAACGTCTGAGGATGAAACGCCACCGACGACATTTTGAGCACATGTCGCAAAATGTAACATTTCACGTTTCCTGTGCTGTGTTGCGTCATCACCCTAACGACACGCCCTGGGTTTTAAACTCAATCATAAGTCGTTTCATCGTCGTTACTCGACGACATCAGCGCGCGTCGGATATAAAGTCATAAAGAGGAAAATGTATTTAAGTTATAACAAACAAACAAAGAAAGAAAAATGGCGCTCGCGGGAATGCGAGGCCTCTGGGGCGCGCGCGGGCCTCGGCACATCCGGCAGCTGTCATTTTCGAAAAGGTTGACTTACGACATGTTTGCTGAATCGGAGGAGACTCAGTGCACTGGCTGGAGCACTGTGTTGGAGGGAGCGGCGGCTGGTCACACTGTTACGCTGCCATGTCGGCCGACGGGACAATGTCCGGAGGTTTGTTCTGCTGCTGCTCTGTGGACGCTCTGAGCGGAAAGTGACGCGCGGCGTGCTGCGGCGCTGCTAATGTTCCGGCAGCGTGGAGCGGAGGTGTCCTTCCGCCGCGCACACGCTATCACTCCGCCGAGGGTGCGTCATCCGCATTCCTGTCGTCTGCCCTATTTAAACACGAAACAATACTGAACCTGTCTTTTGAATTCTATGTAACATGTCTCTTAGTTCCTATGAAAAGTGGTGTACACGTGTTTAATATTATTGTCATTATTCTTATTATTGTTCTTATTATTAATATTATTATCATGATTACGATTATTACATTATTGTTATTGTTGTCGTTATTATTAGGATTATTGATATGATTATTATTGCTGTTGTTGTTGTTGTTAAGATGATGATGATGATGATGATGGTGGTGGTGGTGGTGGTGGATGTTATTTTGACTCGGGAATACATTTAAAACAGTTGCAGTGTAATCCAGTCAGTTGCTGTGAGCCCACGTTAAGGAAACAGCAGTGAGGTGAAGTCAGGGGGGTGAACGACCAAAAAGGTCTTTCTAGATAAATAAAACCCAGTGTGGTTCTCATCCAGCAGAGAGAGAGGGGCCATCCAACCTTGAGAAACAACTTGAAATGATAGTTATCACCGGGTAATGATGCTTAAAGCTGAGTGGAACCAGTGTGGAACAGTGTCAGGGCTGCAGCTGAAGCATGCAGGTACAACATGTCAACATAATCTACAACAGAAAGGAAAGCTGCCTTTCTGCAGTGCAGATGTTTCTTAATTTACCACTGGGACTAAACTTAACAAAGGAGCACAGTATTTTTGATTAAAACAAGGTTTATTTGAATTTATAACAGTGATTACTACTAATTCTGCGGCTTTATATACCACAGTCATGGACGAGAGTCAAACTAAAGTCATGAAATACCCTTAGATACAACAAATAAATCACACGTTTGGTTTATATTATTTATTAAAATATATGTGGCAAATAAAGAGTTGAATTGTGCAGTGATGTTTCTTCTTCATTGCATTGGTCATTCAGTTACACACACACACACACACACACACACACACACACACACACACACACACACACACATACATACACACACATGCACACAAGGGGCTGTATATGAGAACTCAAATGTCCGAGTGAGAGGCTACGGACATTCTCTGGAGTTTCTCCTGTCACTCAACTAGAAAAAACTCTGGAGAATGTCCAAAGGAGCCGATCTGAGAACGCAGCAGGAGATCCTCCGGAGGGTCGACCGTGAGCGAGTGGGCGTGTTGATGACGTTTCTAACATGGACAGACGCAAAAATGACAAAAACAAAAAGAATACAAAATATCTCAGGATGAATAAGTGGCGCCATACACATAGAAGACACAGACGAAGATGTCCAGAGAGCGTTTGGTGATAAGGGCCGATGCTGACACGGGATCTCTGCAGCAGAATTAATACGTGGCATCCTGCCTCTGCCTGCTGCGCTCCAGAGACGTCTGCGCTGCTCTGAACGCGTCTGAGTGGAGAATCTCCTGCTGCGTTATTCATGTGTGGAAGGGAAACTGCAGAGAAAGTCCAGACCCCATTCTGCAGACATCCTTCGGAGTTCATGTCTGAAAATGTCTAAAGCCTTCGCTGATTCAGCCAAACATTTCCCACATGTGATTCAGGTATTCCAGTTCATCCTGCAGATTCTTAGCCAGCAGCCGAACCCTCCCTGAGAACCGGCTCTTGCTCGACTTCCTCAGCTTCTGACTTGCCTCGTCTGTGAAATACTGATCCAGCTCCTTAGCGAAAGCGAGGAGCAGCATCTCAGACGACGGGTGTGCAGCAGAACTCCTCCTGCCTTTGCTCATGTTATTGTTGAGCACAGTCTGCGACAGATGCGCCAACCTCAGCGCGTCAGGCTCGGCTCCCGCCCTGTGTATCCTGCCGATGTCGTGCCGTCGCAGCTCATTCATCCCCAAGAGGATAAAATCCAGACACTGCTCCACGTCCACGATATCTGATTTATATTCGTACACTAGTTTCTCAACTTGCATCTTCTTCACAATCTTCTTATTGGCCTTAGCAGTGTGTGCGCCCATACCCCCGGCAGAGGCCACCATGCCGGCGCCAACAGCTGTAGCGATCAGTGAGGCCCCCAAGGTCACAGGAGCCAGAGCGATGCCCAGCACTGCAGTCATCCCTCCCACGGCGCCTGTGGTGCCTCCGGCGATGCCCATGGTTTTGGCCTTCTTCTTCATCTTGTCCAGGCTGTTGGAGATGCAGATGAACTCAGTGATGACTTTGTGCAGGGTCTCGTTGCGCTTCATCAGGAGGAGGTTGTAGAGGCGCAGGGCCTTGCTCACGTCCTTGGCTCTCTGATCGAATGACCTGCACAGGGACAGTGACAGAGCATGAATGAGCAGCTGCTTCTTTATCCAGCTCAATTAAATCCATCTCAACGTGAACTCTTAAATCATTTAACATCGAATCGACATATTCTGAAGGAGGAGTTGAAATGATAGATTCCATGATGTTACCTGATTTCCTCTTCTATACTGAGGCCGTACAGTGATGGAGTCATGTAACTAGGTTCTGTGGGAACAGAGATCAATTATTCACTTTGTTACTGAGGAGGACATTAATGTGAAATCAGTGTTTCTGATTTACTCATTAATTCTGTGCATATTTCTTTCAAAATAAATGGATGTACATCAGTAACATAAGAGTTTTAAACCACACACACCAAAGTTTGTTGCTACACGATGACACAGTGACAATATTCATCTAGAAATTAAAATGTGGACTTACTGGACACTCTTGTCAACCACCTCAACATCCCAATGATGTCCTGAGGAACACAGATCAGTTTCTGGTCACGTTTTAGCTCTGGTTTTCCTTCACTACACACATTTACACTGACACCAATATTAACCCGATTAAGAAAGTCTGAATTAAGTCATTAGTCTGAATAAGATGCTGCCATTTAAACTTAATTTTCTGATTACCTGGAAAAATAATGAGGGGTTGAAGCTTTTGCAAATTTGCAAAGTTGGGACCACGGTAAAATCCAACAATCTAAGAATCTGTGTTAAAATCAGATTAATTTGCGGGGGGGGGGGCATGCACTTCTAGTTTCAGAGTTTCCTTACGTCTGTTTCCTTTGACGTCTGCTGGCCTGAAGAGAAGCAACGACTCTGGTAGGCTTGTCCTGGAGAAGACGTTGACCTCCTGTGTATCTGGTGGAGTTTCAATGGAAAAAGATTACAAAACATTCCAGTGCCTCAACCCAAGGACAAATGTCTACTCTTTGTGTGTATCTGCGTGTTTGTGTCTCTCACCAGTTTGTCTTCGTCCTCCGGCAGAACGTCCAGGTAGGGTCGATGCTCTAACTCACTGTAAAATGAGTCTGATGATGACCCTGTCGAAAGTGGTGGTGATGGTGGGTTGAATGGAGGAGGAGGTGGTCTGGACTGTTGAGGACAAAGAGATTCCTTTTTTAAATCAACTTTTCTATAAAGATTACCACAGTTTTGTTACAAATTAGCAGGAATAAAGATGGAGGGCTCTCAAAATGATTTATTATCATTGTTGTTATCATCCCTCCATCCATTTTCTTCTGCTTATCCAAGACCGGGTTGTGGAGGCAGCCTGCAAACCACGATGTACATCCAGGGGGAAGCTAAAAGTCGTACGTATGTCATTTTCCATGACAGCGTGTCAAACGCATGTGTTTCTGCACCTTTTGTTGTCGTTTTGACACCGGTGTGCACGGCTCATTACCTGCAGCCCTGCAGTGGCTCTCATACCTGTAGAGATACGGTGTCAAACTCCGAGTAAGAGCATGGGAGGGAGGACTGACGGAGTCGGGGTGGAACTGCAGGTCTGTCTGTACCGTCTGTCGCCTGAGGGTCAAACACAGGCACCATATGATTTCACAATGCAGAAAAAGCTGTGAATGTATGACATTTTTCACAGCGTCAGGTTTCTGAGTCAGACAAAAGGTAAAATTATATTATCAACTAAATTCACAGAAAACAATCATTCAATTTACCATTTCACCGTAAGTCCCACAGAGGTTCTCATCTTCCTCAGAGAAAGATAGTAAGTCTGGAGTTTGTTGGTTGGAGTAGGTTGTATCTTCTTGAGTTAATATTTCCTGTCCAGGAAACAATAAACATTTGAGATTTAACATATAAAAGTGAAGAATAAAGTTAGTACCCACATAGTTTAATTGTCTTTTGGCCCACATTTCGCCCACATACTGTGTGGAATGATGCCTCTTGTTGCCTGTTTGCCAGATCTGGGCCAAAGTAAACCATAGCTAAACCACTTCTTCAGCTCTTACCTTGGACGGTTTCTCCTTCAGAGACGACGATCTATCGTAATAGATGGTGGGAAGAGGGGGGCGCTCGGGGCGCTCGGGGCGCTCGGGGCAAAGTTTTTGTTTTCTCTCAGCGCCGATGGCTGGAGGCTGCAGCCGGAGGAGAATTGGGAGGAAGAAAGACTTTTTATAGTTTCACTCTGGGTTTTCTTGCCCAGAGGCTGTGACTTCCTGATGTCTCACTTACTGTTTGACAACTTCAACACAAAGACAAAACATCAGACAAACTTGACTTGTCATAGCAGGAAATACACAAGTGTGTTCAATAACGCAAATGTCCCGTGTTACCCCTTTGTTCTGTGTGGAAGGCATGAACAGGTGATGGGGGTGCGGGGGTGGAGGGGGACATTATTGTTCAGACTTTTATCCACGTCCGTGTAAAAAAAAGGAGAACTGGCGCGGCATGAAAGACGCCGACGCTGTCGTGTCACTCGTCAGGCTGAGCCCTGTCATGAGTATGAAGCCTGGAACTGAATGGAACATGGCCACCGTTCATAGTGTCATTAATTCCATGTGTGCGTTTCCTGCTTTGACAAGTCAAAGAAAAACATCAGAAAGACTATTTGTAATAAATCTTTAAGCACTAATCGTGAACATGTTTTTACAGGATCTCTGTGACGTCGTGACAAAGTCAAAATCGACCTTGGTGGAGGTAATAAATGTAATGCAACGTAACAACAACATAACACGGAGCACTCAGCGTGAATTAGGCTCATTATTGGGTTTGAAACGTCAAGTACCTTCACATTGGGCTCAATATTTGAACTCATGTATTGATTCTCTCCGTCGACGACTGGTGTGAGTTTGCTGGCGGTCCAACATTTGGCCAGTGGCGGTCTCGGAGGGGGACGAACAGGACGAGGCCTCTCTGCAGACTCTTCGCTGTGCTGGGAACTCTAATCCAAAAAAAAAAGAATAAATGCTAAGTAACATGTGCTGTCGTGAGTTTATCTTCACCATGTGTGGAAACCAGGGCTCCTCTCACCACTTCATTGGCCGCGTTGCTCGTTTTGTCTGCAGGGTCAACAGTGTTGTCGGTTTGACTCGGGGCCCTTGGAAACACTTTAGATCTCGGACGAGGTACAGGCCTGACTTTCACCTCGGACTGGTTTTCATCTGTGGCGTCAGGCTGACAAAAAGATGGACACGTGAGCGGATCAAGTCGTGCAACTTGACGGACAGTGATTAAAAGAAATCTCTTTGTTTTACCGTCGTGGTGTCCGGGTCTACGTAGGTCGGCTGTGGGACTTCATACGAGCCGGTGATGACGTACTTCATCATGAGGCTTTTCCTCGGGGGTTTTGGCGGCTGTTGGGTTTAACAGCGACAGTTTTAAACTCTTACATTAAAACTATTCGGATGAATCAACCTTTCAATTGTTCCTGTGGCCCTTATTTCTCTAAATATTATTGCAAGACTGTATTTCTATCCTTAACAGCTCAACACATGAACTGCCCCTCCACATGTTTGACTGAGTAATCACCACATATACGTCTAATTAAAGGTTTGGATTTTAGATCCCCGTCACCATTGTGCAGAGTCTAAGCACAATACTACAAATATTCAAATAATGAGGGTTTAAAACAGGAGCTCTTTTCAAACAGAGGTGAGATTACAGCAGAACGCAGTTTACCACATTGTTACGGAGGCGTATTGCTGTCACACGGGAAAAAGAAACGCATTATAACATAGTGGTCGGGTTAGAGCATGATAACCGATCATTAAAACTGATTAAACTTTTCAGGTTAACAGATAAAACTTTCCATTTCCTACTATGATCACTCTCAGTGTAAACTTTACATTTACATTATAACCTGTTTCTTTTACTGACAGAAATATAATTCCATAATAACATGATCCGGTTTGTTCTGCTTTAAGTTCTCTGTCTTTAGTCCAAGTTATAACAGAACGTGTCGTGTTATAATGCAAAAAGCTTCCATACATTGATATGGTGCTTCAGTGAGGCCTTTTTTCAAATCCCTGTATCTATCTATGAAATGAGAACAGAACGAAAGCTGCACACTATCAGACGTGAAATATTCCGAGCACATAGGCAGGACTGTAAATCTTTATTTTTCACTACAAAGCTGAGCTGAGATCAGTATCACAGGTAAACAAGACAGATGATGGTGTCCTCCATATTTCACCCGACACGAACGCTGTTTACAACAACTTCACCTTGTGCGTTGGTGTCATTTCCACAGTGTAACATCTGGACAGCTGTTTGAGCGGCGGGAGGACAAACTTTTTTTTCTTATCACTGGTCTGACTTGTTGTTGGGTGTACGTGCTCTGATTGCACAAGCTTTCTGCTATTTTAGTTACGGCCAAACTGAAACTGGATGTATGATTGTAAAAACTTCATAATTCAAAGATTTTCAAACATTACTTTAAACTAAATTGTCAGCCAGTCAGTGAATTCGCTGTATATGCAAATCACCTGTGTAATAAGGCCCAAGCATGTTTCTGACACAAAGTGTTAAGATAAACAGGAATGTACTTGTGTGTTGTGTTACCTTGTGTAGCCTGAAGGCCTCACTCTCCTCTACGGCCGATTAATGACCCACATTTATATTAATACACACAAACAGCTGATTCTTACCGTCATGATGCAGAGTTGACGTTGTTGTCGTCAGTCTTTTTTACTTGAAAAGTTTTGTTTCCGATTGTGGATCCAGTTTAATAAAAAAAGCTCTTTAGGTTTTCTCCGGAGCGTTTACATGCCTGAACTCCTGTCGGGCCACAGATACCAGGGATGCCTGCTCCTCCCTCTCTCATTCTCTGTCTTTCTCTCACCCTCTTCTTCTGTTTCTGTCTGTGTCACTCTCTGACATGCAGTCTGAATAGACCTGAAGGGGTGTGTGATTTCCCTGCAGAGTCACAACACAGAGGAAAAATGTAATGGGTGGATTCTTCCATGGGTGGCAAAGTAAAGTAAATACACAAAACATACATACACACATACACATACATACACAGGCCGAGAGGAGACTGAGATATGTCAACGCTGCCATTCAGACTTTAGAGCGCACACACACACACACATAGGACTTTGCATTGACGTCCTTTCATTGTGGCCAGTGTGTGTGTGTGTGTGTGTGTGTGTGTGTGTGTGTGTGTGTGTGTGTCTGTGAACTTTTGTGTAGATGTCAGTATGTAAGAGGAAGGATTTTGTCTGAAACTCGTTCAACAAGCTGGGTGTTTCTGTGGCTGCCTTCACCCTGAGTCAGAGGGCAGCGTGTTGACTGACGGCTCCTTCGGAATGTTTATTGAATGTCGATCTAATTAACGATGAGTATTTTTTTATTTCTAGTCATTTGTCTGCTATTTGCTTTTCTCTGTTTTAACCTTTGTAAAGTGTCTTTAAAGTTTGTTAGATGCACCATATACATATAATATATCTATTCGAATATTAATATTATTAGTTATAGTTTTATGTTGTTTGGGCTCAAGAAAGTTTTTCAAGCTCACGATATTCATTGTCCACCAGCCATCCATCCATTCACCCATCTATCCATCCATTCATCCATCCATTACCCCTTATACTACAGCCTATTATAATTATTATATTAATAATTAAGAATTTAAATATAGTAGAAGATGTTATAGGAGGTGTAGGGTCGAGTCTCTGCTGCTGTTTCTCCTCGTGTTTATTCTTCTAATCTGTTTCCCTCTGTCATCTTGACTTTGTGTGTTTTACACAACATGAGAGAATGAGAACAATCCATTCAACAAAGTGTGTAAATAATCTCCTCTGTTCTTCAGCTGACAACATTTACTGTGTGTGTGTGTGTGTGTGTGTGAGCCAGTGCGCGCTCCCCACATCAGTCAGGTCACGCTGCCCCTCGTGACCGTGCACCGAGGCCTCTCCGTGCACGAGCTTTACAGGCGGGATGACGTGGAGCCTCCTCCGCCAATCACAGCCCGGCGGTGATTATCACCCTCCAATCGCTGCGTGCGGCTGCAGCGGAGAAAAGCGAGCGAGGGCGGACATTGCCGAAACTCTGAGGCTCTGCAGCGCGAGACTGAAACTGCGAAGTGTCGGTAGTTGATACGGAAACAACACGAAAGTTCTGTTGTTTCTTTAGTTTGTTGTTTGAGCGACATGACCCGACTGAAGATGCCTCACATCACCGGGATGCTGCTGATGATGATGATGATCTCACAATGTGTCGCCATTATCAGGTAAATACTCACAAAACCAGCTGCTTCCTATATCACAGATTATACCCGCAGGTGTGCGTGTGTAGTTTAACTTCCTTATTCATCTCCCCACCGTTATATTTAACCCCACGTGTTTCCAATTAATAAGAAATAACTTGTTTTTCATGCTCAGCAATTTCCACCAGCAACTACCGTCCAAAACCCACAACTACCACATTGTGCAAGAAATACAGAACTGACAAAACAACGGCTGTTAGGTCAACATGTCACAAACTTCTGTGATGAGTCAATCAAACATTGCTCAAACGAGAAGCACATTCATCACTGGTCCACACAAACATTTGGAACATGAGTAACTTCAGCCACAGTTTAGAGGATTTCAGATCCATTTAATTGATTGATTGGTTCCATGTGACTCCATCGGACCCTGATCACATGGTGTGCAGCACAAACAAAACAGTGGCACACGGCGGAACAAATGTTACCTGAACAAAGGAAGTTCTTTTAAAAAGCACCCGGTCGACAAATAACTCAGCTCGTCTGATTGTTATAGAAGAATGAAGTTAATCATAGATGGGCAATACTTTTCTCTATAATTCTTATATTCTTACATTCAAACAAAATAAAGTGTTCATCTCCCAGATGCTCTTGTTTCTATCCAGGCCTTTTATTTCTTCCAATGACTTTTAGGATTCTGGTGTTACTCGCTCATAAGTTAGACAGCCTGTACTTTTGGTCATTTCAGGTGCAGCTGAGAGTATTTCATGAAGGCTGATTGGATCAACAGTTTGAATTGAAGGTTTATTAGATGCAGACCCTATGAGACCAGGTTTTACTTCTCTGCTGCAGGCGAAACGTCTACACCACAGTTTGTTCACATACGAGTGTGCATGAAGGAAGTGACTGTTTAACCCGTCTCTCTCCAGAGTTCCTCTTCACAAAACCCGGAGCCTGCGTCGCCTGATGACCGACAACGGGATGTCCCTGCAGGAGCTGCAGGCGTTGGCGAGTAGCACCGGCGCCTCTGACAGCGTCCTGTCGCTGCCCGTGGAGAGGCTGACCAACTTCATGGACGTAGGCAACACCTGATACTGATGTGACCTGTGCACTCTGATTGGATCGTTGGATCAATTCCCCTCATTACTGATTTACTTTTGAAATAATAAGAAACATGAGCATGTAACGCAATGTTTTATAAATGTAGTGGAGTAGAAAGGACAGATATTTGCTGATATGTAGTGGCGTAAATCTACCCAAGCAAAGTACATTTACATGAATGTATCTGTACTGAGTTGTGAACTCTGTGGTGAACTCTGTGGTTTCAAACCTTAATTCACCTCTGGCCCAGGAAATGCTCCCTTTCCATACATATGTGAAACACCCACATTCATTCTGGTATGCTGTTGTATTTAATTTCTACCGTGTGAGCTGCCACACCTTAATGTCCCCGACATCATTGTTGGTTACACCTTTTGCGTTCCTGACTGAGTCTGCTGGGAAAAGAGAGGATGTGTGATGTTGTTAAACGTCCTCAGGCTCAGTACTACGGGGAGATCGGCATCGGCACCCCCCCACAGCCCTTCACCGTGCTGTTTGACACCGGCTCCTCCAACCTGTGGATCCCCTCCATCCACTGCAACCTCTTCAACGTGGCCTGCTGTGAGTGTCTCATTCAGCGCACTGTGCACGGGCTGTGTGTACAGCACTTTGACAGTCTTATCTTTACAGTCTTATCTTTACAGTCTTATCTTTACAGTCTTATCTCTCCTCTCTCGTTAGGGCTCCATCATCGCTACAACTCCAAGAAGTCAAGCACGTATGTGAAGAACGGCACCGAGTTCTCCATCCAGTACGGCAGAGGCAGCTTGACAGGCTACATCAGCGAGGACACTGTCTCTGTGAGCTCCAAACTCTCCCTCCCTCACTACACTCTTTGTTTAACGGCATTCCTCAGTTTTGGTGGTCACGCCGTTCCCATCATTTCATTACGAGACTCGTTTTGTTCAGTGGGCTCTGACATCCCTCTGCTTCCTTCTTCCTCTGCATGCAGCTCGCAGGTCTGTCTGTTCCCGGTCAGCAGTTTGCTGAAGCGGTGAAGCAGCCGGGCATCACGTTTGCTGTTGCACGGTTCGATGGGGTCTTGGGTATGGGCTACCCGTCCATATCTGTAGATAAAGTCAAACCGGTGTTTGACTCCGCCATGGCTGCCAAGCTGCTGCCCCAGAACGTCTTCTCATTCTACATAAGCAGGTAGTTTTCTGACACAAGAAAACGGATCATCTGTGCAGTTTACAAGTCTGTGTACACCGGCGCACACGCATGCCCAGTGCACGTTTTCAAACTTTCCAACTTGTGTCTCAGAGATGCCTCCGCAACAGTGGGAGGAGAGCTGATCCTGGGTGGGACAGATCCTCAGTACTACACCGGAGACCTGCACTATGTGAACGTCACACGCAAGGCCTACTGGCAGATTAAGATGGACGGGTAGGAAAGACTTGTGTGGCTTCCTTTTTGTTATGAGGAACTGTGGCAACACACTTTCTGTTCTGTTTGTCATTTTCTTATGCATTTAAATCTGTGGGTCGGTCTTAAAGGCCGGTGCATCAACTAAACTGACTTCATCTCTCTCTCTACCCTGCAGAGTTGAAGTTGGCACTCAGCTGACTCTCTGCAAAGCCGGTTGCCAGGCGATCGTTGACACGGGGACGTCCCTGATTGTGGGTCCTCGAGAGGAAGTCCGAGCGCTGCACAGAGCCATCGGAGCTCTGCCCTTGATAATGGGAGAGGTAAAGTTCGGGGAAAATGCAAAGCCATAGAATTTGTATTTCTTTCATTTGAGTTCGGGAAGATAACGTAAGCACATCGTCTCTTTCTCTCCCTCGTAGTATTTAATCGACTGTAAGAAGATTCCATCTCTCCCCGTCGTGTCCTTCAACATCGGAGGGAAGATGCTCAACCTGACTGGAGAGGATTATATCATGAAGGTAGATTTACTAACGACAGATGAAATTCACTTTTCCTCAGTAGCTGGTGTATCGATATGCATTAAAATAGTCCCCTGAGGCAGAGCGCCACAGACGGGGTGAGGAGGTCAGAGTAATGAATGTGCTGATATGAGGCCTGGAGCCAGTATCATGAGGGGAGATTTAGTGGGTTAGTCAACTATCTGCAGGCTTAACTCAGGTTTTCCCATCACATTCAACTGGGTAGGTCACCATGGTAACTGATGCTGCACAGCTAACCTGCTAACTAGATGATCACATCCAAACCTGGGCTGCGTTCAGCCCGTGCAAAGCGTATATTCAAATGTAAACGGTCGTGTTTGATAATTCTAAATACATTTGCTGCTCCAGTCTCTGCATACAAAGTTAATTTTTAAATTTTCTTTGACTTTGATAACGAGCACCTTTTCATGCTTTTATCTGCAGGAGTTCCAGAAGGGTTCATCCATCTGTCTGTCAGGTTTCATGGCCATGGATATCCCGCCTCCTGCGGGGCCCCTGTGGATCCTGGGAGACGTTTTCATCGGGAAGTACTACACGGTGTTCGACAGGAACGCTGATCGCGTAGGGTTTGCTCCGGCCAAGTAGATGTAGAATGACGCATGAAGAGTGTCACTGATCGTTGACTTTAATAATTAGATTAAAAAGTATGTTTGTTTGACTTGTCACTTAAATGTCTCGTATCTGCTTAGAAACACCAGGTTTACATGAGAAACTGGTTGTTCCAAGTATAGATGCAACATTAATGACCATTTCCTCTTTCCTTGCGTGGAGCACAGACGTGTTCTGCCACTGAACAAAGGGACTGCTTCAGTTTCTCGCACTGATCTTTGAGCTTCAACGTGATGTTTTTACGACTGGATTCAATCAGAGCTATGCATTTTGTTGGGGGTTTTTTTGCACCATTTCATTGTTGTAGTGCTTCCTGGGAACAAACAAACAAACCCTAAGACGTGACTGAACCAAAATATACCTGGGAGCTGTTTTTGCACACTGAACATATCTCAGGATGTTTCTTATTAACACGCCAATGTGAATTTTATGACCAAATCTTGCTGAATAAAACGTAATAATCAAACGTGACCATCCAGACTTGTCATTTGTAACATTTAATGAAGCAGTATACAAAGTGCTGCACAGTTCAACTCCAGAGCTGAACCCAAAGAAACACACAGCATGCGACACAGCTTATGGCTAGTATGTACTCCACAAGGTAGAGGTAGTCGTCTACTTTGGGTTTTTATTTTACAATAACATTACACATGTGGCACAGTGACTCCCCTTACATTAGTACAGTAATTTGTAGCATAAACTAGGTCTGCGGAGGAAGACTCTTAATATGCACACAAAGAGCTACTGTAGATTCATGATATATCCGTACATCCAGAACAAAGCAATGAACCAAGCACAACTGATACATGGTAGAATTGAATCAGTGCTAATAAATAATGGACTCTTTTTGGCTAGAAATGTACGATACAAAAATATTCACCTATTTCCCCATTAGAGTATTTTAACTGAATGCACAACAGAAGTATTAACCCCCAAATCCCTCCACTTTATTTTATACAAACTGAGGGATCCAGGGACAATTGCTCCATATCACTGCATTTTTTAAATTTATTCTAAGGCTAAAAGTGAGAACAAAGAGCAGCCGTGATTATTTTTGGACAACATTTCGAGCACAAATTCAGAGAGCGAAGCGATAAACTGTCCCTGTGGCAGCTGTTTGTATTCACTCCTGCAGAGAGGAACCAGGCTAATCCAACACCAGAGACCTTGGCTCGCAGAGTTTGTTATATAACTGTAGTAGATCCTCCTCGATCAGATCATATTCCAGATTAGCACCTTTAACCTACAGACAGAAGCAACCCGATGGTAGTGATGATCAGAAGTGGGAACAGCTGATGTGCGTCATGTGTTACAGCAGACAAACGGGGCAGACAAGCTTTTTTTAGCTGTGTGAAACGGCCTCGTACTGCACTAATCCACGTCTGGCTACCTACTGCAACACACGGGGCCAGATCAGTGCACACACACACACGCACCTAATCAGGGTTTAATGTGCACAGCTATGCGCACAAACGAGGTACGACAGGCTCCCCGGCTACAGTCAATACTGAGGCAAATTGACCAAATGACAAACACACACTCTTCTCCTGCAGGTTGACGACAGCAGTGTGTCGCCGGTCATGGATTTCTGATACCGTCGAGGAATAGTTTCTAAAGAAAGCGTCAGCAGAAGGTGCCTCGCTTGCTACAAAGATCTAGACCCAGCCCACGCTAGAGGTCTTAATTTGCACCACATGATCTCAACTGAAATGTCAATTAAAGCAAAAACCAGTAAACAAACAGCACTTAGAGTCGCACTGAAACACCTCTGCACAACTTTGTTTCAGACCTACTCCAGAACAACTGGACAGTGCAAAATAACCTGTGATGGAGAACATACAAAAATAATAAGCTAATAAAGCATATGAGACCTGTGCACCCGAGAACCAAATGAGACTGGGAGAGAAACCCAACCTTTCACCATGGCAAACAAAGAGCAGCTCTGTGTTACAGTCACATGGAAACAGTTTCTGTTCACGTCAGAGAGACACCGACAAAATGGTGATACTGTATTTCTGTTCATATTTCATGAATCGGAAACCGTTTACTTCTATCAGTGCTTATGTTTCATTTGTGGAAGTAGATTCAGTTTTACATCAGATTATTGTTAAGTAGAAAGTCATTTTCACCCATTTGATTTCTAGATAAGGAAGCAAACACATGCAAGCTGCAGACATTCAAAACAGCCTAATGTCTGTTTGCACTTATCCCTGGAAACATGTAGAGCGTCAGTGTGGCCACTGTATTAATGAAGGTTTATCAGTGTCAAACATCTGATTTCCGAGGGGAACCGAACCTTAGCTCGTCTCTTTAACTCAAGAAGGTTGAGTCCTTCAGGCTGATCAACAGTTTATTAGCTTTTGAGATGTCATACACACAATAAACATTACATTCTACCCCTCGACACAGTGGCACAGACCCATCAACACTATTACCACAGTGACCATAACGGCATCAGACATGAATCTATTCCTACAACTCCAACCGATTAAAAAAAAAAAAAAAAAAAGGTGAAATATGACATTTCATATGAATCAATCCAAGCAGGGGTCAGTCCCTCCAACCCAGAGGCCTTGACAGTGTGGCTTCTCTTTGCTTCATTAATACAATGGCTTTGCTGAGAGCCATAAATTCCACGGGACCCTTAATTTTTCTCTGAGATTAAAATATTTGGATGATCACCCCACAAACAGTCTGTGTGAATCACGTGTTCTCTCAGATGTTTGTGAAGAGGCATTTAGAACATTTAGAAATTAAAGAGACTGTTTTTAAGGAGAAAGGTTGATTCCATGCAGATGCTTTTTTCCAGGAACCTCTTTTTGGCTTGAGGTCACCATATTGGTACGGTTGACATTTGACAGTTGACTAGTGAGTCAGGGGGGGGGTGGCTCTGCCACAGCAGTTCTCAGCAGCTCCACAGGATCTGAGAGAGCACAGTAGAGAGTATACCCCAGCTCATCCACTTCCTGTTCCGTCAGCTCACAGAATAAATTAACTTTAGGGTTGAGGGCACATGGCAGCCTCCCCGCCTCTAGGTGTCCCACTAACGATCGTAGCAGCTGGAGGAAGCGATCGGCCAATGCTTCCAGGGTCCAGTCACCTTCTTTTTCGCTCAACAACAAGATGGCGTTGGTGAGCTGGCTGGCGTTGAGACGGTTAAGCGCAGGGTTAAGCTTGCACATCGCCTTTGCCACCTTTAGGCAGGTGCATCGGCAGCCTCCATCCTCCTGATCCAGAGCCCTGAGCCGCGCCGTCTCAGGCACACGGAAGCTCTGCCGCCACAGGTTTTCATGGCGCTCTGCAGCAAGCCGATGGGGTTTAGCTATTAGTGAGGTTCCATCTTCCATCACGAGTAAAGGTAAGAAGTCCACATACAGCTTCCTGTCCGTCTCGTACTGTACCTCCAGGGTCAGTGTTTCTGACGGAACCACGGGACGGATGATGTAGTCAAGCACACTCCCTATAGCTGGCCAGTTGATGGAGCCAGCCACAAGCTTGTCAAAGACCTCGAGGACCGATTTCGGGGACAGGTAACCTCCAACCATGCAGCGGTCCCAGTAGCTGCTATTTCTTGGGAAATATTCCAAGTTCTCCCTGCGGACAAGCCAGAAACCTGGGACGTTCATGATGGTGTCCTCTCCCGGGATGAACGACCACAGGTTCTTCTCCAGGATTAGCGGCACCATAAGCTGGGCGTGGTCTGCTGTGACCACCTAGATGATGGAGGAAGGGCAAAAAAACTCAGTCTTTATTAAATCAATATGCCTGAAGAAGCTAAAACTAAAACTTAAGATGAAAATGTGCGACACCTCTTACCTGCAGTTCGTCATACAGACTTCCACTAAGGTACATCTCTCTGAGCGGCATGTCAGGCAGTTTGGCGTGAAGAAACACTCGGAGCTCGGCGCAAATGTCCAGCGCCGCCCTCCTGGCCGTAGTCTGCTCATCAGTGGGAATGTTCACATTATTCTGGTAGAACTCCCACAGATGTTCCTGCAGAGACAAACGCATGCGGGCCCGCTGCAGATCGGACTGAGTGGCACCGCGGCCTCCCACAGCAGCTCGACCCACAGCCCTCCGCAGACAGTCTGAAGAGAGAAGAGGCAACTCAAAGTTAAAGAGCAGCAGAATTTTGTGATCTTCCCTCTTTTCAGACAATGGCCACTTTGATAAAGACAGCTATATCCCTATTATAACACTTTTGCTTGTTCATACTGACACCGCTGTGTAAACCAGCAGCTTCTAATTTTGTCCCACCATTTTGATTCTCCCCTCTACACAGACATAAATTTAGCCCTGTGAGTAGGCCGACTGATGACATAAAGATGGGACAATGACCCCCCCACACACATTCTGTGTTTGTACCTTTAATACAGACCATCAGAATAAGGGTGCAGCATTCACACTTTGAACAGGCTGTGTAAAAGGGGCTGATGACCTCTAAAGGAGGGGCAAGGGGTAAAGATGCAATCTACAAAGACTAAATTAATTACCTGAGGTATTATTAAAACATCAAGGTTCAACTACCATAGGTCAAACTAATATAGAACAGCCAGGTGACTAACTACAGCAGAACAGAGAGCCATCACCCACTGTAAAGGAAAATCAAGACTCGTCCCAATAGGCTGTCTGTAAACAGATAAAAGATAAATCTTAAATGACAGCGGACTGAAGTCAAATCAACTAAGTGGCTACTCACTGACATTTCAACAATGAAGAGGGTCAAATGTAACATCGGTTTTAAAGAGTAGCCGACTTTGTTTTCCTCACCTGGTTCAAAAGAATGTGACGATGTGGGCAGAGACTGCAGGGACCTGCTAACCGTGGACTTCATGCCGTGGTTCAGTACCCGTGGTGACGAACCCATACAGGCTGGCTCTTCCCAGCTTCTCTTTCCTGTATGCTCCATCTTGGTGGGGCTGGTGGGAGCACTTATGGCACGGTCATACATCTGTACAACAAAGAAATGTGTGCACATTGTTCATATTGGTACAGAAGCTTAAGTAAGAGGGTTTTTTTCCACCATGACACATGGGACTGAGGGGTGTGGAGATAAATGTTGCCTGAACTTACTCTTTTGACAGCGAGTGTTGCGATGCCAAGCATTGCTGCTCCTCCAACTCCGAGCACAAGCTTAGCATTGGAAAGCATGAAATCAATGGCTGTGCCGATCCCGTTGTCATCTTTCTTCCCTTTGCGGTCTCCATTCACCCCCGCCATCCTGCCACTGATAAGAGCACAAGGTAAGAGAGTCAGATAGGTGGCGTCGGTAGGGACAGAAAAGACATATGTTGGGCAAACATTTTCTGAAGTATACAAATATTACACACACACACACACACACACACACACACACACACACACACACACACACACACACACACACACACACACACACACACACACACACACACACACACACACACACACACACAAGAAGTAAAATCAGTGCGTAACCACACAGACTGGGAATCCTACAAAACTAAAATCATCTTCCATCCATCACACAGAACGTCTCAGATCTAAAATGTTGCACTGCTGACACAGGCAGTATTTTCTTATTGTAAACTCACCTGGGAGATGAGCCTCCAGACGACCTTTAAACCCACCCGCGGACGTCCTCTGACCCCTTCCACCTACATAAGCCCACCCAATCGGCTGCTGAGGAAGAACTGGCCCCTCTTCAGCGCGTCCTCCTTGTCTTCGGCTACCGTCAGGGCCTGGCAGCGGCGAAACTCGCGAGCCACAGCGCGGCGATAGTAGTTGCGGTCGGTGTACTGAAGGTGGCGGCCTGCGCGGAGCAGCGAGCGGTAAAGCTCCAGCACAGCACTGCGAGACCAGCCGCCCATTAGGCACCACACATGGAGAGGGGGGACACCCTGGCACCTGGGCAGAGGAAAACAGACGCATGTATCTTGTCATTGTGCTGGTTCGATGGTAGTGACTGGTGGGAGGTGGATGAATGAGTGTGGGGCTGAGAGAACAAACAACAGTGTTAATAAAGAGAAATTTATATTAACATCTCATCTCTTTTCCCTGTTAATACATTTTACTGACTCTTGTTGAGGGTTAAAAACATAGGACGTCCCACTTTGATAAACTCTATAAGACCAACTGTGATTTGTGAATATGGGCTTTACAAGTCAAATTTGATTGATTGATTGATTGATTGATTGAACAGTTGGGAGCCATAGGTAAAGCTATGTGCCTTGATAACCTCATCATTGATTCCAGTATTCATTCTTCTACAATCTTTATCCTCCAGCTCATCCACACAGCTACACTGATTTAGTTCAGGGACTAAAAAAGACAAATGTTCGCACAGCATCTTTATGTCAGAGAGAGAGAACAAACATCTCCTTCATCAGTTTAAGTATTTTGAACACAGATGTTTACAGACAGCTTCTCTGCTGCAGTGTCAGCCTGACGTTAGCTAGCATGGAAATGTCACCGCTTATCCATCGTGGAATCCCTGTTCTCGACGGGATTAAACCACTGTTGTGTGAGCACTAGCACCGCAGAGGAGAAAACAACACAACGGACACACACACACACTGACGTCCCCGTGTGTTTACATAACGACTGTCTTCCAAAGGGGAAAGTCACACATCCCCATGGCCGGCTCGTTAGCTTAGCGTGCTAACGAGCTAGCCGCAGGGGCTAGGCAGGCGCTGACCTTTGGGAAGCTTCATTGACAAAACACGATGGAAACGGAAAGAAACACACAAGTACACACGGCGAAGGACACACGAGTCAAACCTACGTTTCAGAAATGAAGAGCAGTGTTGTGTCTTCAGGAGAAGCTCTGCTGGAGCCGGGGTCAGGAGAGACACCGGAAACTGAAGGTCCACTTCTCACATACTACTTCCGGGTTATTGTTTATTTTTTTTAGGCAGGCGCTTTAAATCTGACACTTCTGACTTTTTACGAGAACAACGACCGATCTCACCGCTTTTGCTTTTTTCTGTGTATATATACTTTCTGTCATATGAAGGTCACTGTAACCTTTGACAACTAAAACACAGTATAATGAGGTCACTGTGACCTTGACCTTTGACCTCCAGGCACCAAATTCTAATCGGTTCATCTTTGAGTTCAAGTGAAGGTTTGCAACAAATTTGAAGACATTCCCTCACGCTGATCTTAAGATATCATAAGATGTTCAAGAAGAACATAAACATACTTTGAGGCCACCGTGACCTTTCACCTTTGACCTTAGGCTATCAAAATTAAATCCAAGGTCAAGTGAATGTTTGGGCCGAATGTGAAATACCCCCAAGTCGTTTCAGAGATATTGCATTCACAATATATTGTTTGTTTAGTTCCAATTTAAATGTACAATGTCTGTATTTATACACATTAATAAATAGTTCTGAATAAACATTAATAATGTCAACATAATACTGAGGTGTAAACTATATATATAGTTTCTCCAAACAAATATAATATACAGTCCATTAATGAAAACTGCTGACTAATTTCACTATGCGTACATTCTAAAAATGTGTGAATTTCTTCTTAATCACTTGTGCGCACCAGTTAAAAAACAAATAAAAATGGTTTATGCATGAGGCTCATTATCTCGATCATATATATATTGATATATGTATATATTAGATACAGGAATCTTTGAGTCAACATTGAAAAGTACCTTCTTGTAATGATTTCACAGCTTTAAATGTACTCAATCATTTTTTTTCGAGTACACCATGAAAAACAATGCCACTACATGAATATAGGACTTCCACAAAAATAATAAGATGATCTAATAGAAATAAGACAAAAAAACAATATTGGACACCATCATAGATAATTTATTTGTAAAATTGGTTATACAGCATATAGCCAATAATTCAAGGATTCAAACAAATGAAGAACTGAACGACTTAGTCATACAAGTTATACTGTGTAACTTTGTCAATATTTAATCAGTCTTAATCATAGATATAAAGATATTAAAACAATCCAAGCTGTACTTACCCCCCCCCCCCCCACACACACACACACACACCCTACATCTTCACCATGCAGTTACATTGATATTAAAGCTTTGCTGTTAAGAAAGGAAACCATCCTTAAGTGTAAAATAGCATTTAAAGAATAAATAATACAATTATTTGAGTCATCTCAATTTTAGCTCATATACTCTTCCTTTTTTATGCAGTAATGCCTCCAGTTTACCAGACACAAACATGTATGCCCTCTCTCCTCTTATCATGGACACAGAAGGAAATATTTTAAGAAACTCAAAACTGGATGAAACTCTGGATTATTGAGGCATTTTTATTTTAAAAGTCCATAATATATACTCTTCTTTGATCATATTATTGCAAGTCCTATATATAACATTTAATGGCCTGAAAGCACGAGGAGAACTGATAATCAGGGCATGTATTTCATTCCTTTCATCCTCGGTATGATCTGCATATCTCTGACGTCATCATGCTGTAGCAGCCAACACAGGTAGCGCTCCGTCCCCATGCCCCAACCACTGCTGAGGAGGGGTTTTGCTTGTCGCATGCTAATGTACCATTTGTAGGACTGCTCAGGAACCCCATGGTGCCTGAGAGCCTCTTGCACCATCTCAGGGGTGGAATGACGCTCACCAAGACCCACAGTCTCACCCAGCCCTATCAGAAGGTCTGCAGCTTTGGCTTTGCACTGCCCACTGCCCTCCACATACGCCTGGTAGAAGGGGACTCCCAGATGATCCATCTCAGTCAACCAAACAGCACCACCATATTTTTCTATCAAGACTCGCTCTCCTTTGCGTGTTAGCTTTCTGCCAAACTGGGGCTGACCGTCCTGGACCCACTCAACGCAGTCAGCAGATGGCATCATGGGAATGGCCTGGTCAAGAGGGACTCTTGGTAGTCCATGTTTTCCCTCTAGCTTGCTCTGCATGGCTTTGGCGTGCGTAAGGGTCCCAGCAGTGTTGAGAATTATATCTGAGTGTTGCTTCAACATGGACTTAGTGAGATGAGCCAAGTATCTCTCTGCTGTGCAAATGGCATCGTTCATATCACCCAACAGTTCACACTCCACGTGGTAGAACTGGTTCAGGTGCGTGGCATCAGGATCTTCCCCTCTAAAGCTGGGAGATATGTAATAGGTTCCTGGCAGGTTCTCCTGGAAGCGAAGAAAGTATTCAAGAACAAATTGCATTGAGTCAGCCAGGTAGATGTCCTGTCCCAGCAGGTTAACAGAAACTGGTTCTGAGTCAGATCCCAGACCCATCGGTGAGGAGATGGTGTCGGTGGTGAGAGGGGTCAGAGCATAGGAGTAATGGCAGAGACTTTGGAAATATTCCACTGTGCTGTGGAAAAGAGTGTTTTGAATCTGGAACAGGTTGCGATACCACTGGCTCTTAATGGCAAGTGTGGAATGGGTGACAGGGTTTTGCCATGAATGTGGAGCCCTGCACTTGGTGATTTTTGAGTGGACCGCTTTAAGGGTCTCAGGATCAGCAGCTGGCCCGTCCATCGATGACACATATCCAGGGTAGCTTTGATAGCATCCTGGTGTCAGCTCAGCAGGCGTAGTGCCATCAGGTGGAGGTAATAGAGGGATCAGCTTTGCATGAGCATAGTCAATCTCCAAGCCCTCAAAGATCAGTGCAACACCTCGAGCTTTCATCCCCTCTTCCAATAGTCGGGCAACTTTATGAATTGCTAAAATCATTGCTTTGTAGTCAGCTTGGTCCAATTTGAAGAGGTCACTGGACAGTGGTTTGCGTGGCACCACAACAGTAAGTCCAGGAGTGTTCGGGTATGGTGTAAGGAATGCAACATACTCACTGTCTTCCCACACTCTCCACTGTGGCTGCTCTCCCCGAACAATACGGCTGAACAGGTTGTTACAGGAGGGGTCCCCGAAAAAGTCAAAGCAAGAAGGTGCATTTGGTGTTGGTAATTTGTTTCTGATCTTGGCTTGAACCTGGGTCAGAGATTGGTCATCCCAGCATGGGCTACTTTTTGAATTGCAGTAGCCAGGATCATATGCATGGCATTCCTCTTCACCAGCAAGATGAGGCTGCCACTTTGGCTCGAGGCCATGAAGTGGGAGCAGTCTGATTTGTGCAGGATGATCAGGTGTTGGGTAGAAAACCAAGGCACAGCGCTGCACTCCCAACCGTTCACATAGTAGGTTTGACACAACACTTGCTCCTTGTAGCATAGCCACAAAATCAGGTGTGGGCAAGTGGAAGATACTGCTTGCCCCACTATTAGTTTTTCTCGTCAGAATGGTTGAGCCAGGGATCCAGGGTTTGGGATTCAGGTAGGCAACCAGCTCATCTGTTTCCCAGATCACATCAGAGAAGCTGTTCAGGGGCCTGAGGACCTCTACTCGTGAAATACCATCTATCAGAGAGGCCACAAACATTACGCCAGCATTTGTTTCGATGATGGCATCACCTTTAATATCCACAGCAATGATGCCTGCACATGCCCCATTCAGATTTTCACTTATCACTTCTTTGCATGCATGTCTAAGGCTGTAGCCTTTGTGATGGTAGAGACTAGCTATTTTCTGGGCAACTGTGTGCCTCAAAAAAACATCTCCATCTCCAGAGCAGGCAATTGCTAATTTGTCGTCAGCATATATTCCTGCCCCTACTACTGCTGTATCCCCAACTCGTCCTTTCAGCTTTCCTACTAACCCGCCTGTAGAGGAAGCAGCAGCCAACCCATGCCAATGATCCAATGCTACAGCTCCAACTGTCTGAGGGTGATTGTTTTTTGAGGTATTTCCACCACTGAGCTTTGCCGTTAACTCTGTGTGGCGTATATCCGTGTAGAAATACTCACACCCAACAGCTTTCTCCTTCTCCTGCACTTGCAGAAACTCCTCAGCCCCATTTCCTACTATGAGTGAATGTGAGCTTTTCTCCATGACACATCTGGCTGCTTTTATTGGATTCTTTACACTTTCCACACAGGCAACAGCTCCCGACTTCAGTGTATTACCATCTACAATTGCTGCTTCCAATTCATTTTTGCCATCTTTGTTGAATACTGAGCCTTTACCTGCATTGAACAGAAAACAGTCCTCCAGAGCCTCCACTGACCTCTGAACTGCGTCCAGACTCCTGCCACCTTGTTGAAGGACTTGGGATCCAAGGGTTAAGGCTGTCTGTAGAGCAAACTCAATAACCCCAATCACCTGGGTGTTCAGCATCATCTCTTCTCCAGCTCCACCATGGATCAACATAGTATAGTTTGGGCTCATGCCTGAGATGGAGTCAGGTTTGCTTTCCCCACTTTTTAGGCTCTTTCCAATCACTTTCTTTGTTTGGCCCTGTTGGAGTAGAACCTCCAGGGCTCCCATCTGATTTGCAATGGCATATCTAACAGCTAGAAGCATCACTAACTTCAGGTTTATCTTCATGTTTTCTTGAAGCTTCTGCAGTATCTGAGCAAAGCTCCCTTTTCCATTAAGCACAATTTGAACCCTGTCTTTTCTTCCCAGGTATGCTACAGCCAGCTGATCTTGTGCATAAACATTCCCTACTCCACACTCTACACCCTCAATGAGACTTGAACCAGTGAGGTATACAGATGGGCAACCAAAGGGGTCCAGAAACTTTTTCAATGGATTGTCAGATGGCAACAGTTGACGCAGGGCAGCTAGATGGGGACCAACACCTTGACCATTTTTAGTGTTTTTGATGAGACTCTTGTGCTCCATTAATGCAACATGGAACAAGCGTAAGATGTCAGTAGGGTATTGGATTTTCTTATCTGGGCCTATGCAGGACGCCAAGGCACCTACTAACTTGAGAGAATGCGTGGTGAGTGAGTATGTAGGATCACATCGGCCATGTTTGTAGTGGCGCATATGGGTAGGTGTGACAAGCACGTGACTGGCAGCTGATTCCCCAAGAGTCTGCCTTAGGGAAAGCTGCAAAGAGAAGTTGATCCAGGCATCATACAGGCCTCTGTGCTCTCTGATCGTAGAAAAGACATCAGGATAGGAAGGGACATCAAAAGTGAGAACTTGATTAGTTGCTTTTGAGACAGGGTTTGGCTTAGGGATGTTTACTCCTTGCAAGTGGAAGGTTAAAGAAGTCGGGCAAAAATAATTTACATCGTGAACTGTGACGGACCCATTCACATTTTCTGGTTCAGTGTGGGCTGGTTCTAAATCAACAGTCTCAGACAGATTATAGATACAACCACTGACAGACACAGCCACTATCCCATCCAAAACACTGTGCTCAAACAACATTCCAGCTGTGCAGTCCTTGAACACCACCAGGTTCATCATCTGTCAGAAAAGAAAAACAGAAAAACAAAGGTAGATATATCTTTTCAGTCCATTGAAAATATGCAAGTTGTTTGAACAGTATCACTGACAAACTTTGTGTACAGTCATATATTCAATTAATTAAAATAAACATGTTTAGTATAAATCTAATTTGTGTGTGTGGGATTCTCTCCAGTACCTTATCATAGTGTCTCAGACATGGACTGTCTCCTCCTCCTCCCAGCCTCACTGCATTGAGGGTATCGGCCAGATCAGAAGGTGCATTCTCGTCCTCCAGACACAGTGTCAGCACAGCGCTCTCCATTAGCCCCAGTGATGCTGCTGCTTCCCCTCCTTGCTCCAGGATCTCTTCCCTGACGGCGGCCCAGTCTTTACGAGGCAGAGCTGAGAGGCTGCAAATGACCGAGGGATCATTCTGTTTTCCTGCTCTGGGTTCATCCATCACCTGAGCCAGCTGGTTGTAGATGTCAATGAATGGTCGAGCAGACACTGGTCCACCAGGGCTGGGACGCCACAGTATGTCAACAGGGAACACTCCTCCAACACAAGCGATGATGGCATGGAGACTATCTGGGTAGACCTGTAAATTACAAAGCCAAAGATTAGATTTGGATAAAGATTATAATTCAATGAGAAGATTCACACTGCCATACATACAACCTTCTCTCCAGTTGTGTCTTGCATTTCATCTCACCTTAATTTGATCTTGAACTCTGCCAGGAATCCGGCTGGCAGCAAATACCTCCGACTGCTGCGTGTTTTCCATTGGTACATCGTCCTCTGCAGGTTTCGAGGGCTCACTGTACAGCTTTGCTGCTCCCCAGAGCAGAGCAGCTGCCCTCCCCAGCTGGGTGCATCGCTTCACTCTGGATGGAGGAAGAACCATAGGGAGGGCTGTGGAGGTGGGCAGAGGGTCAGAACACGAAAGCAGGCTTTTCTTGAACTGCTCTGACCCCCAGTTCTCCTGGCCTGCAAGTCTAGTTAAAAACTTCTGATCTGCGTCTTGAAGGACCTCCCTCTGCTGGTCCAGCACACTTTTGAACTCAGGGTAAAGGTCAGGGATTAAAGTGAGCTGCAGGACACGGCCAACTTCTTGCAGGGTAACATCTAACTCTGGAGCAGGGTAGTTGAGAAGGGCCATCTTGTTGGTGTGGAGGGGGCTGGTTAGAGAAGGAGAAAAAGAGAGAGAATTGGCCGTGATGTCAGAACAACATATTTTGAAGCATCTGAAGAGGGAAAGAAAAACATCTGCATGGGATCACTGTAGCATGCAGACAGGGCGAGAACAAACATCTGGCCTACTTTGTATGTTTATAATCTAAGCCAACAAAAGTCAGAGTCATCAGAAGCCGTTGAAAAGTCCCATGAAATTTGGTAGAGGCATTACTATTCACCCAATATCAACAGCTTTGGTAATCCCATAATTCTTTCGCATATGTATTTATTTTGTGGCTGTGTGAGGTGTAGCTGTTAAAATATGTAGCATCAGTTTAACATGTGCAGATGATGATCCATGCAATTCGTAACTGAAAGACTTTGACCTTCGATGAATTTGAAAAGAAAAGTCACCAGTGTAGGTCGACCTCACTTCCCAAGTTGAATTCAAATTGAATTAAAACCGCCCAAGTTGTCACTGTCACAACAAAACCAACAGACGGACACCATCGATTAGAATACACCCGTCCACCACCATGAACGTGGTATCATTACACCCGCACGTTAGCGCCGTCATTGTGACGATTTTTACTCTCACAAACTACACTTCAGACCTGGGAAAGACAGACAGACGGAGCACAATGCACAATATTTGACTGCACATCACCTGACACGCACCCTTTCTCATCTCCATTTACGTTGGCTTCACATGATGTCCAACCTTTCTCACATTAGCCGAGCCAGTAAGTCAATTATCTGAATTATGGCGAAGGGGTAGCTGAATCTAACACAGGTCTCTTTGTGTCATAATGTGATGAACATGAATGGAATGTATCCAGATTTTTACTTCTGTGTGAGACGATTCCCCTCCTGGACAGAGCAGCTATATGGACTGTAGCAATGTCTGATAACTGAGCCCACACACGAGGAATCAGTTACTACAACTCGTCGGCACAGAAATAAAGTTTGGCATTTTGTTCTCATTGGTTGTCAAGGAAATGCATACCTCACTGTTGGACAATTAGATTTTGTCCTGATTTGACTCATCAGTTCAAGTCATCCACACAAGGCTGCCTGTCTGTGTGCTGGATCAGCTCTTGGGATATGGATCTTATGATTTCAATAGCTCAGTTAGTGAAGAGAAGCAGCGCTAGCAATGTTACTTACTACTACAAAATACGTATCTATGAATCAATCACAACATTTGTGATTAAAATGATTGAATGATTTCATGGACTATAACTTTTAAAGACATTAACATATTTTCCAATTTAAACTACCATGTGCATCGTTTTTCTTATACTTTTACATTTTTTGTCTTAAATTTCTTCATTTATCAGAAGTGAATCGATACGACAGAAGCGAATGGGATTTTGTTCACGCTGCTTGAAAATATTCAAGATATTTAAGAAATAGCAACACGTCTTTCCAAACAACTCCAAGCCGGAAAAACTGGAATGGTTGGTTTCTACCAAACAAACAGTCAATAAAAACTATTCACAGTGAAATTAATTAACATACCGTGATGAATTTGAATATTTATTTTATACCCAATTAAAAACACTACTGTTACTAATTGCAGATACACGTTTTGTGCTCCAGGACCATAGACTCGTTTCTACTCGCAATTATTCTATAACTATTCTAAAGACAAGATATTCATTAAAAGGTCAGCTTACCTCAGTGTGGATATTTCTCTCAAATCTGGCCAGTTGGTCGGATGGCAGCTCAGTCAGTGGTAGGACGACAGAAACTAGGCTTTATCTTTAATGCAGAAGCAGTGACTCCAATGAAGCAATTTGGTGTCTTGCCTCCTCCTTCTCTGTCCAAAATGCAATATATAGCGCTCTTGCTCTCTCGCTCTCTCTCTCTCCCTCCCATGGTCTGTTACACACCCCTGGATATTTGTTGGGATTACTCTGCCTTAAACGTGGCACCATTGAATAAATTCGGCTATTTAATATTAATATTTGAGGTTGGCAAAATTAAGACTTATACAACATTAATGACCAAAACATTTATTATGAAAATAATAAAGGTAAAAAACGACAAAGGTTAGTTTGTAATATGCACACCGATGGGAAACAGTTCTTTGTCTTTATACATTTGGCTCATCTCTCCCACTCTGGTTGGGTTTGTTACAAAGTCAAAGGTCAGGATCTTCTGATGACATCAAGGCAACAATGCCTTAGTTAAAGCAATCAGGCCAAGATTCATTCAGTTGTACAGGATACAGCATGATCAAGGTTACATTGTATGAGATTCAATCATGATCAATCAAAGGGGAAATTAACATGATCATATTGTGGTCAAAATGTTACATTTCCCTTACAGTCCTGAATGGACAGAGTAGCTGACTCTCTAGTTAACCATGTTCCCTCTAGAACAATGAGATCATCATCTGCAGCACGTCTATCAGAGGATCCCGACAACAGCCAACTCTGTCAACCTGCGCCTACAGAACCAGTCTGAACTGGTTCTGAGAGATAGCCTTAGTCCTCCTATATAAGATCCTTGCATTTGATTGTTCTCTATCTTCACTCTGAGATCCTTGTGACTTTCCAGATTTCCATCACACATCTTTAAAATAAAACTTAAAACATTTATCTTCGCTTCAGCCTTTAACTATAGATCTTGCACTCTTATATGTTTCTTAAAAACTGGTTTCTTCTTATTGTAATTAAATTGTTTACATGTGCACTTGCAGCTGCATTCCTTGGGTTCATGATATGAGTTTGGGTTAGGTCTCGATATGAGGAAGTGTGAGTCCTGGACCTCTGTGTTCGGGATCTGCGCTCGGAGCTCGTTCTTGCGCGTCATGGAGACTCAGACCCGAGCTGTGGTGTCCGGCCAGTGGCTGGCAGAGGCCGTCCGGTGCAACCTCGTCGGTCCCAAGCTCCGCGTCCTGGACACGTCTTGGCATTTGCCCGAACTGAAGCGGGACGCGAAGGCTGAGTTCGCGCAGAGGCACATTCCGGGCTCCTTGTTTTTTGACATAGTGGAGTGCAGCGACCGGAGTGCTGCGTTCGATCTCATGCTGCCGACCTCCAGCCACTTCTCCCGCTATGTGGGCGACCTGGGCATCGGCAGCGACACGCACGTAGTTGTGTATGACACCAGCGAATACGGGTCGCACATCGCGCCCCGGGTGTGGTGGATGTTCCGGATGTTCGGACACAGCCTGGTGTCGGTGCTGGACGGCGGCTGGAAGAACTGGCTGGGGGACGGTCACCCGGTCACAGCGGAGAGCTGCGTCCCGGAGCGCACGGAGTTCAGGGCCGCTGCCAATCTGTCCTGGGTGAAGAGCTTCGAGGAGGTGCTGGAGAACGTGGGCACCAGGCGGGTCCAGGTGGTGGACGCCCGGCCTATAGGCAGGTTCAGGGGCACTGAGCCGGAGTTCAGGGAAGGTGAGAGGGTTTTATTTTGCAGCATCATTTAGTTTATTTGTCATTATTATTAATTTATTATTATTACATTTATTATATATTTGTTTGTGTTTTCCTTTGGTTCGGTGGTGTTAAGAAGATGAGGGCATTTTAACACCACTGAACTTAGATTTATTTTGTTGACTGTCACATGAGAATAAGAAATATAATAAAGTATTCGAATGTGACAGCCAACAAAATAAGAAAAACTTTTTTATTTTAGAGATTATTTTAAAGAAATTGACAGTGGGCATTAATTTACAGGAGCCAATCAGATTCCAGGATCTGGCCACATCCCTTGAGTCACGTCAACTTTTTTTGGAATACATTTTGTTTGCTTTCACATAATCAATCTATCAAATTGTATTTGTATAGCCCATATTCATACACAAATAACAATTCGTCTCATAGGTCTTAAAAAGGTGCGACATCCTCTGTCCCTCAACAAGAGTGAGGAAAAACTACAAAAAAAAATAGTAACAGGGGAAACCCAGCTAAAGTTTTCTTAACAGTTTTGTATTGATAATTAACACATTAAATGTCACATTGTCACACACAAGAGCTACCAAAAAAACTATTAACAGGGGAAAACGTAGAAACTTCAGAGAGAGCCACATGTGAGGGATCCCTCAGTAACAGCTGGATTGATCGCCGAGTTTATTGCCCAAACATTTTCATATTTCTCATTCCTCTCTCTCACCCGCACAGATACGCTGCCTGGCCATTTCCCTGGTGCGATCAACATGCCCTTCACTACCTTCATGGACGCCAGCGGGAAGGAGCTGGAAACCGAGGGCCTGTCCAAACTGTTCAGAGAGGCAGGGGTGGACCTGGAGCAACCGCTGTGGTCCACCTGTAGTTGTGGTGTCACCGCGTGTCACGTGGTCCTGGCTGCTCACCTGCTGGGCCACACTGGGGTGTGTGTTTACGACGGCTCCTGGTTTGAATGGTTTAAGAGGGCAAGTCCGGAGCACATCATCTCAGAGGGAGAAGGACAGAAGGTCTGAACAAACCACAGCAGACAGGCAGCATCTGAAGAGGTTTTTCACAAGGGGAAGCTCTTGAAAAATATACACTTTCTTTATAGAATCATATATGGAGGTTGTATTCTTATAAACAATTTACAATAAATGGTTGCCTGAGGTCCTTGTTTCCTTTTACTCTGTTAAAATAAAACCAGCCCCTGCATGGAGCGAGTAGCTGATTTTGTAAACTTCTCTCAGAAGTGGCGGAACAGCCTTTAACTATAGATCTTGCACTCTTATATGTTTACTCACTTTCTTTCTTTTCTGTTTTTCATGGATTTATTTATTTTTATTTCCTCTTCTTTTAAATGTCATTTTAACATTTTTAAACCGTGTTTCTTAAAAACTGGTTTCTTCTTATTGTAATTCAATTATTTACATGTTTTTATTTTTTATCTATATTGTATGTGAAGCACTTTTGAGCTGCACTCCTTGCTATACAATTAAAGTGTATTATTATTTTTTGTTATTATTACAAACAACATTTTCCACGGAGAAAGGTGCATGGATATTGATACATATTCTTATTTTTATTCTCACTATCTGCTGCTGTAACAAGTGGGAGTGTCCTGGTGTGGGATCAATACATTTTTATATGATCTCACGCAGGACTTAGATTAATTTACAGAAAAAGAGAGGATATTCTTTATTAAGGTGGGAATGATCTGGAACTTCCATTAATTCACCACTTGGGTTCATGGGATGAGTCTGTGCTTTGAACTTTCCCTGAGAGGAAGTGCGAGTCCTGGACTTCCGAGTGCTCCGGTCGGGATCGCAGAGAAAGACGCTCCGGTTCCCCCCCCCCCCCTTGCGCTCGGAGCTCGTTCCTGCGCGTCATGGCGGCTCAGACCCGAGCTGTGGTGTCCGGCCAGTGGCTGGCAGAGGCCGTCCGGTGCAACCTCGTCGGTCCCAAGCTCCGCGTCCTGGACACGTCGTGGTATTTGCCCAAACTGAAGCGGGACACGAAGGCTGAGTTCGCGCAGAGGCACATTCCGGGCTCCGTGTTTTTTGACATAGACGAGTGCAGCGACCGGAGCTCTGCGTTCGATCACATGCTGCCGACCTCCAGCCACTTCTCCCGCTATGTGGGCGACCTGGGCATCGGCAGCGACACGCACGTAGTCGTGTACGACACCAGCGACTTCGGGTCGTACAGCGCGCCGCGGGTGTGGTGGATGTTCCGGATGTTCGGACACAGCCTGGTGTCGGTGCTGGACGGCGGCTGGAAGAACTGGCTGGGGGACGGTCACCCGGTCACAGCGGAGAGCTGCGTCCCGGAGCGCACGGAGTTCAGGGCCGCTGCCAATCTGTCCTGGGTGAAGAGCTTCGAGGAGGTGCTGGAGAACGTGGGCACCAGGCGGGTCCAGGTGGTGGACGCCCGGTCTGCAGGCAGGTTCAGGGGCACTGAGCCGGAGCCCAGGGAAGGTGAGAGGGTTTTATTTTGCAGCATCACTTAGTTTATTTGTCTATTTATTATATATTTGTTTGTGTTTTCCTTTGGGTTCTTTCCTTGAGCAAGAGTCAAGTTCTGTGTTGTTAAGAAGACGAGGGCTTTTCAAGGGCCAATCAGATTCCAGAAGCTGGCCCCACCCCTGGATTCGTCCTTTATTTTAGATTTATTTAGTTGACTGTCACCTAAGAATACGAAATATAATAAAGTATTCTAATGTGACAGCCAACAAAATAAGAAAAAACTCTTTATTTGAGAGATTATTTTAATTTCTCTGGGGCCAATCAGATTCCAGGATCTGGCCACATCCCAGGTGTCACCCATGTCTACCTTTTTTGGAATACATTTTGTTGGCTGTCACATAATCAATCAATCAATCAATCAATCAAATTTTATTTGTATAGCCCATCTGTCTCATAGGTCTTAAAAAGGTGCGACATCCTCTGTCCCTCAACAAGAGTGAGAAAAAACTACCAAAAAACATAGTAACAGGGGAAACCCAGCTAAAGTTTTCATATCAGTTTTGTATTGATAATTATCACATTAAATGTCACATTGTCACACACAAGAGCTACCATAAAAACTATTAACAGGGGAAAACGTAGAAACTTCAGAGAGAGCCACATGTGAGGGATCCCTCAGTAACAGCTGAATTGATCGCCGAGTTTATTTCCTAAACATTTTCATATTTCTCATTCCTCTCTCTCACCTGCACAGATACGCTGCCTGGCCATTTCCCTGGTGCGATCAACATGCCCTTCACTACCTTCATGGACGCCAGCGGGAAGGAGCTGGAAACCGAGGGCCTGTCCAAACTGTTCAGAGAGGCAGGGGTGGACCTGGAGCAACCGCTGTGGACCACCTGTGGTTCTGGTGTCACCGCGTGTCACGTTGTCCTGGCTGCTCACCTGCTGGGCCACACTGGGGTGTGTGTTTACGACGGCTCCTGGTCTGAATGGTTTAAGAGGGCAAGTCCGGAGCACATCATCTCAGAGGGAGAAGGAAAGAAGGTCTGAACAAACCACATCGGACAGGCAGCATCTGAAGAGGTTTTTCACAAGGGGAAGCTGTTTGTCTGCTGCGACAGATCAAGACCACTATACTGTGCATTTAGAAGCCTGTGCATGTTGAGCTTGTTATAAAATCTACTCACTAACATTGGCAGTAGCAGGTTTTGTCACCTGACATAATTGATTGATGAAAATCTCCTGTGCATTATGCAAATGTTTTAATTTTGAAACTTGCATAATTTAGAATAATTATCCTGAAATAGTTTGTAATTGTTTGTTGAATGGTCCAAGATGTTTTTGATCCATCTCTTGAAAATTCTTTCAAGAACAGGAGAGGACTGACTCTTGAAAAATATGCACTTTCTTTATAGAATCATAGATGGAGGTTGTATTCTTATAAACAATTTAGAATAAATGGTTGCCTGAGGTCCTTGTTTCCTTTTACTCTGTTAACATAAAACTAGCTCCTGCATGGAGCCCAAACTCCTGTATTCAGTAACTACAGAATAAATATTGAACTGTTTGAGGAGCTGTGGAGGGGAATAGGGCACAATTCTGTACATGGAAGATGTGTTGATCAACCACATGTTTCACAACCCATGAGATCATTAGAACATGATTGAAGTTCTCTTCCTCGTCCAGTTTTATGGTAAATCTAATGCAAGAATGTTGTTAGTGTTTTTACTTTAGAACATTCTTAATTATTGAGTTAAATATGATAAATATACTTCAGGGGGCTAGCTGAAGTATAGGTCATCAAACCCGCCTCCTCCATGTTAATGGATGGAACATGGGCCAAACTTAAATGCTAAAGTACACTTCAAATTTTTCTCAGAGATGGTTCCTGTCAAAAACAGCCCAGTTTTTCTGAATTAACGTGATAAAAAAAAAATGCTGCATATCAGCCCAACCGATAAGAAACCGTCTAACAGGGATGTATGGTTACAGGTGCGTAAATGTCTCCGACCCAAACCAAAATAAAACCACATCAAACTGAACAGACGAGAGACATGTTTGCTTCCATTAAAGTGAGAGACGATTTTGTTAATACAGAAAAACTGAGCAGCCCTGTTATTCTGAATATAACGAGATCATTTACCTGGGAAAGAAATTGCTCTGTTGTCTGAATTAACAAGATAATTGTCCTAAAATAAATCTGCTGTTTTTCTGAATTAACGAGATTAATCTTTAAAAAACAAAAGAAATCTGCTGTTTTTCTGAATTAACGAGATAAATCTTTAAAAAACAAAAGAAATCTGCTGTTTTTCGGAATTTCCTAAAAAAGGGAAATTATCTCGTTAATTCAGAAAAACAGATCAGATTTGTTCTCTCTAATGAAAGTAATACGCTTCCGTAATAAACTAGAAATGCACAACGAAAAATAAAACAATTTAAAAAAAACAACAAAGCCACATCAAAGATGGCCGACCATGTGTGACGTGTGTCGTTTAGTCGTCCTGTAAAGTGCCTGAAGGTCCTCAGGTAATAAACAAACGGGGGTCCTGATTCGGCGACGGTCGAGCACTCGAGGCGTCACGTTGTTTTACAAACTGTGTGAAATCGTCTGAAGCAGCAGCGACATCTTCCTCCGCGTGTGTTCGAGGGATGTAGATTCAGTCGGCCCACAGCTAACTGAGCCTGTAGTTCGGTGCCCGGACGTCGGATCGTGTGTTTTTACACCACAAGCTAACGTTAGCTTCACAGGAGCGGACGAGCTGGGCCTCAAACCCACGTACTTCTGACATTTAACTGAAATAAAACAACAGGTGAGTTCTGACATCCGGGTTCGGGTTCCGACGTGGTGTGGGGTTTCAGTCCGTGTTCGGTTGGCTGTTGTCTCCCGGGGGGCGGGGGGGGTGCTACACGGCCAAGTCGTCGTCGTTGTTGTGTAGTAAATAGTCCAAACGTGTTGTTGTGTATTTGATCCTGAACTGATCGTGAAGTTTTCGGTTGGTGGGGGGGGGGGGCTTTTGGCTGTTTTTTCCACAGGGAGGCGTGGATGAGCAGCGATGTCTGGCATTGCTCTCAGCCGACTGTCCCAGGAGCGTAAAGCCTGGAGGAAAGACCACCCGTTCGTAAGTCCTGGTCCCAGTGCACACGTGCTCACTTCCCATTGCGATCCACCGGGACGCAGACCCCACTCACATGTTACTGTGTTCCCGCAGGGTTTCGTGGCTGTTCCCACTAAGAATCCAGACGGGACCATGAATCTGATGAACTGGGAGTGCGCCATTCCTGGGAAGAAAGGAGTAGGTGTTGTCCTGATGTCCAGATCACGTTTTATATCGATAATTATCACATTAAATGTCACATTATTCTTTCTTTTTAGTTTTAAGACTGATTTATTTCAGGGATAGTTCACCCAAAAATGAAAATTCACTCATTATCTTTTCACCACGATGCCGATGGAGGTGGTGGGTGAAAAGTTTGAGTCCACAAAACACTTCTGGAGTTTCAGGGGTAAACAGTGTTGCAGCCAAATCTAAATACAATTGAAGTGAATGGTTACGGAAGAACAGAAACTGCTCCTGTGCTGTCATCCGAGTTTCCATAAGCCCCGACATTCAAATTCAACTCGAAACAGAGACATTTACTTCGTCTGCGCTTCTCCCTCTGGAGCCACATTCACAACAAAGTGCGTCTCGGTCTCTTTGCAGTTGTTTAATATCTCAACATGTCCTCGTTCTGTCATTAGACCCTGTGGGAGGGAGGACTCTACAAACTGCGAATGCTGTTCAAAGATGACTACCCGAGCTCACCACCCAAATGTGAGTACGAGTGTGCACAAGTTTCATTTTATTTTGGAGGGCAGGTGTTTCCATACAGATGTTTGTCTGTTTGAACCGCATGTGGGAAGCTAAACATATTGTATATTGCTGAATACAAATATTGAACGTTGCATGATCAAATGAAATACAGTAGAGTTTACAGTGCAACTAATCCATTATGTGATATTCAACAAAATGAGTATTTGATCAGTGATGTTGGCAAACAGACGTGAGGATAGTTTTATCTCTGTGTTTTAAAGATAGTGTTTGAAAACATTCAGGTGATGACACTTCTCTGCAATCACATCATTCTACTTTGTAAGTTTGACCCCGATCTTGACCAAGACCCCTGTTCTCTCTTTTCTCTCAGGCAAGTTTGAGCCACCAATATTCCACCCGAATGTTTACCCCTCAGGCACCGTGTGTCTGTCCATCCTGGAGGAGGACAAAGACTGGAGGCCAGCCATCACCATCAAACAGGTTTGTGCTCACACAACCATGCTTTCCTATTGTCTTTCTACCTATTTGTTATCGCCCAGTAAATGAATGTATGTGAAGTTAATATTTGAAAAACCGTACCCCACTTACTGGACTGTGACTGGAGAACTGTTGACTGTGTGTTCAGATCCTGTTGGGGATCCAGGAGCTGCTGAATGAGCCGAACATTCAAGACCCAGCACAAGCAGAAGCCTACACGATTTATTGGTGAGTGCGTCTGCAGTCGAAGCCTGTTTTTTTTATTTTATTTAGCAGTATCAAAACAACTGTAACCCGTTTTTGAACCCTCAGCTCTTTAACTGTCATTTCCACATCTGCAGCTTTTTCTCGGTTTCATGTCCGTCATGATTGAGAAATGTCGTCAACACACCCACTCGCTCGCGGTGAATTCTTTGGGACATTTTACTTCTGCTGAGTCCATATTTTCCAAGGCGGCTGGCAGGAAAATGTGCCGATCACCTTTTGTGCACTCACATACCGTTCCTCCAGAAAGTTTGAGGACAATACAGTGTATGCTGCATGTATGAAAGCAGTTGAATCCCTAAAAATGAACGTAAGCAGGGTTTATAATGTCTTTATCTCTGTGTTTCAGTCAGAACAGGATGGACTATGAGAAGCGGGTACGGGCACAGGCCAAGAAGTTTGCCCCCACATAGAGAGGAGTGCTGGCCTCCTTCCTGCCAGAGCTGCCTGAGCTGATGGTCACAAACAAACAGGAGGCAGGCGACACCTGAAGGACCACTCCAATAAGAATCCAGTTTTGAGTATTATCATATTATTATACTATTACACAGAAGACAGCTTTCTTTCTTTCATTCTCTTTTTTCTTTCTTTCTTTCTCTCTTTTAAACAACAATAGATCATACTTTTACCCATCTCGGAGAAATATTTATGCGTTTTAATCCATAGCCGATGATCCTGAACTCTAGATCTCTGCTGTCAACGTGAACTTTACTATTTGTTACTTTTTTGTTTAATTCACATCATCCCCAGTTTTGTCCTGAGAACTTCAGAGCTCTCTCGTGCCTCCATTAGCACGTCAGTCATGGGACAGTGCTGTGGAAATACGATTTCATTTCAAAAAGCCCTCTCAGTGTAATGTGGAGTCCGTTTTGGCTGAGGAAGAGTGTTTCTGTAACTTTTCAGCTATTAATAAAACCCCTGGGAATTTAGCAGGTTGTGTTTCATGAATATGGGATTAAACCGGCACAATGTCACAAATACAGTGGACGTCAATCCATTTTTTTTGTGCTCGTCATCCCTCCTCTCATCCGATCACATCAGACTTTCCATTAAAGTTGTTCAATGTTGATTTCAAGCAAAGCAGTAGCAGTTACGTGGGCAGGAAGCGGCGCTCTGTCCACCTCCGAGAAGGACGAGTGGTATATGAAAACTGCCACTGGGGGGGGGTCAGGGCTTGTCTTCCTCCTGTGAGCTTCAGTCGTCATGTTATTGCAGTGAAACTAAGAGGAACTTAGGGTTAAGATTCTTTTTGTGAATCCAACAGGGAGTGAAACTGTTTGTCAGTTGCAGCGATGAACCCGAGGTCACTCTGACCGCCAGTAAAAATTAATTAGAATAGTTTCCCTGTGTGTTTTCTTTTATCCTGCAAAGCTTACAAAATTAATGTCAACATCATAAAATCCAGAAACAGGTCCATCCACAAGTCAGTGTGGCTGAAGGATCCTCATCGGAACGGCCTCTGAAATGAAAAGCAAAAGAAAGTGCACTTGGGAGTAAACGAAGGCCTGAGATTGTTTTTTCTTTTCTTTTTTTTTTTTTTGCCTCTGAATATATGAGTGCATGTACATAATATAAATAATGAAAAATTGTGGAAGTTATGTTTTATATTGTTTTAGCCAGTTGACATTTGTGTGTGGTATTAGAACAAAAACACAATAAATGGCATCAAATTGTGAAATAAAGTTGAATAAAAGGACAAAACATTGTTGTGTCTTTTTTTTGTCTCTAAAGTTGTGTGGGTGGAAATTGGGAAAAGTAAGTAGAACAGTGACACGTGGTGGTAAAGTGTTACGGTCATTGGCCCTTTACTGTTTTCAATTTGCGGGTCAGTGGGTCAAGTCATTACCATCTTTTTCTTTCCATGCACAATACGGACGACACACAAATCATAAATCCCTCTGACCTCAGCTCGGTGGCCTCACTGTCTCTACACTTAGTTCTTCTAACCGGCGGCTGCTCTCGGTAACCAGAGCAAGACTAGAGCCAGAGGGAGGTAGAACATCACTGTTCGGGCTCCACAGCTGAACAGCCTCCCTCTGTCCATCAGCAAAACTAGTGTCCTCCTCTTGAAACTCTCAAAAACACATCTTTATTAAATGGCTTTTTAGTTTTTTTATTTGCTTTATTTGGTCTCCTGCAGTAACTTGTTTAAATTTGTAATTGCACCGCATGTGTTCTCTGTTTTTATGTCAGTGAAGCACTTTTCTCTTTTTAGAAGTTTTATGATTATTATCTTGGAGTTTTGTTTTATCCTCATAGTATTAATCCTTTATATTTAAAGCAGATCTTTAGTGGAGACCATCTATAAATCGTTGTGTGTGTGAGTGTGTGAGTGAGACATGTTTCTCAGTGAATTCTAAAGTCTTAAAATGTTTCCTTGACATTGAGACGGCACTGAATAACATTTTTTTCTGTGACCAAGATATTGCACAAGTATTTTCAAATGTCAAATTTGTTTTTTTTCATTTCCCCCCTTTCTCTACTATTCTTCTTTTTTCTCTCTCTCTTCTCTCTGTCCGAAGTTGAAACCCGATTCCGTGCTCTCGGGTGTCTTGCACGACATTCTTAAGAAATCTAACACCTTTAACACCTTTTGTTTAGCTTTGCCCCCCCCTGTGGTTTCTCTCGCTATGACCTCAGTGGGTCAAAAACACAAACAAGTGGTGAAAGCTCAGGTGAGAAAATAGTGTTTTTCTCTCTTTGTGTTTTCGGTTGCATTTTTAACAGTTCTTTTGTTGTTGGTTATGATTTCCTCTGAACTCCGCTGTGTTGCAGGTAAGAGCAGTAGAAAGCGCCGTGGTGCCACCTCTGTCACTGCCTCACTATGCTGATCCTGGATCTGCCTCCTCCAGGCTTCACAGCTATCACAGCTTGGGCCGCTGTCTCCGCTCCAACGTATTTCCAGGTCTGTGCATCAGTGTCCAGCCTCTGTTTACTCCCCCAGCTTCCTAAGCGTCTGCTGCTCTGCCTGGAAACATGTTTTTATTAACAATATTACAGCCTATTAACATGTGAGCCTTGATCTTATAAGAGGTGCTTCTGTGACGCAATGGGACATTACTACTATAATGGTCAATAGCCAAAGCCAAATGCTAAAAGTATAAAGAAATAGTCCTCGTCTGCAGTCCTCCAATCCTTATTGAGTCTTTGAGTCCTGAACATCTGGACGGATCAGGTCAGGGACGTGGACTCGACTCAGACGATGCACAGTCCCGTCTCCTGTCCTGGCTCTGATCTGAACTGATCAGCTGTTAGACAAGCGTGTCTTCTTTTAGTTTTTTTCTTAATTAGGGTTATTTACTGTAGACGGAGGAGGTAAAAATCTATATACATGCCTATATATTTCTATTTTATGAAATATTTTGGAAAACTATGTGCTTAAACATCTGGATGTGAACTTATTCAATATGAGCATGTGAAAATGCAGATATTAGAGTATTACTGTGCCTCAACTCAGCCTCAGTCTCTCATTAGTCTCTTATCCCATCTTTCCTTCAACCTGCCGAACCCTCCTCCTCTAGGTGCTCTTGTCAAATGGAAATCCCTCAGCCAGGACTCGTACATCAGCCACCCTGTGACGGCCTGGCCCGCCGACCCCCATCTCTGGTACGGACACAGGACAGATGAAATGGGTGAGTGTATCTTTAATCTATTCAATCCCGCTGTGTTTGTTCTGATGTTGTTGTTGTTTTTGTTAAAGACGTGTTTTTCACTGTGCGTTGCGGTGGCTCATCTGCAGTCCAGTGGACAGAGAGAAACATCACGAGCCAGAAGCTCAGCAAGATACTGACGGAAATGGAAAAAAGGGGCACCGCAAAATGAGGTCCTACTTCCTACCCCCGAGACCACAACACACACTACACCCTGATGATTCACACCATCAGTTACTCTGGAAATGCAAAAAAAACAAAGTGTGACTTGCTACCGTACATGTTGTTCAGCTGCTGCTTAACCTTAAAGGATGATTATGACTATAGACTATGTACTATAATCATTTAGCTGCTACAGATGGTCCGTGACATTACGGTGTGTGTGTGTGTGCGTGTACATGGATATAAATAGACAAATATGAAAAGTAACTTTCTAATTTTGTTTTCAATAAACTCTGAGAGATGTTGTTTTTCCAAGCTGAGAATGAAATAGTAATGAGTGTAAACATAAATCACACAGTCCCTTCTGGATCTAGAAGTACAGGAGCAGCACGGTGGAAGCTGGTGGCAGCTGTAGGGTTATTTGTAGCTGTGTGTGATGTGTAAAGGCAGCAGAATGGAGGTGGTTTCAACACAAACCACTGAAACTGGCTTTTTGTCACAAGCTGCTGCTTCTCCTCTCAGGTCAGACCTACATGAAGAGTCTGTAGCAACGATGATAAGTATCGGAAGTTTAGAGGATTCGCGTCATGATGTTATATTGTTAATGCGTTATGTTCCACTGTGTAACCCTCTGTTAGAGTGCCTTGCTTAAAGGCACTGTATAAAAAAATGTAGGAAACCAGGACTCACACAAGATTCCATGGAGTGGTTTTGCTTTTTACGTGTCTTATTTTCAGGCATTTGTCACATACTATACAGTTTATGGCTAAGCTACGTACTTGCAAATTCAACTGTACTTGTGTTATGTGCAATTTCCCCAATTATCAATTATAATAATGCACTGAATTTATATAGAAGTTTTCAAACTTTTCAAGGTTGGAAAACAGAGACAAGATAAGTGAAGGAACAACTGTGCTAAATAAAGTAAAGATAAAAATAAGATGAAATGAATATGTCCTGGATTGATATAAAATTCTATTTAAAAAGAACTCGTATACGAACATGAAAAATTTGATTTATTAAAAACAAAAATACTAAATAGAATAGATCAAATGAGTTTTTCATCGAAAACTGTATTTATTTTTTCATGTATTTATGCATCTAACTTTTATATGTATTTGTTTAGATTTATGTCGTCAGGTCAGTTTCTTCCTCTTCTCTTGATTATTTTTAAAAGTACAAAACTCCAGAGTTCAATGAATGTTTTTATTTTTGTTATTGAGGTTCAGGTTGTAAAAGGTGAGAATCCTTTGTCCTCATTTTTTTATTATTTTTCTCACCTCTTCACCACTGAGCCCCCCCCCCCCCCCCCCCCCCCCTCTTTGTGGTCTGCTGATGGAGACTCTTCTTGTAAACATCTCTGTGCTCGTCCTCCTGCCTCAGACATGGCGGACTTTGACCTTTTAACAAGCGCTCTATGGTCTTCCTCCTATACAACCTCCTCTACGCTTGTCTCTCTCTCTTTACCGCCGCTCGCTGATGCTGACGCCTCGCTCGCTGCAGGAACTACGGGGGTGGCGGGGGGGGGTGCTCTGGCCTTACTGCAGGCCTGAACCTACCCAGGCACCCAAACCATGCAGGCACGCTGATAGCTGAGTTCATATATGTATATTGTGTTGCAACCGGTTGTTGTATGGATGAATGCATTGTGGTTTACACATTGTTGCACAATAGCCTTTACTTGAACTTTGAGACTGAGATAAACACCTTTAGATACTAGAGCCTAAGCACCTCACCCCCCCTCATGCATCATCTGCAACATGGCTCTTTTTTTCCATACTGACTTTCTCTGGCATTTCAGTTTCGATTTCAAATTTCCAGACAGAATGCATGAGTCTATAAGGACATGGCATATATGTGGAGAGCCCAGCTTGATGAGTAAAGCGCGTCAGCTTTACCTTTATTATTTGTCCCTCTCCCCCATAATTACTCCACTTTACACAACAGACGCTGAACATTAGAGGGGAAATGGTGTGTTTGGTTTTTACCGAGCACAATATCGTTGAACCAGGAGTTACTGAGGGAATGACTGTTATCACTGAGTTGGATGATAAATAGGAGCACACCTAAGTTGTGTTTTCCACCACAATTTAAAGGGGAATTCCAAAATGTTTCAATCGGGGCCATATGTTCTTAAACACGGGCTTGCATTGGCCACAATGCAATCTAATGGGAGATTACACTTCATGAAATGTCCACTAAACAGGCTTTTTTCACCTATAAAAGACTTTTATTTGACGTTTCATCAACTGTCTCAATTGCCCCATAAGGTGGTATTGTCTGTGTCTGCCAAAAGTTCTGACCTCCTTAAAAATCGGACTATCCTCCCTATTGCACAAAGAAAAATAAATAACCTTCATCCTAAATTAGTCCCCTTATGTGCTGTCCCCTTCCTCTATATTGCCCTGTCTTAAATTTGAGCTTTATTGATGGACAGTGATGGAAAAGACAAGCAAACTGACAATTAGAGGAAATCTGTGGCTAAAACAGTTTTTTATTGACTTTTGAGTGAAGACACGACTGCTGCTTTAACTCCCGACCCTCTTTCCTCTATAGATGCACAAAGAGTATACGTGTGTTCGCAGTGGTTGCGGCTGTAACAGCAGTGGTTTTGATGCCGTACAACTTTTGTCTTGTGTGTGAGTGTGTGTGCATCTTACATAACCCCCACGGTTGTAAGTCTGCCAGCTTTTGCCTCTTATATCCTCTGAATCTTCAGTTTCAGCTGAGTTTTATTGGCATAAACTTCCCTTCACAGGGCAAGGTGCAGGTTTCTTCTTTATACAACACACTTTACATTCTGATTGAAACAGGATGTGGTGTTTCTGCTTTGTATTTCTTGTTTTCGGTACAATTATTACGTTTGAAGCCGTGATGGGGTCCAGGTAGAGCTGCTGCTGGTGCTGAGCAGAAGGGTGGGGCTCTGCGGTACAATCTGCGAATACATACGACACAACAAGGAGTTGAAACAGCTCCAGGAGTCCAGAAAAACACCAGAGATTCAAAACAAACAGCAATGGTTTAAAATGGGGAATCACATTTCAGCTCATTCCATTTTAAAAGGTGCAGATTATACCTGAACCTCATCAGTGGAGTTTTATTAATGAATAACATAAGATGACTGTGAGGAATTTTGTCTATCGTGAGGAAAGATTCAGATAAAGTTCAGGTGCACACACACCTTGGCCGACCCCCCCCCCCCCCCCCCCCCAACCACCACCACCACCTCTCTCTCTCTCTCTCTCTCTCTCTCTCTCTCTCTCTCTCTCTCTCTCTCTCTCGCTCTCTCAGCTTCAACACACAGCTTCAATACATAGCTTCCTGTAAGCCCCAGACGCCCGCTGTGGTTAAAAGTGAAAAAATGTTGCTGGGCACTTAAAAGAAGAGAGCAGAGCGAGAATGAGGAGACGGAGGGATAAGTGTGAGTGTCAGAGAGAGAGCGAGAGAGAGGTAGAGATGTGCCAGTAGAAGAAAAGGGGAGAGAAAGAAAGAAAGAAAGAAAGAAAAGGGGGAGATACAGAAGAAAAGAAAATCCCCCAAGTCATCGGTCAAGCGGGGACGAGGATAATGTGTTCCCTCTCTGGGACGCCCTGCTGCCTTCACTGACCAAGACCAATGAGGTAGTGTTTCACCTTTTCTTGTTCAAAAATAACAATTCATTAATGATGTGAACAGCAGCCTATATTTTCATGTATTTGATAGTTTAATTGGACATATAACGTGTATGTTTTCACACCTTTCAGGTAGTAATATGTCGATTTCCCGATCTGCTGGTGGAATTATTTTAAAACGTGAATCATCATTTACACTGATGCACCTTTCGCAAAGTCCCACTCATTTCAGACGTTGGCAGAAAAAAACCCCAGCGATGACTGATGACTCAAACTGGAGACATAACATGAAGATGATAGTTTCTCCTCTTTGGCTCATGTGTCTACAGGAGGATTGTATGTGTCCGTTATGCTTTTATTCTTCACGGTTTCATTAGCAGACAGTTTATAATCAGCCGGAGTAGAATATATCACATATTACCAGTATGGCTGACAGGAAGCTGTTACTGTGACTCACAGTTAATAGAGCACCGGCACAGGTGCCCGTGTTTTTCCGCCAAGTTTCACTACTGTCATCTTAAAATTAGTTCTTTGCTCAGTGTGGATCTAGTATTGTTTTCTCTGAACAAAGGTACGACTCTATGCAGACGACGGTTGCTTATTCGGTTTCAATGAAACGACTTTCAGAATAGATGCAGAAACAGGAGTGGTAGTTATCAGCCCACCCGAGTTTTCACAACTGTCACTTTGAGTCAGAGAAAAGTTTTAACAACAATAATCCAGTTCCTCAGAACAGTTTGATCACATTTATTCTTTATAACTTCCACTTCCATTTTTTCAGCATTTGTCTATTAATATAGTTTAATGTGTTAACACTTGTTTGTGATGATCTCTGTTTACAGTTATATTGTGGTCATGGAGATGCTGTGGCCCCTCATAGTCCTGTTTGCAGCCAGCGCAGCCCACTCCCACAAAGAGTCACAAAGTAAGAATGTTTTTACAGACAGTTTGAATTTTAACTTATTGGAAAACCCATCATTGTGTGTCCATCTAAAAGTCCATGCATCTAACTTCTCTCTTCCTGTCTGTTGTTGTGTCTGTTGCTGTGTCTCTGGAGCTCGAGGACTCGCCTGCGTGAACGACTTCGTCCGAAACGTCAGCTGCACGTGGAGCAGCTCTCCAGTGGCTCCTGGTGTTGACTGTTGGATCCACGGTACAAAGAAAATCTGGATCTTCGAGAACCAAACACGATACTCCAGACTAATTATGTAAGACGTTACAGATGTATTATTTAATTCTGCCAGTGTAACGTGTATTTGCTCAGGTGCTTCCATGAGAAGATGAAAACTTGATAACGTCACCACTGTCTCAAATCTGAAGGATTTATTGGTCATTTCTGTTGTTTCATACGTATAATTAGTCAGAGCTGCAAGCTGAAACCTCACGAAACGTCTCCTCCAGGCTGTACTTTTGCCTTCGAAAATCACGTAAGTCACCGATATGTGTTATTCATAAGGCATGTTCATATCTTTCCCTTTAGAATCTCTAAAGTTTTTCATTGTTATTCTTTCTTCAGCCGTCATGAGAAAAGTGTTATCAGGAAGAGACGGCACTGACATATAAAACAGATCCACATTGTTGTGGAGAATCTGCTGCTCAACAGTGAAGAAAGTGTTCAGGAGCCCGTTGATGTCTCATACTGATGTCCTCTCATGTTCTGAAGTCTCATTTCCTGTAGTCACAATTTAAACCCCTACAGATCCTTTAATCTGCTAGTTCCTAAACAATCATTATGGCCTGCTCACGCAGTTTCATATCTGTGGTGTCTAGGGAGCGAAACCTTGGACCTTCGCCAAGCTCTCGCACTACGCCCAGTAGAGGAACCCCTTACTGACCTACACATGCTATTTCCGTTTTTTTGTTATGGATGCCTATAGGTTTTCAACCGTTATGAATTCAACAATATCAGCATGGAGTGTGACGGCAAGTTGTTGGAGAACCTTCCAATGTTTGAGCCATACAAACACAGTGAGTAGCTTTTACTTCTTCAGTAAAAACTGTTAAACCTTTGAGTTGATCCTGAAACTTTGGAAAAGTAGTTGGTCAACTGGTATTTCTGTGTGTGTGTGTGTGTGTGTGTGTGTGTGTGTGTGTGTGTGTGTGTGTGTGTGTGTGTGTGTGTGTGTGTGTGTACAGTTCAAATGAATCCTCCAGGTGTTCCTGCCGTCAGCAGCACTGCTAATGAGACCTTGATATCATGGAGTCCAGGCAGTCCTCTCTCAAGCTTCCTCACCACCCTTAACTTCCAGGTTCAGATCAAACTGAAACAGCAGATGTGGAAGGTGAGAGACTATCAACGATAATAATACAACACTTATTTGTGACGTGCTATAAGAGCGTCTACCTACTAATTCCACAAACGTCTTTCTGTCCGTGTGTGGAACGCATATCTCGAACCGTTCGTCTTATTTGGTGCCATTTGGATTGGCGATACGTTCAATATTGTTAGAAATTGAATAAACAGGTGACCATCATTGATAATTTGATTATTTTGATCTCACCATCAGGACACAGACATTCACACGAGTCGTTGGAGCTGATCTCAATCATAACAGCAATATTTATAGAATCCCTTCCTCTTTGGGAATTTGTCTTCAAAGTGAAAGCACAAAACACCTCACCCTCCCCTTGCAAACATGAAAGAGACGTCAGTTGTCATAAAAACTCAAAAGGTGCATAGTTTGTCCAGTCTGGGCTACTGTAAAAAACATGGTAGCCTCCGTGGAGAGGTCCCACTCCTGATGTAAATATAAAGTATTTAAATATAAAGGAACCATTCTAGTGTTAAGAAAACAACAATTTGTACAATTTAAATGAAACACACTCGTGAAAACATCACTAGGATTAATTTATATTCAATTTGCTGGTTCATTTTCTTTGTGGTTTGACATGGTTTTATTATTCATTTTAATGGTGACAAATTTTCAAAGCATGTATGCATGTATTCATACATGTAAATATCCTCTTCCACTCTCAGTGTTGCATGTTTATGAAGTATATTTGTCTGCAGCATAAAAGGTTGTGCTTGGTTTCACACGTATCTCGTGCAAAATAAATGCTACTGCTGCTAATCCAGGTGTTAAATCACACAAATCACTTGAGACTAATTCTAGTACCGTGCCAAATTGTGTTGTGTTAACAGGAGGACAGTACTTTGTCCACACAAGAGCCGCAGTTAAAAATACATGCTCGGCAGCCAAAGGGCCACTACCAGGTCCGAGTGAGAGTCAGTCCCGGCGGCACGCACAGCGGCCACTGGAGCAACTGGAGTCCCACAACATCCTGGACCGCATCACACGGGCAAGGTAACAGCATGAGACCCACGCTCCACACCAGCAACAGGGAGCAGTCCCCAATCCTGTGCAGGAAAACAAACATGTGGGGTTCTGGGGGAAACCTGCGTTGCACTCACTGGAATATCACCTCTCTGTTTCAGATCGTCTTCTGCCGCCGACGCCGCGGATAATGTGGGTAGTGATGTTGCCCGTGGGTTTCCTTGTTGTAGTTCTGGTCTTTTACCTGAGTTGTGTGCACAAGGGGTGAGTAAACTGTGCGTTGGTTTGTGTTTGCATCAATGACTATTTAAAGATGGACCATGTGTATCATCCCACTCGGATAACGGTGCTGCACTGCATCCATTGATATTCACAATTATATAAGATGAGTAAACACTGGCTAGGGTCGACAGATGGAAATTAGCTTGTAGAGCTAACTCTGGCTCATTTAGAATATCAAATAAACAAACAAACAGAATGACAGAAACCATCTTTGGTTAGGTATAAAAAGTTTGGAGTGCATTCCGACTTTTTAGTTTGATCCATGTCCCATCCACTTACAGGGAAGAGGCGTGCTTTATGACTGCAGTCAGCCACCAGGGGGTGATCCAGATGTTTTTGGGGAACCGTCATGTCGTACATCTTTTTATATGCTCTGGTGTTTCTTATTTACTTCTTTTTCTTCAAGCTGCTGCAGGCGGCTCAAAGTGAAGCCGGTGCCAAACCCTTCCTACTACTTCCACACCATCCACTCTGTCCAGGGAGGAAATCTCAAGGTAAAAATAAACTTATCTCTACATCTTGTGCTTGAAAGTCCTGCTTCAGTAACTGCAGGTGTTTTCACAAAATCTATTTATAAGAGCAGAGAGTTGCAGCCGCAGTCAGTCACAGATTAGAGAAATTCTCTTTTAAACCACAGAAAAAAAACATGCTTTTTGTTGTGGTTTGTTGCTTGATTTCCAGGCAACACTGACGCATGCACACACACGTGTTCAGAAAACTTTCAGATTCAAGTAATGTTCTCTACTGATTCCTCTGGTGGGTTTTCTTGTCTAAATCGTTTCTTATTCCTCAGAAATGGCTGAATCCTCTGTCAGCTCCTGAATCGTACTTCATGGCTCAGCCAGGCGATCACATCTCCCCGGTGGAGGTGTGTGAAGGCTGGGATACTGTCCCCCCCGCCTCTCCTTCCTCCATCTCCACCATCGCTCTGCTCCACATCAGGGGCTTCCCCTCTGCTGGCTCTGACACCAGCAAAGTTGTGGATGACTCCTCCTCCTCCTCCTCCTCCTGCTTCTCTAACATGGGCTACTTCATGTCCAGCACCTCCAGCAGCGTAGCTCGAACTGACCCCAATCCCGTCTACTTCACCTACCAGGACGATTTCCACAACCTGCACAACGAGGGCCGGCTTCACCTCGCCCTCTGCCCCTCCCTCACCTCCTCCTCAGCCTACGAGCGTCTGAAGAGGGAGCCGCAGAGCCCAGACTCAGGCTTTGGCATCGGACAGGAAGACGAAGAGGACAAGTCGGACAAGACGAGCATGGCTGCAGAAGGGGACAAGGTCTCAGATGATCCCCCGAGCTCACCTCCTCTTATCCTCCCTCTGCATCCTCCTTCCTGGGTGTGCTTTCCCTCCTCTGTCCTGTCCCCTCTTCACCTCCCCGGTCTCAATCAGATATACTCTGATAGCCAGGAGGAGGAGGAGGAGGAGGAGGAGGAGGAAGATGTGGCAGCTGCTGACAGTAACTACGCGGCCTGGCCTGTGGCTGGCCCCATGTGCAGGTCGTCCTCAATGTCTGCTGAGCCTTGTAAACGAGGCTATCTCACAATCAAAGAACTACAGACCACATTCAGCAATAAATCTATCTGACGAATTCCAGGAGAATCCCTGTGTGATCATTGAACATGTGATCTGTGTATACTGTGTATTGTAGTTTGAGAGTGGAGCGCTCATGTGCAGTTTCAGCTCAGAAGAGGCGAGCTGAGAGGTAGATGTTGCTACGCTACACGTGCTGTAATGTGTTTCCGTTGCATTCGTTGACATCTGTGTAGAGACCAAACTAAATAAAAGCTCTGGTAGAAATGGGTCACCCTTTCGCTTCCTGTGTCAGCGTGGAACGAGGGCTGCGAGGTGGGCACATGAGCCGGTGTGACAGAGAGTGTGTGAAACGCCCCCATTTGTGTGTGTGCGTGTTAGTGTGTGTGTGTGTGTTGTTTCAAGTGTTTACATGTCCTGTCAGGTGGTCCTGGAGTTGTGTGTGCGTGTGTGTGAGTGTGTGTATTAGAGTGTGGTTTGACATTTAACTCAACCAGTGACATCCGTTCACCTCACAGAGAACAAGCTCTTCATCAGTGTCTTCTTTCCATTTCACAACAGCTTCGCACATCACATCACGTGTCACTATTCTTGACAACATGCGTTAAGTATCCAGTTGTTACCATCGTTATATGGATGAAAAACATATTAGATGAAATAAATAGAATCAAAATGGTTATTACCTCTTTGAAACCAAAATTTGTAGGTATACGCTGTTTTTTTAAAACACAGGTAAACACTGTAAAAAAGGTGAATGACTTCTCTCCCATTGCCAGTGGAGAAGTTTGCCTTTCTGGTGTTTCCATCCCTGCCGATCGGAGCAGGAGCCGGTGAAAACCTGCCACTTCTGCCGTCATTTGACCAGTAAGAGAATGCTGATTCTATCCGTTCCCATTCAGACAAAAGTCAAATGTATAGTGGGTGTTATTGGTTTTTTGGACCAGTGGAAAAGGGGCTTTTGAGAGATTTAACTACTTTTATACAACAAACAAGACAAAACACCCAGCTACTGTTTTCCAGTCATTAAGAAATCACTACAGCTCCTGATTGAAAAATGGCCTCTGAACAAATCCATCATCTGAAACTCATCTGCTACTGTGGAAGAAAAAAACGGTGTTATGTTTGAGTTAAAGTGGAGCGACACTGTGAATCGTGGTCACTGCTCCAAATGAAACACATGGTAACTTAATACGCTGACATGTCTGCGTGCAGAGAGGGATTTAGAACCACATGGTTGTACTCATACTCTTGTTAGCACTGGAAAAAAAGAACTATTTAAGATCCTCGTGAGGCAGCTGTCCATCCCCTTTGTTTTTCCTGAGTTATGCCACAAGAACGCTTTATGGTTTGGACTTTGCTGTCGTCCAAATCTGAATTCCCCCATAATTATATCTGCCACTAACAATATGTTTTGAGATGAAAATGCAGGTTGGTGTTTTGAGAATAAAAAAAATAAAGTTTCCAGTCGTTTCCAAGTGATGTTTGTGAGATGATGCAGCTGCTGGATTCGGAGATGAATGAGACTTGTGGTGTTCGTCTGCAGAAAGAAGAGCCGACGCAGGGAGATGACAGAACCATGATGAGAGTCTGATTCCTTCTGACTGTGTGTACAGGACGACTCCATGAGCTGGCATCAGGTGGCTTCAGATGCCTAATCGTTTACATCGGGCAGAACCAAAACCACAAAGGAATGTTCTCGTGATGTAGCAGCAAAACAATCTATGAAACCTGGACCCTCAGGACCTGAAGACGATAATGTTCAACAGCTGTTGCACGTTACACGTGTCCACGAATCCTGCTTCAACCCCCTCTGGTTCTCTCAGGGTTCTATGTGCAGACGACAGGGAGATGCATGGGATCATTTCACCAAACCATTTGTGGTTGTGTTGTCTTATCTGCTGTCGTGTTTTTTTACATATCGTAAATTTTTCTTGTTCGCTGTTGTGTGTTTTGATTTGTAGTTCTCGTGAAGTTGTCTCATTTGTCATCGTTTTCTTATCTGCTGTCGTATTTATGGGATTTTTTGCTGTGTTTACTTATTTGCCATTGAGCTTTACACGTCCCTGTCACCTCCCTCAAAGAACTAAGCATTAAAGGACTGATACACATCTGAGAACACTCAGAAGAATAAAAATCACCCACTAATTCACATTGCTCTCTCTCTCTCTCTCTCTCTCTCTCTCTCTGTCTCTCTCTCTCACTCTCCCTCCCTCTCCCTCTCCCTCTCTCTCTCTCTCTCTCTCCCTCTCTCTCTCTCTCTCTCTCTCCCCCCCCCCCCCTCCCTCTCTGTCTCTCGTCCTGCAGCTGCAGCAGATGCAGGGGGGCATGGCGGAATTCAGCACAGCGGAAATGCAGACCAGGACTTTCCATGACCTCTGGGGAGTGAGTGAACACCCCCCCCCCCCCCCCCCCCCCCCCCACGGGCGTGTCAGAAACAACATATTTTCTGCCTTTTGCTGCTGTAACAGCTGATTTTTGTATCTTCAGGAGCTGTTGTTCCACAGATATTAAACTGTCCCCCCCCCCCTCAGGTTTTTACTGTAAAATCAATGGACAGAAACTTGTTGGCTGCGTCTCCATGAGACTCTGTCCACTGGAGGGATCTGTGGGAAACGTCTGACACAGAGACACAGGGAGGAGGAGGAGGGCTGCTGACTCAGGAACGTCTCTCCTCCGTCCTTCGTCTCCTCAGCGGCTGCACAGACGTGAACGAGGTGAGATTCATTCAGATAAAAAAATCTCAGTTGCTTGTGTGATGGTTGCATGAGCGCTGAATGGGAGTGTTGGGATTGAACTTCACTAGAGTCTGTTCTGCACTGTGGACCATTAATATGCTGGAGAAATGCTCCTGTAGAGTCGAATGCATGATCTGCTACATGCACACTCCAGAGCTTCCATTGCTGCATCTTGCCCCTGCTTGTAGTAACTTGTGCTTATGGGATATACTATAACCCAAAAGCATAAGGTATATCTCTACACGTGTATATTAAAGTGAAAAAAACCTCAGCATGCATGCAGACGCCCCGAGACAGTAGAGTTCATACATATATATGAACGTTCAGGATCGTATACCTTTAATGTACAAGCTTCCAGTACAAATGGGGTTTTCCACATTAACAGTTATGTAAGATCTTCGCTCAGGAGCCATTTCAAACCCACTGAATGAGCGTCTGTGGTTCACTCTGCAAATCTCTTCAGAACATTAACACAAGCAGCAGGTTTCCACTTCACTAATTAAAAAAAAAACTGTGTATTTACATTGAATGTGAACTTAGCAGCTGCAGAGCTGCGGAGAAATTCCAGCAGTTCTTCGACACGTTGTTTCTACAAGGAGAATGTGTAAGTTTGCTTCTCCTCATTTGTGTGATTCTCGCATCTAATTGTGTCTTTGCATTGACTTTGTATGTAATCTAGGGAGGCGCGACAAATTCACCTCTCATCATACATGTTTTGTGTCTCTTTGTAGTTGTTTTGTTTATATAGTTGTTATGTTTCTTTGTAGCTCCGCTGTGCATCTTTGTAGTTGTTTTATTTTTCATATTTCAAACAAACAAACATAATCTGCTGTTTGTTTTTGTGCAGCAACCAAACACAATCTGTGAAATGACCGATTTATTTAAATTGAATTGTATTTCAGAGAAAATCTACTGGAGCTAAACATAATCATAACCTCTGATAGATGTGTGTGTGTGTGAGGTCTCTTACTGAGCACATGTAAACCCTGTCATGTGTGCAGGATGCAACTGGATCCAGCTGTTCTACATGTATGTAAACACAGCAGCACACACGTCTAATCACTGGAGTCTGGCAGACGTTTCACAACGTTTCCACCCAAACATTCTCAGCCTGGGCGGGAAAAAAAAAGTTACTCTGCTGACTTTCTCTGGGTTCATCTGGGTTCATCGTTGTGAGGAGTTAAGCTTCCGGATGTAATTGTTGTTAAATTATGGGATGTCTGCTGGGTCGTTTCTCAGGTGATTTATGATCCTTGTCGACTATTATTATGTCACTTTCTTAACTTTTGGGATTTGGATGAGAAGAGCATCAGCGTCAGTCTCAACTCTGTGAACTGTCTATACAGAGGGAAATATTCTAGAGTTTATTCCACTTTCAACACATCAGCAATTTATGAAGAAATATGTGGAATTTTTACTTTATTTGTTTTGCCACAATTCCAGACTCCAGCTTCTTCTTTGGGTAACGACTGTTTTCTCTGGCTCAGGGTGGAAGATTCCTCTTCCTCCTTTCCACCGTTCTGGGAACGACATCTAGAAGACAAATGATCTGATTCTATAAGCAGCTGCTGAACCTCTGATATTTGGATTGTTGGCTTATAAATTGAATATGTCTTCATTACTGCTGCAGCTATCAACCTTAGATAAGATCATTTTTATTTATATGGACTAATAATATTATTACTGGCGTTTAAACACTGTGGACTTCTTGTTTCCAGTAAGCTGGACTGATCCAACTTGCTCCACTCCACCAGTAGAAAGGCTCACAAACTTAAAGCGTGTCAAACTTTGTAGCCCGTCCAAACCTGTGATGATTTCCTCTCTAGACACAGTCATGCTGGGAGTTCTCCTCATTCTGTCCCTCTCCTCCCTGGCGGATTTGGTGCCTCCCCCGAGGTCTCCCCCTGTCCTCTGCAGGCACTGCTGTGATGACCTGGAGCCAGCAGAGGGCAGCGGAGAGCAGCCGAACACAGCTGGGTTCAATCACGTGCCAGAGGTCCGCACCTACATCAACATGACCATCCTCAAAGGTAGATCAAAGGCAATCAAACCGGACACTGGACTTACTCATGTGGTGAAAAACACACTGCAGATTTTGAGAAATGTCAAAGTTTAAATTTTCCAAAACATGAGACTTACTTTATAAAAATATATGATATATGTAAATGAAGCTAACAAAAAGGGCTCAGCTCCTTTCCGAGACATGAAGTCATCCAGGGCGTTGGACTTCAGAGATGACTGTACACCAGGTCCACTCCCTCTTATGTTGACTGGAGCCCGGACAATGTGGATTTTTGTTTGCTTTTGACAAAACTATATATATTAGGATTTTTATTTTTAAATTGGCTGATATACTATATATAGATATTCTTTATGTTCAACAATTCCCAAGATGTTGTTATCAGACACTCATGACAGATAATTGTCTTTGACACTTGATATTTTACAGTTTAAACTTTATTCTAAATAACTATGAGTAAAAAGAAAACACAAATAAAATCAAATATATAGAACTTGAATTAATAAAGATATGAAATAATGTGTTAAAGTATCAGCCTCTTTTCACCTTTTCTATTTTCATTCGGTCTCTTGTGAGCAATATAATCTCTTACTCTCTTGTATTATGAAGAAGTATGACTTCTATCACTCTGTGTAGGTGACAGAGGAGAACGAGGCGACAGAGGAACACCAGGTAAAGCTGGACCCGAAGGCCCTCCAGGCTCCAGGGGGCCCATGGGCTCAGAAGGCACTAAGGGCCAGGCAGGTCTTCCAGGAGACGCCTGTAAAGTCCAGTACTCTGCCTTCTCCGTAGGCCGTCGCAAATCCCTGCACAGCCTGGAGTCGTACCAGGCGCTGCTGTTCGACACGGTCTTTGTCAACCTCGACGGCCACTTCAACATGTTCGAGGGCAAGTTCCTCTGCCACGTCCCAGGGATCTACTTCTTCAACGTCAACATCCACACATGGAACTTCAAGGAGACGTACGTACACATCATGAGGAACGACAAAGAGCAGGCCATCGTGTACGCCCAGCCCAGCGACCGCTCCATCATGCAGAGCCAGAGTCTGCTGCTGGAGCTGGAGCTGGACGACGAGGTGTGGGTCCGGATGTACAAGAGGGAGAGGGAGAACGCCATTTACAGTGACGACGTGGACGTCTACATCACCTTCAGTGGATACCTCATCAAAGGGAGTGTGGAGGACTGATGAGCGAGAGAGAAGACGAGCTGAGGATGTGACAGTTGGGAAGAAGAACCTTTGCTTTTTGGAGAAGAAGAAGACGTCCAGCGTGCTCCACCGAACTCTCTTTGACAAAATGTGAAGTAAACTTAATACACTCATTACCACAATGGACACCACAAAGTGCTAGAAGTTTGAAAGTACTCGTACAGGGCCTGATCTAAACCTGCCTGTTTGAAATGGACTGTTTTCTTATGCTACTTCAGAATGTAGTTTTAAAAAAGTGTGCTCATCCTGCCTGGTTTGTCTGCAATGAAGATTTTATAGTCAATGTTTTTCATAAAATTAAACAGAATTTGCTTAATTACTGTTCTTGTGTGGGGCTTTTATATAAGTTTCAGCGATTTACTCAAGCGACACAATCTTTTGTGATCAAAATCATAAACTTTTCCAAATAAAACCTCTACAATTCAACTCTATATAAAGCAGGGCAGCAACAAAATGAATGCTGTGCTTTTATTTTAAAGAATAATGGTTCGACCCAGTTTCTGACAGCTGCTGTAGTTAAAAAAACCTGGTTTGTCTGCAATGATTTTATAGTCGATATTTTTCATAAAAATAAACGGAATTTGATTAATGACTGTTCATGAGTTTGGCTTTTATATAAGTTTCAACGATTTATGCACTTTTTCGGGGGATTTACAATAAACATAACAAGTGTGCAGCCGATAATAAGTACGTCGATTGTCTTAGACGGACCTTCAGTTTATGAGCAGCAGCCGTGTTTATGATCCTTTTCAAGCTCAATCTTCCACAAGTCTCCTTATCTTTAAAGAAAAAGCAGTTGGTATTTCCTGTTGACATTTCCGTTTGCTCCACTGATGATGTTGTTATCTGGACATTTTTCCTCCCCCAGCTACTGGACTTCCTGTCACTCCTCACCACACAATGTGACTGTTCTGCTTCACGCCGTCGAGACAACGCCGTGATGAATATGCTAATGTGGCAGGTCAATATTAATTTAGTGCCAGTATTATAAAACTGAGAATATATAATTTCTTATATTCATTGGAGACAAAGAGAGACTGATAAATTGTCCTTCATGCCCCACGACCTTTATTTCTGTAGTATGTAGACCAGGCGATGAATGGCATCATGATACAGATGAAACTTCGAATTTGCATTTTCCCCGTGAACGGGAGGAGGAACAATGCGTGTTTTACAAAAACAGACATCGCTGTGTGCCACTATTTGATGCTAGGATGTGGAATGAGGTCAAAATGTAGGACAGAGTTTGGTGCTGCAGCTTCAACAAACATTTCATCTGTTCAGAGCAGTAACGTTGTGGCGGTAAACAAGTCGGCCATCAAACTCTGAGCTTAATAAAAAGCCCATGATGATTGATTTCCTCGTTACAAAAGCAGAATGTACTCATAGATTTTATTCTGTTAATAAATAAACAGCGGTTGGTTTTTTTTGCCTTACAAAATTATTTCCATTTTGTCGTTTGCACAGCAGAGAAAAACATATGGACAGTCACATAAGAAAATACAATAAAAGAACATAACAAAAATACAAAAGAGATATGAAAATACAATTAACTTGGCGATCCAAACACTGGTAAGGTGAGCGTGGGATAAAAAGGTGTGTTTTCCTATTTTTTTTATGCTTCTAGGGGAAAACAGACACTGACGTTTAATAAGGTTTGATTGAATTTCAGAAACAACAGTGTCCCCTCTGACACAACATCTCACACTCATAGAAAAGAAATAAACCGAAAGGCAGTGAGACGACACCGTGCGAACATGTACATCTTAGTGACTTGCAGAACAACATGGCACAAACCATGTCCATGACATCCGGTAAAGTACAAACCACAAATGACACAATCCACTGGACACAACCACTGCAAAGAGGATTCAGGCAAATCGGCTGAAGGGCTCCGCTATTTCCTATAATCACACGTCATGAACAAGGCCCAGTACTTTAAATAGACCTCGTACAGCTTCTCACTGTATTGTGTAAAAATTAAGTCCTTCTACAAAAATACTTTTTTTGCTGTGTAAACGTATGCAACCAAAGGCACTTTCTTCTCATCCATCTCTTCATATGAATCATATGATCCAGTCCTTGTCCTTATCGTTATGGGATTTAACCTGACTCCAACCATGAGCAAACCTTTACTTGAGTTTTCAACCTGGGCCCTATGTTTGTAAATGTTGGTGTTTAAATGCATTGGTCCAGTCCTGTCTGCACCAGCAGCAGCGACAGTGGCTACAGTGTAATCTTATGGGGCAACTGCGACAGTCCCTCAAAATGTTGAGTGCTTTTTTCCAGCTATAAAAGACTCAAAATTGTTATTCTAGGTCTTTGCTAAGAGTTTGGCAAAAAATATACATGTCTTGCTCAACGAGAAGTCTCACTTTCAATTCTCTTAGGTTGTTGCAAGAGTCGGGAACGTGGCTAAATCTTTTTCCGATATAGTCGAGGAGGGACGGGTGCAAAGGTCTGGAAACTGGTGGCGTTCCTGTGGATGCTGTGGCTACAGAATACGAATGTCTGTGCTGTTGAGGGATCTAAGATTTCTCATTGAGTTTAACATATTGGCGGACTTGAGCCTTTCCCTATTTCATGGACTGTCGCAGTTGCCCCTCAAGATAACATTGTAGCCACTGAGACAAACTGCTGGACTAGTTCCAAATGTTTTTGTAAGTACAATTCATTGACACACCCACGTTTATAAACATAGGGTGAAACATACTGGAATTCCCCTTTAAATACTCAGACATTAACACTGACGTTAGCCTCAACTTGCACCGACTTTACAATTGGATTTAAAATACTGAACACCAACCCGACCTGTGTAGGGTGACGTATGCTCACAACAACGCATTAGCATTGTACCTGCTCAATAACACTCTGTCTGTTTTGTGTAATTAGTTCATCTCCTTGCTACAAAACACTGCGTCTTTAAAACGCTGCCCTTACAAACATTGATCATATTCAGGGTGTGGAGGGGCTGCAGTCTCCAGGGTTCTCCGGTATAGATCAGCGTTAACAACTGCAGCTTGTGCATGAAAACACAAAGACGACGACAACAAGCAATGAAAGAAAAACGTTCCCTTTAGGAAAATCTGGTCTGTGGATGCACAGCTGAGGTGAAATCAAAAGAATGTGGAGACTCCAGCATTATGTCTCAAAGACAAGCTGAGACAAATCCAGCTTCTCGGTCCAGGGTTCGCTGGAGCTGCTGTGCGTCTCCGCGACGAGGCAGCGGCGTTACAACCTGCCCGGAATGTGTCACAGGAAGCAAGCTGCTGAAATATTGTCAGAGATGATTCCGGTTACACACAATTTAATGGATTTCTTCATGCTAATGAACCTTGGTCTGAAAGAGCAGGAGGCTTCATGTTTTGAGGTGGAGGTGTGAACATCTTTTCAATCTGTGTATGAGGTATGAAACATTTCCACCTGTTTCTGATGCCGACAGCGTTCAATAATATTTTCAACATAAAAATCCCTCTCATGCTCAATATAAACATTCCCTTGCACGACGTGAAATAAATTAGCTGACGACTAACGCACTAGTGCAACTACATAATAAAACCAATCTAGTGACAAAACCATCGCATCTGTGGTGACGTCGCGAACCAAAAGGGTTTCGGTGACGTGACGCTCTGTGACATCACTTCGGCGAGGTCTCTCTGCCACGTCCTGCTACAAAGCCTGCGTGGTCGTCACAACAGAGCTGTGACGCCACAGAAATCGCAGGCGCGGTGTGACATCAACGTTGAGTGCGCAAGACGCTCGGTGCGGAGTTTTGAGTTAAGGACGACAATAAATGTGCATAATGTTAGGGACACCTGCTGTTTGCACTCGAACCTGTGTGCTTCTCTTTATCTTTGTGATTTAAAAAGGTAAAGAATGATGGATAATGGCTTTAACCAGGCTTCACTTCATTACTGTGCTTTTCTTAGAGAAGTGGGTGTCCCTAAGGATGTGGACATTCAGTGTAGAACAGACAAGACTGGAGAACAGAGGTGTCACTCACTTCATCACATAAAAAACACGTTGTCTGTGTGTGGAGTAGAAACCAGAGTCACTCATTGAGGAGCGAGTCTGGTCTCTCGTAGCCAAAAAGCCTGAAGTCGGGTTCGTACAGCTTGTAGAGTTCTCTCCGCGCCTCCAGAGGCACCGCGTTGAACCAATCGGCCTCCCAGCTGCTGGCTGTGAGGTTCCTGTGGGAGGTGGGGAACTCCACCACGTTGTCCACGCGCAGCTGGCGCAGTAGGTGCTCAGCATCCTCTTCTGCCGACTCCAGGTGGCCCACAAAGTCATACTGAATCTGGCACGGGTGGCAAAGCCGATACACCTGCCGCCAGTGCTCATTAAAGGGCATCTCCTTCTCGGTCTGAGCGTCCAAGAGGTACTGGATGAAGTGGGAGAAGGACGGGTGGAGGCCCACGGCGAACGCCTCGTCCACAGTGGCAGGAGGTGTCGGCTGGTTGGCGTAGCGGCGGAGCATGACCTGCGCGAAGCGACGATAAAAGTCCTCGTTGCGCAGCTCGAATTTATTCCGGTAGGCAGAGATGAGGCGCACGAAGGGGTCCCGCACGAAGAGGAACTTTGTGTACTTCTTCAGCTTCACCTTCAACAATGAACACAAAAATATTATTATTACACATGGACAATTTAAAGAGATGGTGAAGGAAACAGAAAATAATACAGGAAGCAACTAATAACACAATCAAGGACCTCAGTGATGACTCTACCGCTTTGACACCGTGTTTAACCACCTCGAGTACTCGTCATTCTGAAGCTACTTATCGTTATACTGGCTGGAGCCGGCTGACATTAGTTTAGTGCTTCTACTTCTAACCAGAGAGACACTAACGATGAAGGTGAAAACCAGAACTGATAACTCTTCTTCTTCCGTTTGGTAGAATGGAGAAATTCTCGCTGTGACCTTTGGCGGTTACGTGCGTATAAAAAATGAAGATCCAGCAAATCAGAATTTTATACAATTGAATGTTTTTTACTGCCTTTTATTTCTAAAATTGACAACGAGAATGTTATGACTTTTTAATGACCCCCAACTAAACCGATTTTCATGGCATTTTGTGGAGAGGTGGGCAAATTTTGATATGGATCCGGATTTTTTAAGTTTTTAACAGATTTTCAACACGTTCCATGGTTTTTCTCAGAGAATAATTCATGGATCTTGATGCAGAAAATCAGATATATTTAGGGGATTGATTTCTGTGTGTGATTTGGTGATCTAGTGAATTTAAATGTGGCTTCATAAGGGGACTGTTACATTCTCTGAGTGAACAACAAAGTAAAATACTTTAACAGACCTTCATGAGGTGTCTTGCGAACTTCCCATAGCGTTTCCAGAACTTGTTGAAGGTGAAGTGCATGCTGCTGTTGTGCACCAGGTCCCTGGGGATGGCCAGAGGGTCTCTCTGGGGGACTCCGTCACGCAGGAGGCTCTCACTGAGGATGATCATGATCCGCTTCCAGTTGCTGCACGCCACCTGCGAGCGGCAGGGAGCACATGTGCAGGTGAAAACCAGCAGAAGAGAAACGGGCAGAAACAACAGCTCAGTAGCGTTTGTGTAAGTCGGACTTCACTGTATGAAAAACCACAGCCAAGTGCTGCAGCTCTTATTTGATCTAATGCATTCACACAGAGCAGGAACACAGTGTGGACGCCGGCGTACCTTGGGGACGTAGCAGTAGATGATGCCGTGCCTGTCGTCCACGATAAGATGATCCAGCTCCTTGTTGGGGATGTCGTCAAAGGAGCGGTTTTTGCCGGGAAACACGATACTGTCGTTAGCGCACATCTCCTGCAGCAGCTTCCGCCGGTGCTCCTGAAGCACACACACACACACAGACACAACTTTATAATTAGCAACGGAAGTCATCCGAAGGTTATTGGCAGATTTCAAAAAGAAAGAGAGACAGCGAGAAAGGAGTTGCTGCTGTCAACCAATCAGGATTCAGATATGTTCTGCATCTGAGCTCCCTGTTCTCCCATTGGCCTGTTTAAAAAAAGATATTTCCACTTGTTCTGTTTATCTGAACAGTGTCAGGGAACCAGCCAAAACTGGAACACTGCTATTATTCATTTGATCAGTTACCTGTGATGTTCCTTCAATTACATATTTACTACTGCAGCTACCTCTACAATGAATACTACTACTACTACTACTAATAATAATAATAAAAATAATAATGTCAGATATGAACCTGTCTCTCCCGGAGCTCTGCTGCCACTGGTGTCAGGTGAATCTTCCACTCTCGTCGTGGTACGTATCGCTCTTCTGCTTTCTCTGATTGGTTGCCTGTGTCGACAGGGGCGGGGTCCGTGGGCTCGCCAGTTCCCGGCTCTAAGAACTGGTTAACAAAGGCATCGATGTCGGAGAGGAAGGACGGGGTGCGGGAGGTTTGAGGCCGCGTCTTGGGAGGAGGGTGAGGGATCTTGGGGCCCGGCGACACGGGGGTGTGCAGATACAGATGAGACGCCCCCACGTCGTCCCAGTAGATGATGATGAGGAGGATCATGAAGGCCGAGCCCAGGACGACGAAAATGCGGAACATCCTGGACGTTCCCATGGCGACTGTTGCTTTGTTACAGGGTCACCATAGCAACAGGCTTACGACTATACAGGGTGTCTCTACAGCATCGCCATGGCAGCAGATTGAAAATAGTTACCTGGATTTTTTTTTTTTTCCTTTTTATGTGATCGCCAGGGTTCTCGCTACGGGGTCACCATGGCAACAGAGTCACGGTCCAGAAGCTGCCTCTCACCATGGCGATAAATAAACAGCCGCTATAGCAGAGCGTGTGGTGGGATCGGGCTTCTCATGATGCTGGTGCACGGCAGGAGTGTCCATGGGTTCACACTCACCTCTGCTCCATGGCTGCAACGCCCTGCACACACACACACACACACACACACACACACACACACACACACACACACACACACACACACACACACACACACACACACACACACACACACACACACACACACACACACACACACACACACACAACAGAGACCAAACAACGGTTATTTATTCCATTTTTCCACTCACATCTCTGAAATCAGATATTGCGGCGGTGCTACAGACACCAGACAACACACAAGGAATTCAGCGGTGTAGAGAAAAAACAAACCAAGCTAAATATGACAGAACGAGGTCGTGATCCAAGTGTAGCTGAATTTCTTACCCTCTTTATATCGCTTCTTATTCAGACAGCTAGAGGTCGACACAAAAAGTATCGGGCAGAGAACTTTCATGTGAGCGAAGTATTCCTGTGCCCCTGTTGCTAAAAAGAGCTCGAGAACTGGAGCGAAGCTGGCGAGACGGTTTGTTGAGCTGGAGTTTTGACGAGGCGCACACTGAATATCTCCCTCACCTCTCCGAGCTGACCTGCCTCCCACTCACAGCAGTAAAATCACGAGTGCTTGTCAAATATCTGAAGGCTCTGAGGCCCTGCACACTGTGAAGTCATAAGTTTTGCACTGACACAAGTGTCCTGCTGTGCCACACGTACCCGACTTCCTAACGGTTATGGTGTAATGGAAATTTACACATTGCAAACTGTAAGATGCCTCCAGCCTGAATTCACAGGGAGTAGTTTGCTTCTTCCTTTTTTTTATTTCTGCTGAATGATTGACCCCTTGAACCAACTTTATACAATTTCCACCACCACTGTACAGCGTTGGAACACTTATATCCCGAGCATGTATGAAAGCCCCTATGTTAGCGACCGTTGAGGCCAGGAGCAAATATTTTATAGCCCTTACTAAGACACGTTCTGTGTGCACAGCCGAAGCTCGCTTTGCTCATGCAGTCGGTCAAAATAGCCCATTACCCTGTGGAGAGCAGCCTGAAGCAGTAGAGGACAAACACAGTGTGTGTTCTACCTGCAGCATATCTCATCTGCTCATGTTTCTTAATTACACATTATCTCCAGAGTATATCTCCCTCCAGTTGAGTTTGAAAGTCGAAGGGCGTCTCCATTCCGACACACGTCTAAATGTGGAGTTCTGGTGCAACAGTCCTCATATTATTCCCTCTTTCCTGCAGCTAAGAGAGGACCATTGACATGGAAAATCATCATTCCTCTCTCCACTCCTCCTCCTCCTCCTCCTCCCCCTCCTCCTCCTCCTCCTCCTCCCTGCACACCAGCGGATTAACGGCCTCCCACTGATGTGCATCGTATCAAACGAGTCAGGGGCAGCAAATATTAAGTCCTGACCTCTGTTAATGGTGGAATATAGAGTAAGTACAGCGACTCGATTGCTCTAATCAAGTACAATACTCCCTTGTCATACTACTTTATATCCTCCACTACATGACAGACGACTCCAGAGCTTTTTAAACCTCAGGTAAACATTGTGCTTTTTAAATCTACAGCTTAACTTTCATGCTACTTTAAAAGTCAAGATTTTACGTACAAAACAAAACTGTGATATACAAAAAATAAAATGAGATGTGTTGTTAAAAAAAGAATAGAAAAATGCAACTTATAGAATAAAATAGAGTAAAGGAGTATTTATAAAGTATACGTAAAGTCTTGTTGTGTTTATTGAAATAAGATCAGATAAGATAAGATTTACTGTCACCAGGGAAATTCAGTAGCCGTGTGTTTGTTAAGGACTAAAGAGACACTAAGATAAGACTTTATGCACTTTTGTACATTGTTCATTGATACAATGCTGTATCGTGACACTATCATGAGCCCTGTAACGCATTTTGTACATATACTAGTATTTTATATGTATATATTTATATATTTTACACATCTGTGCCCGGTCGTAACCTGAGGTGCTCAGTGAAGGCCCTTTTCTGTCAGGGCTCCCACTCTGTGGAACAGCCTCCCTGAGGTCTGACTCCTGGTCCCCTTTTAAATGTTTAAACACACATTGTTACACGTGGGCTTTCTCCTGGTTCTGATCTCTGGGGGGGCGGCTGTGGCTGAGGGGGCAGAGCGGTTGTCCTCTAACCAGAAAGTCGGCGTATGATCCCAGTCGTCCTCATTCTGCAAGCCAAAGCACCCTCTAAATTGCTGTGCTGCACATGGATGCACTGTATGAGTGGGTCAATGTTCATCAAGACTAGAAAAGCTTTATATAGATACAGACCATTTACCATCTTAATGTCTATTTTAACCATTTTATAACGGTTTATTCATCTTGTTTTTACTCTTTTTCATCTGCGTCTGTGATATATTGCTTTTTCAATGGTTTCTTACTGTTTGCTTCTTATCTTTTTATCTTTTTAACTTTCATTTTCATTTTTAACTTATAAAGCACCTTGTAACTACGCTGTATAAATAAAGTTTATCATTATTATATTTCACTATAAGCTGCATACATGTGGAATGACACAATAGATCAATGCTATAATGATTAAAAAGTAATGAGACTGTATTGAATCGATATTTTGGGATGAACGTTGGTCTGGTCACGGTTTTTACGCACCTTTCTGTGTTGACCTAAATATTTCTCGTCAGAACGTCTCCTCGTGCGCGCGTGTTACTGATCAATCGATGCATAAATTGGTGATTAGTCACTTCTTGTCTGTGTGTGTGTGTGTGTGTGCGTGCGTGTGAAGCACCAGAGCCACGAAGCAGCGGGACACTCATCGCACCGTCCTGTCCGCTGCAGCCGCCGGCGGATGCCAGCGCGGACACAATGTCGCCTTTGACGCGCGGGCAGAGAGCGCGTGGACCGCGGGGAACGGGGCTGTTCCTCCCGCCGGGCGGCACGAGGCTCCGGTCCGGTCCGGCTCCGTTAACGTTAACGCGGAGACAAAGAGGAAAAACAAGGGGGGGACGGTGTTTGGCTTCATGCACCGACGGCATCTGAAGGTGTCAGAGTCCGGAGCTCCGCGCGGAAACACGCTGCAGAATTCTGTGCGTAATTTCCAACACTGAATAGTAATGATAATAATAATGAAGAGGAATAAACAGCCGGAGCTTCTCACCTCTTTCCTCCAGCGCCGCGTCAGCTGAGTGTGAGTCTGAGATGTGATCACAGCCCGTTTTTTTTTTCTTTTTTTTTTTTTGTTCCAGTCCGGAGAGATGGAACGAGACCTCCCCCAAGCATCGCGAGAGTTGGGCGTCAGTTGCAGTTCTCAGTTGTTGGGTCAGCTCCTGCACAACATGTCTCCACTGTGGGATGATTTATGTCGACAGCTCCCTCCTCCGCCTCCCACGGGAGCACAGGGCTGGAAATAACCTGCTGGACCTGCAAAAAGCAAACATGTCCCCCACACACCAAAAGAATGAGGATGAGGAAATGATGAGGCTGCAGGGAGCTGGGTCTTTCTGCTGCCTCAGGCCCATGAGGTTGAAATCCTGTGGTTTGTGAAGTCTTTTCATCCTGTGACATCAAACGTAACACACTCTGACACACACACACGCACACAAACAACCGTCTGCATATTTTAACCCCCGCTCCAACATTTTCCTAATTTAGACGTGTACCCTGGCTTTCATCCTGCTTTGATCCCACACACACACACACGCATGTTTGTACGTCTATTGTGAGGACACACATGGCCAATAAAGACTCTTTTCATGTGCAATAATACTTGAATATCCACACTCATATTTATCAATACTCATCAGTTTGAGATTCTGTTGTTTTATTGTGTTTATTTCATCGTAATGATTTGCTGCTTCTGCTTAGTTTTTAGATTCTAGTGTTTCTATATCATTGCTGCTTACGGGGACCTCAGTGATTTGGTTTGTTCCCTCTCATGTTCCTCGTGTTTTGAAATGAAAATACATCTTCTTGAATAACTCATTTCCAAGCCCCTTCCCCTAACCTTACCCATCAAAACTAAATACCTAAACCCAACCCTAAACCTAATTCTAACCCCAAAACCAAGTGTTAACCCTGAGACAGCCAATCAGAAAGTGGGGACCAGCCAAAATGTCCTCACTTTCCCAAAATGTCCTCACTTCGTAGGTTGTAGGCTCAAAGTGGTCCTCACAAAGATATCTGTACAAGTACACATACACACCAAAAAATATTACATAAGTGAATGGAAAGCAAAAGTGCAATGGAGGTTATTTGTCACATCTAAGCAGAGAGATGATGATCCTAACATCTGTATACCATAGAACATCACATCAACATTTTATTGTGTTTGCAATTTTGGTATAATTTATCATTTGTTTATGGTGTTCGTTGGATGCATTCATAAATTGTGTGTGCAGTTTAATGGTTTCCAACTTGAATTCACACATTACAGAACAAACGCACATGACAATATGTAAATCTACATTACATTGACTGGATTTTATAATAGATACATATTATTTCACATTATATCCACTAACTGTAATGAATAGGGACTAGATTGTTCTGGTCTAGGTTGTTACAGGGAGATACAGATTATTTCAGGCTGGATTTTGGATGTGCCCCTCACCCCTCTAACAAGCCCAGATGTCCTGTTAACTGTCAGATCTGGAGCAGACATGAGTATTTGTGGGACCACATATTGGTTTGGACACGTCCCCTCTCGCTGCATGATGAGGAGATTATCTATCACCCTTATGAAAGAGGTTACTCTCTTAATCCCCGTCTGGCTGACACATTTTGTCAAATTGAACCCTCTAAACGCCTGGAAAAAAACAAAACAAGCAGGTTTATAGAAAACGCAGCAGAGGAAACATGAACCCATGTTGCACAGTAACTGATGGTTCATCGCAAAGGTCACAGATTGTGAGTTGACTGACTTAGTGAAATATCGTTTGATATGAATGACCATTAAAAATATGTACTGTATTACACATTTAAGCAAAAAATTGTCCTATACATGCTCTAAAACATGAAATATTAAATTGTACTTTAATCCATTCAAATAGTAATGATTATGTTTTTATTTTGCAATTTCCTTAATATTTCCATTACATTTTAGTAGATAAAATCAAAAATGCAAAATAGACCTGTATGAATAAATAATATATGCACATAATATACAGTATGATATGTTTAGATTTGAGTTTTTACAGTGTGAAAATCTCAGTGGCCAGTAGAGGTCAGTGTAGTCTTCATTAAGTCTGACACAGCAAAAGAAGTGCCTATAAGAGATGGTAACCTTTTTTTTTATATTTTCACTCTGTTTATTTGTCTAAAGGAAATACACACATTTACAAATAATATAATGCATTTTATTTTGAGTACAAAAGCACGAGATACAGTTTTTTGTGGGTTTATTTCGTGTGTGTGTGTCCGTCTACAGCAGGTCCTGCTCCACCCACACCGTCTTCTTCTGCTCGTCCAGAATTCTGTCTTTGACGACCCTGATGAGGTCGTCCGGCCCGGCCCAGGCCTCGGGCTCCAGGCTGGCGTAGAGGCAGGGGACGCTCTCCAGCTCCTTCTCCTTCGCTCGACATGACCTGACGAACTCGTCCTCCGACTCAACGCGCAGAGACAGCTTCCTGCGTGGACAGGAAACAGGAAGGAAGCAGCACTGTGGCGGTGAGTGCGGTAAGGTGTGGGGCCCAGTATGTGTGATGAGATCCTGTAGAAACTCTGTGCGTTTTGCTGTAATTTCTAAAGGGCGATAACCCTGATGAGGATCCTGGGTTTACACACTGGTTGTGTATTTAAAGACACCAGAAATAAATGTGCCACCTCTAGTATTGTCGTGAATAGACCAGACTGAAATAGAGAACATATATTTTAAGCAAGATGCAGAACTCTCACCTTTCTCAACAGGAAAGAGCTCTTGTTCCGCTACCAACTTCTCACCCATTGTCTGCGGGGCTGCTGGATCTCATTGTGTAGTAAAACTTCATATATAAATGCTTTCAAACAGTTTGGAGAGAATCAAACAGAGGACTTGTCCTTGGATTGGAAACCTGATTAACTGATGTGCATTAGTTGTGGGTTTTGCAGCTGTGGGTGAGAGGTGTTGGGTTGACGTGTCACAAAGTTTGTTCAGCGTACCGTAACTTCTTGACGTTTTTCTCACAGATCTTGACATACAGGATGATCGGGTAGATTTCTCTCCGCAGCAGATCCTTGACGCAGTTCAGCTCGGCCTCCAGCAGGCAGTGTTTGCCCTGGTGACGGGAGGAAAAATTAGCTTTACAGACAAATGTAGATGAAAAAGATTTCATTTTCAGAGGATATTTTCACCACATTTCCCCTCTGCTGCACAAAGATTCGTGGGACTTTACCACAACCACAAAAACTAAAATGTAAACAGGCTGAAATGCAAAACATGCTTTTTTATTTCATTGCAGGGCGTTGGATGGGAACACTGACACTACTCTAATGTCTCTAGTTATTCTATAAAGCTACAGCAAGCAGCCAGGTAGCTAAGCTTAGCATAAAGACTTGAAAAAGGTGGAAATAGCTAGCCTACCTCAAAGTTAATAATAAAAAAACGAATAAAAAAGCCTTTTTTTTTTTTGTATGGTCCATTTCCCATTCACTAACATGGAGGAGACGAGTATTATGAGTAATACTGCAGCCAGCCACCAGGAGGGAGCCGTCTTTTCATCAATCTTTATGATACAAACGTGTGTTTGTGATTTCAAACCTTTCTGTTGCCAACGCTTGTGAATGTGAGGGACATTTTTGGGACATGAATGCAGGTGCACACACACACACACACACACACACACACACACACACTCGGCGTACCTTGGCAGCAACAGCCTCAATGTTTTCTCGGGTGATGCATTCAAATGTGGCGTGTTTCTCTTTGTAGTGAATGAAGGGCTCCACGTTCTGTTTGAGATGAAACTCCTCTTTGGACAGGGTGTCTACAAACACAAAAAATACGTTCACGTGTTAATGATCAGCACATTTAGCTCAGGAGGAACAGAAACTTTGCCTGTTGCTGCCCTGGGGAATTCTCCACATCGTCAAGACGTCACACAGTCGCTCGTTCCGCCAGATGTTTGACTCTGTCTGACCCACGTGTGCTGGGAGCATCTGGTTTGTCACGAGTGCTGCTCGACAATACAACCAAGTCTCAGATGGAGCTGTGAACTTCTCCTGTCCCCGCGGTCTCTCTGGTTACACTCTTTAACATTTACAACACAGCGCGGCACAATACCTGACCTGAATCCCAATAGCAGCTTCCTTCTCACTCCGTCTCCCCCTGAAACTACTTGTTATCTTTCCAATCTTTGATTCACAATGGGTGAATGCACTGGATACGACCATGTAGGTCAAAGTATTCCTTGATAAGATGGTATACTTTGCAGTGGGTCGGCTTATTTCCATCATACGCTGACCTGGTTTGCAGATGTCAAAGTCCATGGCTCCCCCCATGTTGAGTATTTTCTGGATAATGGTTTTGGCCAGAGCGTTGGGGCTGAACAGGACTGGTCTTCTCCTCTGGGTCCTCTGGAGGGTGACGGTGCTGTAGGGAATCAGGTTCAAACTCCTGCTCAGCTCATTGTCTGGGTCAGCAGCATCTGTTTTCAGCCAAGTCAGCACACGGACAAAAAAAGAGTCATGCACCCACAGACAGGACGACATGTTAACTACATCAAGCTAACACATCAATCATTAACCCCAACCTTCCCCTTTAAATCCAATCAAGCCAAACTAATTTGCACAGACAAATCAGTTCTTTAAATATGTCAGATTTTTTCATCAAGACCCGTAAAAATGTCAAAAACTGCATGATCTCAATGTTAAGTGATAAAGAATTTGGTCCAAAACAAAATTGTACGTTGGAAATCTGTGTGGTAGTTTCTGCGTAATCGTGCTGACAAACAACGAAACCAACTAATGGACAGAGGTAAACATGTGTGTGTGTGTGTGTGTGTGTGTGTGTGTTATGGTTTTAAGATGTAAATGACTCATCACACAAAAAACTGATTACCTAACTTAATTTACTTAACTGACTTAAACAATTGTGAATTTTGTTCAGGGACCACAATGTTGCATGATTATATCTCATAATTATTCATACTTTCAACTTCCTTAAACCTTTCTCTAGAAACTTGAATTGCACAATTTAAAAAGAATACCTAAAAAATATTTAAAGATAACAAATACCGGTTTAAGTACTAAATCTGACATCATCGTTTTTACTTCCTGTGACACGTCTATTCTTCAACTGACACTTCAAGCACCATCACATCTTATCCTTCGACTACATTAGAGCTTTCACCAAAACTGAAATTTCACGAGTTTCGACTCAGTTTCACTCAGTGCTTTACACCAAAACTGAAAATCATCCTTCTTTCAGCAGCTCCATGTGAGCTGCTAACTCGTCGTCTTTCAGTATTAGTATGAATGTCGGCTGCCACTTCAACTGTTTTCTACATTTTAGCTATTTTAAAGGTTTCGGCTCAGCAGCAGACGTTACCCACCTTCTGGTCTGAGTGTATCTAAGCCTGGTCTAGGTAGTGTTGTGCTGCCTGAGTTGACGAGCCTCACGCGCTCGTTGCTGTTCATTCGCTTGTACTTGATATCCACCCTGCTGACGAACTACATATCAAAACAACAGACACAGGGAAGTAGCATGTTATTACAGACGCCTTGGACGTATAGCAGGGTTGTTGTGATTTGAAAGACTTTGGTTCAGCACTGCACTGAACAGACCTCGACACCTCATTACCTGTAGTATCTGAGTGAGGATGATGCCGGCTCTCGACAAGCGCGGGCTGCATTTAGTATCGGGCAAGGAGCTGGCTTCTTCTGGCTGTAAATTGCTCTGCACAGGCACATGGACACAACTTAATAAATAATCTAAACACACAGAATAAAGTCACTGTGACCTTTGACCTGTGAGTCCAAGACATTAGTTCAAAATGCTTCTTACTCGACTGTTGCGGAGGCTGTCATTTTCATCTTTACCCCCTCTAGACGCTAACTTCTGGATCTTTACCAGGAGCAGCTGCTGGGCCCTACACACACACACACACACACACATAGTCAATCACAAGGGTCCAAGACAACATGCTGGTTTGTACGGTGCTTTGAAGGCACAGGTCTGAATAAGAGATTTCATCAAACTCTTTATTTCTGGAAGAACGGCTCTGTACCGTGAGTTGCTTGGTAAGGTGCCACGCTCCAGCTGGTCGGAGCCGCTGTAAGGGTCGACACGAGCGCACAGCCACTCACAGCGGCCCTGGGGCCTGGTGTCCAGGACGTGCACCACCTCGTCACAGCGCACGCTCAAGGAGCAGCTCTCCGACTGGCCAGAGATGTTCAGGTTGACCCGTATGTAGAAAGAGTCGCCAGAAGCCACCGAGTCCTCTGCAAGGTCCCTCTGAAGACGCCGGTAAGCTGAAGAACAAGCACATTTGAATTTATTGTATATGAATGTTACAAAAACAGATACGTGTGTAAGAGTCCAGTAAAAGCAGGACTTGCAGTCGAAGTTGGCTCGATAGTGCAGGCGAACTGGTCCAGAGCAGCGCTGCAGCGTCCAATGGGCTTCTTCCTGGGTGCTGGTGTCCAATGAAACGCTTTGGCTCTCCCCACGTATGCAACCCTCGAGCTGGTCAGCCAATCACAGCACAAGACGGACGATCAATGCACCCGAATATTTGCTCTGTTATATCTCTTTTGCATATTAGTCTCTCCTTACAGAAGATGGTTATTATGAATTGGAACAAGCAAAACAAACATGCATCTATATATACGGTTAACGTGTCAGCAGTAGACGACATACCAACAGGAGGTGGTGACCCTCCCGTAGCCCGGCCTTCTCGGCGAGGGAACCCGATTGGACGGCCGAGATGAAAATCCCGCTCTGGTTGCCACCAACCAGAGCGATGTCCTTTAAAAGATTGTCGCCTTGCAACGACAGCTCCTGCACCGGCTTCAGGGTTGAGCCGGCCCTGGAGAAGGAGGACAGAGACGGACGGAACGGCCTACATGCACACACACACACACACACACACACACACACAAAAAAACAAGTGTGACAGAGGTCAGTCAATCGGGTCATGTGTGACTTGTGATTCTGAGTGTCTGTTGTGCTGTACCTCTCCAAAGAGAGTTTCCTGAAGATGTTGTTGACCTGCTCCAGGTCGTAAGAGTCCATTCCTTCTGACTGATAGGAGGAAGAAGACGAGTGGACGGAAGGAGGACCACGCTGTGATTCGTCGCCTGAGAAAAAGAGGAAACAGACAGAGATAGACAGGAAAGAGACTTTATTTCAACAATTTCTTTCCAGACTAGGATGAGGTCACTGTGACCTTTGACCTTTGACCCCTGAAATCTAATCAGTTCATCTGTAAGTCCAAATGAATGTTTGTACCAAATATGAAGAAATTCTCTCAAGACTTTCATGAGATATCATGTTCACTAGAATTGGGCGGACAAATCAACAAGCTGAACACAAGATGCCTCATGGCCGCTGACTGCTGCAGACACTGAGGCATAAAAGAAGCAAACATGATATGTATGAAACTATACTTTACCACAGTCAATTTCCATGTTGTCACTATCAGAGTCCAAGAGGCTGAAAGACACCAAACATTCGTGTTTTGATTCATATTCATAACAGGAAAATAACACAATCCGGATCAAATTCATGATAAAAACATCTCTGTCAACCTGTATAATAAACACTGACTGATTTATATCATGACATGACACCTTTGAGGCTGGAAGTCGTGTTCCTTCTCCCTCTCTCTGCGGTACAGCGATCCCGTCTCAGGTGGTTCAGGGAGCGTGGACAGGATGCTGTCATTGCGGTAACGAAGCTGGAGATGTGACAGGTGAACAAAGCAGAAGCAGATTGTTCTTTAACAAACATGGAACAGAAAGACACAATACTGCAATATCCTGGTAAATAGGATCACCACTACCCTGGGTTTGTATGCCTCCATCAACCAGTGCAGTTTCAGTCTAATTCAGACTTGGCACATCATGTTCAAGAGGCCATGCAAATCTAGTCGGTTAATCCATGAGTCTAAGGCAACATTTGTGCCAAATTTGTTCACAATACCAAAATAACAGGTTTAGTAAACACAGATAAAACTCTGGGCCTCACCATATTTGTCCTGTTGCCCTGCTCCGACATGTTGTAAGGAAGTGGGGAGGGTGTAGGAGCTGAAAAGGGAGTAAACAAGGGTGACATGGGGAAGCTGGGGGAGCGAGGGAGGTGCTGGTTCAACGTCTGAATGTCCAGAAAGTCTCCTCCGTTAATTGGCTGGGCTGTAAAACGAAGATAAATGAGGGTGAACTCGGACAAAGGCAGTGTCTTTGTTAGGGTGTGAATATGTGAGGGAAACGGTGAATCACCTGCAGGCTGAGCGCCCTCTGAGTCTTTGTCTCTGGGGACACAGATCGGCGATTTACCTCTATTCTGAAAGACAAAACATTACAACTCTTAAATTGTCCTTGTTTGTGATTAATAATACGATTGCTTGAGGGTGGCACAGGAAGCGAGTTGGTCATATTCTCCGATATGTAAATAAGTAAGTGTGAGTTGTGGACAGTAACTGACCACGGCTTTAAGGTTAGGTTTGCGTCTGAGGCGAGACTCCTCAGAAATGTGCCTCTCCTCTGGCGAATCATCACTGGACCATTCTGATTGGCCTGGGATAGGTTTGAACCCCTCCCCCTGAGAGACGATGATCGGACGCAGGTCCCTTGGCAGACTTTGCTAAACAAATAGACCCAAGAAAAATTGGAAAAACATTAGTGACAAGGTGAAATGAAATGATGAACTGAGGTCACGTGCAGACGCTCATTTACTCGGCTGTGTCTCACCTGGTCCAAAACAATTTCCTTGGACACCCGTCGTAGGCGCGACTCCAGAGTGAGCAGCTTGGCCTCTTTGTGTACAATCTCGATCTGGAGCTCATCGCTCTTCTCCTCCAGCTCTCGGATCTGCTTGCGATATTTGTCTTTGTCAATCAGACTCTGGGAGAACTGATGCTGGGCCTCGTCTCTGGCTCGAAACGCCTGTTGGTGAAGAGGGAGTGGAAGTAAGTAACAGCAAAATGGGCAAAAATTGCAAAAATCTGCGTTTGTGTGTTTTCACCTGGTTCCTCTCCTTCTCCACTTCATCAAGCTGAATGGTGATGGTGTCCATGCGGTTACGATACATCTCACAGTCCTTCTTCAGCGTGGAGCACTTCAGCTCCAGATCCTCCTTCTCCTGCAGATACTGCACACCAACACACACACACACACACACACACACACACACACACACACACACACACACACACACACACACACAGGAGCTGTTATATGCAGAAATTAGACAAGTGGTCTCTCAGCTAAGTTCATGCTTCATGTTTGAATCATCGCTCGAATGTCATGTAATGATTGTGTGAACCTGCGTGAATGTGATTCAGAGTCAGACTGAGAACAAACACAGATTTGCAAAAGCACAAACATATCACCAGAGTCAAATGCCCATGAAACCATGTGTGAAAAACACCCCCTGTGCAGAAACCCCCAACTCAGAGCTCTCACCCTCTCTCTCTGGTCGTTTGTGTGTGTGTGTGTGTGTGTGTGTGTGTGTGTGTGTGTGTGTGTGTGTGTGTGTGTGTGTGTGTGTGTGTGTGTGCATGTGTGTGCATGTGTGTGCATGTGCATGTGTGCATGTGTGTGTGTGTTACCTTGTCACGAAGTTCCTCTGCCTGTCTGACTTCTTCGCGCAGGTTGTACAGGCGGTTCACCAGATCCTGTCTGTCTTCTAGTGCTTCCTGTCTGTCATGCTCCAAAATATCAAGGAGGGTCTTATCTGATTCATGACCAGGCTGGATATAAAACACAAACACACACACACACACACACACAAATGCAGAACATTTTAAACTTTACATTTTAATTTCACTTGAGCTTTCAACAGCAGGTAGATTTTAGAAATACAATCGGTGATAACCTCAGTTCCACAGTAGAAAAAGGTTAGTGACTCGCTACTGGAAGATTTAGTGAAAGCTTTCGCTAAGGACCCAGATGTTTCTCGTGTGTGTGTGTGTGTGTGTGTGTGTGTGTGTGTGTGTGTGTGTGTGTGTGTGTGTGTGTGTGTGTGTGTGTGTGTGTGTGTGTGTGTGTGTGTGTGTGTGTGTGTGCACCTGTCTGATGGACTGCAGGTCCTGTAGCTTGATCTTGAGCATATCGTTCTCTCTTTCCAGCTCAAAGATTTGCTCTTTCCTTGGCCGGTTCTCGATGTCGTTCTTCAGCTTGAGACTCTGCCTCCTCTCCATCTTGCACTCCTCCTCCAGCTTGTTCAGTCGGTGCTTCAGCTGATCGATCTGTGCACACGAGGAGAATCAATAATGAGGTTTGGAAACACTGCGCCCTGACTGATGCCCTCAAACCTCATCACAGCTCATCGTCTTTATTATTGATTCAGTGATGAGTACCTCTAACTGCAGGTCTCGGCTCCTCATCACCGCCATGTTCTTCTCCTCGCTCAGCGTGGCGTACCTCATGGCCAGTTGGTAGTTTTCATCCTTTACTCTCAGCAGCTCATCACTGTACGTGTTTCTCTCTTCTCTCAACTTATTGTATCCTGCAGAACCAACAACAGTCATTTACAGTCAAGTTTTAACTTTATCGTATCGTTGCAAAATGTTTCAAATGCTTTGCTTACTTTTTACTCATTTATACCAAATGTAATATTGTATAATGTACAAACTATTGATCGTTTGAACTTGTATCTGATTCTGGTTCCTAACACATCACTTCATGCTACAGTTTCCCACTAGTTTTATGTGAACTTTAAATAACTGTGAAAGTTTTGTTGTAGCATTTGAAGTATTTCAAGATTCACTTTCACTTCAATAATCTGAAAACAAAACACAGTGACAGTGCAATTTAGCACATTTACAGTTAGTTATAATTATAGTTATTATTCGTAATTCTTGAATCTATGAATTTCTCATATATATACTTTATATCCAATAGCCAAACTAAGTGAAGAGCAACTGTTAGAAAAACAAATATATAATATTATATAATATTATATAAAACGTTGCTAAGATGATGAGATTTAACAAATTCACCCTTAACAATAAAACAAAGTTGCCATGCCAACCACAGTATCTTGTAGTTATTTATATCTACCACAACCTGTCAGAGAGATATGAGTTGACCTTTTAATTATTTTTAGCATTTGTTTTTCAGCTTCAGAGTTGAACAGTGTCCTGCTTTCATCAGTGAAGTTTGGTATAATGTGAGTGTGTGTGGCGCACCGAGCAGGGAGAACACAGACGGATGGGGAGTCTGGAACTTCATGATAAGAAATATCTAGAGATAAATCTCAAATATGAACGTATATATTTTTACTCTGTTGAAAGGCCTGCAGCTCCTGATTGGCCAGACGCATCTTCTTCTGCTCGTCCTCCAGCGTGCAGTTCTTCCTGCTGAGCTCGACGCTCTGCAGGGTCTTGACTTTGGACTGCTGCTGCAGCTTCATCACCTCGTTCATCAGGAACTGCGTCAGGCCCTCGTGACCTTCCTCCACTGCACCGGAGGGGACGAGGAGAAAGACCACACATCGCTGAATATCTTATACAATAAAACGCAGCCTAATCAACTTGTGAAAAGTTTTGAAGGGTAAAATGATCTCTTGTTTGCAAATGAATCAACTTATAGACACAAAAAATCACGTAGATCATCACTTGCTTCAGTTCAGGACAGAGAACATTGTGTCTGTGCAGTGTGTTGCATCAGAGTGTGTGTCCGTGCATGTGTCGGCACCCAGAGGTGTGTGTCTCACCTACGATGGTGGAGAAGCGTCGTGTGGGTTCGTTCCCTGTGACCAGCTTGTAGAGGTCAGGGTAGTAAAACTCCAGACTCTCCAGAAACGCTACGTAACCGCGCTTCCCTTTAGTGTGGAGGATGTCGAGCAGGCGGCCTGACGGAGGAGTGATTGACATTGACAAACACAGTACGACCAGATTTCTATGAATTTGCTGGATCACATTTCACCGCACAGTGTCAGATACAAAGAGGAGGAGTTGTTGACGTTGTTGTTGTTGTTGTTGTTGTTGTTGTTGTGTGACTCACAGTTAATTCGTCTTTGCATTAACAGAGAATCTAATTATTCAAGAAAAGATGAAGGTCCTGGGACTAAAGGGGAAGGAAGCATCCCAGAGGACTGTTTCCACAGGAGACGGGTTCAGTTCCTGTCCCCTGACCCAACTCAAGCCATACTCGAATGGACTCCACACAGATGTAAGTACACGAACACACACACACCACCTACTCGTGCGGTTTGCTTTGGACACCAGCAGCAGGGAGTTGAGAATCTCGTCCTCATCCTGCTCGTCCAGGACTTTGCACTGGCGGAGGTAGGGGGTGAGCTTTGCCGGGGAGATGGAGCGACTCAGGTCGTAGCGTTTGCACTCCACCTTCTCCCACAGCTCCTCCACGTCATCACACGTCCCGTTTTCCATCTCTCACACCCTGAAATGTCATGAAAAGAATAAACAGAGATCACCTCCACCTTCTGGGTCCGGCCTTTCAATCAAATAAATCACAACGCAGACGCCGCTCGACTCCACCGGAAACAAAAGCAGAACCCAGAGTGAGATTTTGCTCGTTTGAGTCCCACACGTTCTCCACTTCACTTACAAACACCTGACGTTTAACCAACTGACGTCTTTCCATTGCTTCTCCTGTGCATTTGAACTCTCTCTACTCTCTTTATCTTGCTCTTACTCCCACTTGATTTCCTCTCTCCATCATTTCTCTCACACACACACTGCCCATGCATCTCTAGTATTTGCATGCTGCCTGACTGGTGTCTGTTATCCTATAACCCTGCTTTGTAACTTGTAGGCAAATCCAGGGTATCTGATGTCATGGCTCCGGTAAACACATACAATCACACACACACTTTTGCATACAACTGTCGCCTGCATCGTGCATGTAAAACGTTCAGCCTGTGCAGACACACAAACACGCACACAAACTGGTTCAACCGAAGCCAAAGGGATGCACCAGAAGTCTTTCACTTTATTTCTGTCTCCACCAACGATATAAGTGATGATTTTCAAAACGCAGCCTGAAGACAGAAATATCACTTTCTCATCGCTTGGAGCAGTTATTTGTACATGGAGTCTTAATGTGAACCCACACATTCACAGCACATGATGAAACTTCAAGCAATCACATGAACACACACCCATGCACTTACACTGAAGTGCACAGACACACACACACACACACACACACACACAGACATCACACACACACAGACCTCTTGAGTAACCACAGAAACATGTTTCCTCTTCTCTCTTCTCTTATTTTGGAGCTCATTACCGAGAAGCCTCATCCTTGCTTCCTCCTTCTCAAACCAGATGTGAGTAGCTCTCTTCCTCTATTCACTTTTCGTCGTCTCAGTATTGTGGTCAGGGGAGTTGATTGTCCATTTTTTAGAGAGCGAGAGTGTGTTTGCGTGTGTGTGTGTGTGTGTGTGTGTGTGTGTGTGTGTGTGTGTGTGTGTGTGTGTGTGTGTGTGTGTGTGTGTGTGTGTGTGTGTGTGTGTCTGTGTGTGTGTGTCCTCAGACTCTTTTCCAGTAATTTCAGACTCTGGAGAAACAAACATATATTACGACAACACACACTCTTGCAGGACTCTTCATGCACTGAGCAGCTTATTTGTCTCCACTGTTTTCTCTCACACCCGCTGATGCTTTACATCGTTAACTGTTAACTTTCTGCACCTTCACGTCTCTTACACCCTAAATATTGCTTTTTACAACTGTCAACAGTAAGTCCACAACTTACTCACACAGTTTTATTTCACATATTGTGTGTGCGCAATATGCATGATTCACACTGCATTGATTGTATTTTTGATTGTATTTCATTACTGCCAAATGTGCATTATTTGCGATAATTAGATTATTAATATAAATTGATGCACTTTTACTCTTTAAAACTCCAGATTTTCTACTTATTTCAGATGCTACCTATAGAAATTCCAAAATCCGTTTTTTTGATAACCTGGATAAAATAATTTCCAAATTTATCTGGCAAAAAAAAAAAAGCGTCCTAGAATTAGACTTAAACCCTGACAACTATCTCAGCTAAACGGAGGCCTTGAACTTCCAAACTTAAAATATGACTTGTGAGCTGCACATATGAAACCTTTGATGGCGTGGATTCAGAAGATCACATACACTCGCTGCCTTAATATTGAGAAATACCTTCACCCAGAGGCCTGACAAAACTTGCCTTTTTAAGATGCACCCATGAAAGAACTGGCAGACTAAGATACAGACAGCATTTGGGCTTCCAAATTAATTTCAGCACTAACAAGCATTGGATCTATGAAGACCTTCACACCCAACAATCTCGACACGGGCTTTAGAAAGTGGTCGAATATGGGATTGGTTTACCTGCACCAGCTATTTAATGAGGACAACCTCAAGACATTCGAGCAGCTGAAGAAGGATTTTGATCTCCCCGAAACAGATTTCTTCACATATCGACAACTGAGAACTTTTCTAACAACACACAAAGAGTGGGGAAAGCCTTTAAAACGAACCCCTTTAGAAGGGTTCTTAATAGAAATACAGACGGGGAACGAAGATAAGAAAACAATAAGTAAACTATATAACATATTTCTATCTAGGAATCTACATAATTCCCTACAGATAAAGCAGAGATGGGAAGCGGAAATTTACAAGGTCATACCACAGAATGCCTGGGAGAGGATGTGCACAGAGGCACACCTAGTTACAAGTTCAAACTTGTTTTGTTGTTGAAAATTAAATAGAAAATAAGTTACAATTTTTTTTTTATTGTTTTTACTGTTGGTTTTCAAATGAAAATTATATTTTGGTCTTGAAACTTGTTTTTTACGAGAAACTGTAAATGCTTCAGTGTTTAAATAAAGTTTTATGTGGATCCCCAATGTTTCAATGTTAAGACCTATATTTAGATCAGAGTTATTTTTAATATCAAATCATTTCACATTAAAACGGAATGGTTACATTTTTGAGAAGCCCATCAAATGTATTACTACTGATATTAGCTGTTTATGTCCTTCCTTCCGTACTTTAACCATTTGTGTTCTTGTTTTTCAGCACTTTGTTCTTTGCGTTGAAAAGTTCTCTGTAAATAAAGTTATTAGGATTATTATTAAAAGTTAAATCAGTAAATTGAAACATTAAACAAACCACAATGACAAATGTGTATAAATTTGTCTCATGTATTGTGACCCAGATTCATTCAACTCTCAGCCGACCACAACTATTTTCTGCACACACACACACCCAAACTGTGGACATCTAATCTGCTGGTACTCACTCATAGAGTAAGAGCAGATTATAGAGCAGTCAATACAATATAAACAGTTCACCACAGATTCTGAACTAGTAGAGAATGTTTTTGCTTTTCATTGTGCCCATGCGGTCGTATTCATCACGTTACACAGATATTCTGAAGCACTTGAGGATTATGTTTTGCAGGATTTAAAGTTGCAGGGTTCATGCAAATTCAATCAACTCAAGTCCATTCAAACCTTGTCCTTGTGCAGGAGATGCGGCTCAGTGACCATATAAGACCTTCGTCCAGGCTCGCTGTCAGTGTGCTGGAGTGGGATTGGCCGGCTGATGGACGGATATGATTGGTTCAGGTGTACAAACCATCATAAAGGCTCCATTGTGCAGCGGAAACATGCTGGTGCCTATAGGAATTTGATATGTTGGATCTGTCTATGCCCTGTGGCCCCCACCTGCAGCTACAGTTTGCATAATTCTAAAAAAAAAAGCCAGACAGGGGCAGGTGCAGGAGGCTGCAGTGAGCCATGAAATACATTTCATTTGAATGCTTTTCCTTTTGCATTCACGTCATTTTCAAAAGTTAATTTTGATGACCAGAGCTTTTCTCTTCTTATTAGTACGTCATTTTTCACATTTATAAAATGACTGCACATTGATTTAAATGGGGAATGATGCGCACAGTTTCAAAAAGGAGGAGATTTTTCTATTTCTTAAAAAACATTAAACCCAATACTTGATCCAGGAACAACGATGTCCCATTGTGTGTATGTGCACTGTACGTGACCTGTGTCTCTCTGCATCTTCCTGATTCTCCCTCTCACTGGGTCACATTGTCTTCTGCACCTGCTGCTGGAATCCCAAAAATGTTGATAATGCCAGATAATGTACCAGGGATGACAGAGGTTCAGCTCCAGTTACCAAAACCAATAACTTTCTATTTTCATGTAGGAGCCAAGATGATTTCGGTGAAGGCAAAACACGAACTAGCTCCGAAAGCACAGGATCCACCACCTGCCCCCAAATTACTTATATTCTGGGGAAGCATTTGGAGAATCATGCAAGTCACTTTATCTGCAGGGATGTTGCAGCAAAATAATGAGAAGCAATCACTTGTAGCCAAACTAAGCCTCCGAGGGACAGCGAGAGGAGGTCGTCTCGTGGCTTTCCTCCTGATTCTCGCTCTTTAAAATGTCTTTAAAAATGTCTCATACCGTCCTTTTCCTATATAACCATTTACATACATATTACTAGAGCTGGTTACAAATCAAGCATCGTTGTATGAATACCTCCTCCATCAAATTCCATAATACATAGGCCTACGTGCTGGCTACATGGTAGTTTATGAGATCCTCTGGTAGGACGCTGCGAGCCATTCCAAAGTCTAGGCTGTAAACCAAAGGTGACAGAGCCTTTGCCGCGAGGGACGCATCTTTATAAAGAAGCTGTCGTATGATGTCTATGCATCTTTACTATAATAATTTTTCTCTGATTGTGAGTGAATTTCATATTGTTTGTTTCATATTATTATCGCATTGGTGTAATGCACTTTTCTTTCCTCCTGTGTGTGTGAGTGTGTGTGTGTGTGTGTGTGTGTGTGTGTGTGTGTATGTGTGTGTGTGTGTGTGTGTTTGTGTGTTTGTTTGTTAAAGAAGAAAAATTAGCAAGATCTACACAGGAGAGCACAGGATCTACACACAGAACAGGTTTTGTCACATAATTAAGCAGCGCAATGATGAACCCACAACAGTGAAGCACGTGTGTGTGTGTGCGTGCGTGTGCCTGCGTGTGTTTTTACTGGTGTCTGTTCGGTGACGAATCAGCATCAGACGTTTGAAGGATTAGAAGAATATGATGAAAGTTGTTTTAACCTACCTGAGGTGCGGCGGAGTGAAATAGTCCCAAGTTTCGGTGGCAGATCAAACTTTGTATTGGTTTCTTCTTCTTGTTTTAATCACAAGACCTGTTGTTTCACCCACAAACTAAGAAGCTCATGTTGTCTCCATGTATCCGACTCACACACACTGAGAGAGAGAGAGAGAGAGAGAGAGAGAGAGAGAGAGAGAGAGAGAGAGAGAGAGAGAGAGAGACTGAGAGAGAGAGAGAGAGAGAGAGACTGAGAGAGAGAGAGAGACTGAGAGAGAGAGAGAGAGAGAGAGAGACTGAGAGAGAATGAGAGAGAGAGAGAGAGAGAGAGAGAGAGACTGAGAGAGAGAGAGACTGAGAGACTGAGAGAGAGAGAGACTGAGAGACTGAGAGACTGAGAGACTGAGAGACTGAGAGAGAGAGAGAGAGAGAGGTGGGCGTTGTGTGAGCTCAGATGGAAATAACAAGTTCACTGCAGGGAGGTGAGAGAGCAACAACCTGTTTCACACAATGCATCACCACTGATGTAGTAACTTATTAAAGGTTTGTAATAGAAAGTGCTTTTTAAACTTTAAACTTTAAACTGCATGATATCCAGGGGAGTTGCCAGGGGGGACCCGGGGTGGGGGGGTGGAACACCAGCCCCAACTGGAATCTGATTGGCCCCTGAAGTGCCGCTATCCTAACTTGTTTGAAAATGTGCACCTTACTTAATTGGAAAATTGTGCATGGATGTTAATGTGTAATCTGTGGCCGCCAATTTAGAAGAATCACTGAGAGCCCATTCCTCCACCAAGGCTGAGGCGTTTACCTCTGACTTTAGTTCTTTGCTCTGGTGCCGCAGTTTACAATTGTGTTCAGTGCTATTTGGGAAATGCTGCAAAGGAAGTGAATCACAATTCCTGGATCTGTCATTGGATTCTTTCCTGACCCGAAACCACATCCTTCCTCCAAGTTTCGTGTTTTTCAGTAATCAGACATAATGAAAACTTTGACAGATGTTTCTCTATAATATTGTATGTTTGTGTTTTTGCACTATACGCATGTAATTGCACTGAATTTTTTTTTTTCAGAATATGGAAATACTGAAGTGGCTTCAAGTGTCGCTTCTCACACTATTTTAGGGGGAAATATAACATTTCCACAACATCTATGTGAAAGCTGCTTGTATTAATACTGCAGTGTTGCTGCTCTAATGGGGCCTGGCACCGAATACTTCCTCCGTCACTGATACTGAATTAGGATATCTGCATAATGAGTATGTTTCACTTCTGTTAGCTATTTAAAGTTCTGTACTTACCGTACAGAAATCTGAACACAGGAAAATTATCCAAACATTTCTCCCACCGCTGAATAACTGTGGTGGATCCAAATCTTTTAAACCCTCATCTCTACAGAGTAAAGTCGTCAGATAAGCAAATAGCAAACAAATGCAGCAAACAGTGAGAGAGCAGCAATATTTACATCTGACTTTCATGTCCAGTCTAGTTTCATCCGTGTGTCTATTAACCTATGAAACCTCAGAAGTAGTTGTAGTATTTTGTTTTAATATTTTAATATTAATATTTTATTTCTATTTAATTGTAAATATAAATATTCCCTTGCTCTCTTTTCTACCAGTTTTACGACTATTGCATGTGTATACAATTAAACACAACACACACACACACACACACACACACACACACACACATCTTTTACACTGATATTAGTGTTTTTTAGGCTTTACATTGTTAATGTCCTGACTTTCATAGCAGGTCATAGTATTTTGTGTCACTTTTGTATTTTCAAATTTTGTGAAATAACCATATTTAGGTAGAGGCTTTAGAATAAACTCTGGGTTTTTTGCCTCCTCCTGCACTGTATTTTTTTATTTGCCATTTTTGTATGTATTTTTCTGTGCTAAATATAAAGTATAAGCACTAAAAAAAAAAAAATGGCTTACTTATTTATGAAAATATGCAACTTTTATTTCCTGACTAGACCTCTGACCCTTTATTTTAATCAATTTTGTCCTATTTTTATCAAAGAGTGTTTTACAGCTTCGTGTTCAGTCTGCTTTCATTCACCGTCTTTGTTCTTAATAAAGTTTTTGATTCTAAATAAAGTTTTTTGGGGCAAAAACTAAAAAAAACTCCCTTGTTGTGAAAGCGGAACTAAAAGTCGCATCACGTGAGTTGCAGTCAGGACACCATTAGGGAGCGGACTGTTTACCTTCCGCTGCAGTCCGGTGTAACCGAGTAAATGTCCTGGAAACATGTTCTCTCACGGTACAGAGAGTTTGATCAAACAAGCGAGGTAAGGAAATATAAATCAAGATGAATTCCTGCTTCCGTCAACTCGTTTTTTCTCCGTTTTACTCTTTGTTTGCTGTTGCTATGCTAACTGGGCTAAAGGCAGCTAGCTTACCAAAACCCTGCCTAGTCCACAGTATGTTTGTGTATTTGGGTCATGACCCCGTCACAGATCCTGTGGGAAACTAAAGTCTGAACTTTTTGAGGGAAACTCAGTGACTTTGACTCATTTCTTCTTATTATAGGTCACAGAGAAAATGGTTCTCACGTCGTTTAAAGCTCCTGTCAAGCTCCATGTCCCAAATATACAAATAACAGCACTGTGAATGTCTATAAAAAACTTAATATCATCAGAGAGTTTGTTTGGTGAATCTTCTGGCACGTTCAAAACAACAATGCACTACTTCCTTGATGGGCTCCCAGGTCATCACTGGATGCTGAGTTCAAAGAGATGGAGCATATCTGTCCTTAATTTGGATCAGAGACTTTAGATACGCTGTTTCTCATATGACTTGGTCAACATGCCAAATTTCTTAAAGATCTGTGACAGTGCAGCCAAACATGTGATGATTCTGACGCGTAATGACCCATTTACTCTTTGTCACAGGCTTTCGGAGAACGGCAGTAGAGAAGTGAACTAACATTGTTCGCACTGTTAATCGACAAGCAATCAAAAAGATTAATCTATCATCAAAATATGATTCGTTCAGGTTTCAGCAGTAAGACTTTTCAGAGACGGTGTCATCTCGTTTCAGGGAGATCCAGGAGCCCGAGCTGCAGAAGTTTTACGGCAGATTGGTGAAGCTGCTCGTGGGGAAGGAGTTCGGTCATGAGACGATGGACTCCCTGCAGCGGCTGCACCTCATCCTCTCTGCCACCAAGCACACCAGGACGTAAGAGCTGCAGCCCACGCCTCATATGCATATCCCATAACCGACACCGCTCATATTACTGAGCCACTGTCCACTCTGCTATCGTCTTTCCATTCAATTTGCATTGCACACAGACTCCCCCGCTTCTCCTTCTCTAAACCCATATTGTTTATAGTTCCTATGATAAACCAAACCTTTTAATATACAACATGAACCTCTCTGTCCTCGTCCAACCCCCTGGTCTTGTGTCTCCTCTGTTGTCCTGACCACAGGTTGCCCGCGGAGCTACACAGGAGGCTGTTATCTCTCCTCTCTTTACCAGTGGAGCCGCTTCAGGTGCTGAGCTCAGCTGTGCTCAGAGAGACACTGCCCCTCTCTGGCCAGGAACTGAACTACAACGAGGAGAACATTCAGCTGAACAGCCATTCCGCCGCCCTGCTGCTCTCACAGGTGACGTCTTCAACATAACTACCTCAACCAGGGAGATAACGTTTTCATTGGCGTTTGTAGATTAAGTAGATTTAGTTGGCAGGATTACGCAAAAACTACTGGACAGATTACAAGAACGAGTGTGGAAGGATGCAGTTTGGTGCAGGTCCGGGTCAGGGGGCAGATCCAGGGATATATCTTTTCTTTCTTAAGGGTATTTTTCAACATTTTCCTTGATTTCTCAGAGAATAAATCATGAATCTTCATGAGTAAAATCTTGACGATCAACTGATCAAATCCATTAAGTCATTTTGCCACAACTCTTAACCCGAACTACCTGCTTTGTATTTTGTGAAAACCTCAGAAAACAGTTTACTATCACACTACTACGACTACTTATTATAAAACATACTTTTTGCTCTGTTGGCTTCATTTGTTTGTTTTGTTTCTAGTTCTAAACTCTGTCCCACACTTTGACCCCTGCAGGCGGGATCCAGAGCCGATCTGTCATCTCTGTGCGCTCAGCTCCTTCGCAGCCTGGACAGCCGTCAACCTGAGGGTCCGACTCATTCGCTCACACACACGTTGCCCGTCCTCAACGCCGTCCTCACACACAGCCCCGAGTGCCTCAACGAAGGTAACAGGCAAACCGACACCAACCACTTAAGTTCCCAGCAAATCTAAAGACAGAGAGTTCAAGGGAATTGTTAATCAATGATGAAGTTCTTTACATGCAAAGCTTTTTAACCTTCCCTTCTCCCCACCGGACGTCCCACAGATAACGTCACCCTACTGAGTAAAAAGCTTGTCGATTGGCTGCGTTATGCGAGCATCATACAGGGAGGCGGAGCTTCTTCAGGTGGATTTTTCACAGGACCCAGGGCGCGACAGGTAAATCTACACTCCTTTTTTAAAAACCAGTCTTCAAAGCTTTCTCTTGATCCTTCAACTGTGGTATTTTGTGTTATTTACATCAGCCGGTGCCGATAGCAGAGCTGGACGGGACGGTGTCTGGGGATTTCTTCACTGTGCTGTGTGTGGGCCAAGGCTTCACCGAGGACCAGTGGATGAATGTTTACTCCTTTTCCATGCTGCATCACTGGCTTCTCACCTACCACTCTGCTCCTAGTGGCAACGCCTTCGCAGATACTGGTATGATTTTCCACTGGTGCAAACCACAAGCTTTCATCTTCCCACGCAAGAGAAGCTCATTACTTTATGTCATAGCCACAAAGTACAAACAAGGAACAACAGCCACAAAGAATCGGCCACGATGGCTGTGATACATTTAAATGGCTCCTGTCCGATGACCTGTACTGTGTTTTCATCATCTCCAGCGAACAGGCTACAGCTCAGCTTCTCTCTCTCCCACTCCCACTCCTTTTCTAATGGTAAGATTTGCGAGTTTGTTGACCTTCCCTGCATGCGCCTCTAAGAAGCTGTGACTCCTACATCTTCTGTTCTCTAACTCCGGGGTGACACAGGTCAACTCACAACTCCTGATATGATCGTGACTCACAACCGCATTTAATTCAACAGATGAATCTTGATAATGGACTTTCTTAACGACACTTTCACTGGTGTGTGTGCGTCTTTCGCCCTTAACGTGAATCTTCTGATGACTCAGTAAACTTGAATGAATCACTGTGGTGAATGACTAAACGGATGCTCTGATAGTTTGTCATGTTGATACCAACTTGGATCAAATTATATTCTATGTAATCCCGATAAATATGTGGTTTTTACTCATGTATACGTAAGATGTTGCAATGTAATATCATATTGTAATAATCTGCCACCGGGGAATTTACAAGCTCTGTATTAACATCCTATCTGAGTAATCCAGTCATGATTGCACCTTAACGCCTCCTCAATGAGTCTGGGGAACCGATCACTCCGACCACATCCGGAGGTGGTGTTGGAAATGTGTCCCGATGTCCTCTGACCCGCTGCAGTTTCATAATGAACCCCAAAATATGTTTAATGCTTCTCCGTGTCCATATATTGATTTATTTGTGGCCACCGTCAAATTAACATTGAACCCGAGGTATTGATTTCCTTTTTTTAAATGGGTCAAATCTTACGCACGTTGATTTATTCAGCCCCTCCTGGCTCTGCTCTCTTCTCTTCATAACATTTCTTTCTGTAAATCATCCACTAATTTAATTTTGAATGAAATCAAAAACCTTCTAACAGACGACTGATCCCCGTCCACATGTGTGGAAAAACATCATCTGACTCGTGATTCTCCTTCCTGACCTCTTGTGTTGCAGATGACCGGTCGGAGGTGGACGGCTCAGTGGTGTCCATGGTCTCGGCAACTTCCTCCTCCAGCCGACTGCTGCCTCCAAAGGAGCGTCTGAGGGAGAAGGCGTTCCAGTACTGCTTACGCCTCATCGAGCAGAGCGATCGCAGTGAGTTTGTGTTCGACCAGGAAAGAGTAACTTGTGCCACCAGTAAAGCAGATTATAAATCAACAACTTGTTCATATTCAAGTTTGTTTGTTTGTTTTCCTAACTGTACATTGTATTAAATACTATGAAACACTATAGTAGACTACATTTTGATGTGGATTCTTTTCTGTGTCTCAGAGGCACTGAAACGGACAGACACCGAGCTGCAGAAAGCGGTGAGTCCATGTTTTATACTTGCAAATATACACTTCTTAAACAATACTTTCCTACAGGTTCTCCCAGTCCTATCCACCATATGTTTATGGCACTAATCAAATCTTATTAATAACTTAAAATCTACTTATCATCTTTTTCTATCCTCAAGTAGATGAGTATGAACAAAAGTGACCATCAAGTTCAAGAAGAAAGTTTAAAATTAGTAAAAAATGAAAGAAACAGATTTGACAGAGAAAAAGTTTTAAAAACATCACACAAACATTTCCCTTTTACTCGAGGCAGAACTGTTAAACAGATTTTGTATCATTCCCTAGTGTTTGGTGGAGGCCGTGTGTATCCTGGACTGTGTGTGTGTGGAGGACACGTCACTGGTCTACCGAACGTTTCCGTGTGTGAAGGCCCTGTTCGGTCGTCTCAGCTCCGACCTGACGTTTGCCAGAGTCCTGCTGCCCATAGCACAATTCTACCTCAACCATGGTACGTGTATGCATCAATACACACGTGCTCTAATTCAGCTTCTCTTTGTAAATACAGCAGTAAGAAAATGTATGTGTGCGTCGTAGTTCTCATACGTACAAAATGGCTAAATGTGAACCTGTGCAGGTGAAATGGCGGCGGTGGACTGTGAGAGCGTGTGGAAGCTGGTGTTTGGCCGGTTCCCCGCCGAGCTCTTCAACGATCCCTTTCTGGCCCATGAGCTTCTACGCTTCCTACGACTGAACCTCGGGAGCCTGCAGCTGCGAGTCCCGCAGTATCCTCGCTCATTCCCAAACCTGCTGAAGGTCACGATCACAGATTATGCATCCAAATACTCAAACACAAACTTTAACTGTAAACTAATGAGTGGGATACTTTATGCTCTCTTTCTCGCTCTGTAGTTTTTAGCCTGGGACAGCCCAGCGGTGGTGGATGACTTCGTGGATCTGCTGCCCTCTCTGGTCACCATTGAAACTGCAGTGGAGCTGCTCCACACGCTGCTCGACCTGCCCTGTCTCTCTGCCACGCTGGTCTTGCAGCTCAGGTGCGTGTGCACGTCAGAGAAAAACCTACCAACCACCCTGACTGGGCTTCAGTGCATTCACATCTTTTACCAACATCTGACTGATCCTCTGTTTGTGGGTTCTGCAGGTCGACGAGCTCGCCCATCTCCGAGCCAGGTGGACGTGGGCTCCTGTCACTGGACGCCTTCCGGAGCCCTTCGTTCAGGGGCCTTTTTCTCTACCTGCTTCGACCAGAGGCCGGATCAGGTAATCACAGGAACGCACTTCAAAGAATAGTCCGACATCTTAGAAAAATTACTTTTGCACTTACTTGCTATGATGTTAGATGGCGTTTGTTAAGGTAATATAGTCCATCTAAATACTACAAAGGAGTTTTAGGGCCATACTGAAGAAACAAATTATGACTTTATTCATGAATTATTACGACTTAATCCTCAGATCTCACAAATCACACATTTCAACCCCTTTCAGTGGCTCTAAATTGTAAAATACTGGCTTTTCTTCTGGAAATCTGTAGCTGCTCTTCGTACAGAAATAATGCCACAGTGATTTATATTATGTATTTATATTCATATTAAATACATTATGGTTGTAAAGATTGTCTGTTCCATCAGTCGTTTCAGCAGTTTGGTCATTGAAACTGGTTTTTCTCCCCCCACCACAGGGGACACGATCGACAGACTGAGCACGCTCCATGAGTTCCTCGCTGAGTCGGCTGATTGGCCGAGGGTTGTTCAGTGTTCCCAGACGGTCCCGGTGCTGTTGCACATTTTTTTCAACACCGTCATCACGGTGAAGACATTAAATGATCTTTCACAAATACAACCACTGTGCATTAAAGTGCTGGGTGTTTAGTTTCAGTTGGATATTCTACTACCGTGCATGTGTGTTGTGTGTAGGTGGCTGACCAGAAGCTTTTAGCCCATTTGATCCTGGTGATGCTGGAGAGAAGCAGACTCCTCCTCAACCTCCCCACATACGTCAAGGAGATACACAGGTAGAACTTCACACAGAACTTCAGTGTCACTCTGCTCAACATCTCCCCACTCGCCTCATCCCTCTCTCTCTCTCTCTCTCTCTCTCTCTCTCTCTCTCTCTCTCTCTCTCTCTCTCTCTCTCTCTCTCTCTCTCTCTCTCTCTCTTTGTTTCTGCAGGGTGTTCAGCTGCCACCTGCTGAGGCTGTGCAAGCTCCACCCCTCTCTGGTAGTGGACCAGTCTCATGTGTTGCTGGAGTTTGCTGGAACCACAGCCGGCGTCTACAGCAAAGAAGAAATCTACACACACGTGGTAATGAAACTGTGTGAACTTGTTATTGTTGCCTCTTTATGGTTTTAGCAGGAGCAGCAGACGTCATGGGGACCAAAGCCGGGTCCTCATGAGGCAGAACGTCTTTTTGATGATCAATGTCCCTGACATTGATCATCAGATCCCATTGATCCCATCTCACATTTCGAGCGGCAAATCATTTCCTGAGTATTCAAATGTCTCGCACCAAAAACAATGACACCTGACTCCGAACTCCTTTTCCACTTGTTTGGCTCCCAGGTGTGGGCGCTGGGAGAGTACCTCTCTGTTTCCTGCGACAGTCGCTGCTCTGTGACGCTCATCACTTCCTGTTTTGAGACGTTGGAGGCGGTGCTGTTTGAAATAACTTCATCGACCCCGCCCCCTGGGGCGTCTTGCCCCGCCCCCAGAGTCATCACCACTCTCATTAGTGCTCTCGCTAAGCTGGCATCACGCTCTCATGACCTCATCCCCAGGTGAGTGACGCGCCTAGATATCAAACTATCTTATTATACCTCATATTATGCAATGTGGTGCAATTGTGTGTGTTTGTTCTGTTGTAGGGTTTCTCTGTTCCTCTCCAAGCTAAGAACCGTGAGCAGAGCGGGTTCAGTGGCCTGGTGCTCTGACGAGGAGGACCTGGTTGCCATAGTGACGAGGGGGGAGGAGTTGTGGTCGCTGCTGAGGACCCCCGGTGTGGCTCAGAGTGTCCTGACCCCGCCCCCGCATGTCACCACACCACAGTGGCACCGAGACACGAACTTGTCCATGTCATTGCAACTGCGAACCCTCACCAGCCTCACACACACACAGTGACACACAAACACACAAACACACACACAGTGACACACAAACACACAAACACACACACAGTGACACACACACACAGTGACACACAAACACACACACAGTGACACACAAACAAACATGCACAACACACATCTCAGCACCTGGATTTACATCAAATCTGCATCTCAGTGATTGTTGTTTGATTTTTTTTTGCACATTACTTTTGTAAATAAACGATAATATTGAAATGAAACTTAAGGTCATGAATCATATCAACAAATCACTCATATCATTTCTCTTTTTATTACAGTGATTTCACAGACTTAACATTTTACAAAATAGATCATCTGATTTCAAAAATAAAAATCCTGAGTAAGTGCTCTGATAAAACAGATTCTGCTGAACTACTAGAGTTTAGGGAAGACCTGAAAACTGTGATCTATACAATGCTGGAAGAAGTATAAAAATAGTAGAAATTTGCATATATATATATATATATATATATATATATATATATATATATATATATATATATATATATACTCTACATATATTTAATCCCCATGTGTTAATTCGTTCATTTTCAGAGGATTTCATGAAATTCTTCTTGAATCGTCCCTGCTGTCGATAGAAAAGTGCGCGAAGATAATCACTTAAAGAATCCTGCTAATCATCGTCCTCTAAACAATCAATGCAAACAGCCTCGCAGGTTTGTTGAACTATCATTTGTCCGAGTTACAGTAGCGCTCAGATTTCTTAAATCACATTACAGTAAAACCATGAGAACAGATTTTGTACGGTTCACAATCAAATTTAAAATCACAACGGGTCTGTTTATCGTCAGTTTTCCTTGTGTTTTAACTGTATTCTCTCGTCAGGTTTGTTCATATTAATGTGTCCCTCAGATAATACTTGGTGACAGCAGTTGAATTAACCTGTGACAATCAAAGACCAGCGGCAGCAAAGATGTTGGACTCACAGTTTTGTTTTTTAAATGCTCTCAGAGGCAAATGCAATAAAAAATCGGCCCTAAAAACTGAAACTGTAAACTTTGACTTTGAAGTTAATCGGCTGACTACACTTTCATATTTTGAAGATGTGCAAAAGTAGGTTAGAGGAAATTAAAAATCAGTGCAACTGTGTCACTGAATTCCTCCGTTCACATCTGGCTCCGAGCACCGCTGTTAAGGAATGTGTGTCTGGTCAATTTTGGCACAAGTTTACAAGCTGAGGAGGTTTTGTCGAGGAACAGTTTGACTTTTACTTCCTTTCTTGTAAAGAGTTGGTCCTTGTGATCAAAAGCATTTTTAATCAGAATTATACATTTCTGTGTAGTAAAATCATAAATTATTATCAGTCTTTACAGGTTTGGCCAAATCACACAGTAACTAAACGCTAAAGGGGTTTTGGTCCAACCTGGGGAGAAAGTCACCTGATCCTCAGCTGTAGGTCGGTGCTGAGGGTCAACAGGAAACCCAGTGATCTCACCACTCAAACACTCTTCTCTTGGTCGTGTCACTTCCTGTCGGACCCTGCGACTCCAGCCGAGCGCGGCCGGTCACCTCGCCGTGTGCAGCAGCAGCGGCCCGGGTACGTACAGGTACCTCCAGATGGCGTAATAATGAATTCCTGCTCCAGCTGCGACAAATAGATGCCAGATGGCGTGGGCGAACGGGACCAGGCCGTCGCTCTTAAAGAAGACCACCCCCACCACGTAGAAGACACCTCCCACCGCCAGTTCACACACGCCAGAGCGCTCCACCTGTAACACATCAGAGGAATCTGTGAGGGAAAGAGTCGGTAGCGATTTAAAGGATCTTAAAGAATGAAGGATACAAACAGATATGAGATTATATTCCAAGTCTGGACTTTATTAACTTTATCATAGCTCTGATGTGCTTAAACCCAGGAGTTTTATATTCTATATATGTTTTCCTTTTTTGCCATTTTCCCAAACTTACTTGGTTGAATCTGCAAATGTGAATAAATCTGCAGGAAATTGTCCCAAACAAATGTTTTACTCTCTTTACTCCTGTTTCAGTGACGTTTGCAAAAGACTTCAAAGCCCTGCAGCTGCCTCTGTAATATTTATATTATATTATATATTATATATATATTCACAGAGCTTCAGAATGAATGGTCTTCGGGCTGAATGTCACAGAAAGGGTAAAAGAGATGAAAATGGACCCATTATTGTTTTTTAAATATATTTATTACAAAATGCTAACGTTATGATTTATCAAATAGGATTGAACCGCCCCGTCAGCAGAGACATTATATTGTATCTCAAAAAGTTTCAAGTTTCTAGGGGCAATAAAAACTTCTGTTTGTTTCCCGCGCAGTAGCAGGAAGTGTGTTGCAGCTTTTAAAGAGGGAAAACTTTAGTTTGGTTCTTAAAAGTCAGTGATTTGTTTTTACCATGGACAGGATGACCGCAGCAGGAACAGCCCCCATGGCCACGTATCCCACCAACTCCAGCAGCTTGTACCTGCAGGTAGAAAACTGTGAACGTGAAAAGACAAAGCCTCCGTCTCCCTACGTGGTTGTTTCTGCTTCAAACAGCAGACCACTGTTTGCTGTAAACACTCGAGGACGGCAGTTTGGTTTCAGGTTAATTCTGTTAGACCGGGACACGCGGAGCAGAGAGACAGAAGGAGCGGCCGTGTTACCTCTCGTGGAAAAAGAAGACGTACGTGGATCCTACACAGGCCATGACCCAGATCAGCCAGCGCATGTGGCACGTCCAGGGCCCCAGCTCCCTCAGCATCAACCTCAGGGAGAGACATCACACGCACGTCAATATTCACTGTGCGCTGTTGTTTATGGGATTTGTTGGCTACAGTCACGTGACTCACCAGGGCGAATAGGAAGCAGCGATGAAGAAGTAGATGGCCATTCTGTCACACATGTGGAAACGCTGCTCCACTCTCCTACACGGAGGAAAAAGAGACGATATATATTTATCTAGTTTGCGTAAAAGACATTTAAACATTAACTGATACAGGCACCAGAGTATAACATATTAAAATCCAATAAATCTTTACATGGTACTGAGGTTTATTTTTCCAGTACATGGCAGACCACTGTTGCCTCAATGCAAGTTCATCGGAGACTCTAAATTGATAGTAGTGTGTAGGTGAGAGTGAAAGTTTGTTTGTCTCCATATGTACACATGAAGAGGACAGTAGTAATAACACAACCACAACCACACACACACACACCCACACCCAAACACACACACGGACCGGAGGTGGCTAATTTTCCATGCAGCCGTGTGGAAGAGTGTTGAGGTGACGAACAGGCCGGTGAGTCCGCTCCCGTAGAGCCAGGCGGCGACACGATGCCACTGGTCCACGGACAGGAAGTAGAGCACCGACACGCCCACCAGACTCGGTAAGATCCACAACTGCAACAGAGAAACACAAAGTTTCATATTATTGTTGTTTCCTTATGGCATTTTTCATTGTTTAAGATTTTTCACGTTAACAACTGCTCGGTATAATTTAAAATTCTCTTAACTACAATGACTGCCCTGCAGTTGCACGCCTCCATCACCCATATTTGAACAAATTCCCTCCAGATGTTTTTGCGATATCATGTTCACGTTGGCACGGAGGAATACAAATACCAAAAATTACTGGGAATGTAGCAAATAACAGGCCAGTTTGTTACAGTTAACTTAATTGTCTTTGACACCAGAAACCTGTTAGCTTAGCATAAAGAGTGGAAACAGGGGGAAACAGTTAGCCTGACTCTGTCCAAAACATCTGCATTAACATGTTTTCTCTAATTTCTTCGATCCACACAACAAAGTGTAAAAATGACAAATTGTAGTAAATGTGCCGGACAAATTATTTCTTCAACGTTACAGTAACGACGTCCTGGAAGTCACAATAAATCCTGCAGCACTCTAACCTGAGGGATTTTGTTTTGTTTGAGCAGAAGCAGGTCGAGCTGTTTCCCCCATTGCCTCTATTTATACCAGGCTCAGAAAACATTCTGCCGTAGAGGCGGCTTCATGTTGAACTTGCAGACACGACCGCGGTGTCAATTTTCTCCTGCGACTCTCATCAAAACAAACAGGAATATTTCACTAAATGTCCACTTTCAGAATTAATGTCACTGATTCCGCACACTCCACAGAAACATGGCAAGTTGGCAGCCCGTGAATGTGTGAATATATAAATTACAACAAATACAACCTCAGTAAATCCTGCCCCATTCAAGGCTTTACAGTAATTATGGTCGTGTTTGCACTCTGTTTTCATCCTGTCTGTCTGCTCCATTCACGCTGTCTTGCTCTCTCGGAGGCAGAAGAGCACAGGGATTACAGCAGATTAGAGAAAGCTACAGGATGAATCACAGATTATAGACCTCTGCCTCCAAAGCTCAGCCAAAAAATCCGCCCCATGTTGCCTCATTCCTCGCAATCCATCTTTTCCCTTGACTGACGAACGCAGAAAACCCAAGAGGAGGCCGGGACAGAGAGAGAGTGTGTGTGTTTCTGTGTGTGTGTGTGTTTCTGTGTGTGTGTGTTTGTCTGACCCCATGTGTGGCACAGTTTGCGGCATGTTCATAGTCGGTGGGCTGATATCTCTTGCTGGATGGCGCCCTGCAGTTCATGAACCTGAGAGCGAGACAGAAAGAAGGAGAGAAAGAGAGTTTAGATCTCAAGGCTTTATTAGTTAATAAGTTACTGTGTGCGGAACCCATGAAGACCAAGTGTGTGTGTGTTAGTGTGTGTGTATGTATGTGTGTGAGTGTGTGTGTGTGTGATGGTCATTCTTGGGGGATTTACAGTCTCTAATCCACATCACGTTGTCTGAATTTTACTGTGCCTCATCGTTACTGGGGAAACTGTCTGCGTTGCTATGGGCACCCCCGGTGTCCCTGTCTGCACGACCACAACAGGATACCGCTGACCATTCGTTTTTTGCATCCTTTATCATGTTGCTATGAGTTACTGTATGTCCCTCCGCTTGTGTGTGTGTGTGTGTGTGCGTGTTGTGTAGGCTATTTAATCAGCAGTAAATCTCTCAATCCCTGCTTACAGGGAAAAACACATCTGGAGATGTTACGAAACCACATTTTATACATGAAGATGAACACACTCGTATACAAACAAACAAACAAACAAACACACACACACACACACACTTGAATGCGGCTGCTCGCGCAGGGCCACAGGTGTGCCTTTGTCGGTCAGCTGTGTTATTTGATTACACATTTAGGCCGACGGCGTTTGCTGCAACGGTCTATTAACTCTGCACGGTGAAGAGAGCCATCAGGAGAGAGGGAAGCGGCAGAAGAAGAAAGTAGAGGAAGGTAACATGGCCGCTCAAGTCCAACTACGGCAGCAGCTCACGAATCCCAACTCAAAGCAGTCGAACACTAGATTCACTTAACCAACACTCGCTTATACATATCACTGGAGTTTATTATTTTTAGACTCCTCCCACAGTCAGTACTCATGTTTACATCAACACCAATAATCCAATAGTCTGAATATGACGCTGCCGTGTGAACAGCATTTTACAATTAAATCAGAATCAGGGTTTATTGCCAAGTAGGTTACACATACAAGGAATTAGTTGTGGTATGTTTGTCCGTAAGCATAAATAAAACATTTTAACAATATGGAAAAGTGTGTAAATATGATAAACACTAGAACAATATACATAAAATATGAATGTTAGATATGTATATATTTGTTTACATTTGTTTTGTCACGAGGTTCTGGTTCTGATGGCCCGAAGCTTCCTGCCAGACAAATACATCTCACTGGCAATAAGCATGAATCAAGACATGTGGAGAATTCTTACCCCCCCCATGTCATCAAGGTTGAAAGGGGGTGTGTATGTATCTGTATAGTATAGGAAACCCCTCCCCCCCGGGGTCTATACACTGGTGGTGGTTGATGGGATCCAGAAAATGTTGAGGACTTGACGAGTGGACTCGGCTCGGGTTCACCAGGACACTGTGGGGACTGGAGGTGTTAGTCACTGTCTGTCTTTGTCAGTGGATCACACAGGTCTGAGTCCACAGGCTCTTAATGGAGAAACCAACATGTCTTTACTTCCCAAATATTTACATTCCTCACTCTCAAGGTCTAAGACGGACCCCCGACAAAGACAGGAGTGCAAGTGTGTGTGTGTGTGTGTGTGTGTGTGTGTGTGTGTGTGTGTGTGTGTGTGTGTGTGTGTGTGTGTGTGTGTGTGTGTGTGTGCACTCGCCACCACAATGCTCACAACAGGAATGTTGCGGTGTTTTCCTGTTGTGGGTCTGGTTTGGCTCTCTCCAGCACTAAACACCTCTCACACACATATTTTCTCTAAACCTACTTTTCCCTATCTCTCTCTCTCTCTCTCTCTCTCTCTCTCTCTCTCTCTCTCTCTCTTTTTAAACTAACATTACGTTATTGATGTCAATCACATTCATGAAATAGACTCTTCCCAACTTCATATCACTTAATAAATGAAACACAGACTTATAATCACCTTGAATGTCTGAGCGACTCTACGTGGAGCTGTGATTGTCGTACGGCCGCTGTTCCCTCTTCTCTTCCTACGTGCCGCTCCACATGCTGAGCCAAGTGCATGACAAGAGATCGGTATTTCTCTGTTGCGGTATTGTAGAGCTATCAATGGACCTGAATGTGGGACTCTGATGTCCGCTAATGGGTTATGACACAACCCTGTGTGTGTGTGTGTGTGTATATGTGTGTGTGTGTGTGTGTGTGTGTGTGTGTGTGTGTGTGTGTGTGTGTGTGTGTGTGTGTGTGTGTGTGTGTGTGTGTGTGTGTGTGTGTGTGTGTGTAATGAGTTGAAAGGAAGGGATAGGGATTCACAGGCTCTGATCAGAGAGGACATTGTTGGCATCGCCGGCTCACTATTCTCTCTCCTTCCTCTCTTCCTGCTACTTGAATTATTTCATTGCACACACTTGTTTTTCTTGTGTGTTTGTGTGTGTGTGTGTGTGTGTGTGTCCGTGTAAAACCCATGTTGTCAACACATAAAGTCTTTAGTTCTAAAAGCTCTTTACAGCACATTCCATACATTAATAGGATCGGTTGCATCTAAGAGGATCAGAGACTTTGGATCCTGGTAGATATAGTGTACATTATAGGAATATGTGTGTGTGTGTGTGTGTGCGTGTGCGTGTGTGTGTGCGTGCGCGTGCGCGTGCGTGTGCGTGTGCGTGTGCGTGTGTGTGTGTACACTCCACGACTATTCCTATTTCCAGTTGAAGATCAAGTTCATCTCCTCCGGGACAACAACTCTGGTTCTCACGATTATCACCATCTCCCACACACACACACACACACACACACACACACACACACACACACACACACACACACACACACACACACACACACACACACACACACACACACACACACACACACACACTAGCCATGTATTTCAGCTGTTAATTCATCACTTTCAATTCCCTTTCTTTCTGTTTATTCATTTCAGTGTTTCGTTTTTTGGTAAAAAGTGTTTATCCTCACCCATTTCTTTTACAGCGAACTATTCAAAGTATTTATTTATGATTTTAGCTGCAGATTTCCACTGTTTCCCCGTCACTTTAATCTACTTCAACTATTATTCAGTACTTTTATCAGCTGTTTATTAATTACTTTAAGATAAAAATACTGATTTCTGTTCTCCTGTGCAGATAAGCTTTCACACATCCTCACATGAAAACATCACACCACAACTGGCTTGACACAAATATATATGGATATATTATTTAAATTAATTTGATCAATTGTGGTGATACAACTTGTCAATTCTGATTTGAACAAATTTAATTAATTTGTTCGATACCCATTAGTAATTGGTGACAGTCGGAGAAGAACTCTGGTGCATGAAATCAAGTGAAACTGAAAAATGAAATCAGTCATAGCCAACCTCTCTCTCTCTCACTCACACACACACACACACACACACACACACACACACACACACACACACACACACACACACACACACTAATCTATAACATCCCTCTGATTGCCCCTGTGCCAGTGCGCATGGATGAACATGGGTCCGTCGCACATGAGAAACTCTGGTGCCAGATACTTCGCAGCCAAACTCTCCAGACTAAATCACGTTACCTTCCGAATTTAGTCTTCCTCAAGTCCATCTCGTGCGTGCGAGGGTCGTGAGCGCGCAACGCGTTGGTGCGCTCGCGCTCCGTCTGTGCCACAGCCGCGAGCCTCGTCCCCATTCCGGATGTCCCACCGCCGTGCGTCCGGACGCCAACACATAGGTCCAGCGGGGACAACGACCTGCAGAGTCGCTCCACGGTTCAGCTGCTCGACTTTTGACCGGAGCGTTGTTTGGTCTGTTCTGGGGACCAGACACCCGCAGCCATCCGGCGGAGCGCGGCGCGGGCGATGCGCGGCGCACAGTGCGGGGGAAGCTGTGCGGAGTTTAGTTAGAGTCTCGGATGTGTTTGCAGGATGTTCCGCGGGACTGGGCTTGTAACCCCTCCTCCCCTCCCACCCCCTGATGATAACACAGCAGCAAACAGCAGCCCCTCCCCACAACACGTCTCCAACTGGCTGCAGCTCACTGCTGCTGACGTGAACATGTTGGACACGCAGAGAAAAGTTCACTCAGTCATTCAACCTTTATTACGACTCATTGACCTTATTTACAATACAGCCCAGTGTGATAATAGATGATAAATGCAACTGTATCTACACAACTCCTCTCAAAACAGGGTTAAAGGTTAAACATGGACAAATGTAAAGGCAACAAATGGGAAATAATTAAAAAGCAAACAACTGGAAACAGTTAAAAAGCAATTTGAAGATCCAACAGCAATCGAGCACAGAAAGAATATGAGATTAGTTTAAAACAAGATCAAATAAAAGATTAAAAAATGATTGCAATCGATATCAGACCTTCAGGAGAAAATACAGCGAATGAGTCTTGAGGAGAGATCATGAGTTTGTTTGATATTATTCCAAAAGATGAAACTAAATAAAGATTAAAAGTGGAAACACACTGTGAAGATTCACAAGTCAAACAGGACGTGTTTAATCATTAACTAGATTATCAGACAAAAGTAGTGCAGTACAAAAGTACAGTTTTTCCTTCTGAAATGTTGTGGAACATACATTTTAAGTAACGTCTATGTTGTAAGTGATATTTTAAAAGATGTGGCTCCACTTTATCTCCAGCTCAGCAGCCACATTCACAGTGTCAGAAAAAGGCAAATTGTCCTTTCGCAGATCCACTGATGCAAATCACTTACACACACACACACACACACACACAGACACACACACACACACACTGAATGGAAAATTAAATATTGTCCAACAATAACAGTGGGCAGCAGCAGCCCTGTGTGGCAGCAGCTGTGTGAAACAGAACAGACACATTATGCAAACACACAGTCATCCAAGCTTCCATCGAAACGTGTTACACATTTACCGCCACAGCTGTGTTCAAAGATAACATTCAAAATATCAGTGGACGGAAGGCATGAGCATATTTGTACAGGTAAATAATACAGTGTAAATACGGCTAACTGTGTGTGTGTGTGTGTGTGTGTGTGTGTGTGTGTGTGTGTGTGTGTGTGTGTGTGTGTGTGTGTGTGTGTGTGTGTGTGTGTGTGTGTGTGATCATGTAGATTAACGCTGTATTAAATCTTTTTTAAGTGACCAAATCCTGGTATTATCAGTAGTAGTAGTTGTAGTAGTAGTACCATAGTAGCAGTAGTATCATTATTATTATTTTCATTATTGTTATCCTTCTTTATATTAATATAAAATGTATCTACACACTGTAACAGAGCCGAGGCCACTCAGAGACTTCACTTTACAATTTGTGTTTATCAGGACGACATGTGAGTTTATGCACCAACTGTATTGAGGTATTTGTGAATGAGGGTTCATCGTGCTGGTCTGATATCTCCTCAGATGTGCTGCTTTATTTTCTTGCCTTTTTTCTACTCGACAGTGTTTCTACTCGACATCCTTCTTTTGTTCTGTGAGATCCGCACACACAGGATGAGCGGCAGCTGTCTGCAGAGTCAGTCTCACTCAGAATCTTCCCAACTGCCGAGCTTCCTGTTGTTTCAATAGTTTGTATCGGTCACACGCTCAAACCCACAACTGACGGCGTGATGAAACTAACACACGCAGACAAGATCTGTGACTCACAGCCCAAATTACGCTCCAGTCAAAGGCATCACATCAGTCAGCGTGTCCTTCTCATCCCGAGCCTCAGATCCTGTTGTTCCAGTCGTTCCAGTCGTTACTGCATCACGCTCGTGCTCCTTTCAAACACAGCTCATGTGGAATAAAAAAAAAACGAGCCGGCCCCCGAAGAGAATCGATCTGAGATCCTTGAACAATAGTGTTGTTGAAGTGAAAAGATGGTTTTCACAAGTTTCTACCCACTAATTCCACGAGCAGCTTTCTGTCTGTCTGTATATGACTCAGAATTCTCACAAACACTTCATCTCATCAGCTTCACACTTGGCTCGTGTGTTGTTAACGGTCCAGAGAAGTGCAGAGTCAGATTTGGTGCAATTTTGACTTTTGTTTTCCGGCATTCTGGAATTCTGTTGCTGCCATGCTATTTATCGAGCTGAATTGGAGCTTTTTGTTTTGAAAAGTTATGAACGTGGGTCTGAAGATTGTGTCTCCTGTGACATGCAACGTATGAAAAAATAACAGCTATTAAATAAATCATTCAAATGTATATATATAAACCACACATGTGAACAGTAGAAAAGCAAATAAATAATTAATTAATTAAGAAATAGATAGATAAATAAATGCAGTTTGATATTTCTGTACCTTCAAACATATTCATTAAATTATTAATATATAAATACATTTATTTATCTATGCATTTATACGTGTATTTTTTGATACATATTTATTCATATCTAAATTTATGTATTTCTGCATTTACTTAATTATTTAAATATTTATGTAATCCTACACATATTTATTTATATAGTTCTGTATTTCTACATTTCTACATTTATTTCTACGCTTATTTATTTATCCATGTATTCCTACATTTATTTATGTATTTATTAATTATGTGTGCAGTAATGCAATGAATGCACATATACTATTATTCCCCATACTTCTTATCGTAACTATTATTCCTCGTTCTTCTGCCTCAAATGTCGTCGTGCTACTCCTCTCGCAGTTTTTGTCGCACATGCAATACACTACACCTGTAGGTCACTATTTACATATTCCTACATTTATTTATTTCTATATTTCTGTATTTCTACATTTATCTAATACTTTATTGACATTTACACTCATGCCCTACACAGTTTGCACACATTGACCGTGCGTGTTGGAGGAAGTCATGAACAGTGTCTGCAGAGTGTTTCCAGGTGTTGGCTCCAGATGTTTCTCCGTTTCCCTGGAAACTAGAACAGTTTAAACAGCTGATGGGTTTTGATTGACAGCTCGCGTGGAACCGGCTCGTGTCTCTTTAAGACGCTCCTCACGCCGCGTCCCGTGCGCATGCGCAGTTGTATACCTGTGAGCAACAACAACAATCAGGGGCTAGAGGAGAAAGATGGACTCGTGAAGCTTCACACGTCCGATCCGCATCACGGTCCGTCACCACCGCTGCTGTTTCCTCCGGAGCTTTATATGTCGACGGCGCCGAGTCCATGAACCTGGCCAGTCACAGCGGGGACGCTGGCGGCAGCCAGCTCCTCTTCGCCAACTTTAACCAGGACAACACGTAAGGCAGGGCCGGGGACAGTGAGGGTCCGACGGCCCGGGGTGTCCAGCTAGCCCCCGGTAGCTAGCTGCGGACCGTGCGTGTGACCGGGCGACAGGGAGTCGGGACGGGGCTTCTCCCGGGAGGGAAGGCTCCTAACGCCCCCTGATGCTAGCTAGCTAGCTAACACCATGTCCACTTAGGCTTCATTTCCCCCGTCACTAGCTTAGCTCGGTAGCTAACGTGAGGGATGTGTGGTCCGAGGCTACCTTTAGCCACAGCACACATGTAGGCTGGGTGTCATGTAACCTGTGGGTGAATTTATTCATATTTGCATTTGGGTAATTTATGGACTGCGACAGCGGTTCAGACGCGACCGTTAGCCGTTAGCAACACATGTCCCACTCGGTGCTGTGGCTGCTGGGGACCACAGAGGCCTGGAGCCTATTGCAAAACACCTGCAGCTGTGTGGTCACTGTCCGAGTCCTCACTGGGACATCCGGTCACACTGACACGCGTGTGCCTGGGGTTGACAGCGTTCAGTGTGTGTCTGTGTGTGTCTGTGTGTGAACTGTCACTGATCAATGCTGTTGTCTCTTTTGTCTGTAGGTCCTTAGCTGTTGGCACCAAATCCGGATACAAGTTTTTCTCTCTGTCCTCAGTGGACAAGCTGGAGCAGATTTATGAATGTCGTAAGTCAAATGTACAGTAAATACAAAAGACACTTCTACGATAACTGAGTCATTGTTTTTTCAAGTTATAATGTTTAATGCATGCTGCCGAGACGGAACACAGTCTCTGTACCATTAGGGGATTGCTCTTAAATATTAATAACGTTTGTCAGCATTTGTCTTATATACTCTAACATGAGCCGTCCTCCTCTTTAGTCCATTCACATCACATACATCATGATATGAGCTCTGCAGCGTCCTCACTTTGCACCCGTCTGTGTTGAACTGTCCTTTTAACAACTGAGTCGTCCTGGCAGATATGTTCTATTAACTATAACTAATAAAGTTATTGCCTAATTGATATATTTTCATAAATATAGCTTGTACAGACTACAAAACTCACAATGATTAAAGCCAAACCACTCTTGGCATTTGTCAGAAAGCTGGAAAACTGTGGCTCACGGCCCCCAAACTATCATGTGATTGTTTCATTCAGCAATGACAGCTTTGAAATGATTTAAGTGTGTCTGTGTGTGTGTCTGTGTGTGTGTGTGTGTGTGTGTGCGTGTGCGTGTGCAGCAGACACAGAGGATGTGTGCATTGTGGAGCGTCTGTTCTCCAGCAGCCTGGTGGCCATCGTCAGCCTGAAGGCCCCCAGGAAGCTCAAAGTCTGTCACTTCAAGAAGGGAACCGAGATCTGCAACTACTCCTATTCCAACACCATACTGGCCGTCAAACTCAACAGACAGGTGGGAGGAAACACCCGTCTGTCGCAATAACGTCTTCATCAAGCAGCCAACAACTTCTTTATCTTAGGCAAATGTTAAATACCTTGTTGACACCAAAAGTAGTGGATATACTCTTGTTTTTTAAATACAGTTAAACACAGTTATAGTAGTATTGACTCCTTTCCCATTGCCAGAAAAGGAGTTTGCCTTTCTGACAGTGTTGTATCTTGCATGATCCGAAGAAAAAAAAGTGGGTGTCATGTTTCCATCAGAGCTGATTTATAAAATCCCTGTCTACTGCAGAGCTGTTTTACCCTGGATTAAATGGCGGCTGTATCCTTTGTGGTTCCAGACAAACGCCCGATGTTAGAGGGTTTGTTTGACCTGTGGAAAAATACCCTAATGTTGATGTTTTGTCGTCCCTCTGCAGAGGCTGATCGTGTGTCTGGAGGAGTCACTGTACATTCACAACATCCGAGACATGAAAGTGTTGCACACCATCAGAGAGACTCCCCCCAACCCTTCAGGTGAGGGAGGACATTTATCAACACAACATCATATAGTTTGTAATGTGAGGTTTTTCCCCTGTACAGTTTGTGTGCTCATACTGTAACCAGGGATGTGTCCTTCTTTCCTCAGGCTTTGGGTTTCTCTTTCGTTTCCCTCAGTTTATTTTGAGTTAGCGCTGTTAGCCTGTTCATCATTTGTTCTGACTGCTGCTGCCCTAAAGGCAGAAATGTGCCGCTGCTCTATCTGTAACACCCACAGAACAAAGAGAAAGAGAAACGTTGCTGCCAGAACCAGTTTCTAGTTTAATTACAGTTTTATTACATAATTAAGTTATTATTTCAGTGTCAGTTTTACACGTTGTCGAGTTCAGATACATGTGTTTCTGCTGCGTTTGATCTTTTGTTTATGATTTTCTATTTGTTTCCACCTTTCTCCAGGATTGTGTGCCCTGTCCATCAGCAATGATAACTGTTACCTTGCGTACCCAGGCAGTGCGACGATAGGAGAGGTTCAAGTGTTTGACACCGTCAACCTGGTAGGTGAACACAGACACAGTAAAGTTAAAGTTGAAGAGCTGAAGCTTGTTGATCAAGACTCTGCTGTCTCTATTCTCTGAGTCAAAGCATTTATCTGTCTGCTACATCTCTAACTAAAGTGGGATTTTGTTTTTCCAGCGAGCGGCTAATATGATTCCAGCCCACGACAGCCCGTTAGCTGCTCTGGCTTTCGATGCCAGTGGAACCAAGCTAGCCACAGCCTCAGAGAAGGTAGGTCCCGTTCTCTCTGCCTCTGTGTTATCTGTGGGCCTAATTTGTGTTTTCCTGCCTGAGCACACACACTTCCTTGTTGTTGCTTCTTTTTCGAGTGTTGTCATCCTCAGTATTTCGCTCTTCTTTCACTTCCTCCCAGGGGACAGTGATTCGCGTCTTCTCAATCCCAGAGGGACAGAAGCTCTTTGAGTTTCGGCGAGGAGTCAAGAGGTTGAACATATTTAATGACTTTGTTACAACAGTTTTTTAAAAATCAAAGTGGTTTTACTGGGATGATTCTGTGTGTTTGCGTTCACCTGCTTCCCTGAATGTTAACACGTCTGTCTTCTTAGGTGTGTGAGCATTTGCTCATTGGCGTTCAGTATGGAAGGCCTGTACCTGTCGGCCTCCAGCAACACAGAGACGGTCCACATCTTCAAATTAGAAACACAGAAGGAGAAGTATGTGTATGTATCTCTCTGTCTCAGTCTTTTTTTACGGCTGATTTTAAGACTTCTGAGGAAGCTGGACAGGGTTTTCCTTCCTGTTTACCTTATGTCATGTTACACAGTGGTTCTTATGTTCTCTCTCTCTGTCTGTCTGTCTGTGTGTGTGTGTGTGTGTGTGTGTGTGTGTGTGTGTGTGTGTGTGTGTGTGTGTGTGTGTGTGTGTGTGTGTGTGTGTGTGTGTGTGTGTGTGTGTGTGTGTGTGTGTGTGTGTGTGTGTGTGTGTGTGTGTGTGTGTGTGTGTGTGTGTGTAGGCCTGCGGAGGAGCCCACCACTTGGGGAGGGTATCTGGGCAAGGTCCTGATGGCATCCACCACCTACCTGCCTTCACAGGTCACAGAGATGTTCACCCAGGGGCGAGCGTTCGCCACCGTACGTCTGCCCTTCTGTGGACACAAGAACATCTGCGCCTTAGCTGTGTAAGAGCCAGTCTGTGTGGTCTCATGCAAATCTGTGTTGTGCCTTTTATTTATTTTTATTCATTTATGCTTAGTGAATATTATATTTTCTTATTTTGATGTGCGATGTTTGTGAACAATCGTTTGAAATCAGGATTCAGAAGATTCCCAGGTTGTTGGTTGCAGCAGCTGATGGTTATCTGTACCTGTACAACTTGGATCCACAAGAGGGAGGAGAATGTACACTCATGAAGCAGCACAGGTAACTGTCACACACACACACACACACACACACACACACACACACACACACACACACACAGTCGATACAGTGAAAGTTTAGAAAATGCAGCAATCCGGAGCAACTGACTCGGACATTTGCATTCTCACATGCAGCCCCTCCGAGACAATTTCAGGGAAGCGTCTGGAGTTTGGTGCATGTCTAAAAGCAGCTCTAGAGAGTAGCATGGATATGGACACTTGGTGCAGTCACGTTACACAGCGACGCGCCAGCTGTGTGCAGGGAAGAGAAACTGATAACGACCCGGTTTCATCAAGTGAATCAGTTACAGCTGATACGATGAGCCACTTGGGTGTTTGTGATTTGAACTGGTGTCAGCGATGCTCAGTGAAAAGTGAGAAGCTGCAGCTGGGTGTTTTCTACACTGCATCACTAATGCTAATGATTGTACCGGCACAGTGTTTCACTGTTCACACTGTTATTGCCAATTCAGTGGATTATCCCCAACCCTGACTGAATCTGTGCTCTCTGTCCACCTCAGGTTAGACGGCAGTACTGAACCATCCAATGAGATCCTTGATCAAGGGTCACATGATCGCCCACTTGTGGCCCAAACTTACAGTGCTGCTATCACTAAAGGTAAGTGTCACCTTCAATAGATTAGTGATGCGTTTAATTTATAAGTTTTCTAACATTCTCTTGGATTCTCGCTGCAGTGAATTGTACTGTTAAGTTTAGTTGTGTTTACTTTGTAAGCAGTTGATCATTCCCTCGAAAGGAAGTTTTAAATATATATGTTCTGTGTTCTATATTTAGTACCGTAAATAGAACATGACCTTTGAACTTTTGTGTCCTAGGCTACTGTGAAGAGCAGGGCGCCGTGGGAGGGGCGGGCCTAGACGATGACCTCAACGACTTGCGCCTAGATGAGGAGAACGAGCAGCCGCCGCTCATCCTTGAAACTGACTGACTGACTTAACGGAAAAGGCTGTACCCACCAATCAGAGGGCTCCTCTGGTGCTGCTACAAACATGTGACACAAGGGGGGGCGGGGGGGGGGTGTTTTTAAAACGCTCAAAGCGTTCAAGAGCCTGTCCGTCAGTCCATCTGTACGTTTGTCTCTTCATATCAAGTCTTATCTTTTTCTTCCCTCCTTCCCCACCTTTCCTCGGCTTCCTCCCCCCCCCCCCCCCCCAGTTTCGCCTGCGTGGGCGGAAACTGACGCTTTTTTGCATGAACACGTGCCAACCGCTAAAAACACGCTCCAATGTGAAAACGAGTGTCTGTGTGTGCGCGTATTTGGACATTCGATCAAAACAATGTAGCCGTGTCTCCTCGAAAAAGACGGACACAAGCACTGTGTGAAATGAAAGCGATTGTGTAAGTGCCTCTCCGCCCCGGTGTCCGGGCGCGTTCTGTCCGAGAGGGAGATCTCTTTTCTCATTGGCTCAATAAAAATCTATTTTCAGTTGTTGGATCTTAATCGAGGGTGTGTGCTATCTTTTCTAACCTCTTCCTCTCTCACACACAGTCGAGTTCACTTTTGAAAGATTAACGTGGAGGCTCGGTGCGCGAGGCCGAGGTGTTTGTGTGTAAGAGTGTGTTTGTGCGCTTGTGTTGAGACCTTATTTGTGTGTGTGTGTGTGTGTGTGTTTGCCGGGCATGTATATCAGCAGCAGTGAGTGATTAGCCTCCACCTGCCCCCCCCACCCCCCCCCCCCCCCCCCACCCCCCCCCCCCCCCCCCCCCCCCCCCCGCTCACTCCTTCCTCATCCAACCAGAGGCTCGATAGACCTTCCTGCCTGCCCCTCCCTCCTGAGGCCTGCACTCATTGGGTTGATTTCAAACATTGGTATTAATGAACTTTTAAAAAATATATATCTACTTAACCAATCATAGCCAATGATGTGTCATGTGTATGAAAACATGCATGGTGGTGTTGGTGTGCTACTGTGTCCATACATCAGAGATATTTGGGTGGAGATCAGTCAGATCAGTGGAGCTGTTGAGTGACAGCCTCCTCTTCCTCCTCCTCCTCCTCCTCCTCACCCGCAGTATCTATACTCTGTACATAACTAGATGTGGCAAGATATCACTGTACCATGTTGTCGGGTGAAAGACAGCGGGATAGCGGGCGTGCGGCCAAACGAGTGAACTGTGGATTATAGTTTGGATTGAACGGGACTGAGCTCGGTCACCTGGTCCAGGATGCTGCATGACCCCCCCACCCCCACCATCGGTCCTTTGGTGTCTGAATCTAGTAAACGAGGATTAGCCGTGGGATTTCGGAGTGTCAGGCATTTTCTAATGATTTTGTATAAAAATGTGAAATGTTCATCTGAAACTAAAATGAGTATAAATAAATTCCATCTTGATGTATGAGATAGGTGCTTTTCTTCTTCTTGTTACACTGGTGTTTTAGATTCACTAAGAAAAGCACTGACTTTTCAATCACAACAGTTTGTGGCACTCTTAAACTAGGTGTAAACTCACCCTGCTACTTTTAGATTTTGATGTTATTTAAAAATATAGACATGATTATATTCAAGTGAACCAAAGAAAAGACCCTGAGCACAAAATGTGAATGATTGACTTACTGTTAAAGCTGAAAATAACCTGGTTACACATATAATTATTCATAATGATTGTCACTGCCTCAGTTACACCATTGACCGTAGTACCAGTAGTAAAGATGGACGACATGACGGCACTGTTGCTTGCTTGATGTTTATTGAGACTTCATAGCAGCAGCGACACACACACGTGGGCTCTCTATCGTTGACGTGAGAACGCAGCTTCACCCACTCCTCCCTCCAGTCGGGGGACACGAGCCCAGACGACGCTCGGCACAGGGACACACTTATAAACACATTTAAAAAGAACTATCACACATACTGACAGACAAAATGGGATCAGACAACCTGTACAGAGCCACGAGAGGAAAGGTCAGACACGACATAAAAACACCTTCAGAGTACAGACAGACATCTAACAGTCAAACAGCATGCAGACTAAAAGGAACAAGAACAGGCTACGTGACCTGTGATTAAGACTATTGGTGATGTTAGAGACTTGTTCTATTGTTTAAGACTTTCTAAGCTTCTCTGTCTGGGATTATTTAAGACTGTCTTCTGGGTGCCTGTGCTCGTCTGTCCTCGGCAACGCGTCCTCCAGAGGGCTGAATGAGTGTGTGTCACTGTGGGGGGGGGGCAAAAACACACATATAAGCACATGCTCAGGTAGTCTATCTCCATGTTATGTGTGTGTGTGTGTCCACCTTCTAGCTATTTGTGTGTCCACTTTAGCCGTCCTGTCCTCCGCTGCTGGGCTTAGTGACCTGGACAATCTCCACCGAGGTGAAGCCCTTCGTGGCCGAGGCTCGATTCCTGGTCCTTATTTTGTTCAGGGACATCTCCGCCATGTCTGCACGCTCCTCTGCGTCGTCCAGCTCGTGGACCGTCTTCTTGTACTTAGACAAGCTGCTGTTGGCCTGTTCCTCCTGCAGAGACACGGACGACAAGTTGGTCTCAGTATCAAATAATCACAAACTTCAGATTAAGTGGAAAATATGTCACATGCAGACGCTCCCTGTAAAACATCCTCCCCAATTCAAACGTCTGCAGTTTAAATCCTGTGTCAGCCCTCCCACTCACAGCGTCCTCAATCTGCCGCTTGTAGGACTTGAGCTTGTTCTGGAGTTTCTCCACCAGCTCCTGCATGCGCTGGTTGGTCTTGTGGTCCTCCTCCGTCTGGAAGATCAGCTCCTTGAGTCGACGCTCTCCCTTACGGAGGTTTTTCACCGTCTCCAGGTGGCGTTTCTGCTCCTGGTCCATCTCATTCTCCACCTCCTTGATCTAGAACAATAAATGGGGGGAAAAGTATGTAAAATGTGGAAGAGAGGCCTGATCCTGGTGTGTGGGAGTGTGACCTCCTCCCCTCTATAACTCCCTCAGGGAATCCATCTCCTCACCCTGGTTTCCAGTTTCTGGATGGTGCGTTTTCCGGCCTTCAGCGCCTGCTGCTCAGCCTCCTCCAGCTTCAGTGAGAGGTCTCTGAGGTTCTGCTCCTGGTTCTTCTTGATCTTCTCCAGGTGGGAGCTTCGATCCTGCTCCTGCCGAAGCTCCTCACACAGTCGTGTTGCCTGGACGCAGACGCAAATACCAGCGCATTAGGATGTGTTGTGCCTTTGCCGTGATATGCATGTTTAAAACTTTCTGTATTTCTTTTTTTCCCGTGTGTAGTCAGGTGGCTCACGTCAGTCACGGCCTTCTTGGCTCTGTCATCAGCAGCTCGGAACTCTGAGATCAGCTCCTCGTTCTCACTGCACAGCCGGGTGAGTTCGGCCTCCAGTTTCCGTTTCAGGATCGTCAGACTTTGGTTCTAGTGTGAGAAAAAAAGATTTGACCTCATATCTTACAAGAGAAGATGACAGCAACAGGAAGTCAAAGGAGGGATCCAAATAAACACATTACCTACAGTAATTAAAAAGGGAAAATGGTATTAAAACCCCATCGTTTTGTCTGTAGCCGTCCTGTGCAGCCACTTACCTGCATGTTGATCTCACTGAACCTCTCCGTGGTGTCCACCAGCTCCTGCTCTATTAGTTTGCGGGCCCTCTCGGACGCCTCCAGGCCTCCTCTCAGCTCCTCCATCTCCCCCTGAATGAGACACAGACGCCGCTCCTGGAGGCTGTACTTCTCCCGCAGCTCCTCATGGTGCCGGGCGTCCTCATCTATCTGCACCAGCAGGTCCTGCGTTACAGGTGGAGGGGGCGGGGCACAAAAAGTTAGCGCTGCAGTACTTTTCCCACTTTGGTATCTTTTGAAGTTCCACCTCGAATAAAACACCCACTTTGATCTGCTGCTGCAGCTTCTTGAGGGTTTTGACCAGCTCAGCGTTGTTCCTGTTTGCATGCTCCAGCTGAATCTCCATCTCATTCAAGTCTCCCTCCATCTTCTTCTTCATTCTCAGAGCCTCGGCACGACCTTTGGCCTCCGCCTCCAGACTGGCCTGCAGCGACTCCACTTGACGAGCATGGTTCTTTCTAGACCGCACAAACACACAGGACGTATTTAGATATATAAACATGTATAGTGCAGAAGTAATGAAAAGTCTGTAATTGCTTAACTAGAACTACAATGTCACTCACTAGAGCACATACTTCTCAGTCCCCCTTTAAAACCACAATTAAATTAACTAGGTCCATATTTTTATTTGGAGAGAAATCAGCAAAAATGTTGAAAAATGCATCTCACAAATAGTGAAAAGTAAAGAATCACTATATTGACTTGATATTCCTGATATTTTTAATCATTCTAGAATCTCATTCATTCATTCCATTGAGATGTTCTTGAGATGTCGTGTTCACAAGTACACGTTGATATGTAAATACAAATACAAAGTGGTTGTATGACCTTTGTGTTTTGAGGTGGTTCTTTAAGTGTGTGTCTGTGTGTGTGCATGTCACAGTTTGTCTGACCTGGTGACTTCGAACTCCTCCTCCTTCTCGTGGATTCGGCGGTCGATGTCGGCCTTGACTTGAGCCAACTCCAGCTGCACACGCACCAGCCTACCTTCCTCCACCTGGACACACACAAAACACCACATTCTGACCACTGCACCTGGGAATGGGGGGGGAAGTCTGCACAAAATCTACACTCAGTCACTCTACACAAGGCCCGTTTGTTTCTTGGCCGTAAGAGCTTCTTGCACCTCTAATGAAGCTTCTGCTTCCTCCATAGCCAGCTGCATCTCCTCCCTCTCCACCTCCAGTTTCTTCTTGGCTTTCTGCAGCTCGTGGACGCTGCGGCCTCCTTCGCCAAGCTGGTCGACCAGCTCCTTGATCTCCTCTGAGAGGACATAGTCAAAAAAAAAAGCATGTTAATATACATTTGCTTCAGATTCCATTGCATCTCTCACACCTCCCGTTATAATCTGCTGTACCACAGGATCTGCAGCAGTTAGAAGGCACCTGAGAGGATCTTGTTCTCCTTGCGGACGTTGTCTATCAGATCCTGGCTCTCCTCGTAGGCCGTCTTCAGCTTGTAGAGCTCCGTCATGTAGGAGCGACTCTCCTTCTGGCTGCTGTCCAGCTCCAGTTGCAGCTCCTCGTTCTTCTGGCTCCACTCGGCCGCCAGTTTGTCGAAGACCCGCTGCTTCTTATCCAGAGCTGCTGCTGCTGCGTTGGACTAGTTGATTAAAAAGATAATGTCTCACTTATATGCACATTACATTATATTATAGTACATTTACTAATTCAGCAGACACTTTTATCCAAAGTAACAGGGGAATAACACTAAAGCTTCAGCACAATGCAGGGGGCTTGAAGTAAGTAAATCTGTTCAGTAAGAAAATCTGTGAGAAATAAGGATTAGTAGTATTAGGTAAAACTTAAGGCATGAGTGGATCTCTTTGTATGTGTGTGTGTGTGTGTGTGTGTGTGTGTGTGTGTGTGTGTGTGTGTGTGTGTGTGTGTGTGTGTGTGTCCCTTCTCCAGGTCTATGGTGAGGTCCTCCACCTCCCCAAGCAGCCTCTGCTTGACCTTCTCCAGGCTGGCGGCTCTGGCTTGTGCCGCCTCCGCTGCCTCCTCGGCCTCCTGGAGACGCACGGCGAGTTTGCGCCTGGAGGAGAGTGGGTGGGAGGAAAGAGCGAGAGTCAAGAGTGGCATTAAATTAAAAAGTATCAACACTAGTTCAGTAGTTTCATTCATTGGCACATATCTGACTGATATATGAAACACACTGTCTGTGAGTTTTATTTTTTCAAGCTTTATTTAACCTACTTGGTCTCCTCCAGCTCCTCGGTGCGGTGGATGGCGTCCGTCTCATACTTGCTCCTCCAGGAGGTGACGTCAGCGTTGAGCTTGGACACGAGACGCTGCATCTCCCCGCGGGCCTCCGACTCCTCCTCCAGCTGCTCCTTCAGCAGGGAGAGGTCATGGCGGGCGTTGGCGAGGGCCATCACCGCTGTGTTGCGACCCTACAGAGAGGGAGAGGGGTCTAAGTTGTTGGTTTTATTTGAGGGTCTGATAACAGTTTGATCGGCAAGTTTTCAATACAACAAAAATAATTGGGTTGAATCTTTGTTTGTACCGTATCATTTCGTATCATCTTGTTTTGTATCATCTTTTTTTGCATCGTATTGCTTTGTTTTGTTGATGTTTTTGCATCAAAAAAGTTTTAGACGACAGAATATAATACAAATGTGTTGACTTGTACCTTGTTCTCCTCGTCCACCTGTCGCTTCAGCTCATCGTTCTGCAGGGTGAGCGAGGCCTTCAGCCTGGTCGACTGCGTCAGTTTACTCTGCACATCTTCCAACTCCCGACTCAGATCATTATTCTCCACTACACACACACACATACACACACACACATACCAAGAATACAAAAATAAATAGAAAACAGGAGTATGACAAGATGTGCTTGTGTTTGTGGCGGCGTGTTCTCACCAGTCAGATGGATTTTGGCAGTGTTGAGCTCAGTGTGAGTTCGCTCCATCTCCGCCAGGCGAGCGTTTGCCTCTGCCAGGTTGTCCTCCAGCTTATGAGCGTGGGCCTCAGAGTTCATCTACACACACAGATACACAGAGAAGACACAACAAGAGAAGTTTACATTCATCCATGTTGTGTTTTCTTGGTAGAGTTCATTAAACAAGATTTTCCAAATAACACTGTACTTTTGCTTTCTGAGTGGCCTCCATGGTGACGTTGAGGTCTTCGATCTCAGCCTTCATGCTCTGTTTGTCCTTCTCCAGTTTGACCCTGAGCCTGGTCAGGTTCTCCAGCTGCTCGCCCAGCTCTGCCATCGCGTCCGAGTGCTTCTTCCTCATCGCCGACGCCGTGGCCTCTGACTGCAGCGCCGCCTCCTCCAGCTCCCGCCTCAGCTTCAGCACGTCCGTCTCCCGCTTCCTGTTCTGCTCAATCTGAAGCGACAGGGCACAGAGGAGGTCAGAGGGCAAAGGTCACGTTGAGTACCACCGCCTGATTGATTGACAGCTGTCAGTCACACTCACCTGGGCGACAGTGGCTCCTCCCGCCTCCTCCAGCCTATCACTGAGCTCCTCTAGATCTCGTGACAGCTCTGCCCTCTGCTTCTCAACCTACCAGAGAACAGAGAATCTAATTTAACTGCAGCATGTAATCTTTCACCTTTCAGCCTCTTTATCCAAACATTTATACACATGTTGTAGTGGTCAGTCGTGAATGGGGTTTGTACTAAAGTAGCCTGAAAACTTTGTACCTTGGCTCTCATGGCCCGTTCAGCTTCCAGCTCCTCCTCCAGCTCCTCGATGCGGCCCTGAGGGAGGAGGAGAAGACAACATGGATGAACACGTGGCTCTTCAGATAACAAAACTACTTGTTTACAGGTTGATGTCTAGCAGGTAAAAGGCTAGTAAATTTGGTATTGAATAATTTGATGATATAAAAACATCATTGTGACCTCTGACCACAAACCTGGTGCTCTTTGAGCTTGCGACTGAGCATGGAGCAGAGAGCTTGTTCATCCTCCAGCTTGGAGTTCATGTTGTTGATCTCAAAGTCTCTCCTGCACGAAAACACACACACACACACACACACAGGGAGAGGGAGAGAGAGAGAGAGAGAATCAGATTTATCAGAATTAAGAGCGACTGTGTCAGATATGAAGTTGCATAAGAGTGTGTGTGTGTGTGTGTGTGTGTGTGTGTGCGGTCATGTGCAAGATTTCCTCTCTTACTTCTTGATGACCTCCTCCAGATCGAGTTTTGCGTTCTCCATCTCATTCAGGTTCTCCAACGTCATCTTCAGATCTCCCTCTGCCTTCCTCCTCGCTTTCTCCACCTCTGCCCTGATCCTCTTTTCCTGCTCCCAGCTGTCCTCCAGCTACACACACACACACACACACACACACACACACACACACACACACACACACACACACACACACACACACACACACATACACACATGCACATTACCCACGCAGACCAATCCACACATGTCTGCATCATAAAGAGTTTTGCAGACAAACAACCCGTCAGGTCTCTGAAGGTGAAGCCTGTGGTACCTCGTTCACTTGGGTGTTGAGCTTGTTGTTAGTCTTGGTTAGATGGTTCACTCTGTCTTCTTCTGTTTGCAGATCCTCCAGAGTTTTCTGAATAGATTATAAAAAACATGTAGGCTTTATATCTTGGTCTCTCATACACATAATGTTACATGATAGAAAATACAAATTAAAGTGCATGCATGTTTCCCTGCGTCCATGTGTCTGTCTACCTGTTGCAGTTCCTCCAGAGCTCTCTTTTCTTTCTGGAGCTTACTGACTTGGTCGTCCCTCTGGCTCAGGTCCCCTGTCAGAGTCCGCACCCTGAAGTCCAGACCCTGAACGCACCATTGAACAAGAATTTAGTGCTAAACTCAAAAGATGCCAAACAGTAAAATAAATTCTCCAAAGCTGATATACGTCCTCTCTCCTCGGCTTGGTTCTCCCTCCCTTTACCTGTTTCTCCTTCTCAGTCTTGGCCAGTATGGCCTCCAGAGACTCCAGGTCTCTCTTCAGCTCCATCAATTCCCCCTCCAGCTGCCTCCTCTGGCCGTGGAGGGAGGCTGCGTTGCCCTCCTCTTCCTCCAGGCGCTCATGCAGATCCTAAATTCACAATGTTAGTTAAACAATAGCCAGTTAGTTTTATCTTTCTTTTCAAGACATCATGTGCGTCTGCATATAAACATTACCTTCTTCCCTCTTTCCCTCGTCCCTGCCTACATCCCTCCATCCTCCTTCCCTCCCTCATCCCTTCTTATTCAGTTTAGTGCATAGATCTAGGTATTGGTGAACAGTTATTTCAATCAGAACGGTAAGTTACCTGCACTGACTCCTCCAGCTGGACCTTTTGGTGCATCAGCTGTGTACAGCGCTCCTCAGCATCACCCAGCGTGTCCTGCTCCTGCAGGGAAACAAGATTTACACTTGTTTGCATGTTTCAAGAGACACGTGTGATCCTTACATGGAGTCCAATGTAAACTGAGGTTTGTGCACTTACTGCAGCCAGCGCCAGGGCCAGGTTGTTCTTCTCCTGCGACAGAGTGACCGCCTTCCCCTCGAGAACTTTAACCTTTCCCTCCAGCTCCTTGACCTTCTCCACCGCCACCCTCAGCTCCTCCTCCTTGGCCTTGAAGATGTCCTCCTGACGAGCGACCATCAGCAGGGGCTTCACCTGAGGGAAGATATGTGATGTGTGATGATGATGATGATGATGATGATAGTTAAAGTAATATATCGATTGTTAAGGGGGGGGTTCAAGATTTGACCTTAGTGTAGAGTTTCCACCAGCCCCAGTAACGCAACTGAAGGAACTTCCTCACGTTGCGCTGGATGGCCATTAGAGCAATTCTGCATCACACACAAATGCAGAAGTTAGAGCTCACATGAGTCACCACCAAAGGAAAACCAGGCTGTTAACCACAGACACACACTGACCGTCTGTCTACCATCTTCTTAAACTCAATCCTCATCAGATTTCCTCTCAGCTGAGCCTGCAGCATGGTTATGATCTTCGCCAGCCGCTCGTCACGCATGTCCTCCAGCTTTGCCAGGACGCCTGCACGGAAAAACACCTGGAGAGGAAAAACACCAACAGGGGAAAGAGGGAAGAAGAAGATGGGGTGAGGAAAAACATCTCAAACACAAACACTTCACAGAAGATGATAGACAATAAGCAGCAGAGAGGACAATGTACACAAAGTGATTTCGCTTGGGATTTTCTGAGATTTTCTCAATTATTTACATAATATATATTTATAATATATTTACCATATACTGTATCTGAATATGGGAAACAACAATGTAAGCAATTACCCTAATGATTGGTAAAAAAATAAGTATATATGTTAATATAATACTGATAGTAACAAGTGAAGTTGTTCCTAATATCTATACATACATTTCAATATATTTATTTATTTAGTTATTATAATTGTTTGATAAGAAATAATTATGTTTTTGTTGTGTTTTAGATATATAATAACTGTATATTTCTATTGGAAAAGCCTGTGTTATGTTGACCATAACATGTAACTTTATAGTAGCTACCACTAGGGGGTGATCATTGACTCTAGTAAAAGTAGCACAATATACAAGAAAAATACATAAAAAGTCAAAAATAAAGATACTGCATCAAAACTAAATACTTGAGTAGCGGTTCATACGCATTAGGAATAAAATGCATGTCTAAAATGGCCTCTGTCAGTGTGTGTATATTAATGGGCCATTATTATTCATCAGTTGGTCGAGGTGGAGCTCATATTTTCAGATTAAACAGTGCAACACATCTATTACAGTGCATAGAAACAGGCGTATTTCTGTGTAAAATAAAAGAAACTAGCTCAAAATTGTACTCGCAGGTGCAGAACTTGTGTAAATGTATTTATCAACGTGTATTCAACACATATGTAAATACATGGCTGATGTACCTTGGTGTGGCCGATGCGATACTCCATATTATCCAGGCCAACAGAGCTGAGGAGGAGCTCCGAGGCCTTCTTGTTGTCGACGAATCCCTTGGGGATGACGTTGGGGTTGAGGATATAGTACCTGAAGGAGACATCAGGGGTAGAACAAGAGAAGAAGAACAGGGGGGGGGAATGGAAAAGTTGGGTCAGACAAAGATTCTGATTTGAGCTCAAAATTCATTTAATCTCTCAAAAAACCACCTCATGTTTTGTTCAGATTCTGTATTTACACTTTTCCTACACACCACAATGTAAAAGCCCTAAAACACCAGGTATAATAAATAGTCAGATTATGTGAATGTACATATCTAACATTACTGCTCTTTAAAAATGGAGATGATACTAGAATAATGGAGACTAACACAGTAATGACAGAATCAGACCTTTGCTTGAATTCTGGGTACTGTAGTCTGTTGGGGAATCCTTTCCTGCAGATACGGATGCCCTCTAATACGCCGTTACAGGCCAACTGGTGCAGGATCAGATGGTTGTCTGTCACACCTTTACAGCATGAAACAAAGAAGAGGTGAAAACACTTTTCTAAACTTATAACGTCTTCAATAATCCAACATCACTCCTCACTCACTAACCTGACTTCTTGAACTCATTGGGCACGATGCAGCGGACAAAGTGGGGAGCAGTGCTTCGCAGGGTGCTCATCAGCTTATTCAGTTGTTCCTTGAGTGTAAATATAAATATAAATATATAAGTAAACAGACACCTGTGAGTTTGTGAGCCTCAGTATTTAGTTTTACTGGTGTGATGGTCAAGTATTGTGGTTGCTTAGCTGATATATTTAAGTATAATACACATGAGTTACCCTGTAGAAGTGGGAGACAGTTTGGAAGGAAGAGCCCTTCTTCTGCTTCTTGGTTCCTGCAGAGGCCTCCTCCTCTTTGAAGATCAGAGCCAGCAGGGGCATGGAGGACTTCTGAAAGAGTCCCACCACCGTCTCATTCAGGGGGTCTTTGTTCTTCTCCAGCCAGCCAGCGATGTTGTAACCAACCTGTGAAAGACACAAACCCCTTTAAAGCACCCATGTACACATTAAAGTTACATGTTCTAGTATGAAGTCAGAGATGTTAAGGACTTTGGGGCGGCTCTTGGTGAGTGGCTATGCACTGCAGGAAATGACAGAACATACCTATACAACATTAGCATACACATACCTGCCACTAACTTCTATCTGTATCCATCAAGTACTCACAGTGCCGGCGTAGTGCACCAGTTCAAAGTGGGCCTCGGCTCCTTTCTTCCCCCCCTTCGGCTTGAGGAAGTTGGACGACTTGCCCAGGTGGTTTTCGTACAAAGCTGCTTTTAAGGTCGCATCTGTCGCCTTTGGAAACACACACTGCTCCTCCAGGATGGAGAAAATCCCCATAGGCTGAAGAGGAGATACAGAGGGGGGGCCAGAAAGAGAAACACATACTCAATGTACAAGATACTGTACATCCACGTCTGTGCACTTGTGCATTAGTGAGTGCATTACCCTTTCCAGCAGGTCGATGCAGGCCTGCAGGTCCAGGCCGAAGTCGATGAAGACCCAGTCGATGCCCTCCTTCTTGTACTCCTCTTGCTCCAGCACAAACATGTGGTGGTTGAAGAACTGCTGCAGCTTCTCGTTGGTGAAGTTGATGCACAGCTGCTCAAAGCTGTTGAACTGGAGACAAAAGACGGAGTTGGATCACAACAGTAAATAAACTAAATATCTCAAACCAAAAAACCCACGTGCATCTCACCTCAAAGATCTCGAAGCCAGCGATGTCCAGCACTCCTATGAAGTACTGCCGCGGCATCCTGGTGTCCAGAGTCTTGTTGATGCGCGTCACCATCCACTTGAACATGCGGTCATAGATGGTTTTTGCCAGAGCACCGATGGAGTACACACACTGGTCCTGGTTCTGACCTGAGTTCATATGGACCGGGAATAAGTTAAATGTTTCCAAGATTTTTCTTTAATCATCTTAATAATGTTTTTGCGATATACCTTTGGTCACAAACTCATTGCCGACCTTCACCCTGGGACGCGTTATGCCCTTCTGCAGATCCCCAGAGCTGATGGCCATGAGGTGAGCGACTTTGTCGGCCACTTCGGGAAAGGATCACGAGAGGGGACGAGGATTTAATTAAATATTTTAACAGCGTCTTTTACGTCAGAAGGTATTGCACACAAATAAGACCAGGATTTATGGAAGGAAGAAACAATATGTACAGTTTGAAAAGTTTAAGCTGGGATGTCAAAATGAAAGAGGAGGCTTTGAGAGAAATGTCAAAAAAGAATGAAAGAGGAAGAAGAGAACTAGGTCACATAGACACGGTGGAGTGAGGTAGTTTGACGATAGACAGGCATGTTGATAGAAAGGTTGGGGGGAGGTTATACCCTCAGTGGAATCCACATCAGCCTGTTCCTCTCTGGGCTTCTGTTTGAACTTCATGTTGCCGAAGTGCATGATGCCTCCAGTCAGCTTGTACACGCTCTTCTTCTCCTCGGGAGTGAAGCCCAGGACATCAAACGCCTCCTGTGGACACACAACCACAGACAGAGTGAGGACAGAGGGGAGGTCGTCAGTGGCAAACATCATTATTAACAGGCTCCTGGATTTATATGACCAGATTCATGATTGATTGAGTGTTTCAGCCACACAAAGACGCTTTGAATCAAAGCATGAGAGCGAACACGTGTTGACTCACATCAGTGAGCAGCAGCTCCTCTCCGTCATCCATGTTGTCCACCACAGTGACGCCCTGACACACCCACACATACTGTTTGGGGTCTGGGCTCAGCAGCAGAGCCTCTGGAAAACATATCATTAACATAATAAGAAGAAAATAATCATGTGTCACCTTGAAAGCAAATCTGTGTAATGGATGCTAATCATTATTAACCACACATTTCATTTATAACATATTTTGCCTGTTTCTCAACTTATCGAAAACGAAAATGTTAATATTTCACTTAATTATATGCTAAAAATATTATTCACATCATTGCTTATATTATTGTATTTAAATTTAAATATATGAAACAGTTCTGTCGATATTGAGCTGGTTCTGTTATTCATATTCATGCTTGGTCATTTCACACATGATCGAAAAGAAAGTTTGTTTCCTTTCATTCAAATACTTGCATTACCTGTTGCTTTTTCACCCCTAATCCATTAGTTTTAAATAACCAAACGAAATTGACAACAGATTTCTGGTTTGTTATATATAATATTGTCTTTAGTTCAATAAAAAAAGTAGAGACAGAGCAGCTTCATGTCTCTCACCAATGAGTTCAGGCTTCTTTCCAGAAAGGAGCTGGTAGAAGATGTGGTATCCTCTCTCAGTGGCCTGCTGGGAAATCACTCTAGATTTCTCCAACAGATCTGATTCACACGCGAACAGAGACACGGGGGAAAGAAAAAAGAAAAAGATAAACACAGTTAATAAGAATTCGCTTATTTTTCATGGTACAGCTAATGTTGGTTTTAGAATGATAACACATATCACAAAGTAAAAGAACATTTGGTATTTCATCAATGTGCAATGATGCTGGTGAAGCCTGATCCAAAGTAATAAAAGAGTAAAGCCACTCACAAGTCTCAATATCGGCACCAGCCAGCTTAGCTGTCGACCCAAAGTGGATACGAATGAACTTTCCCTGAAACCAAGACAGAGACATGAATCTGATTCCTGTTGATGTGATGATTGTACTAGTGTGTGTGTGTGTGTGTGTGTGTGTGTGTGTGTGTGTGTGTGTGTGTGTGTGTGTGTGTGTGTCCTTACAAAGCGTGAGGAGTTGTTGTTACGGATGGTCTTGGCGTTGCCAAATGCCTCCAGCACCGGGTTAGCCTGAATGATCTGGTCCTCCAAAGAGCCCTGAGAGCAGAAGAGAGGAGAGGAGGAGAGGAGGAGAGGAGGAGATGAGGAGAGGAGGAGAGGAGGAGAGGAGGAGAGGAGTTATGATTCATATCAGACTAGAAAAGCACCATCTGAACTCATGTCTGCATCATCCGCTCACACACAGACACACTTGCCTTGGAGTCTGAGGCTTTGCTCCCAGAGGCTCCAACATTGGCAAAGTACTGGATGACCTTCTTCGTGTTCTCAGTCTTGCCGGCACCAGATTCTCCACTGGAGGACAGACGCCAGAAAGGAGTCACTCACATACAGATTACATGATGCACAACATTTGTGGAGGAGTGTAAAAAAAGCACGGTGTCCTCACGTGATCAGCATAGACTGGTTCTCATGCTCTGCGGTGGCGGGACATTGACGGGGGAGGCAGGAGAGGAGAGAGACAGAAAGACAGTGTGAGCCAGGCGGGAATAATTACTGCTGATTTCCCTGAGAGCAGATCAGAGCACTGCTGATGTTCCCTGTCAGCATTAGCAAGAACACAGACAGCTGACAGCCCTCCCCTGATACCACATAATGGCCTCAAAGTATTTTTCTACTCCCTGAACAAATCATCGGACGCCGCACTAATCACACACCTCCAGCAACTGCCCCACTCCCTCTTTCCACATATAACTGTGCAATTACATCCAAGCAACTCATCTCGAGGGGGTCATCCCGAATCACCACATACCACTTGCATGTTTACCACTCCTCTTTGCCAACTTTATAACCCCTCACCCATCAATGACCTATGATTGATTGACAGTCCCTCATTTTGTTTAGTCTTCCAACCCCTCGCCCTCTCCTCACCCATCATCATGTCGTGGTAAGCGTTGTCGGAGACGGAGAAGAGGTGAGGAGGAACTTCGTTGCGTTTCTTCCCCTTGTACATCTGGGCCACTTTAGCGCCGTAGATGGGCAGCCATCTGTACGGGTTGATGGTCACGCAGAAGAGGCCGGAGTACGTCTGGGAGTGGGGGGGGGGGAAGAGGAAAGATGCAAACAGGATGATATAGTTGAGAAGCTTTTCGCCGAGGGGACACGCATCTGATTCACCGGCGCTTTCAAATGTTATTTAGTCCCTTTCTCCTTGTGTATCTGTCTTAAACGTTAATTCAGTACATAAAAAGGGAAACATCTGATGCAATTAAAGGGAAAGCTCAATAATATTAATATTTAAATGTGTTCAATACAACTGCAGAGATATTTTGTGATGAAATTAAATCATTTTTTCATCTTTCTACTGTCAGATGTGTACTTCTACTTCAGTTAGTTATGTCATAATTAATCCACTGATTATTTCTATCATTTCTATTATTTCTCTTCCATAGAGTCAGGGGACTTTTTAGAGACTGATTAAAAACAGCTGTCAAAATAAAATGTAAAACTATTTTTAATCTGCAGCATGGGTGAAGCTTCAGAACCACATTTCCCATAATACAACTCAGAGTTTCTGTTGTAAATGTCCAATTTCTGACCCTAAACCGACAGAACCCCGATGACATTGCTTCGACATCATTGTGGTTATTTTCTCAGACTTAACAAAGCTCCTCCCGGGACACAGAAGACCTGATGTATTAGATAACTGTTTTCAAAGGGATAACAGATACTTCTTGTGTCAAATGAAATGATATTAATGTGTAGAATTGGCGGAACCGCCCTTTATAACCCATAGCAAATTAAGCTGAATTTATCCCAATCAGTTTTTGCCATGACAGCGATGTAACAAAGATCTTTGTACTTCCCTCGAGCTGTCACGAGGACCTGGTCGTGAGGGGCCTGTGAGGTTCTCTGTGTTTTGAGTATCAGGCTTACATAGATCCTCATGCTGACGTAGCGGCTGCGCAGGTTTTCCAAGACGCTGGCCTCGTTGAGGACCGTGAGGTTGGCCATGTCGCTGGCTTGGTAGAACTTAGGAGGGTTCATCTGCTGAACATCATCCATCTTCACAGTCACCGTCTGAGCACAAACAATCATCACTGAGTCAATATTTGAATCATGAATATTATTATCATTTCACTTAAAGTAAACGTTAAACACAACTTTCTTCTTACAGTGTTCTTCCTCGTCTTGATGGTGACTTTGTCCCCATCTTCTGACTGAATCTGCCCAGCGACGAAAGCCTCCTTCTCATCTTTGATCCAGCAGGAGCGCTTGATGTCGTATGGGGTATTCATAGCATCCAGCCGCTCCTTCTCTACGGGAACCAGGAACGGCATGGGGTCCACATTGTCCCCGCACTCCCCTTTATACGCAGCCGGCATGGCTGTTGCTGCTGCTGCTGCTGTTGCTGCTGCTGCTGCTGCTGCACACACACACTGACCGGCTCACTCACCCACTGGCTGCTGCGGAGAGAAGCTGAGCGACAGAATAGAAAGTGGAAATAAAGTTCAAGAGAATCAAAGGACGGACAGAAGCTGTCTGATCAATATGATACTCACCAATGCAAGAGGCAGAGTTCCGCTGAGGAGGACTATGGGTGCGGGTATTGAAGTCATGCTGCTTTATATCAGGGCTTCACTTTCCTGATATGGTCACAACTCTAAAACCAGCCACCACCCTGAGGTCTCATCTTTCTGATCTGTGTGGCAGCTCCGGATCTGGGAATTTCTTCAGTGTGTCTCCCTCCATTTAAGGTTTCCCTGGAAAGCCATCACTCCGGCTGAAAGCATCTCCTTTCCTCACCCCCATCGCTGGCTCTATCTTCTCCATCCCTCCGCCCTTCCACACCTTTTCATCCAACCACGGCCTCTGCTCTTGACCATCAGTTGCTTTCTCTCTGTGCGCCTGATGGGATTTGGGATGAGTAAGACAGTTTAAATTAAAACCAATGACACACGGAGCAGGAGTGGACACATTTTGTCTAGATGTCTTAGTTATGTTATAATCCTTGTCTTTTTCTCTACGGTGCTCAAAACCACATCTGCTGTAGAATAAATCTGTATATTTCTCTAACCAAGTATTAATTACATGACCTAATCAGGACATGTGCATCGTATGTTATCTTCACACAATCCGCTGTGGACTGGAGGATGGATGAACAGATTTCTGAGGCTGAGCTGAGGTTTTTGTGAGAAAGCTGAGTTGAGTTCTGTTGAAGTACCACTTCACAGAAACATGACTTTTTTAAATCACTGACTCACAGTGGTGGATGAAGTCCTCAGATCTTTTAAGTAAAACTATTTAAACCGACTGTATTACAAGGAAATAATAACTCATTAAAAAGCTTATCCAGAATGTAGATTCCATAGAACTGAAGCAGCTGTTGTTCTTAGACACAGATCAACACTAATCACACACACACACACACACACACACACACACACACGTAGCATCAGCATCGAAAGAGTTAATGTTTGAGTTTGACCATATTTTGTGTGTGTGTGTGTTTGTGCGTGCGTGCGTGCGTGCGTGCGTGTGTGTGTGTGTGTGCGTGTGTGTGTGTGTGTCTGCGTGTGTGTGTCTGTGATCCCAGACCAAGTTTGTCTCTATGAGCAAAATTATCTAAGTAGCCGTGAACACACTCAGCTGCTCAGGGGCTCCTCACCGCACACTTACAAACACACGTACATGTGCACATATACAGTACACACCCATAATCCCACTAACAGCTGTACATGAGGGATAAACTAATTTGTGTGTGCTGGTTTGTGTGCGTCTGATGTTCCTGCCACCTGTGGAGTGTTGAAATAGTTGAACACACAAACACATAAAAACACATGAGGGAATTAAACAGAAGTAGTAATAGAGGAGGGACGGGTTAGAACAAAAAGATAATTGGTTTAACATCACGTTCACCTCCAGACTCCAGACAGATCAACTGACTAAAAACCGATATGCAGGTTAAAAACTGCATGTTTCTGTTTATGAGAGGAAAGTGTGTGTTTACGAGCCTCGCCTGGTGTCCTGCAAGCCGTTTCACTGCTTATGTGGATTTAGTGTGCCCTGTAAACAGGCTGGTGAGAGAGTCCATTGTTCCAGCAGCTAATACTGCAGCCATGCAGCTAAACCCAGTGCTGCTAAAGAACCAAATCCCTCCAACTATTATCCCTGTCCACCCGGCTCTCCCCCAGCCTTCTGCGGACGGGACCAGTGTTTTCATCCACCGTGCGCTACTGATTTATAGTTTTTAGAGTACATCATGTTAGTGAGTAATGTAGTTACTTTAATTTCAATGCAGCCACTATTTAGAGCTCAAATCTGCACATCCATACTGTGGAAAGTTATCATTATGTTGCATTCAAGTGCTTTTAGGAGGCTCCAACGTCCATGAAGTTGCTGCTTCATGGATGATGTCTGCAATGATTCTCCAGTGAATGTTTCAAGTGACAAAAAAAACAACACGCTCTTTTGAACAAAGATATTATTGATGAGGGGCCGACACCAGAGGAATTCATTGATCGTGGGAGAATACAAAAAAAAAGTGTGTCAGGCTCTCACATTAAAGTACTTTAATGTCAATTTAATGACGTTGGAGGAAGCTGATTGGGGGCAGACAGACAAAAATGCCTATTCTTAGGGGTACGACTTTAAGAGAGTAAATATCCAGGAGCTGGTGACATTGGGAGAAATCAATACTAGTTTAAACATTTAATAATATGACTAATAATCTGTTATCGTCAGCGTCATATGCAGCATTCTGCAGCAATATGACGGAGTTTGTATTATTCTTGTATCAAACTAGATATACAGTGGGCACAGTTGGTGTAGTAGACTGTTTCAAATGGGGGATAGGTTACTTTTATTTTTAATACTTTCAAGTGTATTTAAAAGCCAGTGCTTACTTACTTTTAGTAAAGTAGAAAAGTTAATGTGTTGTACTTTTCACTTAAGCAAACTGTTGACATCGTCCACCACTGTCCTGTTGCATTGTCTGTAGATAGATAGATAGATAGATAGATAGATAGATAGATAGATAGATAGAGAGATAGAGAGATAGATAGAGAGATGGATAGATAGATAGATAGATAGATAGATAGATAGATAGATAGAGAGAGAGATAGATAGATAGATAGATAGACAGATAGATAGAGAGAGAGATAGATAAATAGACAGATAGAGAGATAGAGAGATAGACACAAGAGCATAAGAATGATAAAAAGTCAAGGATAAGTTAAGAATAAGTCCACTTATTGTAGTGAGATGAAAGCCTAGCCACCATAACTAATAAAAATATTACACTGTAGAGAAGTATGTGCTAATGTTGATATTTACAATACAGATATAAGATGAGTAAAATCATATAAAGCCTGTAAATTATGGTTCAGCAGATGTAAATAGATAAAACCTAAAATATAAAACTAGAGATATAAAAAAATATAATAGAATCAAAACAACATGAAAGAATAAAGGCAGTTTTTGGGGGTTAAAGTGTTTTTTTTTTTTTTTAAATAAATCAAACTAAACCTCAGCGCTTTGTTTGGAGGAACCCCCCCCCCCCCCCCCCCCCCCCCCCCCCCCCCCCCAGTCCTCTCGGGCACGCCCACGCTTTCCCGGACGCGAGCACGCGAAACGCTCCCTGCCCGTTAAGAGCCTGTGACGTCAGCACGCGCTCTGAGCCTGCCCGAAAATGTTCTCCCGTGTTGTCGGGTTTCGACGGAGAAGCAGGACTTCGCCATGAAATGATACGTGTTGGTCCGCGAGGAGAGCGACGGCGCAGCGCATGAGTCCGACCCGCGGCTGCTCGGGTCCCCGCTGAGAGGCGAAACCGCGGCTTTTTTTTTTACCGGCGACTCCGAACGGGAAGTTTGTGTGCGATCCGCGGCTCCCCCCCCCCCCTCCAACCCCCCCCCGGAGTGATGTCGAATCCTGGGACCAGGAGGAACGGGTCCAGCATTAAAATCCGACTGACAGGTAAACGGGAAAAAAAACGCAGGGGAAAAAAACACAACGCTCTCTGCGCGTGTTTTTTTTATTTATTTTTTTAAACTGGAGCTTTCTGTTTGTTCGCGAGCCACTCGCACAAGTGCTGGCTGCTAGCGAAGCGGAGCCAGACGCCGCGGAGTGTGTGCGGCTCAGCCTTTAGCCCAAACATCCGGTTTTTTGTGAGGGGCACAAGTGCTAGCCTGTTAGCTGCCATGCTAGCCAGAGAACCGAAACGAGAGCTAGGAAGCAGCCCCTCTGTCCCGCGGGTGTTTCCGCTCACACCCCCGGCCGGTCCGCTGTTTACCGGGTCACTGGAAACACCGACGATTTAGCCAGAAACTTTACCCGATGCTAACACTTCTCTCTCCCCCCTCTCCCCTCTCCACTCTTAGCCAGCCTGCGCTAGCTAACACCAACACTGTAGTCAACGTTGACCGCTAACGCTCAGCTAGCTAACGTTACACCCATATTTTTGGGGGGTGGGGGGGGGAGACTGACCACCAGTCGAGATCCCCGACTGACCCGGCCGCCACGAACTCTGCACCAAGGATGTGGAGCGAGCGTGGACCGGGCAGCCTCACCGGGAATCGATCTATCGGGAAGATGTGACATGCTAGCCTAGATTAGCTCTGAGTATTGATTTCGCTGCTGTGTCAGCTGCAGCCACACGAGTGTCTGACTCGCTGAACTTGTCCTGTGCCCGGAGAGGCTGGACACGTTTGCTCCCAGGGTTCAGTGTTCACTCGGACATTTCTGTGCGGGGTTATTTGGTGTGAGTCTCCCCTGCAGGACACACAGGAGCCTCACACACACACACACACAGACAGACACACACACAGCTGGAACAATGGTTTTTACTGTAGCTAATGTGACCCCACTGGGCATCCAGGGGCCTCCATTCAAATGGTAATGACCCCTCTGCCGCTGGGCAGGCGCCTTGTCCCCCTGGTTCATAATAACTGAGCAAAACTCCCAATTTCGAGCCTTTGTTTGGTTTATAAAGATCTATGAAGGAAGGTGTTGTCAAATTTATGATTTAGGATGAGCCAAAGTGCCGTGTGGTTATTTTTCTACTCTGTTCCTCGTTTTCTGAGACTTGATTACAGCTTCGAGAGAATCAAAATAAATAAAATAGAATAAAATTAGACTCTGACGTGCTCGTTTCAGTTTACATTTAATTGGCAGGTATCACACAGGCCTGGGTACTAGAACGATATCAATTATCACAGTATGAATTCAATCAATAGAAACATAATGTAAATAGAGTGCTTATGCATTTGCAAGCACAGTGAGGAGGTATAACACATAATTGATTGGGCTCAGATTTGTAAAATGTTTTGCCGGATATCAGGTTTAAAGCCATAACCTTCAAGAAGCAAAAGTCAGTCTTTAAATTTAAAAGAAATATTAATGTGACGTTTATCGTAATAAATCACATTTAGTAGAGCAAACCATCAATCAAGAAAGTGCTCAACACATTGACTTGACATTGATAATAGTATGTTGGGGTTATGAACCAGTCATTCATTATTTCAGCTTGGATTCAAACAGGAGTTATTGCCTGTGACTGTGTGTCCCGCCCCCATAGGTATGAGTGGAATTCTAATTGGGCAAGGAATGTGTGGTGAGCCAATGGAAGTGCAATGCTGCCTGGCTGGCCGGTGCTCTGTTTAGTCTGTGGGAGAGAGGGGTTGTTTGGCCTACATCGGAAAAGCCTGTGTCTGTGGCAGGGCCTCAGACAACAGACCAGGCAAGTTTGACATTGGTTCACATTTAAAGAGATTGGTTTGTGTTTGTATAGACGTGTTTTCGTCAACGAAGAGGTGATTGTTGTGTCTCTCTCTGTCTCCGCCATCAGTTCTTGGGTATGAGCTGAAAAAAACACGAAGGAGGCGCAAATTGTGTGCAAGAAAAATGTCCGTATCTAATGTGTTCTTGTGAGATGTGGAAGAACAGTAGACGTTTCAAGGAAACAATTGCTGATACTCTGATCTTGGCAGGATTTATTGAACCTTAATGCTGACATTGGGGACAACTGTTCAGATTCTTCTGCCCTGATTTATTTATGTAGATACATGATCACAACAATGCAAGAGACAGAAAACAAAGATGGGGAATAAGTGTCTTTCTGTTTTGAAATAAATGGGCCTTGTTGTGAGAAATGCACTTGAATGAATGAATGAATGAAAGAATCAGTGATTCAGCAGGATTATGTTAATTTTTCTCATGGAAGCAACACGTGCTGCTTGTGGTTTTTGTGCCCGTTAGTTGGATTGAACGCCGACTTGTCCAGGCGCCAGCACAGGGCAATGTCAGGACAGCAGGGAGGGAGAGGGGGAAAACTGGAAAGAGGGCAGAGAAGTGGGACAATGAGGAATAACTAAAGAGAACGGGAGCAAAGGAATGATGGTTAGACAGAAAGTGATATTACACACGTCTGTTTACTTCACTTGTAAACTGCATTTTAAGACGGTCTAGTCGGACCCATAAGGATTTTAGCGTTCATTAAGTTTTTTAGATCTGTGCTCATGGTTATCAATCCCCATCAAGCAAAGTACTTAACTATTATCTGATTTAAGAAGTTTTAATCACCTTCTAAACTTCTATGGTTCGTGTCATTTACCTGAAAAATATCTAAAGTTCTAAGAAGTTAAGCTGCAAGCGGGGAGCAGTAGTGCAAACACTTGAGATATTTGTGAGATGGTTAATTGTGCTACAAACGTGCTGTGTCTTCAAATTCCTTGAGGAGCTGCTCACCTGGTACAGAAGTAGCTCCGTTTTTCAATCTCCCTTAAAATGCTTCTGCTTTTTCACTCAAGATTGGATGAATAGAATTTGTCCCCCGCACGGCCTCTCCCCAGCTCTTGCTTTTTTTTTTTTTAAAGAGGACAAAAAATGGCATTAAAAAAGACAGCGGCATTGGGGGAAAACTGAGAACCAGTTGAACTGTGGCTGTGTGTGTGTGTGCCTTCACCAGCCCTGACCTTGGCAGAAAGAGGAATTTCCTGAGATGCAGTGAAAGGGCCTGTCACACATTCAGTAACACAGAAGAGCTGGTCAAGAGGCAGAAAGAAAGAGAGATAGGGTGAAAGTAGGGGTGTCTCTTGTCTCTGGCAAGAGATTGGAGGGTGAGAGGGGAGGAGAGCGCAGGAGTGACAGTGACAGAGAAAGTCCTCTCCTGCTCATCAGGAAGAGGAGGCTGGGGCTAACTAGAAACTTGATTCTCTCCCTCTGTCGCTGTGTTTCTTTCATTGTGTCTGTGTAGAAAAGATGAGGTTTCGCCGTGGAATGTATGAGTCAGGGGGAGGATGAAGAGGAGGAGGAATCAAAGGGAATGATGAGGAAGAGAGAAGGATATCCTGCAGCCATTCTCCACGCGTTAATCACAGGAAATAGATGGGCCTACACTAGACACATCTACGCCACCACAGTCACCACATCCTTAACCACTGGCTGACTGACTAACTTCCTAGATAGATGTCTGGGCCGAACCAAATCATGTCAGATTGTAAATGGATTTCAAAGCAGTGATAACATGTTAAGGTGATGTCGATCACGAAATTGCTTTTGTTCTTTTGAGCCTCGACAGGAACATGTTGACATGAGGAACGTGGAGCATATTTTGAAGTTATACTTTTAGTACAGGTTGTATAACTAATGAAATACTTCATCTTTTGTCACATCAGCTCCACATCGTAATAAGTATCAGGACTTTGAAAAGATTGTGAAAGAATCTGTGTCTATTCCGAAGAAAGAACCACATACACTCAAAGGAAATTGCCTCTTTACTGGAGGAGGAAAGGTTTGGTAGTGGTCGGCTGCACATCGTTGGTTACATCTGTGTTATTCAAAGAGGTTTCACAGTTTCTTAAGAAACGATGAGATTAAGAGTTTGGATCCAGATGGAGTGTTACTCCTTGTTGGCTGTTTCCTAAAAATACTTAAAACCTGTTGTATCATGTCTTTCTTATAAATTACGATCTCGAAAAAATGTTCTTCAATATGGCTGTACTACTGCCTTTTAATATTTTGGGTTTGTCGGGGTGATGCATCTCTTTCTGATCACTCTTGAGAAGATTATCATGTTCATGCTTACATTGGACCAAATAAAGTTTATGATAAAAAAAACTGACTTTGCCATTCTGACCTGCAGTGTTAATATAATCATAGTTTAAATGTTTTTTGTTGCAGTCACTCTCTGAGGTCATTACATCAGCCTTGAATACACACAAGCAGCTTGTTTTCCTCCACACTGCCCTATAATCAAGTCATATTGTGACAGACTGGACATGAGTGTGTTTCTAAAAATTGGCTTCATGTGGTTCAGTTGTCTGTTGCAGCAGATTTAACCTAGAGTGACATATGCCAGCTGTTGCACCACACAGACTGTCTGTCAAACAAAAACACTCGCCCACACACACAGTAAACTAAATACTTAGCACAGACTTATAAATTCACATTGTCTTGGTCAGATCAGAGCTGCTCTCTGAATCCACAAAGATGATGTGGCAGAGAAGGCATTCTGCCACTCTCACTGTGGGCGGCGTGTGCGTGTGTGCGCCATGGTCCTGACACTAGCCTATACTTTACGTCTCCCTCAGTCTGCATGTCACATAAGTTTTCCTGCTCATTACCATCCCCTGGCATTCATATATTATCCTGTCCAACATTGTTCCTCCTCAGATGATTTTATCTGCAGCAGCATCCATTTGCAGCAGCCTACACACACGGAGATCATTTACATATTTGTGTCTGTGGCATTTTGTTCATAATGATTTTTTTGTTTTGCAGTATTATGTGCCAAGAACCTCGCAAAGAAAGACTTCTTTCGTAAGTACCTCTATTGTGTGTGCTACTCCGACAGTGTGGTGATTGGTGATGATGATTGTGTGTGTCATTAAGGAGCTGTTTGTGCCATCAAAAGCAACTCCGCATAAATTGGCTTTGCTGCGGCTCGCTTGCTGTGCGCTGTGATCATACTATGCATTCCCCTCGTTCCCGCACAGCAGGGAGGAGCAGTGTTGACCTGTGATAGCACCATCATAACACGTTCATCTGGCCTGCCTGAGTGGACTGCAGCGAGCGGCCCACACTCAGACATGTTCTCAAAGCTTCTCAGGCTTCACTTAAAAATGACTTTATTGTCATAACAGATAACAAGATGCAGAAAAGAATAATACATTTAGCTGAATGTGTGCAGTGATGGAGATTTTGACATTGTTGTGTAGAGTGTTGCATGCTACACTCTTACTATTGTCTTTGTGAGTTTATTATGTGTGTGCAAACAACTGAATTATGTGCACGCAGGTCTGCCAGATCCATTTGCCAAAGTTGTGGTGGACGGATCAGGTCAATGCCACTCGACAGACACAGTCAAGAGCACACTGGATCCCAAATGGAATCAGCACTATGACCTGTGAGTCTCCTGCACCACACTCACTTACTTGTGTTCTTGATGATGCTGATTGTCTTTGAGATGTTAAATACAATGAAGTGTAGCCGTACTTTAAATCAATATTAAATGATGTGCTCACTTATTAAATGCACCCTTTTATTGATTCAGTGTTTTGCTTTTAAAGTGAAGACATTAGATCGTGATGATGTTTCTCTTTCAGCTACATTGGAAAGACAGACTCCATCACCATCAGTATATGGAACCACAAAAAGATCCATAAACGACAGGGGGCGGGCTTCCTCGGCTGCATACGACTTCTTTCTAATGCTATCAGCAGGCTAAAAGACACAGGCTGTAAGTCTACCTTTCTTTTTCCAGTGCTCAGATATAAATTCATACATTCTCACAGATCAGGTCTGTGGAATTAACTGAATGTATTTCCTTCACCTTCTCTTTCCAGACCAGCGTCTAGATCTATGTAAGCTCAACCCCTCGGACAGCGACGCGGTGCGGGGGCAGATTGTTGGTAAGGATGAATACACAGATCTTTTTCTCTCACTTTTTGTCACTTTAATCTCACTCGGACCCCTTCTTGTTTCCAGTGAGCTTACAGACACGAGACCGCATCGGCAGCGGAGGCCCCGTGGTGGACTGCAGAGGACTGTTGGAAAATGATGGGTGAGTGTGTCACCGGACATAATGCTGCCAAAGTCATATAGTCACATTTTGACAAACGATTACTAAATGTTTCAACATGTTTCATAGATTATTGCATATCTCGGTTTCTGACTTGAAAGATTTAACTGTGAAAAACTAAATACTTGATATTTTCTTGGTGGATCAAACTCTGTTTCCTGAAAAGATAGTATCTCGTTTAACCATGAAACTGTGTGTATGTTTTTGTATGTGTAGGCCTGTGTTTGAGGGATGTTTCAGTGAAGAACCGCTGCCCTACTCTGACCCCACTGGTGCGGCGGGGGGTGGGAATTGCCGGCTTGACTCACCCGGTCAGGAGAGCCGTCTTCAGACCCAGCGAATCAGAGGGCAGGACTCCAGAGGCCACGGCCACACCCCTCAGAACAGACCTCACGGGCACCAGCCGCCAGATCTACCAGAAGGATATGGTCCGTCCAACACTTCCCTGACCAACTCTTGATATTTATCTGAACGAAATCGCTCATGTGGACTTTATAAACTCATATAACATCTTTCTTTGTTTTCTCAATCATACAGAGCAGCGAACAACGGTGCAGGGCCAGGTGTATTTCCTACACACACAGACAGGTGTCAGTACCTGGCACGACCCTCGGATACCACGGTACGATCACACCCCCCTTCACTTGGGTCTAGTCCAAGCTTAACCTGAAACGAGATTCCCCTAGAATAAACCCTGCTGAGGAACTAGGTCATTTCAGCATCAGAGGATAATTCTGTTTTCTGTTTATACACTTAAGTCTTTGAAATGCCATAAAACTTAAATTATCGTTCTATTTTTATGACTAGGAAATGTTCCAGTCAAGGCATGGATTCAGAAATGTATGAAAGTGTCCTCGCTTTCATGGTAGCATCACTTCGTGCATCACTCAACAGAAGAACTTAAATGCTCCGCTAATTACACCAATAGTTTTAAAAGAAAATCTCTCGGGTTATTTCCTTGGGCCTCCTGCGTCAGTACGATGAGTTAAGAACATACAGTGTGTAGGATTATAAGAGCTAAAGAAGTGTTGTCTCTGCTGCAGGGACCTGGCCAGTGTGAGCTGCGAAGAGCTTGGTCCGTTGCCGGTGGGCTGGGAGGTCCGAAGCACTGTGTCCGGTCGGATCTACTTTGTGGACCACAACAACAGAACCACACAGTTCACAGATCCACGCCTACACACCATCATCAGGTACAGGAATGCACACGCACTTAAAAACTTGTTCTCCTGAAATCCAGAGGGTGTGTGTGAGAATGCAAATGTCCGAGTCAGTAGTTGCGGACCTCCTCCGGCGTTTCTTTAACAAGCCCCTTAGTGAAAACTCTACATAATGTCCATGTGAGAATAACCGCAGGAGATTCTACAGAGGATTCACCGCCAACAAGTGGGCGTTTCTAACATGCAAAGGACAGAAATCTGAGAAAAAGCAAAAACTAAACAAATATCTCTGTATGAAAAAGAAGTGCTATATATACGTAGAAGAGACCGACAAAGATATCCACTTGGAAAGATGTGCTGTAAACAGAATGCATCTGAACATAGCATTTCCTGTTTCGTTCTTCATATGTGAAAGGCAAACTCCGGAGAAAGTTCGGACATTCTCCGGAGAATGTCTGAAAACGCCGTTGGTGGTTTCCTGACTTAATCTGTTGTTAATCTAATCTGTTGCTGCTATAATGCTGAACTCAGACTGGTTATGAACATGACCTACTAACAGTCATCACCTATGTTTCGGCTGCATAGTGTGATTTACAGAAATGCAGGCTTGCAATAGATTAAGCTACTCAAAGTGAATGCACGGTATTCAATGCTTTTTCCTGTCTTTCTTTCAACCCTTCTCTTCCTCTCTTCATGTTGTCTCTTCCCCCCCCCCGTCTTCTTCTGCTTCTCCACACTTCCAGCCAGCAATCCCAAGCAAAGGAATCCTCCCAAACCCCCCAGATGGATGTGGGGGGCGAGGATGGAGGAGGTGGCGGAGTAGGCGGCGGCAGTGGAGGAGGAGATGGAGACGTGGCAGCACGTTACGAGAGAGACTTGGTCCATAAGCTGAAGCTGCTCCGGCACGAGCTGTCATTGCAGCAGCCACAAGCGGGACACTGTCGTATAGAGGTGTCCCGAGAGGAGATCTTTGAGGTGGGTGCAACCAGGAAGTAACGAAATGAAGAGGTTGTAAAAGAACCAGCTGAAAGAAATCACAACATCTCCAAGATACACACAGCTAGACAGATCGAACAGTTGTACAAATGTGAACGTTTTTATTTATACATCCACACGCCTCCTGACTTCTACACCAGTCACCTCAAACCATTCTTTCATTGTCATCTCTCTGTAGAAACAAAAGCGGCTCTGGTTGTCATCACTGAGCTAAAGAGCTGTGCTGTGTATCACTGTGATAATGAGTATCTGATCATATATATGTATGTATTAATGTTGTGTGTGTTGCTGCAGGAGTCATATCGGCAAATAATGAAGATGAGGCCCAAAGACCTGAAGAAGCGTCTCATGGTGAAGTTCAGGGGAGAGGAGGGTCTGGACTACGGTGGGGTGGCCAGGTAATTCATTGTTCTGTCCTCGAGCACCATTTATAAAACTAAACATGTGATCTAGTTTAAAATGGTAAAGAAATAGTAGCTACCTTAGTACACAGGTGCTTAGGAAATCAGAATACAGCAAATAAGTCAAAAACCTGCAGATTGTTCTTGTTTTTCTCTGAAATTCAAAGCTATTCCCTGAATATGAAATTTCTATTTAATTCACAGCTTTTTAAAAATGAATGTTGTGTCAAACATTTGTTTTCTATAATGTTCTTTGGCAGTTTGAAATCAAACAAACAATTTTCTTTGAGGTCCATTCAGTGAACTTACCTGGTGTAGCCTGTGGTTGGTTTACAGCTGCTCAGCCAGAGCTGATCGTGATATGAACTTTTTTTGGGAGCTCTGACTCCCTGGCTAGTACTGACAATATTGATATAACTATTTTTTTATTGAGCCTCTTCTAAGTGTCAGCTTCGTATAATAATCATGTGGCTGAGCAGGTTTCCCTGGTTCGTCTTGAATTGTCTGGCTTGTACAATATTTTTCATCTGTTGAACTCAGTCAGAAATGGGTGATTTCCATTACTTTCATTAAGCTTCAACAGACCTGACAACTTTCTCACAACTCTTCTCTTTTTGTTTCCTGTAAATTATTAATTTACCAAACTCTGTGTAACTTTTGAACCTTTTGTTAACCATGTGTTGGTTTTCTATAGGGAGTGGCTGTACCTGCTTTGTCATGAAATGTTGAACCCATACTACGGCCTGTTCCAATACTCGACAGACAATATCTACACACTACAAATCAACCCTGACTCCTCCATCAACCCCGTGAGTTCACACAAACACATAAAGCCCTTCATGGCTGGGCTATATAAGGGGCCTCTCTCCGACTCTGACTGTCTCTTTGTGTTGCCTACTTTCAGGACCACTTGTCATATTTCCACTTTGTGGGTCGTGTGATGGGCCTTGCAGTTTTCCATGGTCACTACATCAACGGGAGTTTCACGCTGCCCTTCTACAAACAGCTGCTGGGCAAACCCATCCAGCTCAACGACCTGGAGACCACCGACCCGGAGTTGCACAAGAGTCTCGTCTGGATATTGTGAGCACATTAACCTGCACAAGTCAAATCACTCTTACATGATATATCAAATTCAAGTCAATCTGACAGCAGAAAGCTCTTTTATCATGAATATGTCTCTTGGTTGTCGTGCACTGTTCCCTTCTGGAAAAGGATAGATTTTCTCTTTCACTGAAATTCACTCTTCTACTCCCAACGCAGAGAGAACGACATCACTTCGGTCCTCGACCACACGTTCTGCGTGGAGCACAATGCCTTTG